>NW_020954596.1:40048738-40231093 GCF_900497805.2 Vombatus ursinus
CCCTACCCTATATGAATTTGAATCCTAGTATAGAATATGGCTCAAAATTATTTTAAAAATAATGTATGTGTACACATAAAGAGAAATGCCACCACAGGTCTATGACTTAATGGGGAAGTCTTTGAAAGTAGAAGTAGACTGAGAAGCATGGAGGCGAGATGAGTAGCTTAAGGTCATGGAAAATATTTGAGCACAGGTCATCCTGACTTCAAGCCTAGTACTCTATCTGTTATTTCACAATGTCTCAATGTGTACATGAAAATGAAAATGGATTGCTTTTGGGAGCTGTGTGTATGTGTTTGTGAGTAAGGTCATTGATGATGGGGGACATCTGTATAGAAAGACTTAGTAAAAGAAATATATTCATTGAGATTTAAAAAATGGGTAGGAATTGAACAGGCAGAGATAATAGCAACATGTGACCTCACTAGACTCAGGGAATGAAGTGAACAGAAGCAGTAATGCCCAGAAGTCTGAGTGTAGTGTGAATTGGACAATGAGTTATGTTGCTTGATTGGAATATAAAGTGAAATAGAAGGAATATTGTGATCTAAGACTAAAGGGTAACGTGGCACCACATTGTCAATAGCCTTGCATGCTGAGCTGAAGAGTTTTTACTTTGCTTTGGTAGGCATTAAGGAATTACTCGAGAATTTTGAACATAAGAATGGCATGACCAGTTAAGTGCATATATGTGTCTAGTTGGGCAGCATTGTTAAGCACAGATTAGTGAGAGGATAGATTGAAGGCTGGAAAGTATTAGGAGGCAACAGTAGTAGTCCAGGTAGGTGGTAATTATGGGAAAATGCTAGGGTGATTGTACTAGGATTATGAAAGATGAGGGAGTAGGGAAGAATCAATTACAACTTTAAATTTCAAAACTGAGACAATAAGGGAATGATGTTGACATTGATGGAAATAGTGAAGCCAAAAGGAAGCAGTCAGGATTGATGGGAAAGATATTGAAACTGTTTTGGATATGTTGATTTTCAGATCCTAATGCATTGCCCATACAGAAATGTTCTGTAGGCAGTGGGAGCTGTGGGTCAAGAGCTTGGTAAGCCAGGGCTAGACATAGTTTTAGAAGATGTCTGTAAGGATAATGATAGATAAAGCTAAGTGAATGAAAAAAAAAGCCTAGAGAAAGAGGGAGAGAGATAAGGACAGAACTTTGTAGAATGTCCCATTCCCTACTGCTGTCTTAAGGATATAAAATAGAGGAGATAGAAAAAGAGTAGTTAAAGAAATAAGAGTTACAGGAGGGTATGGTGTCTCTGAAATCAAGAGAAGAGAGAATGCCCAGAAGCAAGGGACTCATCCTACAGTATCAAACATTTCTTAGTTAAAATGAAGTATTTATTTAACAATTAATGGAAAGAGATAGAACAAAAAAATATAATACATATATAGTAGAACTCTTCACACACAGTGGTGTTAATAAGTTTTGATGATGATGCCAATGGTGTTTTAATTCAGTTTCATTCAAGATAACACATAAAATATTTGAATGTGCTGCATTTTTTGAAAGATGAGCCTAAATTTAAAAATATTAAAACTCTCTTCTGCCCTCTAGTTTTTCTAGAACAGATGTCCAACTGGTAGCAATATGTGTTAAGATGAATTAGTGAGGTCCTCAAGGAATATGCTGAAGAATAACTTGTCACTTCATTGCTTTTTTTTTCTCCTTCATGATTTGTTTATTTGACTCACCCATCTTCGAGTAAGGGCAAATTTTGAAACAACCACAGTTTGCTCTTGAATTTTAAAATGTGTACACAGGAATATAGGCCCAGGAACTCTAGTCTGTCAGAAGGTTCACCTATCAGAGCCCAGGATCATGCAAGGGAGCAGAATCCTAGGTTCTAATGAGGGGAAGGTGAGAATTATGGCTGGTAAAATGGTTTGGAAATGGAGTCCTTCATAGGAAATACTGTATAATTTTCTTCTATTTTGCTATCATGAAAGCTTTTTTGAATATGTAACAACATAATCAAATGAACTTCTTTGTAAGTCCATAATTTCTACACTTGAGGGTCTTATTCTACTTCAGCAATTTCTAGTGAATATCATCTAGGTAGAGGATTTTTTTTCATATTGTAAAGCCAACTATTCCAGCTATTCTTTTGCACTCAGATGCTATTGCCTTGAGATTTATTTGCTTTTGTATATTTTGCAGTTTTAGGACATCCTTAAATCCAGATATATAGGTTAGGTTTTATTTTTAAAAGACAAAATTGAATTGGGTCTACTCTGCATCATTAGATAAATTTTATTAGGTATAGAAATCTTTTTTTTTTGTGATGTGGCAGAGTTATATGCTTTTTACAAGGCACACGTCAAATCAAATATATATTACACAGCAACAGCGTCCCAAAAGTGTCTGGGTAATATAGAAGACAGACAAAAAATTACAAAGCGTCAATGTAAGATAATAGATAGTTATATACTAAATGGTGTGATATAAAGAAGCGATGAAGAAGCTTCAAGTCTATTGAGATCAACATCTGTAATTAGTCAAGCATAGTCTTTTTCCCCCTTAAACGGACCTATATTTCCCACCCCAGCCTCTAAGAAAGGAAGGACCCAATTATTTTAGAAACCCCAATTATATGCTAGCATTTTCTTTCTCAGTCCCATCATCAGGAAAGATTGCAAAACTGCAACCAATCCTTCTTTAAGATCACAGATTACTAGTGGATATAACTAAAAGTATTTCTAAAATACAAAACAACATTTACCACTAGTCCTTAGCCTTGATGCCAGTGTGAATCTTTCCATGTCAGTAGGTTCCAAGACTAATTTGCTGTGATTAGCAGGGAATTACTTTGCTGACTTCTTATTCAGTTATGCAAGGACAGACATCTTAATTCCATCTGGTTGACTTTATATGGGATGAAAGTTGAATTCAATGAAAGTGGTCAGAAGCATTAAGCTTTCACTTCAAGCACTTTAACAATGGTTCCATATGCCAGACAATCCCTCATTCAGGGGAAAGTATCACAACTGGGTTACATATAACAGAAAACAAGGGGGGAAAAAGCAGAAAATTTAACTCCTCCAGTCATAGTATAGTTATTGATCAACAGAGGAAATACACATAGCCCAAATGTAAAGGAAGTTGTTCTTCCCAGTGGCATAGCAAGAACATTCAAACCGAATGTTAACCTAACAATGTTCTCTGGATACCTTAAGGAACAACAACAGAATAGAGTTCAATACGGGATAGACTCATAAGAAGAGACAACAATGATCCTGATTCAAGTAAAATTGAAAGGATATAGAAGAAGCAAACCATGAGCACATTTAAAAATGAATTTTCATACTTCCTCAACTCAGAAGCAATTGTGATTCAGTGCACCCAAGCTGAAATGCTGATGGAAGTAGCTTTGAGGGCAAGGTCATTTGAAAGATTTAAAGTCATTCAAATATTGATCAGCCAAGACTGTTCGTTCAAAAGCCCCCTTTTCACATCTTGTTAGCATGTAACTTGGAAATTCAGAACTGCGTATTATAGAAGCAGACATAAAGCAGTGGTTAGAGGGAAGCTTGCTAGGGACATGTGGTGAGGCAAAGCACAGATATCGGGAGCAAGCCTTTTGGTCAAGCCAAGAGCAATGAGGCAGTTACAGGAACAGAAGGATGGTCCAAAGCATAGAATGATTAGTTATCTCCTTCTCAGAGGGAGTCTGAGCTACACAAGGTGGTATAACTCCTCACATCATATTCCTTTTGGAAGGACTCTTGGTCTGAAATGGCCTCAAGGTTAAACGCCAGGAGGTGGAAACCAGGAAGGCACCCTGCAGGCAAACTATTACCCAGTACCAGAAGAATATCTGGTTCATTAAACAGCTACTCTCAATGTGACCCCTTTAAATATTTAGATTCTTCTGGGGGTTCTGAGTTGAGAGTAATAGTATTTTAGCAGGAAAAAAGAATAATGTTATGTCTAGTATTGTTTATGTGTGCAGGTAGAGACAGTGCTAAAAAAAATAGTATATATTACTAGGATTTCTTTTTCCCCAGAATCTGAATCCAACATTGACAGTTTCACAAGGGGAAAATGTAGTTTGGTGTTTGATAGACGTCTAAGAAACAGCAACATCCCAATGGATATTTTGTTTTCCCGCAGTTCCTAAGGAAGGACCCATGCTTTAACATGCATGCCCTAGTTTACTAATTAAGTTCCTGGACATTATTAGTAAGCACAGCAAGCAAGAGAACTTCAGTGTAGACTGCTAATATATTTCCTAAATCTTAGTGAGAAAACATTTATGATAATTTAAAAGAAACACAAACTCTGTGTTCTTAGCCAGTGCAAAGAAGGCACTGCATATGGGCACTGGGGAAGGCCTTTACACTTGACCTCTTCTTTCTATTAGCCAGAAAGTATGATATATTATGTGCAAATGCTTCAAGCATTGTGTTGTGGTTTGTGAATCGCAGCTGTGTATTTGTTCATGTAATAAATGCCCAATGAATGAATGATAGAATGGATGTATTTCACAGATCTTTTATCCTTGTCTCATAATTTCATGTTTAAGATATAATAATACGTGATTAAAATCAGTCAAGAGAAGCAATGTAGAACTCATGAAAAGAGTAATAGATTAGGAGTCATGAGTCCTATTTCTAATTTCTGCTTTGTTGTTGACCAGCTCTGTGACCGTGGTAAATCACTGTTATCTTTCTGGTTCCCATTTTAATCATCTGTAATATGAAGAGATCAAAATAGACATTTTTTAAAAGATACGTTTCAAATTACCTTGAAATGGAGAGCAAACATTTGATTCAAATGCATAATACAATGGACCAATCAAAAGCCCTGTGACCACTCTTTTTCTCTTTTTTTGTTTGGAATATCCAATGTCCTAAAAAATAAACCCTGCTATCCTTGCATATTAGTGGAATTATACTGTATTCATTTTTCAAATAAATAGTTTTACTTTCTTTAATTTAGATTTTAAAATATATACTTTGTTCCAAATTATAATTTTGATAAATAATTTTAAAAAGTATTAAACACTTCTTCAATACTTCAATAAATCTGTGATTCTCATAGAAATGAGCACTCTCTCCAGTGGCACAGATGTATTCTCAGCCTAGGCAACTTTTTTTCTTATAATCTTGTCCGTCTTCGCTAGGGATTCCACCTAATGTAATGGAGACTATCCTATGCCACTACATGGCAAATCCACACCATTTATAGAATGCCTCCCTTTGATAATACATTCATTCATATAATTTGTTGTTGGCCATATGCTGCATCCTTTTTACCCATTATGCATTTCACCATTTGCCTTAAGGTGGTAACTGGCCATTTTGTTTCTGTCCTAAGTAGGACTTTATAAGCTAATTGCAAAACTTACAATTCCATTCAGGCATTCTGGATATAGAAAGCAATTGTTCAAATATTGTATTGAAAATATTAGAATTTGATGTAAAAAAATGTTCAAATGAGACTTTTGGCAACCTTGATCTTGTCATGTTTGTGACTTAAGAAAAGTTTGAATATCACCTTTATCATCATCATCATCATCATCATCATCACTTGAGCATCCATCTCCACTAAACTAGATCCTTTCTCATTGTATCATAGAACATCGAGAATTCATGCCCTCTGACTTGAAATTCATAATGCAGCTGATAAATATTTGTTTTGTACTTTGTAGAATTAGTAGAGAAAAATCTACGCTGAGGCCAAATCAAAGACTATTTTATCTAGAAAACGATGAAAAGTTATCCTGCTTCTTCTACAATCTATGAATTTTAGTCCTTTGTGGTAGCCACCTGGATTGCTTCAATTCACTTTGTTTATTTAAAAAAATGGTATCTTAAAGAATAAAAATGCAAGTGAACAGTAGCAACACAAATCATAGCAAACATGAGCGAATCTGAAAGTTGTGTATATTTGATTATGAAAGAATGGATGTCTGTTTGGGACACACTGCAAACTCTGTTGAAGATGGCTGGCTTGTGGTGATGCCAGCAGCTCTGACTGTATGGATTATGTGTGGCACAGGAGTCACTTGTGTAAGATGCCGCTTTGAATGCTTTTCACATCTCTCTAAGATCTTTGGAGTCATGGAATCTATTTCGGAATATATTGAGGAGAGGAACACATGAAGTTAAGATATTTATACCTTCTTTCATCAGAATAAGGGTTTTTTTTCTTTTCTTAAATATTATATCCATTTTTACTGTTTGTACATAACTTGTTTTGTCCCTTTTCCCTCTATTGTTTTCAATTCTGTGTATCTCAGTACTATGATATTACCAATTATTTTTTCCTTCTGAAAGTGAAATACTTATTTGGCAGCACTTCAACTTTTTTTTTTTAGAAATCAAATAGTAGATGTATTCCTGCTAATATCAAGTCACATACCCTCCTTAGTCTTTACTCCCATCCCCATAAAGTCAAGTCCCTGAAGGGAAGTAATCCCAAATATTATTTAGTGTAGGTGTCTGTATTGTTGTTGTTTAGTTGTTTCGGTCATATCTGATTCTTCATGACTCATTTGAAGTTTTCTTGACAAAGACACCGGATTCGTTTGCCATTTCCTTAACCGAGGCAAACAAGGTTAAGTGACTTGCCCAGGATCACACAGATAGTAAATGTGTGAGGCCAGATCTAAACTCAGGAAGATGAGTCTTTCTGACCCAAGGGCTGGCACTTTATGTACTGTGTCACCTAGCTGCCCAGGGCTCTGTATGCATAATGTCAAAAATGGGATAACATATTTGGAAGGTGAAAGCATACTCATAGTCTCTTTGCCATTATCCCCATTCTAATTTTAGAATAACTCCAAGGCTCTTAATGGATTTCCTTGTCTCTAGTTGCTCGCTCCCCTGTCTAATCCATCCTACGCACCAACATCAGAGTAATCTTCCTAAAGTGATACTTTGAACATGTTTTCCCACTCTCAAGGGAAAAAGAAGTCTCCCCACTTCTTACTGTCCAATTTTTGTATCTGTGTTTACTCTGTTTCACTAACCTGGAATGCTCCCCCCCCGCCAACGTCCTGCAACCTGTCTGAATTTTACCCACTCTTTAAAGTCTCAAAACCCAGCTCAAACTAGGCCAACCTCTCTAAGCTTTCTGTTACCATGCAAGCCTACAAGGATCTCATCATACTTGCAACTATTCTATCATTCAATGTCTAGAAGCCTGTTATTATCATCATCTTGTTATACGTATATGATTCACTCTATAAGCATATACTAAAGACCTTGACAACAATAAAATGGCCTTATGTTATCATTTGAATCCAAATCCCTGTTATTTACTAGCTATATGACCTTGCCTAAACCATGCAACTGTGTCTTTGTGCTTATATGCATATGTGTAGACACACACACACAGAGGCTATATTCAGCCTCCCTTGGAGCCCAGTGGCATTGCTAAATTTGCAGACACAGTTAGCCAGTGGTTAGCAGCAAGAAACACAGAGAGCTAAGCATTTAAGTTTTAACAATTATAGAGCAGGGAGGGGGGAGAAGCTCAGACATTAGGCTGTGAGGAAGTATGAATTGAAAAGAAGACAGCTGTGCAAGGCAATTTGAGGAGGCAAATTCCACAGCTATTTAAAGAAGGTCAATATGCTTTATTGATTGACACCAGTGAAGGAGCATATTTGACTCAGGAGAGGGAAATCTGGCCCTGAGGTATTTGTGATGAATAGAGTGTATCTAGAGTATAGGGAAGTTCACCTGTACAGAAAATGGAGCATTGTCATCCAAGTGGTTGAGTTTATATTTTGATTAGAGGTTGGTATCAGAGGGTGAGAGTCATTAACTCTCTTTTTAGTTATTATGTCTTGTGACTTTCAACAATTCTAGACTGGCGGCTTTTCTGTCTCAAGTCTGCTAGCCTCCATAATATCTAAGTTAATGACTCTTGTGGGATATTTTCTTTCCTCTCTATCCCTCCATTTTCAATTTAAAACATTCTTCATTAGATCCTACAGGGAAAGGTGCTTTTCTCAGACATTGTTAAATGCATTTCATCCTTGGCCAAAATCCCAGTGTGATAGTGAATCAGTGTGTCATGTGTCAGAAAGAGTGTGTTAAGAAGAGTGCCTGGACACAAAGTCTGTTGCCTGGATTTGTGAATGTATATGGGTGGTAAGGCTAGAGGCTGTCACTACTGGTGCTTTCAGCCCCACTAGGATTATGTTCAATTCTAGGAACTAGTGACTTTTCATGTAGCCATTTGAATATTCAAGAAACAATAGCAAACCTAGAAAGATTCTATGTATGGATGACATAGGTCTGAGCCTCTAGTCACCTCCACAGAGGAAAAAAGAATATCTGAGGTGAGGAACATGCAAGCAGATTCAGAGATCTGGGCACAAACTTGAGATCAGTAAGAAGGTGAGCAGGACCCTTACACAAATGAACTGCAATGATTGTGCTATATTTGTGTGTTTTCAAATAACCACTAATTATGTACAGGATATAGGTCTCTGGCTTGTCAGAGAACAGAAGCTATTTTTGAAAGGATGGTAGAAATACTTCAAATTAAAAAGGAAAAAATATTCCAAAAGAGGCAGAACATCATGACACTGAGAAGGAAGGCAAGGGCCACTGCACTACAGGCACTCGGCTTGTCCAGTAGGAGATAGAGACATAATCTGATGATCTTTTGAGAAGGACAGTTTTCTTTGCTCCACAGAATGATTATAAGAATTCACTTATTCTGCCCGGTGGGAGCTTACCCGGGATTGTTCATGAGAAGAAGAAACAAGTCATAGGGGTTAGGAATTCCCCAATGAGGAATATCAAGACAACCACTTATCATGCTAACACTCTAACAGCCAGAAGAATAGGTTTTTACAGAGCTGAAGACTAATGCCCAGTCATAGTGATGGATGAAGGAGAAATGTTAAAGCTAAACCATTTCTATATTGTTCTGGGAAGTAAATTGAAGACTTCAAGAGATACAGCTATTGTTTGCTATTCTTTTATTATTATTGCTATTAAATTGAGGAGCTTCAGAAAAATAAATATGGGAACACAGTACTCGGTTAAGAAGAGAGTGTTAAAGAACATAATCTAGATTTATGGACTAGAACTTAGGATATAGGAATAATGGGCTCTTAACCAAGGATATCATAGGTCTGGGAAGACTATATATTTGGTTGGACGCTTGTAGATATGATAAAATGGCTTTCGAAAAAAGGAATGTGGAGGTAGAAAAATGACCATTGAAATCACCAAGTCAAATATTAAAGATGTTAGCAGCAATGGCATATCAATTGAATAATGTAAGGGGATTATCTATAAAGAAGCATTCATTAAATCCTATTTAGGTCAAGTACCATGCTACCCAGGAAACATAGAGATACAAACGATGAAATCATCTCTGTCCTCACGCAGTTTGCACACTAGGCAACAAGTGCTGACAGTCTACCTCTTGAACTGAGAAACATCCGGGGCCACCTTGTCTAACCCTCTCTTTATATAGACGAAGAAACTAGTCACATAAAAGTTAATTGACTTTCCCAAGGACATGCAATGATAAGCATCAGAAGCAGTATTTGAACCCAAATCCTCTGACTCTAGAGCCAATAATTTTCCTCCTGACCATATAGATATAAAAAGAATAAATACAACGTAGTTGGATGAAGGGCAATAGCAATTGGCCGGATCAGGAAAGGCTTGAAGTAGAAGGTGATTCTCGAACTCAATCTTGAAAAAAGATGAGGACTATGAGGAGGAAGTGAAGATATCTAGAATACTGGACAGTTCATTTCTCTGCATGTTGTATGTACTGAACAGTTTATAGTACAGATGAAAATAGTTCATTTTGATTCAGTAAAGGGAAAATAAGACGAAAAAAACCCTAGGGACTTCTGAGAAAAGAGAAAGCACTAATAGGTCAAGCTATCAGGCAGAAGCACCAAGCTAAGTGTTGAAGGAAGACAAAAATTTTGAAAGGCATAGATGAAGACCAAGTACATTTGAGGCATGGGAACTACTTGTGTGAATGCCTAGTGATGGGAATGGAGGTAGACTTGAAGAGCTGATAAATAGTTCAATTTGGCTAGAATGTAACACTTCACAAGGGGAGGGAGTGATGTGAGGCAGGTTGGAGGAAATTTCTGGCAGGTTTTAACAGTCACACTGAGGAATTTTATTTATTTACCCAGCTAGGGTAAAATAAAATCTTTGGTGCTTGGAAAAGGTCATTTTCCCAGGTACTTCAAACTTGTCACATTATCACTTGATCCTTAGAGTAGAAACTAATAAATGTATAAACATATTTCTTTTTTTTTCCTTTTAGCTGTTTCTGTTCCCCCCCCCCCCCGCAATTCCTTCAGTGGAGGAACACTTTGAAACATCAGGTTTACCCAGGGCTAACCTAGACATTTTATTATTAGAAAATAGTGAATTTGAGGCTGAAAAAAACAGTTTAGAATAAGGATCTTTTAGTTGAATCATGAAATAAACATTGAGGGCAAGGAAATAGTATAAATCTCTGAGCACCTAAAAAATGGTTTATTCCGTGATGTGGAAAATTCTGTCTAGAATCACCATCTTGGTGTGCCAGATACCCAAATTTTATTATAAAAATAGTATAGGTTGACATTATTTAATGAAGTTCCCATGATGTAAGGACAATGTAAGTACATTAATCAAAATTTTGTAAGTGTTTTTAGATTTAGAAATATGAGACGAAAAGGCTGTGTAGTATGTGGAAAGAAAAGATTTAGCTCTGGATTTAGGCTCTTGGAGATTAAGGTTTGCTTCTCTGTCTCGCCACTCACTAGCTATTTGACTCTGGTCAAATAAATTAAATGTTCTAGCCACAATTTCCTCATCTATAATGGTCCTGATTTTTTTTTCTTTAACTAGATCTATATAATATAATAGATACATGTAGCTGCTGGGGAGGATGCAGATCAGCTCCTTTTCTGAAACTTAGTCTTAGAAGTTACACTTGGTCCTGAGAAGTCGAGAAACTTGCCTGGGGTCACATAGCCTGTATGTGCCAGAAGATGGACTTGGACCTAAGTCTTCCTGTGTCCAAGGCCACCACTTATCCACAGCATATACTGTATAACTTTCTTTAATCTTCACGACAGTTTTGTCAAATAAATAGTGCAGATGTCATTATCCCCACTTTACAGAAGAGGAGACTAAGGCTTAGTGTCACCCAGGATAATAAGAGGCAGAAATGTGACAAAAAAATTTTCCTGATGAAGTGGTTAGTATGAAGAATATTGTAACTCCTGATTTCATTTTTTCGTTACTATACTAAATACAGACTTACTTGTTTAGCCAGGCATGTTGACCATTCAGAGATCTGTAATTCAAATCAAGCAAAATTTATGAAGCTCTTCCATTTTTTAAAAATCTTTATTTGGCTTGGCCAGTCTGGTACATGTGAGACTTGTTTTTACCATTTTCACCCTAGGTAAAATCATCTGAAGGGAACCAAGTACTTTAACTGATCTTACTTCATGGGAGTTGCCATGATTTCAAATCATAGGGGTAAGAATGGTTAAATTGGGATATTTATGTGACTTAAGGGGAGAAGAATGTATTGGGGAATGTAGGGGATATCAAATAAATCAATAAAATTCAATTCTAAAAGATGGAAACAAAACAAAAATGACAAAAGAATATTGAAAAGACTGTTTCTGTTTCCTTATTATGAAGCTCCATCATAGACAAACCACAGATGATTGAGGTACCAAGATTCTTTTTTGCTATCTAGCCTCAGTTTCCATAATTTTATAGATAAATCTTTTAATTTTTTCCTCATCTTTTCCACTTTTCCACAATTACACTGTCCGTTGTAGTTTTGACCCTCTGGATTTCTTCTTCAACTCCAATTACTATATCTATTTCAATATTGTTGTCCTATTTATTTTTTAACCTGGTTGCCATAATTTAAGTTATTGTAGCCTGTTTCATAAAATATTTGTTTTTTAAATTGAGTATTTCCTTTCAACTCACATTCTTATTTAGTAGGCCATGTCTATTGTCTGCTCTTTTATTTCCCTCTTAGATGTCTCAATGATCAAACAAGAAAGCATTCTTTCTGTTTGGAAGTAGCGGATATATATTTGCTATTTTGACATTCAGCATTTTTAACCTAGAAAAACATTTCGCATTGTTGGCATCCTTTGCTTTATGGGATCAGTGCTTTCTAGGAAGCTCTTATCTCTGCTTATCCATTTTACCTCATTCCACCCCTTACTGTATTTGATTTTTGTTTTATTATAAAAATAATGCAGTTTTCAGTAGTGTAAGATATCCTTAGTGGTAACATATTATCTTGTCTTCTTTACTTTTGCTTTTGAATATTTCATTCCTGTGAAATAAAAAAAACTCAATAATTATAATAGTACAACATATTAGAGTCTAGTATTTTACTTCTTTTGAAGTAAATAATTATTATCATATTTGAAAAGCAATTAAATGCTGTAGTCAGAGTATTTTAATTAAATCATCAATGATATTTTCATAGTATTAAGGATTAAATTTAAATAAATTTCTGAAGGTATTTCCTTAATTATTTGGTGCCTAATATCAAGAAGGTCAGTCGTGTAATCTGCCAATGGAAAGGCAGTCACTGGGGCTAATAACATAGTTCTTATCTTCTTGAGCCAAGCAAAACCTTTGAAATGCTAAATAATATTTCTTTCAATTGAGGCACAGTGAAAAATCCTAGGGGCATACATTATAAATAAAGCTGTGTCTAAAAAGTATATAGCTAATGGGTTAATAGTCAATGACTACCAATTCTGTTGCCTCTAGTTAAATCAAGTTATAGGAGTCTGTAAGTGAGGGTTGTTGTACAGTTCTGCCTGACTCTTCATGATCCCATTTAGGTTTTTCTTGGTAAAGATACAGGAGTAGTTTGTCCTTTCTTTCTCCAGCTCATTTTACAGATGAGGAAACTGAGGCAAACAAGGTTAAGTGACTTGCTCAGGGTCACAAAGCCAGTAAGTGTCTAAGGCTGGATTTGAATTCATGCAGATGAGTCTTCCTGACTCTAGGCCCAGCTCTCTATCCACTGCATCACCTAGCTGCCCAGTAAAAGGGGGGGAAACAATGCCAAAACTTGCTCTTCTTTACTTGGTAAATATTTCATAAAGAGTGAGTCTCTATGTTTCTTGGATCTTCTGTTGTAACAACTTGTTGAGATATTCCAACATTACATTGCATATTATAATGGGAAGAGAACCAGACCTGGAGTCAGGGAACCTCACTTCAGTTCCCTGTTTTATACTTCCCTGAGCTTCATCATCTTCACCTTTATAAGTGGAACATTATAAGACTTATTCTGCCTACTCAAGGGGTTGATGTGAAGAAAACATTTTATAAACCTTAAAATATTTATAATAATAACAGTCAAAACATCTGTCAATTAAATAGTTTTAAGGTTTGTAAAATGCTTTACATGTGTTATCTCATTTGATCCTTACAACTATCCTCTAGATATAGGGGCTGTTATTATCTCCATTTTACAGATAAAGAAATTGAGGCTGGAAGAAGTTAAGAGATTTGCCTGAGATCACATAGCTAGTAAGTGTCTGAGGCAGGATTTGAACTCAGGTCATAGTGACTTAAAGTCAAACTCACTATCCATTATGTCAACTAAGTATAGAAATATGAATTGTCAATTTATTGAGTGATTTTTCTTGTTATGTTTTCATCCTTGCTATGTTTTCATCCATAACTCATTTAAGGAAAATTTTATACATATATATATATATATATGCACATATTTAATAATGAAATTCTGTCTCCTTTTTATCAACAATCTTAACTGTGTTATTCTTAAAATATTTCAAAAGTGCAATTTCTTGCACTTTTCATCTCCAGGCCAAACTAAAGATACAAAAGAAATAGTAACATGAAAGTATGACCTCTTAGAAGTTTGGACCTACACTTTATGCACAACATAATCTAGTTCTGAAAGGAGTATTCCATTGGAAACACTCTAGAGCTGCAGGAGTTAATTTCATCATCTTTAAGAGAGACATACAGAAGTTTTTGTACATTGATGACTATGAGGGAATATAATCTGCTTTGCACAGTCAGCACAGCAATGTGCTCAGCTGATAAGGCTAAAGGAAAAGGTCACATGCCAGTTAGCACCACAGAAATCTAATAGCTGTCATTGAATTTAGCTATCAAAGCAAAACAATGACACTCATTGACAAGAAAACTAAATGAAGAAAGAAAATACTTTTTTTTTTGAAGCTGGAAAAGTGTGATAAAGGGGACATTAAAAAAAGTTCAAAATAATATGTTGAATATTATGGGGGCTATACATCCATTTCTTGGTTCCTTCATTCGGTTCCAACATTGAATGGTACAAGCATAAATCTATTAGTACCCCTAACATATGATCCAATGATCACATCTACTTTCTTTGTGGTAATAAGTGGATCATTGGCTTGTCTCATTTAGGTTTCAGCCTCCCAGTTAACAATCTGAGTTATTGTACTAGCCAGTTATAAGAATCATAGTTTCTCAAAGTTGAAAGTGATCTGGGAGGCCATCCAGAGCAACCTGTTTCGTAAAACAGTATCTGCTCAGCATACTGTCAACAAGTATTTATCCAGCCTTTGCAGAGTAGAGCTTGACATCACTGCTCTACAATAAGAAATCCCAGTACCTCAGACTTAATTTTTTTCAGTCTCAGACAAATGTGGGTTAACATTGACATTTGAGGGACCACAGATCTCACAGATCTGAAAACTCGTGCCCCATTATATTGGGGGCAAAATCTTATTCAACGTACAAGTTTGAACATGATGTAAAATGAAAAGGTTTTCTCCTATCTTGAGAGAACTGTTATATATTGGGATATATATATAAGTTTTCTTATAGGTTAAAATTTACCTTTCATGCAGGATGGTCATTAGCCTAACTTATGCCTTACTTACTCCATTAAACTTGTTTCTGTAACTTTTGTTTTGGGTGTTAAATTCAGGGATGTGCTGGAGTCAGTCAGCTCTAACCAGCTCATAAGAGCTAGCGATTTGGTAAACATTCAATTTGAGAATTTACATTGCACAGTCAGAAATCAGCAAGGGCTACAAAGTAGAGCTTGATTTATTGTTTTGTTTTGTTGATTGTCTAGGCTTAAGAAAGTAATAGAGAAAATATTCATAATGCAGATGAAACTTAAAAATGTGTCATGCTTTTTTCATAAAGCCGGTTGTTAAACATTTACCAGTATACTCTTGAATTGTTGATGTTCTCTACTCTTTTGAAGCATCTCAAATGAGAAATTATAAAACAGCTCCCAACTCTGAGATAATATATTTTAAATATTTCCCTACTTCCTTAATTGGCCTTATGATTGACACTTACAAAAATTACTTTATCTCAGGTTTTTTTTTTTGTTACCATTAGTTTTCATTATCTACTTAAATAACATTCTATTAGTTCTTTTAAAAGTTTTTCACATCCTAAAAGTAGTTGATTCTGGTGTGCTTAAAATAAACTTTAAAAAAATGTTAATTGCATTGCACGGCATGACCTTTGTACATATCTGTAAGCTTTAGGATCATAGCTAGATATCATTGGTTTTCGACTAGTCAGAAGGTTCTTTAGAGATCATTTCCTTCATATTGAAGATAATCAATCACTTTGTTATGGGCTTGAGTTTTACCTTTTTCCTAAAGACAGTGATCTTTTTTTTTTTTTTTTGTTAACTGACTCTTAGGCAAAACATGTACAGTTGAGGTTATCCCTTTGATTTACAATATATTAAACTTTGTGGAAATAACTATATTTTTCCCTTGTTAATATATAAAATTAGGATAGGGTGTAATAGATGGTTTTTTTGCCTTTCTGTATCTTTTAGAGGGTTGAGGGAAGGTAGTTATGGTGGAAGGTAACATTTCATTTTTTCTGTCGGAATGAATTATTTTCTAAATATTTCCAAATAGTTGGTTACCCTCTCTTTGAGAGTCTCTTGAGACCATAGATTTGGGGGAGCAGCTAGGTGGCTTAGTGGATAGACCGCTGGGCCTGAAAACACAAAAATTATTCAAATCTGGCCTCAGAAATGGCTGTGTGACCGTAGGCAAGTCACTTACCCAATTTTCTTCAGTTTCTTCATCTGTAAAATGAGCCAAGAAGGAAATGACAAGCCACTCTAGTATCTTTGCCAAGAAAATCCTAAAAGGGGTCATGAGAAGTCAGACATGACTAACAACGATAATTATTTTGTTTTCTTTTTCTTTTTCTTTTTTTTTTTTGGTATTTGCTTTAAAAAAAAAAAGTTTGCCTTGTAATCTTAAACATTGCCAGTTCCTAGTTGGTGCTACTAAATGCTTTATCTGGTGTATTTCCATATGGTTTGGATGGCCTTTTGTGGCCAAACATTTAGTAAAGTCCCTTGGTAGACTAGTTTGCCTGATTTATTGTTGGACTTAGGCCAAATCCCCCTCCCCTTTATTCCCCAAAACCTTTTGTAATTTATTTTTGCTGTATTTTTCTAAATCCATATATACATACTTTTTCAGAATTAAGTTGTATCACAATATAATCATTCTTTACTCTCATCTCTCTGAGAAAGACAAGTTCATGTTACCTGAAAAATAGTTTCAGACTTCTTATATGAATCTGTTTTTTCATTCTTCCTACCTAAATAATCTTAGGAAAACCACTTCACTTTTGGGGGCATTAATTTTCTCCTATGTAAAATGAGATGATTAAGCTGGCCGCTTCTAAGATTGCTTTTAAGCTCTAAATAGATGATGTGTGATTATTAAACTAAGTTGTTCATGATAATATTCTTAGCTGAGCAATAATCATATAAAAACATTGATTTAGTTAACATATATATATAACCTGGAAAGAAAAGTACTTGATTCTCTCTGTGTGTATGTATATACTGTACATGTATGTGTGAATATAAAATACATACGTATAACATACACACAGAAAATTTGTTTTTGTCCTTCTATACTTAATATTTCTATAATTTACTTTTGACAAACAACTATAAACTTTTCTAGATTATTAATAACACATTTTATGAAGGACTTTTTAACATTCCTTTGATTTAAATATTCATGACATTGCTTCCAAAATCATACTCCTTATTTTAATAAAAAAGATACCTAGTGTTAATGTAGTCTAAATGTTCTGTGTCAATATTGCATCACACTTATCTCATATTATTGTTTGTATTTTCATGTGATGATCCAATATCAAAAACTGATTGCTTTTCTTTCTAGAGAATTAACCATAAGTAATTTCCACAAAGAGTACTATATTGTGGGGGCAGCTAGGTGGTGCAATGGATAGATCATGGGCCCTAGAGGCAGGAGGACCTGAGTACAAATCTGGCCTCAGGCACTTGACACTTACTAGCTATGTGACCTTGGCAATGTCATTTATCCCTGATTGCATTGCAAAAAAAAAAAAAGAAAGAAAAAGAAAAAAGGAAAAGAATAATATATTGCAAATCAAAGGCATAACCTCAACCTAATTATTTTTTCTTGAGATTATTAGTGAATTTGTCAATAAACATTTGTTAAGTGTCAACAATGTGCCTGGAACTGTGCTAATATACCATTAAATGTTTTTCTCCAACCACCTCCCCCCCCAAAAAAGCACAGGTGTTCTATTGTGTTTTGTACAGAACAAATATGATTCTTTAAGTGCTTAATCTTTGGGTACTATTGTTTCTTAGTACTTTGGGTATATACATTAGTGCTGTAATTGATACCCTGGAGGAATGGTAAAGTTAATGCAGTTTAGAAATACCCCTAATTTGAGGTTGCATAATCCTTGGGTTAATCTGGTTGAATACGTACAGCACTAGTTTATTTTTCACTCTGTCAGCACAAGTAATTTGATCACATCTAGACGCTTGAATACAAAAAGGGTCTAGAAAAAGAATGAAACATTCAGCTCAGCTATCATTTAAACGATCATTTTATTGAATTGACAGGTCCTTTGAACGAATTGACCTTATTTTAATCAGAATTGATTAGTCATTTCAGCCAAAAACAATTAAAATGATTGTATAGGTAGACAAAGTCTATGTCTTTTGAATTTGGGATTTTCCAGAATAAGTTTCCCTCCTCATTTTCTTTCTTTTGAGAATCAACATTATGATTATATTTATATAATGTGTCACTAAGCAAATAGATATTTGCAGAAGGGAGAGGAACAGTAAAATCGTTTAACTTTCAAATAAATGATTCTTATTTTGTATTATAAATTGTTTCAATTTCACATGTGGTTCTTGCATTTAAATTCATTTGTTATCCTAAAGATTGTGTCTAAGAATTTGGTTTCTGTAGAGTTAAATTATCTGAAAAGCAGTAACCATTGACAGAATGATAATCTTCTTTTATAACTGCATAATTTCCAACAGCTCTTTTCGAAATTGGAGTAAATCAAACAAAACTATTACAGTGCAGTTTAGTAGTACTAGATGCATGGAGGATATTGTTTGCAATCACTGTGTTTTCAAATCAAATTGTTACTGTTCCAACAACAGAGAATCCAAAAGGCAAAGAAATAAACTTATACATGAGTATGAATATAGATTCTGAGATCATAGTGTAAAGATGTGTCTAATATTAATTTTCTTGCTTATTTAAAATATCAATTTTCTTAATTTAAAAGAAATTCTCTATCATTTGGACCAAATGTATTCCAACCTAAAACTTAATCATCAAAAGGCTATGAGAACCAAGTATTGTATGAGCTCTGAAGGCAACCTGTCTCTGTAAGGAATTAACAGCTGCTTTTTATAAATTTAGTCCTCATGTTATGAGCTTCACTGCCAATGAAAATCAATAAAAACAATTTCCTTCTACATTCATGATCCTCTCCTCACCCTCTTTTCTTCATATTATTTTCAGGGGCCATTTTGTCAGAACGCTGCAGGGCCATACAAAATACAATTTTGTGTTTGTGCATGTATGTCTCATGAAGCCTAGTGTCTTGTTTTGTAGCTTAGATAAGTTTGAAGCATGATTTTGTGACTTCTGATAAGAAAAAAAATTATTTAAAATTTGTCTAAAAGAAATGAAGAAAACAAGTGTTTTTTTGTTTTTTGTTTTTTCATCATAAGATACAAGGTTACTAAGCTGTCAAAGAGAACAATATTCAGAGCTCCAGAGCATTAACAGAGATTGGACGACTTTCTGAAATGAAATGACTGAAGTGAAGCTAGAATGCTTTTCAAAATACAACTTATCATATGTTCACTTGTTCAAACCAAAGCAAAATAGGGAATTAAGGGCCCATGTAAAAATTATTAAAATCCATTTATTCATACAAGAAAAAATATTTTGAGCACCTCCTCTGTGCTAGGCTATGTGTTGGGTGATTGGAAAAGGGGGATAAAAGAAGCATAACTATTATATGGATGATGCCCTTGAGAAATTTAGAATCCATTAGAGCAGATAACATGTATTCATAATTAATTGTATCATAAATCATATGAAAAGCTACATATGTGGATGATGTATGGGTGCTAATTAAATGTATATATAAATATGCAATACATATAATATATTTATATATAAACAAACACCTAAGTAATCTGCCCACATTGGAATTACCCAACATGATGAGAAATCCTGGATCTTACTTACAAAAGTGTTAAAATAAAAACATTTACATATTTCTCTTTCATTTAGTTACAATATAGTAGATGTTTCCCCCTTTGGTAATTCAGTCCCACATCTGTGCTTTTGCATAGGGTGCTTTCCATGCTGGCCATACAATCCTTTTTCAATTCTGCCTCTGAGAATCCCTAGCTTTTCTGAAGGCTTAACTTAAGTTCTGCCTCCTACAGAAGGCCTATCTTGAATCCTCACCCCCCTGAAGTTATTAGTATTTAGTTATGTTCATTTCCCCTGGTAGAATGTACTGTGAACTACTTGAGAACAGGGATTGGTTTCTTTTTGCTTTTATACCTTCATTGCTTAGTACATTCAATGAGGGTGAACATGGCATTAAAGACATACCTCCATTCCTTAGTACCTTCGATGAGGATGAACACGGTGTCAAGGTCAGCTACCACATTGATGGTAAATTATTCAACTTGAAAAGGCTACAAGAAGTAGAGCTGAAGGGAGAGTTGGTGCAAGATTTTTTCTTTGCAAATGATTGTGACCTCAATGCAGTCTCTGAGTCTGAAATGCCAGAAAGTATGAATCAATTCTCAGCTGCTTTTGCTAATTTCAGCCCAACAATTAACACCAAGAAAACACAGGTGCTCCATCAGCTAGTACCACACCATCCATACTTGGAACCATCAGTTACAGCAAATAGAGAAGTTTTGAATATTGTGGATAAGTTCACTTACCTTGGCAGTATACGTTCCAGTGAAGTGCACATTGGTAATGAGGCTGATACATGCATTGCCAGAGCTAGCTCAGTGTTTGGGAGGAGCAGGAGAGAAGAGTTATTAGGCTGCCTACCAAACTGAAGGTCTATGGAGCCATTGTATCGACCCCATTGTTGTATGCCTGTGAAACCTAGACAGAAGACCAGTACCATGTCAAGAAAATGAATCCCTTCCATTTGAATTGTCTTAAGAAGATTCTGAAGACACCTGGAAGGATAAGGTACTGGACACTCAGGTCCTTTCTTAAACTAAATTGCCAGTCGTTCAAACCCTACTGCAGAGAGGGCAACTCCATTGGTCTGGCCATGTTGTTCGAATGCCAAACATATGCTTACTTAAAAGACTATTTTATGGAGAGTTCACACAAGGCAAGCACTTACATGCTGGTCAGAAGAAGCAATACAAGGACACTCTAAAGGTCTCGCTGAAGAACTTTGGAATTGATTGTGTGACATGGGAGACACTGGCATAGTATGGCCCAGCCTCATCAAAGAAGGTGCTGTTCTCCATAAGCAAAGCAGAATTGAAGTAACTCAAAAGAAACACAAGATGCACAAATTTAGAGAATCCAGTCCACATGTTCACATGGACTATTTGTGCACAACTTGTGGTACAGCATTCTAAGCTTGTATTGGTCTGATCAGCCATAGTCCGACAAACTGTAATTTGACTCTAACATAGTGACATCAATTTGGTCCTCTTCAAAAACTAAGGACAACAACCAGCTTAGTACAGAGTGTGGCAAATTATTATTAATCATAATAATTTATTTAGCACTTTAAAGTTTACAAAATGTACAGATATATCGTTTTGTTCTCACAAACACCTTGGGAGGTAGGTACTATTATTAGTTTTAAAGGTGAAGAAACTGAGGCAGACAGTTTAAATAACTTGCCTAGGATTATACAGGTAATAAGTATCTGAGGCTATATTTGAACTGAAATTTTTGTGATTCCAGGTTCAGTGCCACATAGCCACCTGAGAGAGAGTAGGCATATAATCAATGCCTATAAATAAATGAATGTTTTTGACTATGCTTTAACAAGCTTTTAAGTATATACTTAAAGATTGAAATGATTTGGATGAAAATAATGTACATTGGTCAGGCCTGAATTTTACCTTAGATGAAAATATTATACATTTTATGAACCAGTAGAAGAATTCAAAGAGACTCTTATCTAGCTGAAATCTGTTATAGTTGAGTCTTTTTTCTTAATAGCTCTGAAACTGAACTACATTGACACTGAGAAATTTGTTTAAATGGCATCTACTTTAGATTATGATTCATAAAATTGGGATGATAAATTTCCTGTCTTACATACCTTATGGACATATGATATTGACTATAAGGTAGCAGTAAGAGGACATCTGTAAAAGGTTCTATGTCAACACTGTATTATTTTAAGCTGAGAATGCAAATAAACTAGACCTTTGACTACTTTTAGCCTTTTCTCTTGAGTATTTGGAATAAATGTAAGCTCCATGTGTCAGCTCCAGTCTAGTCTGCTTAGTTGTTAGTCAAGAAACATCCAGAAGAGCAATTCTTCCGTGCAGTGGAATGAGCTGTGCCTTAATAATAGTGCTTGGTGCTAAGCCTGTATGAAAATCAGAAAAGAGAATTTGAATTAAATGCATTTGGGGTATATTTCTTCACATGGCAGTTTGGAACTTGGCATTGAGATCCAGGTCATTTTCTTTCTATCCCTAGCATCTCTTCCGTTACATATTGCTAAGCGTCTAAAATCCAAGCAAAATTAAGGCTTGAACAATTCCAAATAAGTAAGAATGTGATTAAAAAATGAATTGTAGATTTATATTAAGATGGGACATTAACCCAAGAGGTTCTTTGCTCCTGGAGTGGAGCAAAGAGCAGTACTGTGTACTGATGATGCTAAAGGCCCTTGGAGATGAAAAGAAGGAAGGCAAGAAGAGAGGGAGGAAAGAAGGAAAGAGAAAGCAGTGATTAAATTGGTCTCTCTATACCGTTCACTGTTATCTGCAGGCAACTCACCTTACTCTATATGCTACAGACTTTCCAGCTTCAGGATTCTGAAGAACTAAAGGCACCTGGACATATGTATTCACATGACTTTTGAATTAAGGAGGGGACAGTATGATTATACTCATTTGAATTTTTCAGCACCTGTATAATATTGCTACCATGCTAGAAATGTTTTTAGTATCTTTGAAAATTCATATTTGAAAAATTTATCGTAGGAAGCAATTTCAAAACTTCAGTTCAGTTCGAACTGTGAAGCAAAATAAAACGTGCATGATCTGGTCTATAAATGAAATAAGCACACAAAATGGTCTGCATATCTCTCTCCAAATGTAGAAAAGCATTTAGGGCCATTCAAAATCCTCAGAAATATTGGCTCTGACTTAAGATGACTAATAATAACTTACCAAGAAGAAATCATTTTTGAGATTTCTCATTAAAAAAATAAAAACAAAACCAAAAAAAAAAAAAACCAAAAAACAAAACCTCGTCCTAGCCAAATGCTTCAAGCCAAGCACTGTTAGAATTGATCAGTTGTTTTGAGGGTTGTGCTCATCATAAGGGCAGGAAACTTCATATTTTCATCACTAATAGTCTGCTTTTAAATGCGTTGAAATTAAAATTGGGTCTGATTGGCATCTTCCCCTCGTGAATTTAAGCAAGGTAGTTAGATCATCAAAGAGATACACACCTATCTGGAGACTGGTAGATTTTCCATATGGAGCCTCCAGAGCAAAAGTAGTTTGGCTATTTTATAGAAATTCAACTAGGTCCTTAATTTTCCCAACAAAAAAGAAAAATCTCATGATCATACAGAATTTAACCATTCAATGAATTAAAAAAAAACATTTGTTGACCACATATGAATGGCATAAAAACAAAAATGACATAATGCTTGCTTCTGCTGAGCATATAAAATTAAGTACACAAATAGGGAAACAAATGATCATTCGAGGAGGCAGAGAGCTTTAGTACGGAAATTTTCATATAGGAAATAGTACCTAAGGTAAACCTTGAAAGAAGATTAGGATTGAGAAGTGGGGTATAGGAGGGAATATTGGGTAGGGGTGGAACTTGTACATAAATTGATGTAATGGATATAGTACTGCACCTGGAATCAGGAATGTGGCCTCAGACATTTCAAGCTATACTATACTGGCCAAGTCACTTAGTCTCTGCTTGCCTCAATTTTCTTATCTATAAAATTAGGATAATAATAGCACTGTCTCTCAGGGTTACTATGAGGATCAAATGTCTCTTAGCACAGTGCCTGGCACACAGAAGTGGTTTTTTTCCCCACCCCCATGAACATTTTCATTTCACAGGAGAATTCATTTTAAGAACATAAGGAGGAGCATTAAAAACCCTTTATTCCAAACCACTTATTTTATAGATGACAATGAGTCCAAGAGAATGATGGTGATGATGATGATGATAGTTAACACTTATTTGTTAGCACTTTAAGGTTTATAAAGTGATTTTGTGTGTGTGTGTGTATGTATATTGACCTCTATTGATCTGTCTATCTATCTATAATCTTATTTGTCCTCACAACAACTCTGTTAGGTAGGTGCTACTATTATGCTCATTTTACAGAAAAGTGAAGCCTAGAGAACTGAAATGACTTGCTCAGGGTCACACAGCTACTAACTATCCAGTGTAGCAGTTGAATTCATATGTTTCTGACTCTGCTTTTACTCTCTTTTCACTCACTGTACCACCTAGCTGCCTCAATGATTTTTCCAGAGCCACACAAATAGTAACTAACAGCTGGTTTTTGAGCCCAGTTCCTCTAAACTACATCCGGTATTTTACACTCTACCATATTGTATGTATCATATAATACTGAAGTATCAAACAAATGGCCAATGGCCCACAGCACTCCCATATGCAGCCCAAACCAGACCAAACGTAACTGGAAAATATACAACAAAATAAATAAAAATACTGTAGAATAGAGATAATGTTAATATATGGTTTTTTAAGTTAATATGAAGCCCACATATCTGTACGTATGGTGTAGTGGTTCCTGTTTCTAGTTGAGTTTGATCCCACTGATGTTATAGAAGCTGTTTCAGATCTGTTAATTTAAAGCATTTAGGTTGTCTAAATACATATTGATCTGCCTTCTAGCAAAGAAAAGCCATTAAAGATATTAACTTAGGGGAAATTATTTTGAGACTCAATATCATATTTTCTATTATTCCAAAACATACAACAGAGATATGTGGCTCTGTGTTAGGTGATCGTGGGACATTTCATACAAAGGAATTTTTTACCTTTAAGAAAATCCATTCTAAAACAAGATATGGGCATGAACTTTTAAGTTGGTAATGCAAGAAAACAGATGTTGACTTTCAACTTATGGACATTTCTTAAGTAACTACTTTGTGCCAGGCACTGTTCCTGGTAATACTGGACACACACACACACACACACACACACACACACACACACACACACACATCACACACAGAGAGTCCCTGCCCTCACTGAGCTTCAGATAACCTCCTAAAAGCCAGAGGCTTGAGAATTAAAATACTGCCAGTTTTCTTTTACACACATAGCCATTATTTTGTTATTGTTGGCTTTCATTGTGTGGCTGGTTTTGTTTTGTTTTGTTTTGTTTTGTTTTTCCTCTTCACAATTTTGTCTGAGGGTAAAACACTCTGTAATTCCTGGCCTCTTCTTTTCTGTTTGGTGCTTTAGCTCAGGCAACTATTGGAGAAAATAGAGACAGATTATTTGACATCCAGCTAACAATTCACTAAGATTCATATACAGCAAAGTATGGCCTAAGAGTGATGGGAAGCTTGATGCATGGGGACAGCACGTGACCTTCATAGTTTACTAGGACCACTCTACTCTAGCACCAGGGACATTTCAACACTTAGAGTAATAACATGATACTTTTCTTGTGAAGTGTATTCTTCTGTTGTCGCATAAATGGCTGTAGTTATATTTTGCTCTATGATCTAATTATCTAGGTTAACACAACCTCATATTTGGCTGTCACCTAACTGTATGTTATCACTCTTATCGCTGGTGAGAACCTCAGTATGAGAAGAAACTTCCCAAACATGCCTGCTGGGAACCCAGCGGTTACTGTCGAGTTACAGGGAAAGAGCAGCTAAAAAGTGAATCAAGGGCAAAGAGTATAAATAGGATGATCAGTGTCTATAGCGGTCTTTGTGACTCATAAACCATAATTGCACTAGCCATGTTACTATTTGTAGCACAGACTTAAGACATATAATTCTGAGAATGAACTTTGTTTTTAAATATGGCTTATTCAATTTCTCTGACCTGAACTTAAAAGTTTTGAGGTACCAAG
The DNA here is from genome assembly GCF_900497805.2 of Vombatus ursinus. NCBI lineage: Eukaryota > Metazoa > Chordata > Mammalia > Diprotodontia > Vombatidae > Vombatus > Vombatus ursinus. The sequence continues at coordinate 40,074,422 of NW_020954596.1, forward strand.
AAAAGTGACTTCATTAGTAAAAATACATTTAACTGCTTAATTAACATAGTTTTTTTAAATTAAATAATACTAAGACTTTTTTCATATCCAGGGAGTTTTAAATAATAACAGTATAAATTATGTAAATGATTGCTAAAATTAAGGTAGGACTTTCAGATTATTTTCAACATATATGCACACACAAGCACTTGAGGGCATTTATGTGTATTTCACAAACTATGGATGGTAATGGCATTTTGTGTGGCACAGAGCTCTTTGGACCAGTACTGACCCAGAAGTGAACTCCACTACAACTTTTGGTAACAGAAGTAATGATATTTATTGTTCTTGTAGTTTCATATCAGCAGGAGCCCAAGGTAGAGCTTCATTCTAGTATAAGAACCCTTCTTGATTCATTGCTATGCTGCAATGAGCCTACTAACATAAAGTGATAAGGATCCATATTACCTTATACCTTAACCACCCTTAGCAAACTATCTTGTCCTGTCAGAGAATTTGGACTATGTTCAATGATAGAGAAACTTGGTTACTCATGGGTTTTATAGCCCAGAAATTCTATATAGTGAGAATATTAGAAAGAAGGAATAGATGCAGGGGTGGCTAGGTGGCACAGTGGATAGAGCACTGGCCTTGGAGTGAGGAGGATCTGAGTTCAAATGTGGCCTCAGACACTTGATGCTTACTAGATATGTGACCCTGGGCAAGTCACTTAACCCTGATTGCCTCACCAAAAAAAAAAAAAGAAGAAATAGATGCATTTTATTTACCGTAAGAATTGCTGAATCAAAATATGAAAATAAGTGAAAACTGCATGTCTTTCTTTAAAAGTGGATGTCTAATGACTGATTCCTTCTTTCTCCAGTGCCTAGATAGATAGTGTAGAAAGAACAATAGTGAAAAATCTGTTATTATTTCATAACAAAACTTTCAAGTATGGAAATGTGAGAAAGTAAAGTAAAAGGTGAGAAAAGGTTTCTGACAAAAAAGTCCTGAGAAGATATGTGGGTTTATTGTTTTTCATCATTTTCCTCCAAAAGTATTTTACATTTGACCACAAGTCTTCATATGCTTCTTTCATGACTCACCAACTTCACTGTAGACTTTCATCTAGAGCATATTATTGCTTTATCTTCATAAGTTTCCTAAGAAAATTATAATTAGATTGGTTGGCAATCTAAATTGTAACCCCTTTAACAGTGTTCTCTTTTGTCAGCCTTCAGAGCAGCTTAGAAATAAGAAACATAGGATCTTTGCAGTTTTTCATTATATAGTATTGCAGATGGAAATAACGAGAGAGATAATTAGTGGCCCAAGAATTTTGGTTGCATTAATGATAAAATTGGCTTGATCATGCAACTATCTAATCCATTATTTGGTGATTGGTTTGAGACTGTCTTCTCCAATATGCTTTATAAAGTCATCTTAAATTAAAAGGACAGATATTTCAAAAGAATAAAGTGAGTATTTCCTCTTTCCCTCCAATAAAGGAAAAAAAAATGCAGTACATATGTATTTGTTTAAGATTGAGACTACTTAGGTTTAGTCAAGATCATTGGTTCGGGTGCTGGGTCTAAAGTCGGAAAGACTCATATTTGTGAATTCAAATCCAGCCTCAGACATTTACTAGATGTATGACCTTGGGCAAGTCACTTAATCCTGTTTGCCTTAGTTTCCTCATCTGTAAAATGAACTGGAGAAGGAAATGACAAACCATTCCAGTATCTTTGCCAAGAATACCCCAAATCTGGTCACAAAAAGCTGTATATGACTGAAACTGAACAACAACAACAAAAAAACAAAACAGTGTATCCGTTTGTGTTCATGTGGCTATTAGGGCTATTCACAGATTGGCCACCTATATATTCAAATCATTCAGCAATGTAAGATTGCAGTTGCTTTTAAACAAAAAGGCTTTAAGGATCTAGGTGAAAATAGAATGTTGAATGTTTTTCGGATTGTTTGTGGAATATTTGTAGCACCCATTGATCCTGCAAGATCCAATACCCCAACTGCCTTTCTGTTTAAATGTGAATGTTCACATTTAAACTGAATAGAATGTTCAGCTCTGCTAGTAATAGGGAATTGTTTAAGCTACAGATGTGATTTTAGACACATTGGTTTATAAAACACAGACATTTGTGTCAAGATGTTGAATGTTTAAATGTATACATTTGCTCAAGCAAACAATTCTATAAATATATGGGTTACAGTAGTGGACTGACTAATATTTTACACTTTAGTTTTATTTGAAACGAATCAGATTGTAGACTCAGTGTTGAAAACATTTCATAACTCCACCAAAGTAAATAATGTTAGGCTTGTAAGGTATTGTAAAAAGAGTTGTCAAGGGGGAAACAACTAATATACTAAGAAAAAAAATGGCTATACATTTAAAGCTTCTGCTTGAGAAAACATGGGTAGTTTAAGAGCGCCTTTAAAACCAAATGCCTGGAATCCGCAGTGAAAAATGCATGTAAGTATTGGTAAATGTGGCATTGCAAAGGAGAAATATTCTAAACTTAAATTTAAAAGCAGAGCAAAATAAAGGAAGTTATGTAATGTTTATCTGAGTTTGTATGAAATACTATAACTGTCTCTAAGCTGCCTTTTCTTTGTGAAAAGGAAACTTAATTCTGTCAAGGCAAGAGTTCAGGGGCCTTTCATGCCCTTATTTGCTTTTAGAGACTTGAACTGTCAAGTTGATAAATGGGCTTTGACAGAAGCAAAGGTAATTCAGAGCCTATTCACAGGTAGAGTACTCTTTAATAGATTCTTTAAGGAAAAAGAAATACTTCCCTGGTGGAGGAGTAAAAAATTACAAAGTATACCATGTTAATTCACTATGAGAAGCTATTCAGCCAATGGAAACTCGACCATCTTTCTGAAAGGGTGTTTCAGTGGTATATTATCAAGCTGAATTTCTGCAAGTGTATCTGCATCATTTCTAACAAACTGATGAAATGTGTGTGCACATAAAGGGAAATCAATTATTATCAATAAAAGAAAAGACCGATTTTATGATGCCAAATTGTGTGGGGTGTTTATTGGTGGCCACTTACCAGTTAAAAGACTCATGAAGGACATCCTTTACTACAACAGGCCTCTAGAATGACAACGTTAATGCCACAGAAAACATCCAAGGGAATTTAGATGGATACAAGGAAATCATGGTTCTTTGGGCTCAATTGCCATTGGTTGATAATTAGTGAGAAAAGAATGTGAGAATTCTTTGGAGATACCTTAATTTATTAGATTTGTCACAGACAGCCTAGGTTTCCTACTGGGCAGAGTTGGTCCCCTTTTGACATGTATATTTTTTTTTCTAAGGACAGCAAGATGGTGCAGTGGAGAAAGTGCTGGGCAGGGAGTTAGGAAGACCTGAGCTCATAGCTGACCTCAGGCATGTAATAGTCATGTGACTCTGGGAAAGTCACTTAACCTCTCTCTGCCTCATTTTTCTCACTGTAAATTGAGGATCATAATAGCACCTAACTCCCAAGGTTATAGTGAGAATCAAATGAGATATTTGAAAAGTGCTTAGCACAGTGCCTAGATCATTTTAGTACTTAATAAATGCTTATTCCTTCCCAACCCACCATATACCTTTCAGATCTTATCTCTGCAATTTAAAGAGGAACTATTCTTCCTTAGCGATATTTCAATTGCCCAAGAATCTCTAATTTAAAGAAGACTTGTTACAGCAGGCAAACATCATTTCCTACTTAATTTCTTTTTTGTACTCAAATTCCAATTTCATCAGGGTGGGAACTCTCATTGTGGAAATTTGTTCCACAGATGAATATCTGCTACTTGCTTATAACTTGAAGTCTTAAGGAGTTGCCTAGAGTATTCTGAGATTAAGTGAGTTGACTATGGTCATACAATTAATTTATGTCAAAGGCAAGCCTGTAACCCAGGTCTTTCTGATTATAAGTCCAGCACTTTATCCACTACCCCACGTAACCGTTCCTCATTCATATGTATTTTTGAAGGAGCTATTAAATACAATGTCTTCTCTTATTTGTAATTTCTTTTAGATAAGAACATAAAGAATTTCTTTTACCAAAGCACTATTAAGTTATGACTCATTTTTACTATCCTAGCTGCTCTGTTTGTTGTTTTGGAATAAAGTTAATTTTCTTTTAATACTAGAAGGAGCAGAATTTAAGACTACCTCAAAGGACTAATAAGCAAGTACACTAAATCAATGGATGTGCCCCATCTTTCTAGTTTCATTGGAGTGGTTTAAAAACATCTATATACAGTTTTAACAAACAGGTGCTAAAAATTCACATTTTAATATTTTGCATAAAATAAAAATATCTAAGTGGAATAAGATTCATACCACTATGCTCAGGAAGCCTTCCCTGGATCTCCCTGATCAGTAATAAACTTGCCTCTCAGACCTAATATGGCACTGTTTTTATATTTTTCAAGTCTCTAAAAGCACATGCCATGCATAATATTGTGTGCTATAGTTATTTGTGATTGTGTTCATGAAGATGGGCCTATATCTTATCAAAGGAATGTTTGTTGAATGAATAGTGATAAATGAGGTGAGTTTTTTTGTGACGGACATTACTGTTTTTGTCATAGGGCAAAAGTACAATCTTAAAATAAGTTCTAATTACCGATTCAGCATCCAATTTTAAACAATACTGGTTGTTCTAGATAAAATTAGAAGTCATTACTTTGGACAATTTGGGCATGATACTGGCTGATGATGCTATAAGAATGCCACAAAAGCTTTAAAATAATAGAAAGAAAATTGTCTTGAATCTTACAAAGCCTGGAGATCAAGTTGGTATACAATAGAAAACATTTGTCCTTTGGCCTCTTATTAACTGCTTCTATGCAAAAATCTTTATCCAGAAGTATGACTATAACTACTTTCACTATCTTAGAATAACTCACCCATACATATCCAGTCTGATCATTTTTAGATTCTATAGTTATATGACCTGATCATTTTCTATCTCCTACAAGCTAGAAAAGGTAACAGATTTTTCTTTTTAAGCCAATAATAAAACAATCACAGTTATTAAGTCCCAATTCATTCATTTCATTGGTCTAGCTACCTCATAGAAAGTGCTAATACAAATTATTTCAGCCCAGAGAGGAGTAAAAGACCATTGAAGGGCTAATACCAGAGGGATTATGACATTTGTTATTTGGTTGACAGAATCTGGGGAAATTTTATTTTTTTTTGTGAGATAGGCCACATCTGTATTATATGTATAGAATGCAGAAGAAAGAACCTATTGAGAAGACATTAAATAAGAGAGAGAGAGAAAGAGAGAGAGATGGATAAATAATTGTTGAAAAAATGAGCTTAGGGGCAGCTAGGTGGTGCAGTAGCTGGCCCTGGATTCAGGAAGATATGAGTTCAAATCTGGCCTCAGACACATAACACTAAGTAAGCCATGAATAGGTATTTGAAGAAGGTTAGAGACATGACATGAAAGGGCACATTCTTAAAATCATGGGGAAAAGCAGTTGGTAAAGACATATGGAGTACAAATAGGAAAGTCACTCTGGTTTGGCTAGAGTGTACAGTACTCTCAGGGAATAACAAGAAATTATAGAATTTTAGAGTTGGAAGTGATATTGGAAATCAACTGGTCTAGAACTAGAGAGCTTGTTGGTATTTCCATCAGAGAGATGCCCAGAAGGCTGCTATGTCCTCCTTTTCGCAATTTATGTGTAACCCTTAAGCCCATCCCTAGGTCTTCAGTGACTACAGTGAATATCCTTTCACTCATTTAAGTATATATTGAAACTATGAGGAAATGAAAAAAAAAAAAAACCCCTTTTGGTAAAGTCTAAAAAACTCCATCTTGTCCAATGCTCTCATTTCACAGATGATGAAACCCAAAGTACTTAAGTGATTTGCTCAAAGTCTTCTTTCATTTTTCAATCGTGTCTGATTCTTTGTGACCCCATTTGGGGTTTTCTTGACAGAGATACTGGAGTGGTTTGCCATTTCCTTCTCCAGTTCATTTTACAGATGAGGAAACTGAGGCAAAAGTGTCTTGCTTAGGGTCACACAGCTAGTAAGTGTCTGAGGCGATATTTGGACTCAGGAAGACTCATTTTCCTGATTCCAGGCCTTATACTCTATATCCACTATGCTACCTAACTGCCCTGCTCAAAGTCATATAGCTACTAAATGTCAGAGATATGATGAGTACTGAGGTTTCCTAACTCTTTCCAAGACATCTTGCTACAATGTGATAGAATATTGTAATGTGGGAGTAGGGGTAGGGGTGAGAGTTTAAAAGCCCTGAAATAGCCACATACTTTTAAATCACAAACAGGAAATTAGTTTAAATGAGGAATCAGTTCAAGTTACTTTAATAAATAATTTTGCTAACTAATTGAGTGAATTCACCATTTTAATAGCCTGCTGTATTTTCTGAGCTTAAACTGTGTAGATGAGAACTTCTGTTAAATGAATATTGAACAAAAGAATTTTTAGTAAACCACATGGCTCATGCACCTGAAGATGGGGTATCCGAGTAGATTATATACTGAAATTTCTTCATCTCCTTATTCTTCTAAGCCTGTTCATAAAAGAGAAAGCGAAGAATTGGTGGTCACCCAAATAACTATTCATCAGAACATGAGTAGATTTATGCATGTTCTGTTATGTCTATATCTGCATTCTCTTCTTTCAAATTATATAATGCGAAGGCACTTTATGGTTTCTGTTACATTAAATACAGCATCATATTTTTTACATTTCTGAATCATCTTCACCCTTTCTTTTTTTCCAGTAACAAATTTGATTTATTATTAGCTTCATTAACGTCTATATTCCCTATCAATAACAAAACAGAAGTCAAGGAGAGCTTTAAATTAGACAGGATGTAACAGATTCTTTTAAATCTCATTTTAGCAAGTGTAGGTGTGAATGTGGGTATGCATATTCAAATCAATGTTTTTAACCCTATGGGAACATTTGCATTTCTTAAGGAATATAGTTTAAGGCCAGATGGATTATGACATGCCAATATTATTCAGCTTATCTGTTTTTATTCCCATGAGAAAAAAAAAGTTGTGCTTTTTTGGGGGGCTTAATTGAAATGATGCTCTGACTTCTTTGTGATAAATTTTGATGAGCCATTGTTATTTCAGCATTAGGTATAAAATGCAGTGAAACATGGCTGTGTTAAAATTATAAATTTATATATGGCTGTGATGGAATAGTCATTAAGGGGCTGTGAATTTTGATTTCCATGTTAGTCAGTTCATGAAATAATTGTTCATATATTTGTGCTCTTGATTATCTAGATACGTGCTAAATTATGTTAATTAATCCTATATCCCATTCTCAGGTATTAACCTCTTGTGGGAACAGTATTCCTTAAAAGGGCTATTTTTCATAGTTTCCTTAATTGGCTTTTATTGCTTGTTAGTATGTGAAAAGAGCAGAAAAGTGTGTATCATGCTGTTAGAAATGTGTCTTTCAGTCAGAAATGTTTTGAAGGGAAATGTAAAGATAGCAACCTTTTTTTTTTCCTGCCTTCCTTCTGAAATTTAAATAAGAAATTGAGATAATGTGCAACTACTATTTTAACCATTTAGTCTTATGTTGATGTCTTCTCAGCTAGGTCAATGTGTATATCTTTAGGCTCATTTACTGTGGAAGAATTTTTATTGAGATGGTAGTGAAAATTTCAAAACAAACAGAAAGACTATACAAAGAGAAACTACATACATTTTGCTTTAATTTTCTCAACCTCTGTGTTAATGAGGAATGGAAGTGAAAATATATATATTACGTATCTTTCTATGCACATATGCATATAGTGTGAGATCTGACAAGTGAGGCAGATCTCTCTTTGCTACCAGAAAAGCTGATATGCAACTCTTTTGTGCCTTAATCTTAGAGAACTGTCTAGGGTACTGAGAATAATTTGCGTAGGGTCATATGGACAATAGTCATTAGTGGTAGAAGTTGGTGTTCTAATGCCAAAGGCTGGCTTGTATGTACTATTTAACACACAAACATACACACATAAATGTATATGCATATATGCACATGTATTTACAATGCATGTAAATTTGTGCATATACATATGTACAAGTACATACCGTATATGAATGTCTATACGTTTATATTGTGGCATTTATATTATCATATATTATATGTTTATGAGTATAACATTAAGATATTAAATGTATTATATATAAAATATATACTATAATTATATCAATATATTGCTATTTATATTAATGAATTTACATGTAACAATTTTAGATGTGCACATACATGTATGTGTATATGTACATATGTACACACAGTGCTTGACATATAGTAAGTACTTATCAAGTTATTATAACTTAATGTGTTAATTTTGCTTTAGTATCTATGCTACTTTATTATTCTCACAAATTTCACATCAGGTAAATATTACTACACATTCAAAATCCTGCTGTTTAGTGGACATGGTTGTATTGTAGAAGAAGGATTTATGTTTACTGTTATAGCCTTTTCTGTCATCCAGCTTCTACAATATATGAATGTCTATGATAAACATATAAATGCAAAGATAGGGTAACTATATATTGAGTTTTTGTGTGTTTATTTCTCTTAATTGTTATTATTTTTCCTACATTACCACCAAGATTTGATTCAGTTGTCACATCAAGACTTAGTTTAATTCTTTAACTGTAATTATATTTCAGAAATACTTATTGAAAATCATTTTATCTAACCCTTTAAGGTCATAAAGGCAGAGGGCAATCCACAGGAAATTGGAATCCCTACTTATCTTCCTCGAGAGAATCTTGATAATTGAGCTGTTAATGGAAGCATCTATTAGGGGAAACCAGAGCTTACTCATAGACATCTAAGATTTCATGGATAGCTATTTGCTATTTAAATTGTTTCATAATTTGATGACATTTTCTCTTATGAGAGGAGAGTTGAGGAAAAGGAAAAATAATAAGGCAGTATTCAGATAAAAGTATATAGAAATCAAAAAAAGTATAAATTAGTGCTGGATACACAAATAGAATAGTAAGAAATTCAGAAAATATTTTTTACCTTAATAATAATAGTTTTCTCATAAAACCAATCATTGTTAATTCATTTCATCGTTTTTTGTTACCACCTCCCCTCTTTTTTCTCTCCAGTTTTGCCATGTAGTTCTATTAATATAGAGAACTCACAGCGAAGAAATACTTTGTAAATGAACGTCTGAAATAGTTGTTGCTTGGAGTGCCAACTGAGAAGTTAAGTAATTTGCCTAGGGTCACACATTTAGTGTTTATTAGAAGCAGGCTGCTGCTCCCCCAACTACATACTGTTTTTCCTTTTTCTACTTTAAGCAAATTTAATGGTATTGTTGAGGTTCTGGGGCAGCCCAAAATGATGGAGTGCAAGATGTTTGTGTGGTGGGGTCATCTAGAAAGAATTCTATTAGGTTGTCTCCAAATTAAGTAAAGGCATTTATTCTGGATAACACAACACACCAAGCAGGCTCCTCCACCCCTTAAGGAAGACCCCAGCTTAAGAGGGGGAAGGTGGCAGCCCCCATGGGAGAAAGTTCCTTAAGGGAGAAGCCCCCTAGCCAGAGTAAGCTAGGGATTCTTGTAGAGGAAAACCTGCAGTAGACTGGGAGATGAGGTAAACAGGGACAAGTAGGCAAGGGTGCAGGTTAGTTCAGAGTTTCAGGCATATCTAGATACATCATTATTTCATTGTTCAGCCCAGAGTTGAGGGGTGGAGAGCCCCCACCCCATTAGTTTTAGTATTTCTTGGACCAGTCTACCAGAATCTCATTATCTCTTAAGGGAGCTTTAAGTGGTACTTGAGATAACAAGGTTCTCATTGACTAGTCTATTTTAATCTCCTCAGTATCACTAAATCATCTAAATGTAGTGGTATCACCAAATAGGATCACCAAATAGAAGTTTAATTTAAGACCTACCTTCATTGTTCATAGTGTGGAATGGAAGAAAAGACTTGGGGACCATCTAGTTCAGCTCCCTCATTTTACATATGAATCACAGAGGGGAGAATTAACTTACTAAAAATGTGTGCTCATAAGTAGTGTGTGAATAATTCCAAAATATCTTTCTTGAATTCTTTAATACTTTCTTATTCTTAAAAATATAGATGGCTCTTTGATTTTTATCATAATAATTTTTCTCTTCATCTACACAAACTGCAACCCTTCCTTATCTTGTGCTTCTACTCCATGGCTATCTTTAAATTATCCATCTAGCACCTACTCAACACATTGTATGCTTCCTTTTGATTTCTTTTAGTATTTTAATGGTCCTAGAGTTGTCTACCTATTATATTGTCTAACTGCTCACATCTGTTCTGGGAATAGTCTGGTTCTTGTTTGTTTTGTTTTATTGATTGACTGATTGATTGATTTTTTTTTTACTACTTCTTACCCAAGTTTTACATAAGTCCTGCAGCCTTTGAATACCCTACCAGCAATTTTCATTGTCAGGGTTACTTGAAGTTTGATAATTCTTACACCAGGATGATCCATAATCTCTCTCTCTCTCTCTCTCTTTCTTTCTCTCTCTCTTCTCCCCTCCTTGCCTCCCTCTCTCCTGCTAGGTTCTTCTCATATTATCATCCAAGCCATCTTCAGAATGTAGCAAATCTTCAAATGATGCTGAAATAAACAAGACTAATTTTGTCTACTAGTGCACAGACTTTAGTTTTGAAGTTCTCTTTATTTAATTGTACTTAATAAGTAGGAAGGAAGGGAAGACTCATTTATTAAGCAACTAATATGTGTCAAATACTTGTGCTAAGTGCTTTACAAATATCTCCTTTATCATGATTCTTGACTTGACAAATCCCTACCTTGTGCTGCCTTAGTCAGTAGATTTCTTTAAACTGAAAAATAGATTAATTTTTATGGTGGAAAAGTAAATATATGTGAAACTTCTTCATCAACTCAACTATCAAAATGGTAATCCCCAAATACATTGTATGAGGGGGAAAATCAATAAGAGGCTATTATCAAAGTTAACAACATATTCTGAAGACTCTGTAATATTTAGGAATTTATTTCTTAAAATCTACTGGGTAGTCTACTACTTTAAAAAGTGGATGTTGACAAAGAAAATAAATATAAAACTAAAAAAAAGAAAGAAAGCCAGAAAGACTTTATATAAAACACTCATATATTTCTTAATAGTTAAGATATATCAGATGCCATTTAGGTACTGGAGCCATGAAGTAATATGTAGGAAGAGCAATCTTATCACAGATGAGAACAATTGCATAGAGATGACATTTTGCATTAAATGAACAGAAATTATTTTGGGAAATAAAAGAATATAGAAAAAGTCAACAAGGAATCTCTGTTATTAAAATATCACCCTCAAACTAGAGAACTACAGAATAAATGGCTGCTTTAAAATAAAAAATTAAAATTTGTAACATACCTCCCAAGCATACTCTCTGATTGATCATTCTGCATAAAATTAAATCAACCAGAGATTGCAGACACTTCAGTCTTTATTTGTAAAATTACCTTTCTATATTAAATATTATATTATGTTCCACATGCAGTTCTAGAGCATCAAAGGTTAAAGTAGTCTCAGATATTATCTAGTCTAGCGGTTACCTGAGCATAAATTTAGTCCTTAAAATAGTTGAAGAGAATTATCATTGCCTATTATGTCTTCCTCAGACTGAAGATTCCACTTCCCTCTATCTACTCCTATATGGCATAGTTTCCATTATTCTTCCCTATTTTATTTAAATTCTCTGGCAGCAACCCAGTTCTTCATTGTTCTTTATTGTAATGCAATGCTTATAACTAAACACCTGGCTCCATGTGTGTTTTGAGCATAGTAGAAAAACTATCAGTTTCTTCACTCTGTACATTATACCAACTTCATTGTCTTCTATGTCACAACATTGACGTATACTGAGTTTATAGTACACTAAAAATTCCAAATCCTTTCATATGAAAAATTGGCTAATTATGGCTCTTTCAATCTCATAATTGCACAATTGTTTGTTTTTAACCCAAATACAGGCCCTTCGATTTAAACAAATTTATTTTCATCTCACAAAATTTAGTCTTGTGCTTGACTATCATATTTTTTGATTCTAGAATCTGTTAGCCAACACTTTTAGCTATCTGTCTCAACTTCATTCATAAATTAAAAGAAATTTGCTGGACCATAGACCTCTCTTCAATTTGATATCAGTCTGTAGATCACAACTCTTTGGATGTAGACAATCTAACCTTGATTCCACCAATTGTTCAGCCAGCTTTCACCTCTTAGTATTTCTTAAACAGCTAATTTCAAATTATCACTCAACCAACATCGAACTCTTCTTCTTGAAATTTAATCAATAATTGAAATGACAGTTAGTATAAGGCAGCTAGCAGCTAACATTTATATAGTATTTACTTTCTGTGCTAAGTGTTTTACAATTATTATGTCATTTGATCCTCACAACAATTTTAAGAGGTAAGTGCTATTATTTTACAAATGAAGAAACTGAGGCAAATAGTTTGTTATAACGGCTGCCAACAATTCTTTTGCTTAACCCTTTTGCTAATAGTTTTGCTAATGTTTCTGTTGCTACAATTGTCTGTTTCTGATTTTTTTTGTTATTATTCACTATTGTTTGTATCGTTTATTCATTATTATATATTGTTCATTATGTGATTATTTTATATTATCTTAAGTTTATTAACAGGCTTTCTTTTCTTTTCTTTTGTTTTTTTGGAAATAGAAGGTAATATCCTTTGTAGGGCTTTTTAAAAGAAAAAAATAAGAGAACATAAAACAATGTAATATTACTGGGATACATAGAAATATGAGTCAAGAAGAAGGAATATTATTAGAACTATTGGTGAGAGGCTGAGTAAAAGCAATTCTAGGGATATATTAACCAAATTCATATGCTATATCTTTCCCTGTATGTATGTTATCAATAATATATTTTGGGGAGTTATATGTAGGCCAGTATGATTTATATGAATATATATATATACACACACACACACATATATACATATATACACACACATACACACACATACATACACTACATATATACACACATGTTTTATATACACACATACACATATGTATATATGTATATGTACACATACATGTGTATATGTACACACGTGCATATATGTGCACATACATGTGTGTATGCAGAAATACATGTGCATGTGCAGGTATAAATATATATTTCATCTCAATTATAAGGGATTTGGAATTCATTTTGACAAACTTCTGTGAGTCAATTCAATGAATTTCAACATCTGTGCCTGTCAGATAAAGATTGACTTGCTTTTAAGTCTATGAAAAGTAACAAAAGATAGTTTTTTTCTTTTCTAAAAATGATTCAAACTAGAGTCCTAAACTAGTAGAATTTATATATCACTTATGCAAGATTTTTCCATCTGTCTACATAAATTAATTTAGCATTATATAGCACTGTTCAAAATCTCTTAAGAGTATAGTGAACTTTTTCATCAGTCTTAGAAGAATGAGGAATTAGTCATAAACAATAAAATGTCATGCTTCTCAAGGTCCTCATATGATGCTCATTTACCAGATAAAAACTGTGTGTGCTATTCAGAACTACACACAATACAAAAACACACAGTGTATAGACTTCACCATTCATTGAAAGAATTATATCATTCTTTTATATTTTCTGAGCTCCTAGACAGATTAGCACTTCTGATGTAAATTTCTAAGAGTAATTGTATGAGAAAAGCTGGGTTTTCCAGACAAATGCTCTCTTTGGGTACACAATTCAAAAACCATTCTGTACTGGAAGTAATTCAGTCATTTTCATATCTGATTAAATAGAAATGTGGGTTTATATAAGCATAATTTTCATCATAATAATTGATTATTTATTAACAATACAACCTTGTTTTATATGATAATCTATCATTCAAAATATTTACAGGTGTATTATCTGTAGTATGTATTTGGGCAGAAATTCCAGGTTATCTGAGTCAATAATCTTTGAGCCAGTCATAGGAACGTCTGTATTCCTCTTACAACATTCATTACCATCACTAAGAGTTTTTATAAGCTTCTCCAGTGGCTGTCAATACTAGGAACAGATATAGATAGAGATTGGGGTGAAAGGACTTGGAGAGTTTTGGGAAGTCTGTGAAAAAGGAAATGGAAAGAAAAATTAATTATATTATGGAGAACTTTAAATTTGCATTAGTGAATCATACACTTTAAGATGTGCAAGAGAATGCAATGTCTAATTCAAAAGTTTTCATGAGTATTTCTTAAAAATTAAAAATGTATATTTCCTATAAAATACTATTATTTTAGAAGTAGTTCTACAGTTTTACCATCTGGGAAACTGCATCATTTAATCCAGTTTAGTGTCTATACATGCATATATATGCACTATGTATCATATGAATATATATGTATTTAATAGTGTGTGTACAGTATATAGTTTTGTAATTTCATCAGTGAAGGATAGGGTTGTTTGTGATGTCAGAGAAATGAATGAGATCTACAGTTGTAACTAGAATCCCCAGTAATAGTATTATTACATTTCTTTTTTCAATGTAGAATAGAAAGGACAAATTCTTAACATTTAGGAATGGATAAATAACTATTGCTTTTGACCCTAAAGTGATTATTTTACTTGTGAACCAAAAGTGATGTGGGTGCATCATGTTAACATACATTAAAAAAAAACAAAACACATAACTTCAGCTTTTTTTTTGTGCATGAGCCAAATTTTAGAGGATTACATTCTTAATCTTGACATTCAAAGAAACATCCCCTGACATAAATATTCTAGCAGGATTAAGGAAAGAGACTGCAGAGTCTCTAAGAGCACTAACCTGTCTCAATGTTCTTTTCCCAGTTTGGAAAATAGCAGAAAAAATAATCTTTGAACATGTGCTCAAAGCTTTGTCAAAGAGAAAAGTTTGATAAGGTTTCACTGTGTCACGTACATTACCAAAAAATCACATACATATTGTAGGTGTATATGTGTCTGTTTATGTTCAAGTATACACATGCTTGCATGCATTCATCCATATGTGTGTGTGTGTGTGTGTGTGTGTGTGTGTGTATTCATTCAGACCTGTGATTCATTAGTTTAGAGAACCCCTACTGTGGAGGTTCCCTCACTATACCAATGTTGATCAGCAATTCATCTTTAACTTATAAGTTTGACAGTTAGACACTAAGAATTTAAGTGATTTGCTTGTGAGTTACCAGGTATGTTCCAAAGGCTAGACTTGAACCATTTTTTTTCTAACTGTAATGGTGAACATAAACATATTTTTAAAAATTATATCCTGAAATTCATTTGAAATACATGGGAAAAACTAATCATACATTTTAACGTGACATCATCTAGACACTCTATAAGTGTGCATCTGACTCTATGTAATACATTTTGTTATCAAATATGGATTTGCTTTATCTATATTTATCCTAAAAGGATTTTGCTTCAGGGATTTTCCAGGATTCAGTTCTGATATAAAATATAAAGACATTGTAATCCTATTTTTGATATGTTTTAGCTATTACACACACACATACATATATTGTCTTCAAAGGAAAAAAAGGAGTTTGAAATTCTTCTCTAATGATGACAGTATACAGATTGCAGTGGAAGACTTAAGAACTGTGAAAGCATACCATGGCTACTGTAATTTGCTCTTTTAGGCTGAGACATAAAATTTGACATGATTGTAGCTGTTGTATTTTATTGTCCAGAACAGAGAATTGTAATTAAATAAAATTTCAGAACCCCATGTAAACAACAGTAAGCCTACTTCTATTAGGAGTTATAAGTCAGCAAGTGACAGATTCCAAAGTTTGCTTGGCATCACAGCATGGCAACTGCTAAACTCAAGTGTAAAGACTCTCTTGAATATATACGGAGATAATTTTCTTTCTCATCATTCCTCTTTACCTAATGAATTTGTTTACAGATGATGTCATATATGATGAGGGGACATTTGATGGATTAAAGGAAGACACTCTTGTTGCAAAATGTTAGGAACTGCAGTGATCAAGTTGAAGGAAAAGTAGGAAGTTTTACCATCTGGGAAACTGCATCATTTAATCCATTTTAGTGTCCATACATGCATATATATGCACTATGTATCATATGAATATATATGTATTTATGTAGTATGTATGTAGTATATATGTATGTATGTAGTGTGTGTACAATATATAGTTTTGTAACTTCATCAGTGAAGGATAGGATTGTTTGTGATGTCAGAGAAATGAATGAGATCTGAGTTTCCACTCATAATATCCATATTACTTCTTTGCTTCCATTTGTCTTTCTAATGTCCACACCTGTGCAGAAAGCATAAGAATAGGACTGCTATTGATTTTAGGATAATGAGATTAGAATTACTGAAGAAGCTTAATCCTTGACCCACTTTATTTCAAAGGATCTCAGGGTTTTGTTTTGTTTTTTCTATGTTGGTATTCACAGGTTTTAATTTCAATAAAAAGATCCCTTTTTTTCTTTACAATTGATGTGTATGGGTTAAGAAAAAAGGGCAATAAGGTATTATATTAAATACAACTTTCATGTTTAAGCATCTTTCTTGGTCTAAATATGTATGTGGACATGATATGAATGAATGTATACATATATAAACACACAACATTATACTTGAAGAAAAGCAAGATAAATCTATAAAAAATTAACAACCGTGGAACACATGAATCCATACATATACAATCATAAACACACATACATGCATGAGACACAGCATTTCAAAATGGATGTCTTACCTCTGACTCATATTAGCTATGTAATCCCAGCCAAGTTACTTAAAATTTCAGTGTCACAAACAATTCTCTAAGATTACAGGCTATAGAGGAATGGTTGATCTGCTTTGGGGGAGGGAGTTTTCCATACCAGGAGTTTGTTACACAGGTTTTGTCTAACTAGCTAGCTAGGAAGATAGATAGTTAGATGGATGGATACAGAGACAAAAGTAGACCAAATGTGTGTGTGTGTGTGTGTGTGTGTGTGTGTGTGTGTGTGTGTGTGTGTGTGTATGGAGCAAGAGAGAAAGACAGAGAAAGAGAGAGAGAGAGACAGATCTACTGATATAAACATATGGGTATGTATATGTATGTACACACATGTAGATTGCTTAATAAACTGCCTTAGTTTTGGTAGGAAATATCCAATTGTGTGTCTATTATCTTCAAATTGTGTGCTATAATCTCAATACTCCAGAGAGGTCAGAGAAAAAGCAAAAAACAAAATATACATTTGATCAAAATTTACTTGTAGGCTAAGAAATGATTGGCAGAAAGTAAGGCAATATGAAATACTGAGTTATGCTCAGAGAAACCAGAGTGACTATACAGCCAAGAATACCATCTGTTGAATATGAAATGCTTGGATCAAGACATTCTAGATACATTTCCCCAAACAGCAGGGACAGAAGTCTTTCTGGAAACAGAATCACAATAGGGTTGCTGAAACACCAAGGGAGAAAGAGGCAAATAACTGTTCACTGCCTTGTGGGAAACAGACCAGTTGATTGGTAGTCTGGAGCATGATTAATTACATGGCATGCTGTGTATCAGTAGCAGTAAATAAATTGAAGGCATATATTCACCCTGTACAAATAATTTCCAAATCGATGTCAACAACTAGTTGTGGAAGGATCAAAATATGTTAAAGCATATGACATCTACTTCCCTATTTTCACTCTCCCAAAGTACACTGTGCCTTATATCAACTCAATGACTTTTAAAGGTCATAGGACTTGTGACCATGTAGTATTATATGAAGTGATTTTTCATTAGGGTTTGGTTAGGCTGAGGCAATTCTTATGCCCAGGAAAATCATGAATATGGTTTCACTACCAATTTTTGGTGTCCAGGGATAGAGACATTGATATGGTACCCAGAACCCATAGTCAGTTATATAGTTGATGAAATATTGTGACAAAGAGACTGGGGACAACTATTATAGGGGAGAAAAAGAATGTATAACTGAGAGGGCTCCATTTTATTTAATCATAAATATTGAAAAGAGAACATGAGAAGCTACTATTTAAGGGACAACCCAATTTAATAAGGCATTATACTTGATGTCTATGAAAAAATATTGTACATTTATAGCAGTATCTTTTCTAGTGAAGGTGTCACAGTATTCTCATATAATGTTGCATTTTTCAGAGCATAAAAATCATACTCAGCAGGATAATATTCCTTGGGCATAGTCACATTTCAATAAATATTTGTTGAGTGAATAAATAATCTTATAATCTCAGAAAATAAAATGCAATAGTTGTAGTGCCAAATTAAGGCATTTTCTGACACATCCCTTTACCACCCACAGTCACATACCCACAATGAAATTAGTCTTCTTGATCCCCTAGAATGTTAGTTTTGAGTGGCTATCCAGATGTCCTATCAGGAACATGTGAGAAACTTGTTGTCAGGAGTGGTTTGCTTTGGTTTATTCTAAGGGTTAAAGCATTGGTATCCTGCTGCAATAATTCTGTGATCTCAAGAATGCTTGATCATTTCTGGATAGGAAGAGAAAACTGAAAGATGGTGCATTTATCTGATGAATAAAATTTTTAAGTTTCACTTTGTATAGTTTGGGCAAAAGTGAAATGTTTCTCTCTCTCTCTCTCTCTCTCTCTTCTCTCTCTCTCTCTCTCTCTTCCTCTCTCTCTGTCTTCCTCCTTCTCTCTCTCCCTTCCTCTCCCTCTCCCTCCCTACTAGATTTGCAGACCTATAGTTATAGTTTTAAGGAGAGGAAATTAATGCAATTATACGTTAACTAATTTCGTCATAGCCAGGTCTAAGCCATCAGATGAAATCAGCCAATGCAAAACTAAGTTGCTTTCTGAAACAGCCCTTACCTTTTGGGAAGAGAAACACACACACACACACACACACACAAACACATATACACACACACGTGTGTGTGTATGTGTATATATGCATTCATTTATGTATATATGTTATATATTATATAGTATGTATGTGTATATTTTCATGCATTTATTCACAATTTATACGTTTGCCAAATGTCCTATCCTGCTTTGAACAGTCATTTCTGTATCATACGTACTATGAAAATATGCCTTTTGCTGATTCGATAAGATTATTGAAATAAGCATATGATAATTAATTCTTACATTTTTTTTCTACTGTTAGGGGAGAGAGGGTTGAAAAAGGAGAAGGAGTCTGGAGTTGTGTGATTTCATCTATGTGGGGAACTCTTCATAAGAAAGCTTTCTCAGTAGGAAAAGTATTTTACAGTATAGATTAGTACTTTCCCTATCAATAGTTTTAATGATGATGATGATGATGATAATGACTAGAAATTTATATAGCATCTACTATGTTGCAGGCACTGTGCTTAGCACTTTATGATTACTGTCATTTGATCCTCACAATACTCCCATTTTACAGATAAGGAAACTGAGGCAAATAGAGACTAAATGACTTGCCCAAATCACACAGCTAATAAGTGTCTGAGGTCGGATTTAAACTCAGGTCTTCCTAACTTGAGGCCCAGAGCACTGTTATAAAATTGAAAAATTGTATAGGTCACTGAGAAGTTTAGTGGTATACCCCTATTCATATAATATGTGTCAAAGGCAGGATTTAATATAATAAGTATTATAGCATTTCTTCAAAGTGTATTATATATTATCTCAACTGATCCTCTAAACAACCTTTTAGATGCTATTATAAAACAGTCCCATTTTATAGATGGGAGAGCTGAGATTGAGAGAGATTAACTGACTGGACCAAGGATACAAAGCTACGAATTTCCTGAGGTAGAATTTGAAATCAAGTCTCCCTTGCTTCACGTCCAGGGCACTATCTAGTATATTATCTAGTTGTTTACACTGCTTGAACTCAGTCTTCCTATTCTTAAGTTCAAGATTGCTAGCCACTGTGTAAAACTACTTCTAAATGCCTAGGGGTAGCTTGGTTGGACAAAAGTGGATTGAGTGCTGTGACTGGAATCCAGAAGACCTGAATTCAAATCTGACCTCAGACATTTACTACTTGTGTTACCTTAGACAAGACATTTAACTTCTGTCAGTCTTATATTTCTCAGCTGTAAAATGGGAATCATAATATTAATTAGCTTAGCACAGTGCCTGGCACATAGCAGGTACTTAATAAATACCTATTTCTTTTCTTTCAATATAATGATTCTATCGTAATGCAGGTTTGGAACTGTCAAATTTTTAAAGGCAATCCAATTCAAAAAGTTTTATAATGTAAAAGGCCCCAAACTTCAGTTTCTGCTATTAATAAGAGAATGCCTTAGGACTAGAGTAAACTTTGAAGTAGGAGCAAAATAGGGA
The DNA here is from genome assembly GCF_900497805.2 of Vombatus ursinus. Taxonomy (NCBI): domain Eukaryota; kingdom Metazoa; phylum Chordata; class Mammalia; order Diprotodontia; family Vombatidae; genus Vombatus; species Vombatus ursinus. Next base: position 40,094,761 of record NW_020954596.1, read on the forward strand.
CAGCCAGGGAATTCCACTCTTTACCTATGCCTTTCACTGATTTTCAGTGGTTTATTTGTTAAAAACAAACCAAAATAAAAAATTAAAAAAAAAAACCATCACCCACTCAACTTCCTTTTCAATCTTGTTATAGTAGAAACATGTGAATATAGTAGAAAAATCTGGCTCTGAAGTCAGTGGTCCTGGGTACAAATCTCACTCCTCATCCTTGTCACGTGAGAAATGACTTGGCCAAGTCACTTCTGTGGGTCCCAGCTTCATCATCTCTCAACTGAGGTCTTAGATTGCAGGGCTTCTAAGTTCCTTTAGCTTTGAAACTCTAGATTCATGATCCTTTGATTCTACTTGTCTAGTTGAGGTTTCCCAAGGATATGGAAACTATTTTTAAAAGCATTTCAAGTTTTTTCAATAAAAACTTTAGGCTTTTTTTTTAATGCTATAATGGTTTCATGCCTTACATGATGTAACATATTGTATGTGATTTCATTATCTTACCATGTAGGTATGCTTTCCTTACTTCCTAATAAGGTGCATTCACATTGCAGTTCAAACCGTTTTAGCCTTGTTATCTTGTAGCACTGAGTCATTCAGAAAGCATCCAAGAATTCCACTTGTTTGCTTTAGATAAATGAGTTCCAGATCATTCATCACTCTCACCCTGAAAATGCTCACAACACAGTGACATTCATTTTATTTTATTGATGAGAATATAGATAACCTACCATGATTAATTAGAATATTTCTATCACTGGTTTTTCATAATACAAAAACATATAAAAATCCCATTTTGGTTTGCATAGAACATAATCAAATCCATTTCAGCTGGAGGAACTTGCAATAAATGAACACAGAAAAATAACCCTGTCTTGTAAAGGCCACCTCAGTATTTTAGAAAAAGTAATTAATATGTGTTTGTCCAATTTTGACCAAAATACAAAATGCTATGAAATGGTTCTTGTACTTATTTTGGCATTGCATATGTGCAATTTTAAATAACGTTGTAACCTGAATTCTATATGCTAATAGATCTTGTTTTACACTATATGTAATACACAGTAAGATGTGAAACATACAGCTTTATTTTCCCCCACAATACTGTGTGCTCTGCATCATCCTACTTATGAATATAATATGGAAATGTTAAAGTCAAATATAGACAAATGACAGGTTTAAGGATTTTTAAAAATTACTACTTGAGCATCCTTTACGGTAACAGGAAAGCTTCCTGAAACCTCTCATTTTCCTTTTCCATATAATTCTTCTTAATGATATTTCTACCTTCTTTCTTTGCAAAGTAATTGCAGCTGATGGAGAACTAACATTATATTCGAAGAGTTATCAGCTCTTAGAGTTTCATAGTGAAGTAAGATATTTAAAACTCAGCTGTCTTAATGAACTCAGCATTTTAGCTTCTACACAATTGTGTGGAGCTGATTGAGCTAATTTTATTTTGTAGGGAGGGAGATACCTTAGTTAGATTTTAGAACTGCTTGTCAAATGTAATTCGACCTAATAATTACCCCCAAAAGATGTGATTAAGGAACACCTGACTCAGTTCTTATGTATACACACAACCGTCACATTACTAGCTTCTCCTTGTTTAGTGGCTAAATGCCAAGGCAGCAGACCACTGTATTGGCATGCAAACATGGGTTTAATATTCATAGGCAAGTTAGTGGTTAATCAAATCTATCATGCCCAATGGAGTTAACAGGAATGAGAGAATACCTGATAAGCAACAAAAATGAGAGCACAAAAACTGATCGAGTGATTATCTGATTATTCTACCCCTATAGGACATTATAAGATCATAGATTTAGAACTATGGCCAGGCAATCCAACCAGTTTCTATTATAGATGAGGAAACTTGAGGCCCAAGAAGGTCAGATGACTTACCTAGAGTCATACAGGTAGTAAGAATCAGGGATCAAATTTGAACACATCTCATTTGACTCCAGAGCTAGTCCTCTTTCCCTTTTGCATTAATGTGAAGTTAGTATGTTTCAACAACTAAAAATCAAATGTATCCTTCCATTATTTTAGATTCTTGTTAATAAAGAATATCATGAAGCTATTTTTAAAGAACAGTATGTGCTTTATGGGATAATGGAAATTGCAGCCTTCTCTGATATATCTCTCTGATAAACATCATTACTTTTTTTTTCTTTGATAAATTAATTTTTGTCTTACAGTACTGACATCAAACTAAATGGAAACAGAGGTCACTAATCTATACATAAAGATCTCTGAAGGCTGCCAATTGACTTAGTTTTAAAATGTAACGTTATCTGTGTTTTATTTTGTTTTCATTTATTTGATTAAATAATTCCCAATCATATTCAAATTTGATTTGAACTGTACTCGGGAGTTTCTGGCCACATGCAACTCATGGGCAGAATGTCTGATACCTCTGTCACAGACCACAAGCAACAGTCAGTAACTGGTAGGTTTGCATCCTGCCCCAAAGAACTACTTGTGAAATCAGAAGGAAGTCACAACATCTCTCAATGCCACTATTTCCTTGTCAGTAAAATAGTTAAATAAGGGCAAATGTCATTGTAAGGAATGTGCTTTGCAAACCTTAAAGCACTGTATAAATGGCTGTCATTGCTATTATTGGCATTAATGAATTATTTCTGCCTGTTCTCAGTATTTTCAGATCAAGATCCAACCTCCATCACCTCTAAGCCAGTCAGTCAACAAGTATTATTAAACATTTATGATGGGTCAAGCATTAGTGCTGAGCATTAAGGGGGGAAAAAGAAAGGGAAAAATATGTCCTGCCTTCGAGCAACTTACATGATATTGGGGATGACAATATGGAAATAACTAGGTACATAGAAGTTTTGTAAATAGAGTGATTAGAAATTAATCTGAGAGAAGGTACTAACAATTGTCAAGGGGATGGGAAGAGAGAGGGGAATAAGGTCAGGCCTTTTGCAAAAACTAAAATTTGAACTGATTATTGAAGGAAGCCAGACAAACTAAGATGTCAAGGTGAGGTGAGGGAGAAGAGATTCCAGGTATGGGGGACAGCCAAGTGCAGAGTTACAGAAAGGAAAGACAGAGAATACTGTTGGAGGAAAATCCAATAGGCCAGAATAATTGAGCAACTGGAGCTCGTGGAGTGGGGGAGGGAGGTGACTTGGTCATGCCTATATTTTAGAAATATCATTGAATGGAGAAGAGATGGATGCACATGATGCTATGAGACAGAAAAACAATTTGAAGGTTATTGCAATGGTCCAGGAGAGAGGTGATGAGAGTGGTGGCTGTGTGACTGGAACAAAGGGGACATATTTAAAAGATGTTATGAGTTTTGGAATTTCAGGATTTGGCAAAGGATTTAGATATGTGAGGCAAAAGGAATCAGGCTTCGATGGTTGGAACGTTTGTCCTCAACAGTAAGAAGAGAGTTAAGACGAAAGAAGATTTGGGAGAAAAAATATAAATACAGGACATTCAGTTCAGGAAGAACAAAAGACAGCTATTGATTAAAGTTATTGATTATATGTTGTATATAGCTCAGGACAGAGACTAGGGCTATATATGTTGATATAAGAATCATGTGCAAAAAGATGATAATTCCATTACTAAATATTGTAATCTAAGGTAAGGAGAAGCAAACTGCTGCCCAAGGGCCAAATGAGATTTTATATCCAGTTCAATCAAGAAAATTGTTTTATTGATATGCAGCACATAGTGTGTATGTGTGTGTGTACATACATACACATATATATGCATGCATATACATTTCATGGGTGGTTATCTCATCTATTTAATTAATGTTAGGACAAGTACATCAAGGAGAGTTTACTGATATCCAAAATATAAGTATGAGTAATTTCCCTCCCACCCGCCACTCTTGGCCCCACAAACAATCCTTATTCCATTTACAGCGTTGATAAATGGAGTTACCACCTAATTCAAAAGAAGTTACAAAATTTAGAAATATATGTAAGTGAAAGAGAATATTGATGTATGCAATTAAAGTAAGTAAAGTGTGTTGCTAAATGCTTTCATGATTAAAGGAAATGAAAAATTAGGAGTACTTCTAATAGTGGAATTGTGAAATTATAATTAGATGCAATCTGAAGTACTACGCTTTCTATTCTGGTTGTTTCCGTAATCTTCCCCCAACCTTCTCCAGCTTCATATATGAATTCATTCAGACTCTCTCCAATTTTATATTCTGAAAAGTATCTAGTATAATTTGTGCTGAGCATTTATTAATAAGAATACCAAAGAAATTTCTACCCCTAAGTTTCAGCTCCAGTGTCCCTTTCTTGTTTGAAGGTAATTCCAGGTACTCAAAAGTATGAATTTTAGCTCTGATATATTTGAGCTCTTGGTATATCCTGTCAGAGCTCTTATGAATTACGAGCACTTATGAATTATGAGCTCTGACAGGATATACCAAGTTGCCAAGGCCTCAAGAATGGCCTGGTAAAAGAATGACCAGGCAGCTAGGGGGCAAAGTGGATAGAGATCCAGCCTTGGAGTCAGGAGGACCTGAGGTCAAATCTGGCTTCAGATACTTGACACTTAACTAGCTGTGTGACCCTGGGGAAGTCACTTAAACCCAATTGCCTCATAAAAGGAAAAAAAAAAAAAAGGAATGACCAGATGTCTGTTTTGTAAGGAACAGCCTGGCTATGTTTGGAAGGATCCATCCTTCAACCATTGGCCAACAGGCTGTGATATTTTTTTTGGGGGGGGAGATACAACAAATTATAAAAGCCATCTTATCTAGAAGGGCTGTGATCTGTATCAGTGGTCAGAATTCCTACCCTGATGAAATTGCAAATTCCTAAAATTAGTCTTTCATGCTCTAGTGAAAATTCTGTTTCTGGTTGCATTGGAAAAAATACATATATGTGTATGTGTGTATACCTACATAGGCACTCACAATATGTGTATATTTGCCTAGTATGTCCATATTTACAGTAATACATATTTTGCACATATATGTATAGATATACATATACACCCATATTTATGTGTACATGTATACATATCTCAAGAAAACAACAATTATATTTTTTCATTATCTGAATGTGTGGAATTAGTTGTGCCGAGTGCCATAATCTTCCTTTTCTACCTACTCACCTAAGAATTAAATTATAAAGGGAGATCAATCTAATTTGGTGCTTCCCCAAAGGAATACTGTATTATGTTCTAGTGAACAGCTGGCATGTAAATTTACCAGAATGAAAGTCCTATTATAATCAACTGATAGTAGTGTTTTAAAAGCAAGCTTTCATGTGTGGTGTCAGGTTTAATGGAAGCATAGGCTTTCCTTTCTTAGCATCTGTGATGTACCCAGTGCTTCTAGGATATTACAGATACTAACATACACAGGGAAGGTATCTTTAGCCCAAAATATAAGCTGCCAGGTGTGGCCTTTTTCCTATTGCCAAGATACTGATGGAAGCATGTACACAGTTCTATATTTCTCTGAAGCTGACATTTCATTATACTCAGCAGCCATGGAGTAAAAGTATGTAAGAGAATCTACCACTTTTCTTTTCCTTTTCCTGTTTTTTTTTTTCCTTCTTCCACAGATGTCCCAAAATAAAATAGGTTCAGAGTCCATTTTCCAGTGATAGGCAGCAACGGCTGCATTCTGAATTCCCAGTGATAATAATATTTGGTAATGATAACTTGAATATCAGAAAGGATGCTCTCTTATTTAAAATTATAAGGAATTGCTTTATAACCGGTGAACACAAGAGCTTTATGGAAGCTAAAAATAGCTGATGTATACTCTAGCTCTAATGGGTAGGGGGAGCGGGGGGGGGGGGGCGTTGTGAATGAGTTCAAGCAGCCTGGAAAAAAGTGCTCACTTCCAGGTGGGTGTCAGGGATAGCACTTAAAACCTTGAGCATATTGGCTAACCTCTTGACCTGACTGATAGTCAGAAAAGGCATTGCAATCCTTGTCTTAATTGTCTTTTTTTTTTAATGTATAAACTCAGCAAGAAGACAAGTTATAGAATTTGTTTCTAAACTCTATTTAATCCTTAAAAATATACATCTCAGAGCAAGTCTCGGGATGGAGGTGGGAAGTGTGATGCTGTGTGAACCTAGGTTTCCTCTGTGTAGCAAGAGAACTGTGACTACTCCCCACAGACCTGTCAGCTGACTGGAGCTTGTGGAAATAGTTACAGGTGGTGTGAAACACATCTCTAGACACTGGGGAATTTAAATAGCTTGTTTTGAAGATTTCCCCCAAACCTAAACTTCTCTTGGTATCATCACTACTTAAGAATAGTTGATATTACAAATAGTTAATGATTCCTCCCTCCTCCCTTCCTCTCTGCATAATGCATTCAGTCACCAAGGGATGTGGAGCATCTCTTGGGAACATATTTGGTTTCTTTCCCTTTCTTTATTCCTACTTCTATATTACAATTGCACGTGTTCACCCCTTCATGGCTAGATTATTGCAATAATCCTCAAGCTTTGACTTTTTTTTTAAAACCAGCTTCTTGATTTCAATGGTAGAAGTAATTGGTAGTGAAGAAGTGCCCTCTGCTAAAACAGATTGACACCTTCCCTTCAATTTATGGTCTTAGGACATTTCCTGGGGTACTCAGAGTAACCACGTTCACAATCAATACATGTCAGAGGCCTTGAACCCAAACTCTCTTGACTTTGAGACTCTTTCCATTACTTCATGTCATTTCTAAATCTCCATATTGATTTCTCTAATTGATCAACTCTTTTTCTATTTCTGTTCACTTTTATTGCTGTCTCCTCTCTTCTGTCTAACTATACGCTCTGCTCTCTGATCATCATGTTCGGCTCATCTTATTCCCACTGAGTTTTTTGCCCCCTGCCCCTTCCTACCCTGGATCTTATAAATGGGCTTTTACCTTATCCATGCTAGAACCCAAGCCCTTCCACCCCACTTCTGAACCTTCTCCTCACCATACATTCCTTCCCCTAGCAAGGCAACTAGGTAGTACAATAGATAGAATGCTGGGCCTGCAGTCAGGAAGAGTTGAGTTCAAATTAAGCCTCAGACACTTAATGGTCTTGTGGGCAAGTCATTGACTTTGTCTCTGCCTCAGTTTCCTTGACCGTAAAATAGGGATAATAATATCACTTTTTTCTTAAGGTTTTTATGAGAACTGATTAAGATAATATCTGTAAAGAACTTAGCATAGCTCCTGGCACATAGCAGGTGCTTAATAACTGCTTATTCCCTCTTCCTTCCTCATTTTCCAGCACCTCTTTATGTATTGCATTTCCCCAATTAGAATGCAAGCTCCTTGAGATCAGAGAGTTACCTGCTGAGATTTGTAGTCCAGTCCACACTTCCTGGCCCACTGTAAATGCTTGATAATTTTTTTTTCAAATGAATGAATGATCTTATTATTTTAGGTGTTCCCTCCAAAGATGCAATCACAACCCATCCATATCTGCCCATCCTCTGTAGCTCTTGCCTATGACATCCCAAAAGTTCACCACTGAGAGTCTACTCATTATCTCTTATTATACTAGGGAATTTCCTCAATTGCTGCGCCGTTCATTTATTTTTTCCTCATTTTACATGGGACCAGCCCATCTTCCTTTTCTGTTCCTATAGTTTCCTATAGATAATCCTTATTCCAGTTCATTATTATATGTTCTAGCCATTCTGGATCTATCAAATCTTTTTACCTCCATCATTCTCTGAGGAATACTTTGTATACATTCCTCAGAGACTGTAGTATCTCATATATCGTGACCAATCAGCAACACAGGTAGAATATTGGTATTAAAAAGGTGGACATTTATTTCTGAGAGTAGTTTAGGCTAATTAAAAAATTTAGAATTTCCTGAATGCAGTCCCACCCATTCTTCTCTTTCTGTTTAATCATGAACCAGACTTCTTAATGCATACCACCTTTCCCAGATATACATACATATGTGCATATATGTCAGATGAGTGAGGCAGAGCTGCACAGAATCATCAGCCCACTGTCTCCTCCTGAGTCATTGGAGTCCAGAGGCAAGGCAAAGTTCTCACACATACACACACACTGGTGGACAATCTTTGTGACTTGTCCGTATAACATCATGCCATCTTCATCCACTTACTTTTTCCCACGGAGATGGGCTAAACTCTTTCGAATTTTTAAGGCTATCTTTCAAAAAGCCCAACAATTTTCCAGGGATTGGTAGGAACATTATGTTGTAATCAACAAACAGAGCCATCAGGAGCGCCTTACCATCCACGTGGAATCCTTCTTCTACTTGAAATCAAACTTGCTTCCCTCCGTCTCAGTAGCAAACTCCTTTGGTAAGCATTTATCTGCCTGTTTTATACCTTGCCTGATGTTTATGATCAGATGATTGTGGAACAAGGAAATCTGTATTATATTTTTTCAGGGAAAAGTTTTGTTGAAGGCAGGGATGACTCTTTCGTGTAAAAGATTATTTAAGGCAACATTTTGCTACCCTGAATCATTTTATTTTTCTGGATGTGGAATTTTACTGAGATAGGTAATTCCCAGTGAGGAAACTGCCTCCACTAATGCTGATTGGTACCTTCTCTGCAACTTATTGTCTTAGTGAGTTGCCTAGAGCAGTGGGGTCAAACTCAAATAGATATAGGGACTACCAAATTGGACATAAGGATCCTTGTAGGGCACATATTGATTTAGGAAACCACATATTAATATTATCTATGTTTTATTATATTTCCTAGTTACATTTTGATCTGGCAGCTCTCTGGAATATTATGGGCCACATGTAGCAGATAGGCTATGTTTTTGACACTTCTGGCCTAGAGCACTGAGATGTTATATAACTTGTCCCCAAGGTGACATAGCTAATTGGGTCATAGGCAAAACTTGAACCCATATGTTTCTGACTCTTAAGCCAGGTCTTTATCTACTAGGCTTATTTCTGTTCAAGTGGCACCCTAAACCCACACTGGGGCCTCTTCCCAGAAAAGGGTCACAGCTCTACAATTACATAAAGGTCACATGGAGACTGGACTTTATAAGAGGAGAGACACTTGTTTTTTTGTTTCTTTTCCTCACACTCTCAGAGTCATTGTGATATAATATTAAATTTCTTAAGCAAAGGTGTGGCTTATGTCTAAGATGTCCAGGAAAAGAGAATAAAAGGTTACTTTCAAGAAAAGTTACCCAAGGAACTTAGTAGTTATAATCAGATATGAGATAGCTATTCATTCCTGCTATACAAAATAAATTGCTTAAAGGACTGAAGACACAACTGGACTTAATCCCCACACACACGTACACACTTAAAATATAACCTATAAACACCAGCTTTGGAAATTAGGTAAAGCTCCCAAGAAACTTGAGAGACTGCTCGATATATTTGACTTTCCTTTTAGTCTTCATTGTGTACAAATCTAAATCTTTTAGCTAACTAGGCTTACATAGCTAAGTCTTCTGGTGTGATCATGTCCGCCTCCCACAACAGTATAGTTCAGCAAGCACCACCCGTTGGGAAACCATAACTCAGTTCAATGACTCCAGACCTCTCAAACTCTTAAGGTAGTTGCCATGGCTGGAAATATCCTTCACTTAAGTGTTTGTTGACTTGTGTTCAGGTTATCCCAAATATAAAATAAAAGAGCCTTTGAGGGACTTGAGTCCCTCAGGGTCTTCTAGGGAGGTACGTGTTATTGTGGTCATTTGCATATGGCAACCATATCTGCTGCTGAGGAAAGGGAGGTGAGAAAAATCCCTTCATCTACTATGGCTAGAAATCCAAGAGAAAGCTGGCCTTTTGCTCTATACCATCAAAGAGGCTTCCTTGAAAGAGAAGCTATCTCTCCTTATTCCTTTTGGACTATGGGCCATTGCCAGTTATCTTGACCTTTGCCTTGCCACTGTATTCCAATGACTGGAGGAGAAGTGAGGCTGATGACTCTGTGAATCTCTGCCTCACTCAAATTCAGTTCAAATTGAACTTACGCACAAACTGACATTGTGCTCATGATGTCCTTGGTCCTCTCTGAGAATGAAGGACGAGCAACAACATAGTTTATAGTGTACGTGGTTCTTCTTGGCCCAGTCACCAATTCTCTTTGCCATAACCTTGCTACATTTTCATCCAAAGAACCAAAACAACCAACCAGGAGCCTCTTGAACAAGGGATCAGAGCACATGAATCTCCTCCCTCCTGCCCAGGTAGTCAAAGCATACATGATTACCTCCATGAGAAATTCACCAATTCAGTCCCCTGCTACACTTAAAATCAACAATATGAACAGCAGCATCTTTCATTCTTTACATTTTTCAATTGATTGATAGTTAAGATGTAGTCTACTATGGAAAATCATTTGTGAGAGCCTGTCTCTTCCGGCTAATACCTCAACAGGTATGCCTTCAGTATGAGTGTAGATGATGCTCATATCATTTTATATAGATGGGAAAATAGGCATTAGGTGTTAATGTTTTCTTTGTCTGAGTTATAATTATACCACATATATTTTCCATTCCTTTGGTATCTTCTTCAGATACCTAGTGAATCTTTCCTAATGAATCTCTCTTAGAGAATTTTGTCATTGCATTGCCTCCAGCAAGGTTCTTCTTTTTGCACATTTTTTTTTTCTGATCCAGTTATGGTTCCTATCTTTCTTCTTTTTTGGGACTCATCTAAAAGCACATTTGGAACTGTGATGTTAGAGTTCAAATGTATTGTCTCTATTATACTTGATGGTGAACAAAAACTATCACAATAACCTTTTCAGTCTGTTTCATATTTCTTTTATTTGCAGTCCTAGTTCCATCTCTAAATACTCTTGGATGAATTTGTTTAGTTGGGTCACTTGCCAAGCTTTCTTTAAAATATTGTTTCCCTGTACCACTACCATGTTGTGAGATGATATTGCCCTCAATTTCCCATGCTCTTTCTCCATAAGATTTTACAAATAAGTAAATATAATAAAATATATTTTTGTTGTTCAGTTGTTTTCAGCCATGTTTGACTTTTCATGACCTATTATGGGGTATTCTTGGCAAAGATATTGAAGTGGCTTGCCATTTCCTTCTCCAGATCATTTTACAGATGAGAAAACTGAGACAAACAGAGTTAAATGACTTGCCCTGGTCACATGGGTAGGAAGTGTCAGAGGCCAGACTTGGACTCAGGAAGAAGAGTCTTCCTGACGTCAGGCCTAGTGCTCTATCCACTGTGGTGCCACCTACCTGTCCCAATAAGATATGTAATAAAACAGTATTGCCTTTGGTTTTCACTTCTGTTTACTTGGCAAGTAAGTCAATTCTTTGCTGACCAAGGCACTTTTGTGATTCTTTTGGTCACCCTATTATGATAATTGACTTCTATCAGTTAAACTTCTGCACAAATTTATTGTAGTCTTTATATCCTTTTATCTGTATATTACCCATTTTTTATTACCAGTATCTCGTTTAACTCGGTCAGGATTGAGTGCTATTTTTTTTTTTTCCAGTTTCACCTCTTGTAAAATTTAAATTTCATGTCTTTTTCTCAATTTTATTATTTCTTCTACTTTATATTAACTTAGATAATTTCATTCTATCAAGTCAGTAGTCTGATTGCACATAGGCAACCTATCCAGGAATTACAATTATATCAGTAACAGCTCATTTCCTTTCTGTTAAAACATAACCAGTTTCATTATTCTGTATGCTTTGTTATCTGGTGATCACCATATCAAACGATGATTTGATTCTTGAAGAAATTTTTCATATATGAGGTTCCTATGAGGTCTATAAATCTTTGGCTTTTCTTATTCCTTTTTCCTCATCTATGTTTTCCAGTATGTTTTCCCCCATTTGCATGGAAGTCACAGAACATCTAAATATAGTCTGATTCAATGTGGAAGGTCTTGTCAAGTTCATTGAAGAACTTCTCTTCCTCTTCCTCCTTTGCTGCTGATGTTGATTTATAAGCTATGATTATTTTCATAGTAGCCTTTTTGCAAATAGTTATCATGAGCAATATGTTAAGATGTATCAAATGTTCCATAAATTGATATTCCTTATTACCTTTTGGTACAAAATAAACTGTCAATTTCTTTATTTGTCTTTCCAAAGAGAACCTGTTAGCCATCCTTCAATTTAATTGCAACTTTCTTGTTTCTTCTGGTTTGGTTTATAGTGAGGATCTCATGAGATTCTTATGTCATGATAAGGTTTGATAATAATAATAATAATAATGAATAATATGGCTAACTTTTATATAACACTTGAAGGTTTACAAAGTGATTAACAAATATTATCTCATTTGATCTTCACCATAATCCTGGGAAAACAGGGGCTATTATTATCTTCATTTTTACACATGAGGAAAACAAGGCAGGCAGGTTAAATGAGTTTTCCAGGATCAAACAACCAGTATCTGAGGCTGGATTTGAACTCAGACCTTCCTGACTCCAAGCCCAGTGCTCTATCCACCTTACCACCTCGTTGCCTCAGTAACAGGTTCAGCCATTTAGACAAGGATCAAACATTTAAAATGCTAACAGTTAAGTTCAAATTTATATGGTCTAAAAACTCTTACATTCTTTATATATTCATCCCTCTTTCTACCATTCTGCCATCACCCTTATTGTTTACATCACTAGACTTGAGCCCCAACTCAGGGACTGTTTCACTTGAATCCCTAGTGCCTTACGCAGTATCTGGCATATAGTAAGCACTTAATAAATGCTGGTTAATTTGACATTTTTCTATAAATTATTAGCACATGGTCCGCCTACTGGTGATGAGCTTCCCTATGCTTTAGCTAGATTCTTTCTCAGAAAGCACACAAATTAGGTTACTAGAGCCATGCTTAAAACCTTCTCAGTATGATAGTTCCCCAAGAACCCAGGATAACTGCAACATTAGGGATCATTTGATAGGACTTCATAAAGGATTGTGGCTGCAACAAATTACAAAGGAGAACTTGTGCAGGAGAAGCAGTGTTATTGAAAGGATGCCACTAAAGAAATGTTAGGTATTTCTGCCTCCCTTTCTGACTTTGTTTTCCAAATCTGCCACCAAACAAATGTTGGAATAGACCTATGTTGTCATCAGCGTAAGGTACCCCAGTATGCAAGTTCTTTTCTCCAGTGCAGACTGGCAACTCATCTCTAACAGTAGCTCATCTATTTGTAAGAATTTTCTGTTGCACTATCTGTGGTTAAGTAGTAAACTTTCCAATGCTATGCAGATAGCATGAGCATTGGAGTCAGGACATGAACACAGGTCTTTCTGACCCAAAGGCCACCATAAGATGTTGCCTCTCCCAAAGAAATAATGTCAAGAAAGTATGATGGTCCAGTCACGTAAAGAGATGATGGGCCTTATGCTTTATTCATTTCTATGCAAAGTTAAGAAAATGAGAAGAAACTAGACATGTGACAGTGTAATGTCAGAAAATGGACAACAGTCATACATTATTTTGATATACATCATTGATGGGATATCTATACCACAGAGATCACAGATACTTTTGAGTATATTTAATTATAGCCCTCTCCTTTTGGTCATGAAGGAGTTAAGCTCTTTACATTTGGAATACTCACACTAGTGACTTTGTATTCACATGAAAAATATGTGGTTGTATAAAAATGACTTCAAAAACTCAGTGTTAAACTGTGAGTCATGAACTAATCAAAGGAATCCCTTTGGACAAAATAGACAAGGACAAATCAGTGACACTTCTTTGTCTTTCTTTCTTTCTTTTTTAAGAATGAGATACCTGTAAAGTAGGAATGATGAATACATTTATTTTTCCATGGGGGCAAAATGCTTTTTTCTCCTTCATTCTTAAGAATATAATCTTTCTCTAAGGGGAAACAGTAGTCCTGACACTCATCAGCAAATCAGTAAGCACCATCCAACCATAGATCACAGAACCTAACAGCAGAAAGCTGAACTAGAGAGAACATTAAGTATAAATATCCTACCTTTTCTCTAGTTTGTAGAATAAAGAAAAAGGAAGAAAAAAACCAAGATCAATTGCTGAAGGCTTCTTTTACAAATGAGACTAAACTTCCATCCAGACCATGGGTTAAATGTTGAAACATGTTAAGGTTTGTGTTAGAATGGGATCAACAACAGCAAATTACCATATGCCTTTTTTGTTGCCTAATTTTCATCTACATCTGAGCCAACACCAGTTTTCCTTTTGTAGCCATTTAAAAAGGCAAGGCACCGGAATGTGGGGAATTGTAGAAAGACTAGGGATCATTATAGCAAAAGTGTATCTGTAAAATGAAAAATAGGATTATGAAATATATGTTTTAGGAAACTTTTCTGTGTTTTGTTTGAATGTTGTCCAATAAATGAAGGGTGGGTTTCAATTCCATTCAGCAAGCATTTATTAAGCATCTACAATGGGCAGCTCCTATGGGTAGCTAATATGGGTAGCAATAACTATTAAGCAACAACTCTGTGTGTGTGTGTGTGATACACACCCCTTTTATTCTGTAGGCTCTTCCACTTTGTAGGAAACAAATGATGTACTTTAAATGTCACAAGAATGACAATTTTCAGTCCTTGTGAACCATATGATAGAAAGGGCAGAGAAGGGTTAAATAAAGGGTGTTAATGACAAAAACTAATCTCATGAAGAGTGTAGTCAAGATTAGGCGAGGCGAGAGCTAAGCCAAGAAAAGGCTGTGGATAGATTCCTGCCAGGATAGGATTGAAGATAAACCTGACACTTCCGGGGAAGGGTGGGGGGGAAACGAGAAGATTGAATTAAATATCCAATATGCCATTTAGTATTGAGAAGGGTCCCTGTTCACTTTGATCTAATTTAAAGTTCATAATGGCAGTTAGCTTCTTTCTTGCTTATTTAGAGCCCTGGATCTGGAGTCAGAAACACCTGGGTTCAAATCCCACTTTAGACATATAATAACTATGTTTCCCTGGGCAGGTAATTTAAGCTCTCTGAGCCTCAGCTTTCTTGAATATAAACTGAGGAGGCTGGATTCAGTGGCCTCTAAGGTCCTTTCCAACTCAATATCCATCATCCTTTGATTCTACAAGCCTTGGGAAAATCTTTTTTGTAGTAATTTATTGCAATACTTTTAATTGTAATTTTTTTTTATTGTCAGTGTGCTATAGGGGAAAGAGAAATAGACCAAAATTCTCATGCTCCCACTAATGCTGACTTCTATTACCTTGCACAACCCCACTTTGCTTTTCTGTAAATGAATGAGCTGGACTAGTTGATATCTCAGTTTCCTTCCAGATTAAAGTTACTATGATATATGCCTGAGGCAGCCTCAGCTCTATCCTTGACTTATGATCAGGCATCTAGGTAGCAAAGACCTAAGGTAACTGGAAATACCTAAACAGATAAGAACAACTGTTCTAGAAGAAACTAGGGCTTACCTTAAATTTAAGACTCTTAAAGAGCAAAGACATGATAGTAAAGTGCCAAATAAAGGATAATTACATATATTTGTCATATCCATCCTTGGATGGCATAAATATCCATATACTTAAATTAGATGACCCATGATACCTTGGTAAGCTAAACGTATTCTGAATAATTTCATGTGCAAATAAAGTTGAATACCTATCCAGAATATTAGGGAAGATTACCACAATTGCTTGAAAATTCCTAAAAACTAGCTTCTCCATATTTTTAACTTTATTTCCACTCACTCTTCTATGTATAGATACACTAGCAAAAAAAAGTGGAAGAGAGAAAAATTAGGATGTAATTAAAGTAAATAAAAGGACATAGAAAAGCAGTATCCTTTTCACCTTGTCCGAAAATAGCGGGATAAACAGACACTCTCAAATTGAAGGTTAGCATCTCAAGGACTGCTTTTTCTACCATATAATCAACCTGTGGAATGCACTCCTTTGGGATGTTGAGGCAAAGACTAAGGCAAGACCTTAAAAAGAAACAGATAATTTCATAGCCACAAAAGTTGAGGTGTTTGGTGGGCATAATCAAATCCCATGCTTCAGGGCAAAAGCTGATACATGAGCAAAAAAGATGTTTCCCCTAAGCAAAACGCAATTACCAATTAGGTAGATACACTGCCTTCTTCTGAAATATCAGCCATTTGTCAGTGTGAAGGGGAGATTGATCCAAGTGGTCAAATTATATGTTCCTTATTCCCTTTTGAGATGTTTAAAAAAACAGGTGATGAAAACTCTGAGAAAAATAAGATAGCAAGCAAACAAAACAAAACAAGCCTCACCCCACAAATAAACCCTCATTGTATATTTTCTGTAAACAGTTCAGCCTTAAGTTCTATATTAAGTTTATAATTTCCTACAGTAGTTTCTTGTCAAGAGGTTTGAAATACTCTTTTTAATGTTTCCACATTTTTTAGATAAGAGTATTATACCAGTATCATACAAAATTTGTTTCTAATAGAAAACTAATTAAATTATCTTCATATTAAGAATATAATTGTTAGAGATTTGAAAAGGTCCTTAATGATGATATGGTCCACTCATTTTTCACATGAGGAGGCTGAGGCTCATAGTTTTGGGGGCTTAGTACATCACCTGGCACATAATAAACACTTCATAAGTGCTTGTTGACTGACTCACTCACAGGCTAACCCAGTAACATGAAGCTTGTAAGTGTCAGAGCATGGACCACATCTTACGTTGTCTCCTTGGCCGGTGTTGACATGAAAACATACAATTTTAAAATTTTAAACAAAAAAGAAAGGAAGAAAAAAGAAAAGAAAGGAAAGGAAAAGTTTAGAAGTAAAAGGAGAGACAGAAAACCTTTCAATCTTTAAAAACCTAACTTTTAATTCCAGAATAATTAATGTACACTAAGATTTATCTTGTAAATCCCAGAGTTTCTGTGGTATTTGACTCTGCAGTTGAAAGAGATATACCAGATTCCCTTCTCTGAGGCAATTTTTAAGACAAATTATATAATTTAGTGATCTGAATCAGGATCAATCATAGGCTACATGATGAAATGTGTCTTTCCTTTCTGTGTCTTCTCTTCTCTCCTCCCCCACCCCCAAACACAGCCACCAAGCCTCTCCCTTGACCTCTCCTGTTGGGGGAGAGAGAGATCTAAGAAACTAATTCACACAAATGTGTTAGTAAATTAATATGATATCCTTCTGGGAGTATTTGGTTTTTAAAAGCAAAGATAGCAAATTTAAATGAATTTTTAATGTCAGAAGACGAGGCTCTGGAGTACCTGGTGGAAGAAAACCTTGTCTAGGCAACCTTTGAAGCATTTACGAATTTCTTAGACCTTCCTGTGGAAGGGAAAACAAGCTATTTACTTATAACTAAGCTTCAGCCCATCCAGATTCCTATAAGGGGAACAAAAAGTTTGTCCCTAAATGATTCAATGCAGGCCAGCCACTACACAGTGACTCCCATCAAAATGCACAATTTCAGCTCTGCACGTCCCAGGTGAATAACAGACAGGGGTGGGCCAATTTTCTTCCACTTTCAAAACTGCTTTGTCAGTCCTTAGGGCATTTTCATTAATGCTATGGTTTAATCCAAGATTGACTGGTGTAGGATAGATTCAACCAGAATGTATTCAGGAAACTTATTTCTGGCACGTGTTGAATAAGCCCTTTTTACAGACTACCACATGCCACTGACAGTGCAACAAGTTGTTCTTTTCTATAACCAAACATGCTTCTTATATGGATCCTTGATATGATGAGTAAAAGAAAGTAGCATGAGGTTATCATTGTCTTAGGATGGCAGCAAGGGAGAATATAGCACCGTAGGTTTCGGGCCAGAAGGGAATCTTAGAGGATATCTGGCCCAACCTATTTGTAATAAAAATGAGGAAACGGAGGCAAAAAGAAGGTAAATTACTTGCCCAAGCATACACAGATAAAGAAAAAGAGCAGTTGGAATTCAGACCCAGCTCCTATGACTGCAAAACCCAACACATTATCAGTCACTATGGCGCGTCTGTGTTTAAATAAAACGTAGCTCAAATAGCACCTACTTGCATAGAGTAATTTAAGGCAGATGGAGATAATAGGGTTTGATTTACACACTCGGATATATAGAGAAGGAGACGGTTTTTCTGAACATGGATGCTGACTGACAACTGCTACACTTGAGTGCTTTTTGCCTTTGTGTTCTCTCTGTCTCGTGTCCTGAAAGTGGGATAAAGAAGGAGTAACTCTTGGCTTTTGTCCACCTGATTCAGCTTTTTACAGTAGAGTGCTTGGGCAGCAGAAATGGAGAATTCAGCTGACAAACCATATCCCCCATCATCAATCAGGCGATCAATAAACAAACGTTTGTTAAGCAATTACTACGTGAAGGCATTTTGCCAGGGACTTGGGAGAGTATTCCAAGAAATTTAAGAAACAGCTCTCTTTCATCAAAGAGCTCACAACATGTACCTATATTTGTATGTATTCATGTGGCATACTTAGAGTCTAAGCTATATACAAACAATCACATATATTACATACAAGTATATATAATGCCCAGATACATCTTGCAGTTTCTGACCTCTATGTCATTGTTTATTTCCTACCATTTATGTATTAAAAAGAGTAGAAACCTTGGCATCAGAAGACTTGGATCTAAATCCTCACTCTTCCACTTATTAGATGAGTGATTTTGGTCAGATCACCAAAGCAGACAGCAAAATGGCTCAGTGGCTAGAGTGCTGGGCTTGGAGTCAGGAAGACTTGAGTTCAAATGTTACTTCAGACACTCACTAGCTATTTGACCCTGGGCAGGTCACTTTATCTCTATCTCCCTCAGTTTCCTCAGCTGTAAAATGTTTATATAATAATAGAATCTACCTCTAAGTCTTATTGTGAGGATCAAATGAAATATTTGTAATGTGCTTGGCATAATGCCTAGCACATGGTTGCTTTATAAATGCTTATTTCCACTCATATGAGCTTCAACTTACTTTATCTGTAAAATGGGGGTAATATTGTTTGTACTATCAAATTCAGGATTGATCATAAGAAAAGTACTTTTCGAAGTTTAAATCTACTGGTCTATCCATCTAGCCACATCAAAAAAAAAAATATATATATATATAAACCATAGTATTACTGCCATATAAGTAGTACAAATATTCTGAGGTATAGCAAATTATATATGTATATATTTTATATATGTATGTATTTGTATATGTATATATACCTTCCGTTTATTTAACATCTATACAGTTAGATTATAAGGAAGATAGTCTTTTCAGTTTCAATACCAACCTTAGACAGGAGGTTCTCTTTCCTTATTTTCAGGGTTTCAGTGATTGAAGAAAGTCAATGGGAAAAACAGACCTAGAACATAGAATTCAGGCAATACAAGGCTAGAGACTGTGTTTGAGAATGCAGAAAATCATCCTTACCTTCTTTTATCTAGATGATTTCCTGCACATGCATTTAGTTATGTTTTCTGGCAAGTAGAAAATTGGTTTCATAATCTCTGGAGAAAAACTGTTAATTTCTACCTAGTTGCTTTCTCTGTGCTGATTTCTATCAGAATATTTGCAACAGTGGAATTAATTTTACCCTATTTGCTATGTTGGTTGTAATGAATCATATTCTAAATCACCAAAAACCTAGACAAAAGACTGCACAAGAAAGAATACATTTGGTTTTCCCAAGTTGCTTCACTGTTGACTATCAGGTAGCATTAATTTATTTTTTCATTTCTAATTCTCATTTGTATGAAAACTCAGATAGAAATGAAAGTAGTGTATTAGCTGTATTGGAAAAATGTGAAGTCAATTATACTCTTGCAAGATTTATAAGAACTAAAGTGAGTTTAAATTTGAATTGTCAAAGGAAATTTTACGTGCATTAAACACTCAGTAAAATCCATCATATGTGTTTAATTCTGTGCTTGGTTTTGAACTGATATCTGTAAAGCATCATTTAAAATATTTTTTCTTCCAAAAGTTGTTATTCTTTAGGTATTGTTTAATCCTATAGAGGAGAAAGGTCTAATGTGGCTCATATTCCTTGCTATTTTCTACATCTTCTATTGTTAGTTACATTCTCACAGTTCATAATTACTGAATTGTAATCATAAATTAGGCAGCTAGCTGGTGCAGTGGATAGAGTACTGGGTCTGGAGGCAGGAAAATGAGTTCTAATCTGGCCTCTGACACTTATTAGCTATGTGATTCTGGGCAAGTAACTTAACCCCGTTTGCTTCAGTTTCCTCATCTGTAAAATGAACTGGAGAAAGAAATGGCAAACCAGTCCAATATCTTTGCTAAGAAAATCCCAAATGGAATCAAGAAGAGTTTTACAGGACTGAAAACAACAACAATCAGAAATTAGGAGTACCAAACAGATGTAGTTCACTTTCAATAAAGTTTAAGCATATCTTGGTCTGTGATTTTAATCAAAGTGTAAAAATCAAGCTGCATGCAATAAGATATAGGATCAGAGAATATAGAACTGCAAGGGACTTTAGAGATTATATAATGCAACTACCTCATTTTGTAGATGAGGAGACTGAGGGTCCAAAAGCTTAAGTGACTTGCTCATTGATCTCAGAAATTTTTTTTTTCTCAAATAAGTAACATGATTCAGAAATAGAGGATATTATGTAACTGCATCATTAATCCAACAAAGTTTATTGACTGCCTACTATATGAAAATATTAAGTGTCTACTATGATTGTTTCTGTATCCCCAGTGACTTGCAAAAAGTAGGTGCTTAAATATTAGTTTAATAGAACCAAATTGCAAGGCCTTGTTCTTTGCTCTGGTCCAAAGTGTGGCTTGCATCCTTACACTACTGAAGTCAAAGAGTTTTTAAAAAAATTTTAAAAAAGATTGGGTCATTTTGTTTTTAAAAATTAATACATTTTGTATGAAAAACGTAATATCCCTCTTACTCTAAGGGCTTAAATAGTACTCGTGTGAAGCATTCATCAAGCCTTTTTAAAGTTCCTTATCTGTCAGTAGCAGGGAATTACTCACAATTGAACAGGAAACTAAGAATCCAGCAGTAGCAAGTTCACTCACGTTCAGAGGGAATCACCATATCTGGCCAACTGACTTTGAAATGATAAATATACCCTGGTGTTAGTATCCTCATTCTAAAGCAACGTTCTGGGCCCACGGTGATAATGTCATCTGGTAGCTGCATAAGCCGAGTAAAGAAACGGAAGGCTCTTTTGGGCCAACCTTTCTGTGGCCATTCTGGAAATTGAACTGAAAGGGGCAAGTTGAATGGGAGCACCATGTTTATAATAAGGCAGATTCATTTTAGGAATTAAGTAGTAAGGCAGACCTGTGATAACACACACGCACACACACACACACACACTGAGACAGAGAGAGAGAGAGAACAGTTCATCATTTTGACTTGTTAGAGTAAGCATCCAGTTGATAAAACTGAAAATTCAAGCTCCCTTTAACAGTTTCCAAATTGATATTTTTGAAACACAGATCAGGCCATGTCACCTCTCCCTACTAAAAAAAAAAAAAAAATCTTTAGTAACTATATATTGCCAGAAGGATAAAATACAAATTTCCTAGCCTGACAGTTAAAGACCTCCATAATTTGGCTCCCATCAACCTTTGCAAATCAATTTCACATTATTCCACTTCCTACCCTCCATTCTAGTCCAAATGGCCTGATGTTGATTCTCTGTACACAATTTTCCGTATTCCTCCTCACTGCCTTTACGTGATTGGTCAACTATGCCTGGAATTAACTGCTACCTCACTTCTACCTTGGGGGTTGTCTAGCTCCCTTCAGGGTACAACTCATGAACTGCCTACCCCGCGGGAGGCATTTGCTGATGGTCCTGGTAAAGAGTATTTTCTTTCTCTTGAAATTACCTTAGATTATTTTGTATTTATATTGTCCTTTTTTGTGAATATTATTTAATGTGTGCAATGCCAGTAAAATGCAAGATCCTTCAAGTCAGGCCAGGATTGTTTTGATATTTATTTGGGTACATAGCACCTAGCTCGGCACCTTGCATCTAGTTGGTACTAAACAAATATTTTAGTACAACGAGCCATATCTATAAACGTTTATTTTCTTTAAAATTTGAAAATCCTTGTTTGAGACTTCCAGTATTAGTAAACAATATAAAAATTCTGAGGGTTACAGAATAGAATACTATTCAGAGCAAGAGAAAAGGTATACAAGAATATAAAATATAGTAATGAATAGCAGTGCTTCTGAATGTTTTGATAAAAATAATTTCATTTGACTTTTAATGTCATATCCCCATGAGACTGATAGAGGTACGATACTATGCTCATTATATACATGAAAATATTGAGACTCACAGGAATTAATTGACTAGTTTAATATTAAGCATGAGCCTAAATATTCAGGATCTAACTGTGGTGAGTCTCCACACTTAGATATTAGCTATTAACACCTTATTTATAATTTAATAATTCTATTCTCAGTGTTCCTGACCAGTTTACAAAATTGCACCTTAAAAAATGACTGGTTAGTGAATAATAAATGTCTTGGGTCAAACTGAAATTTGGCATCCAACCATCATTCCTTCTCAGCCTCCTTTGCTGGATCTTTATCCAAGTCATGCAGTTTAAGTGTGGGTGGTCTCACAGGGCTCTGTCCTGAGCCCTCTTCTCCCTCTATATTACTTCACTTGGTGATCTCATCAGCTCCCATGGGTTCAGTTGTTATCTTTAGGCTCATAATTCTCATATCTACTTATCCCGGACTCTCCTCTCTGCTGACCTCTAGTCTCTCGTCTCCAACTGATTAGTGGACATTTTGATTTGGGTTTTCTGTAGACATCTTACATGCATCTTGTCTAAAACTGAACTTATTATCTTAACTTTTCCCCAAACCCTTCCCTTTTCTAAATTCCTCCATTACTCTTGAAGGTACCACCATCCTCCTACTCATCCAGGCATGAAAACTATATGTCATCTTTAACTCCTCATGCTCTCTCAGCCCCTATATTGAATTTATTGCCAATACTTGTTGATTTTAGCTTTCTAATATCTGTCACATGGACTCCCTTCTCTTTGGCACATAATTGATACTTCAAATAAATGTTTATCAACTATCTATCCATCTATCTTTTTATTTGTTCTAAACTTATGATTTCATTGGTGTAGGAAATAAACATTCCTTGTATGGGTGTATGTATATAATATATATGTACATATGTGTGTACATATATACTGACACAAAGAATATTTTGTATATATATACAATATGCAGTACATATATTTTATTGCTTCATTCAAAAGCTTAATTGGGCTTTTCTAACTATAGTGATAATCCTACTAAGTCAATGCCAAATTTCCATTTTGCTCGATGAATTTGCTTTCCATTAATCAATCACTTTTTTATCGACAATTTATAAGATAAAAAGTAAGTCTTTATTGCACAGTAACAGGGGAAATATAAAACTTTAATGAAAGAGTTAGTAGTACTGAAGTTTGGTGTATATCTGTATATGCATGTGCATATGGTTATGTGTTTGTGTATTATACGTATATATATGTACATGCATTCATACATGTATACATATACACATACATGTATTTGTTCCAAGTTGTAGTTTTATCACTGTAGGAACCTCCTGCTATAGAAACTTCCTCCCTAAAGAGAGATTTGTAGTACTGGGGTGGCTGAGGACATCAAGAAGCTGCATGACACATTTAGTATTTGTCAAGGACAGACTTTGAACAAAGACTTTTCTAACTTCAAGTCAGGTCCTCTATCTGCTGTGACATATATATTAGATCCAATAAGGACTGATTTTTTTTCCCTTCCTCCATTTGAACAAATATGCTTTTTGATTTAATAAGATATTTTAGGCAGGTGCATTCAAATAAACCTGAATGAGCTTAATTGCATTTTTATTAAGTGTGCTTGTTGGGGATGGAAAAAGGAAATTGTGTCCCATTGTCTCTTAGAAAACTCAAGGGAAAATATCTAAGAATTAAATTAAGATGAGCCAGCTTGGTACTACTGCTGTTAAGTAAATGCTACAGCACTGAATTGATGTAATGCTCAGGGCTTCTCTCCAGACTGTTATCATTTGCCACACCAATGTTCCCTTCTAAGAAAACATTCGATTTTGTGTGTAAAAAGACATTTCCATGCACTGTCTTCCTAAACTATTTTGAGCAGTTGCTTATTATGATTTAATTTGTAGGACTTCTGTGCCTAATAAGCTTTCTGTTTAAAATCTGAGCACTGAGCTTTCTGAGTGCTACGTGGTCTACATATAAAGTCCTTGCAAACAGCCACTGAATAACAGGCAGGGACACATGTTAGGAGCTGCCAGATTTGTGTTTGTTGTGGCTGCCTGGTTAGCTGCTGCTTGAACAGCTGACGTAGGAGCGTACTGATCGATTAGTGCCAGCTCAAATATAGAGTATGCCAACCTAAAGGGAAGTTAGACATGAATGCAGAAATGAACTAGGAGAACTGGGCTGGGTGGTGAGCAAAGCCATTTTATATCATGATATGAGTTGGCCTTATTTAAGAAATAAAAGGAAATGTGTTTAGCTTGAGGACGTGCCATTCAAATTATAATGTTACACTTAGGCTTAATGATCCTGATGGCAGACTTTTATTTAGCAATAAAATGACAATGTCTATAAAGACAAAGTAGAGAATTAAAGGAATTATTTGGATATTTTCAACAAAGCAAATCAAAATTAAACCAAGGGGGCAAAACACATACATATATATTTTCTTATGAAATATCCATATATCCAAGTAATCTATTTAAATATTATTTTATTTGTCCTAAGTTATCCAGAAATTGGCATTGTTCATTTCATCATCTGTATAGGGGCATAAAGCTGGAAATTTTCTGTAAAGCTAGAAAATAGCAGTGTTTAATTGTTAGAATGTGTGCCTCGTAAGATGCTATTATCTTCTCAGCTCATAAGAATAGTCATTTTAGTTTTTCAGTCATATCTGACTCTTCATGACTCCATTTGCAGTTTTCTTGGTAAGGATAATGGAGTAGTTTACCATTTTCTTCTCCAGTTCATTTTACAGTTGAAGAAACTGAGGCAAACAGGGTTAAATAACTTTCCGCGTTACACAGCTAGTATCTGAGGTCAGATTTGAACTCAAGAAGAGGAATCTTCCTGACTCTAGGCCCCATACTCTATCCACTACACCATCGAGCTGGCCCAGCCATTTTAATAGAGAATATATATTTTATAAATTTTTTCTGAATATGATCCAAAAATTACCAAAGGTAAGTGTGCATTTCTCTTGGTATAGATGTCAGGGAAATAATGAAGAAGATTAATGAAAAAGACTAAACATCCATTTCAATTTATGAAGAAGTATATTTAGTTGCTAATCCGAAATTGAAATAAAGGATATATTTTTATATTATTTGTAAATTGTAAGCACTTTTTTATTTTCAAAAGAAAATCTAACGTTCATATTTGGAAGCATAGAAAAAGTATGGCAATAAAAGTAAGTTTTAGAAAAGGAGTTGATAGGATAACATATATAATCTCACAGAAACATGCTTTAATAACATGGTAAAAACATAAGAATCAGTATATTCTATCAGTCCCATTGCCCACCCAGCATAGTCCATTCTGTTTTTTTTATGGTGCCATCAAGGGAAATATTTCACCTTATAGTTCACTTCAGTGATGTCCTGCAATGGAATATAAATGTACCCCAAATATTCTACTTTTCTACAATCTATTATGGGTCTCTCATCTGTGAATTTATCTAAACTCTTCTTAACTCTATTTTTACTAGGCCCAGCACTCTATCCACTGAGTCACTTAGCTGTCTCCAAAAACAAACAGACGAACAAAAAAATCAAAACAAGTCAACAAAAAAAGAGAGAGAGAAGGCTTTGGGAGGAATTTAGTGCTCCATCCTCCAACTCTACAAGTAGATTTTTGTTGTTCAGTCATTTTCAGTTGTATCTAACTCTTCCTGATCCTATTTGGGGGTTTTCTTAGCAAAGATACTAGAGTGGTTTGCCATTTTCCTTCTCCTGCCCATTTTACAGAAAGGAAACTATAGGTGGCACAGTAGATAGAGTGCCAGGCCTGGAGTCAGGAAGACTCATATCTCTGAGTTCAAATCTGACCTCTGACACTTACTAGCTGTATGATTCTGGGCAAGTCACTTAACCTTATTTGCCTCAGTTGCCTAATTTGTAAAAAGAGCTGGAGAAGGGAATGGCAAACCACTCCAGCATCTTTACCAAAAAAACCCCAAACAGGGTCGCAAAGAGGCAAATGGGATCTGACTGAAAAAGAAAATATTACCTTTTTAGGCAGAGTTCTCTGTATTCAGTATATAAAGTCCTACTGCCTTTTATTGATTAAATTTCCTTTTTTGAAGCCTAAGACAGCATCCCCTAGTTCTTTTGTACTGATACTTTTGAATCTATAGAATGTCACCCTATCTATATCCTTTATGATTTATATATCCTTGATACAATGTATATATCCTTTAATGCCTTCTGAAAGTAAGCATCTGAAGTATGCAAGTAATGAGTTGGCTATTTGAAATGTGTAATGTGATTTACAGTTTAGATGATTATGGAAGTACATTTCATATTTTCTTTTTATATTTCTTTCTTTCTGACTTACTATAGGAGGAAGGAATGGTGATAAGTTGAAGGTCCATTAATTAGCAAGTGTATAAAATCTTTGGAGCAATGTAGCTTAGAGACCAAAGACATGGAATGAAGGTGGGGGTACAATGTTTACCCTTAGAATCATAGAACTCTAGTGCCAGAAAAGACCTAAAAAATATTTGTTCCAAACCATTCATTTTATAGATGAGAAAACAGAGACCCAGGCATGTGAAATGACTGGACCAGGGTCATATAGCTAGTTAGCGGTAGTGTTAGGACAAGAAACAAAAGTCTTCTAAATCACTTCTTTTCCCTCACTAAATTAAGCTGGCTAATAAAATAGAAGCACTTATTTGCTTATCTAGTACAAATGATACTGAAAATGCTTTTTTGGTTTTGAAACAGAAAGAAAACAATCATCCATTCAAGTGAGGAGATTTGTCAATAGAATGTTCTTCTGGATCAGGAACCATGGAATTAGGGAATAGCAGTATTTCCCTCCCAGCTATTACCTTTGATTTAGTATTACTGAAAGCATTGAATTGAATTTTGTGAAATTGTATCTGTTGAAAAACTAATATTCTTTGTTTGGTAGAACAGCTTCAGCTTATTTTAATTGTCAAGTAATATTAAGTATCATTGTTAAGCACTAGGCACTGTACTAAATGCTGAAGATACAAAGAAAGGCAAAATCAGCCCCTGCCCTCAAGGAGTTTATAATCTAATGGTAGGCAACTTGTTGTTTAACATTTTTTTTAGGGAAACAAATATATAATTAAAATGTTATATGATGTTTTAAGATCTTTACAAATATTATCACATTTTATCCTTTAACCCTGGAAGGTAGATGCTATTATTATTCTTATTTTACAAATGATGAAACTACGGCACAGAGAGGTTAATTCAATTGCCCAGAGTCCCCCAGTCAGTAAGTTTCAGAGGCTGTATTTGAGCTCCGGTTTTCCTAACTCTCCAGGTCAAGTGCGCTATCCGCTATGCACACTAGCTTTATGAACAAGTAAAATGATTGTACTACAGGACTGAGCTGATTCCTAGTGTATATTATGGTCACAATGGCTTCTAAAAGACTAATATAACTAAATAAAAGTATACAATTCAATAACTGTATGCTGACAATCTACAAATAGCATTATACAAGAAACATTATACTTTGTATTGCTTAAGACATATAGGAAACAGTATGCAATCTACCTTATGTGTGAAGATAGCAAAATACCCTATGTCTCTAGTAATGAGGCAGCTAGATGGCATACTGGATAAAGCGCTCTGCTTGGAGTCAGGAAAACGAGTTTGAGTGTGATGCCAGTAAGTCACACTTACTAGTTGTGTGACTGTGGGAAAGTCACATAACTTCCATTTGCCTTAATCCACTGGAAAAAGAAATGGCAAACCAT
This sequence comes from Vombatus ursinus, assembly GCF_900497805.2. Lineage (NCBI taxonomy): Eukaryota > Metazoa > Chordata > Mammalia > Diprotodontia > Vombatidae > Vombatus > Vombatus ursinus. The sequence goes on from NW_020954596.1 coordinate 40,122,661, forward strand.
TACAGTATCTTTGCCAGGAAAATCCCACAGACAGTATTGGAATGCTGTGGTCCATAGGGTCAGGGAGAGTTGTACACAACTGAACAACTAAACAAAAAAATGGAAGATTCAGCTCAGGTGAAAAGGGATAACCCTCAGAATGTTTGGTGAGAAGAATCCCACTGATTGAATGGTTGAACTCCATGGCTTCAGTGGTTTCCGAAGTTCCAGTGGGAAGCAGATAAAGAACTTGAGATACTGATGGTAAATCAAAAATGAAATGAGGAAGGTACAGGTGAAGCAGGTAAAGAACTTACCCCAACTTGTAATCTAATACCTTTCCAATGTAACAAATTGATTTCTCTAACAACGTACTACACTGTATTGTTTCTATACTGCTGAAAGCCTGCAAGTTTTGTCAGTGCCCTCTAAATTTGGCACTCTGGGTCAAAGTCACAGTTGCCCAACTCTAGCTATAACCCTTATTTTCACTATTGCTCAACTGACATTTTAGAGCTCTTGGAGCTCTGTGGAGCATGTTATGTATATTACCTTACTGGAGTCTCACAACCACCTCTTGAGGGAGGTATTTTATTGATTTTACACATTAGGATACAGATGGTAAAAGAGGTGAATGATTTGACTATGATCAAAGAACTAGCTATGTTTCAGGAACAGAATTCCCCTATTACTGATACACCTAGTGGCTCTATAGATAGAATGCTGGGCCTGGAGTCAAGAAATCCTGAGTTCAAATTCAGCCTTGGACACTTACTAGCTCTGTGACCCTGGGCAAGTCATTTAGTCTCTTTTTGCCTCAGTTTCCTCAGCTGTAAAAGGGGGATGATAATAATAGTATCTACTTCTCAGAGTTGTTTTAAGGATCACATGAAATAATATTTGTTTTTTTTTAAGAACTTGGCAAAATGCCTGGCACATAGTAGACACTATAAAAATGCTTATTCCTTTCTTTTCTCTATTACAAACATAAGTACTGAACCCTCTCCACTCCACTGCACCATATTGCTTCCCAGAACGGTGATAACTTCTTCTTGACTATTTCTGAATGAAATTTTGTATCAATTCTTGTTAAGTAAAATCATAGTAGCTTACTATGGTAGTGGTTTGGTTTAGGAAAATATTAAAAATTAAGATTTCTGAAGTTCTTCAGTTTTTGTTGATTCAATATAATTTTGTTTACTTTTTGTACTAATGCCAATGAATGTCATATACTGGTTAGAGACATCCTGTTATATTCTAAAAATGGGAAATTACTTTTTTTTTTACTTCATTTCAATTAAGTATTATTTTCAATAATATTGTCAAAGAATTCAGAGCACAGAGTAGTCTACTAGCTTGATTTTTAAAAACAATACAAGTGTAGTAGCTTTCCTTATTCCATTTTATATGCATAAATTTCCGGAACAATATCTCTGAAAGAAAATTTACCAAAAAAAATATTATGAGATACTTATACATGGATTTTAAATATATCCACACATTAAAATATTGTGGAAACAGACACATTAGAATGTGTTCTTTATTTTATTTTTTTTATTTTGAGGGGACCAGGATCAATGGGATCTTGATTCCATGGGACCTTGTAAAGAATTCTCTCTCCCCACTCTAGTAACTTCTCTGGAACTTACAGTCTTAGAGAATCTCCTGTTGTTCTTTAATTATTCTTTTTAAGATAACATTAGGATCAAAAATCATCTACTTGAAGTCAAAATACTTAGCAAAAAAATTTTCCCATCTTTGTGTCTTTACTTGTACTGTTCTCTAGATATATAGTATCTTTTTTTTTCCCTAATGAATTCTCATCTAGTCTTTAAAACCCAACTCTTTGTCATTTCCTCCATGAAGTCAGTCAGTTGAGTGACATACAACTTGAGACATCTGGATGACTTGCAGTCTTTATTTGCTCAGTAATCACCTTTAAAAATAGGAAATGTACACAGGTTTCATTTGTATAGTTATGGAAGCCAGCAGACTTGAAGTACACCTAGAAATAAAGTGATGAGCCTTACCGATCAAGTTGGCAGACTTCAAAACAGTTGTCAGTTCTTATTTGCCATGTTACACTTTATTAAAGGAGAATGATTACTTTGAAATAGAAGTTCATGAATTTGGACTTCATGGAACACATCTTAAGGTATCAAGAATTAAAAGCTGATTGGTAGTTTCTAAGGGTCAACTCTATAACTTTGTTTGGAAGTTAAAAATTATAGGCACATTTTAGATTTTGCTTTCTTCCAAGACCATGCTCTGAATGGAGTATTTATTAGATATTATGTAATTACAGGTCTATACAGTGTATTGAATTTGCTGTTTTCTTCATCAGGTTACCTAAATATTGACATCTATATTTTTCTTCTAATCTAGGAAAACTGCATTTAACTCTGTAAATTTAAGATTCTAAATTGACCTCACATTATAGACATGCATATATTGTTATTTGGAGCATAAAATAAGATTTGAGGAGTTAAGTATTTTCAGTAATATACCGAGTCCTTTTTTTGAGTGTTTTGTCTCAAGTTATATGGATAAGTGTGTAAATTATTCAATTTTAATATATACATTTAGATACCATGCCTGTTGAAAATCTAAAATTCACTTTTAGAGGTTTGGAATTTAATTAGAAATAGTGATATATTTGGAGGGAGAGGTCCAGTGTTTGAATCCCAACTCTCATTTGCTATCTCTATAAACTTGTGCAAGTCACTCCCCAGCTTTTGACTTCAGTTTTCTCATGTATAAAATAAGCTGTGTCACACTATATCAAATTATACTGCTGGTATTTGACAATGTAGCACAACACAAATTCATAAACAAGAAACAAGCAAAGATGAGGTTGCTGTTCTATACCTGAAGTTCTGCTATCTCTGGTTTTGCTATTTTCCTTCCTTCCTTCCCGTTCTCTCTAATTCCCTCCTTCCATTCCTTTTCATGCTTTTCAGCTGTAGAATGTAGAGTCTATGTTTATAGTTGTAGTTCTATGGTTTTGCTTTGCATCACTTCATACAGTTTGATTAATTAATAAGCCTTCATTATATTATTAGTCTATGTCCAGCATTATGCTAATTGTCAGTGATAAAAAAAAAACAATAAAAAAAACAAAATAGGCTTAAGCATCCAGTAGGTCATTCTACTGGGGGATTGCGCAAAGTGAATTAATTGAGCAAACTCTGTGTGTGTGTGTGTGTGTTTTCTGTGTCTTGATTGACAATATGGTGGTCACATTAATATCCCTTAATCCCCTTTCCTATCTTGCCAACTTCTTCAGGAGCAATGATGTTATTATGTATGTTTAAACCTTATGTAATATTATAAACTAGAATAGACCTACAATTAATCTACTATAGATTCAGAATTTGCAAGATATAGTAACTGATTGGATAGTATAGGTTGTAGGGTGAGTGAAGAATTGATGCTGCATCTTCAGTTGTGACAATGAATGACTGAAATAAAAGATGGTGCTCTCAAAAGAAACAGGAATGTGTGGAAGATGGGGCAGGTTTGAAGGGGAAGATCGCTTTGATTGGCCAAGTTGTTACTTAGATGACTATGTGACATCAAGACGGAGATATAAAACAGACAGTTGTTAATTCATGACTATAGTTCCAGAAAGAAATTAAGGCTTGCTTATTGATTTGGGCAATGCTTAGAGATGATATTTCACACCTTGGGAGTTGATGAGTTTTCCATTAATTGTAGTAGCTTCTTGGTTTGCCCTTCATGAAAGAAATCATGAGAGAAGAGTCCCAGTTCAGAGCCTTGGCTTATACTCTTGTTTAGAAGGCAGGACATGGATGAAAATCCAGCAAAGGAAACTGAGGAGCAATCAGACAGGCAGGAAGAGACCAAAGACATAGCAGTGTCATGAAAACTGACTGAGCTAGAAGAAAGCATATCCAGAACGAGGATGGCCCTCAATGTAAAAAGCAGCAGAAAAATCAAGGAGTATGAAAACTTGGGGTGGGGGGAGGCAGGGAGAAAGGTGTCAGATTTAACAATTAAGAAATCCTTGGCAATCTTGGAAAAAGCAGCTTCAGTGAAGAGGTGGGATTGCAATCCATATGGCACAGAATTGAGAAGTGGGAGGTGAGGCAGTTGAGGCTACTAGTATAACTGCATTGTGAAAAGGAAGAAAGATAGAAGTGATAGTTTGTATGTGGGAAGTGAGGTGGTGCCAATGGCAGGGCCCACTGAATGTTTGGCTGAAAATCCCAGGGGGCCATTTTTCTCCTCAGAATGGTGGTTTTGATTGTGAAGGTAAAGTCTATCATATAAATCTTTTCTATGCAACTTAAAGTTTTTGTTAAAGTAGAAATGTTACCTATTTCCAATAAATGATTTATATTTTTCTTAGAAACTGTTAAACAGGCAAAAATATAACACTTAGCAGTTGCTAGTATGCATTTAAGCAGTTTTCATCTCAATGTAGTCTCATGATGCACGGCAGTTTTCAGTGCCAATCATTAGCAATACATTTTTTTTCAATGAATAAGATTTTAGGACAAAAATGGAAATATCATATACAGGAAGCAGGGACCTTTTGTTGTTTATAATCTTTAAAATAAACTTTCTCAATTCCCTTTGGAATTTTTTTTTCCTATTGAGGAGAGCATCCTGATTAAAAACACAACTGAAAGAGAATTGTAATGCAGGTATTTTGGTAATGTAGAAACTTGGAATATTGTCTTGAAATAAACTGACCTATGGTTATTAGAGATACCAGGCTTCACATAAGTACAGAGAATTAGCTTGTCTACAGATCCTTTTGAAAACAGCAGAGAATACTTAGTATAAAGCAGGTAATTATACTATTTGTGATAATAGTCAGGTTTACTGTCTAGGATCGCTATTACAAACACTACATGAATTTCATTATAATTGCTTAGATCCTGTTTAGATTAAATCTGATTTCCTGTTAAGGTTTTCCTTAATTTCCCTCTTATTATTATTATTATTATCATTGCCATTTTAAAACTAATCAGACCTAACTTTATAAGCAAGATTGCTATTTAGTAATATAACTGACCTTTTGTTTTATACTTAAACAATACCTGCATATTAATGTGTGTCTAGTTTAACTGAGGATCCTGGACTGGACTGAAAGGTTAGATCAAGAGACAGATTATGCTGGATGGGTTGCATTTATCATTACTCTTTGGGGAAAAAAACAGTTTTTTTTAAACCATTGTGTGTATATGTATACATACATAAACAACTAAGTTATATAAAGACCCTTTTCAATTGTTTTTAGTTGAGATAATTTTGAATGAACTAATAAAGTCTTCACTGTATTCCTTTACTAAAGCAGACCTACAAATGCCAAGTACAACCATAAAATGAAGAAATTCTAAACTTGGGCATGTTGTTAATAAACTCAGTCATTGTATAGGTTAAAACATGCATGCGATATATTTTAAAAGTTAAATATATTTTACTATATTCTAATTATTTTCATGTAGTGATTGCATGTATTATCTATATAAAAATGTTAAGGAGAAAATTGAATCATCCCTTTTCCAATTATATTAGTTAAGTAGGAGTTTATGATGCTGATATTAAAGTTTATAATGATTAGTCGTATTTATATTTTTGGAATATAAAGGAAAATAAAAGTATTAGTTTCATATAGATTAACTTGCAAACCAAAGCACAAGCAGCTGTAACATTATACTTTATGTTAAAAGTTAGAGTTTATTTAAATTTTGGTAATGAATTCTGAAGATTCCAAAGATTTTTTTTTATTTTAGCAAGATATACTATTATAGTCAAAACATTTTCAGAAATAGAACAGGATTTTGTCTATTGAGTTTTGAACAGATGGCTATGTACAGTATACCAAATCCATGGAATAGCTCTTAGTGACAGGCAGAAATCCTTTTAATCTGTTGTCACATAATTGGTACAGAATTTCCAGCAATTACTTTTAAATGTAAGTGTCCTTAAAACATGATTGTCAACAGAAAAAAAAAAAGTTTTCTTTCATTTATCCCTTTAACCAAAATTTCCATTGTGCAGAAGTACATATAGCTAAATTTGTCAAATTACTAATAATGACATGCCTCCAACTCAGTGTAACTGATCTAATTTCATATATGTGCATAGGTGTATGTATGTATGTATATATATATGTGTGTGTATATATATATATAATGTACATACATATATAATTAGCATCAGATAAAATAACCAAATACATAATTCATTGAACCCATACCCTATAAGATCACTTTTGTTAAGTTATCTGCCTACTAAAGTAAATTTTCCTAAAAATATTTTTAAACTATAAATCTTTTAACATCCCTAATCTAAATACCCTTTATTTTTGCTCCCCCAAACAAGATCTTCTAGAGTTTTGAGGTCTTTAGTTAAACTAAGGTACCAAAAACAAAACCCTTACTAGATCAAAGGTATAATATCAAATAATCTAGAGATAACATACATAAATTAAAATATGTCTTTGCATATCTGCCATTAAACTACAACAACAAGCAAATCTCCCTTTATTAAACCTGAGTCCCTAAAAAATGTGAGAGCTGTCTTTCAAAATGTTCCCTAAAAGCATGAAATTGTTACAGGCCTTCCTAATTTAGCCAGTTCACAAAGCTATCTGTGATAGCAGAAAAAGGTTCTTTCTTGAACTGGATGCCTCATTCTTTTCTCCCCAGTAGCCAGCTATTCAAAGTCTTTTGTCCATTTATATTCATTATTGCCTTGTAAGAACACTGCGGGTTTTCATTACTTCATTGGCATGAGATGCGCTGATTCAGTGTTGCTGTCGATTCTGACCTCTTTCTTTCCCTCCCCCACTTTCAGCAACTAGAAATCTACACACAGTTAAAAAAAAGAAACTATACACACTCAAATGTAGCCCCAGATTAATGCCACATAAGGCAGATGAAGTCGTTTCATGTAGTTTACATTTTCAAGAAAATTGCAGGTATTGAACTTAGAGCCCACAACCACTTTTGAATAGCACTACATTGTTAATGATAGTCTATACCTAATGAGTTGAGATAAGGCCATTAGAAATCTTTTGGTTTTCCACTAGATAATTTGTTTCCCCTGGGTTACACAAGAAATGGAACACAATTAATTGCATATGAATAATGAAATAACAGTTTAAGAATCCCATAGTATGAGTGGTCAATGTTGTTTTCATGCAACACCTTATTCTTAAAATATTTGCTTTGGCTCCCTAACTGGTTTTTACATGTTTCTCTAATTCATTTATGTGTGGTATATTAATCCTTTCAGCAATCCTAAAAACCAACTCAGTTTTTTTTTTCCATTCCTAAATGTTCCTGTGAGGATGATCTCAGAATAATAATTATTTAAAGCTACATATTCTAACAAGTAGTGAGTTTATTTTCCTTGAAAAGTATATATCATCTAACAAATGACTTCCCTTTCTGATATTTGTAGTTGATGATGAAACAGGTTTTAAAGTATGTTAGCAAAAGCATTGGCCTTAACACAATAGAAAATTACCATAAAATATACATGCTACCATCTTGCATCCTCTGCTCTTTCTAATCACTATTAATTTTTTTAATTACTCAGTTTCATGATAAATAAATGGGAAAACCTAGATTGCCATATCATTTTTGTCTAGGAGGTGTTTGTCGTGATTGAGTTTTAACAAAAGGGTAGGCTGAGGCAGATTTCCAAACAAGATAACATTTATTAGGAAGGCATGCTACCTGTCAATAAATGGACCAATGACTCACCTCCATTAATGCCAAAGACCCTGAACAAAAGGGCAGTTCTCTTCATATAGGTTTTGGGGAAAATAGAACAAAGAATAGAGTATTGTCAATGACATCATGGGATTAAAGGCAACATGATTGGTTATAGAACTGAAGTACAGGGAACATGATTGTTTGGAAGTTTGGTAATGGGGTCCAACATCCTCTGATCCAACATCCTCATTTTGCAGATAAGGAGATCAAGGACCAGTGAAGTGAAACTGCTTGCCCAATGTCATAGAGGGAGTAATATGGATGGGGTTCAAAGTCAAGTCTTGGGGCAGCTAGGTGGCGCAGTGGATAGAGCACCAGCCCTGGATTCAGGAGGACCTGAGTCCAAATCCGGCCTCAGACACATAACACTTACTAGCTGTGTGACCCCGGGCAAGTCACTTGACCCCATTGCCTAACCAAAAAAAAAAAAAAAAAAAAAAGTCAAATCTTATAACTCCAAGGTCAGAGTTCTCTTAATTGCACCACTCTGTCTGAGACTGCCTAGTCCCGTATCTCTCTAGAGTTTGTAGTGCCACAGCCCATTTCATGGGTATAAATTAGATAAGGCATTTACTCTAACTTGCATGCATGTTTTTTTGCCTGAGAGTCTTTTGACTGACATATATTTATTAACACATAGGCCAAAGGAATTTATGCCTCTTGGATAAAACTTGTTGCTAGAGTTTTGCCCTACAGTGTACCCCCTCATTGCAGTTTTTATACTGGTTTCTAAAAGTGTTTAATGTTATCCTCCCAACTAAGACTGTAACTTCACAATTCTAGCATCTAGAGCAAAGAGAGAGTTGAAGTTCAGACAGAGGCCTTGTTAAACCTTGAAACTGGTGTATACTAGGATCGTTATGATCCTAGGTTTCCTATGTGTCAAGGAATATGCGGGTAGGCCACCATGATCTGATGAGCAAATAACCTGACTTACCTTAAAATTGGTTCATGTCACCATTCCTCAATCAGATGCAGCATGCAATTAGCAAAAATTCATCCAGGATTTGAAGGTTTCACCCACCATGTCAGTACCCTGGGCCAAAGCTGTAGTCATCTTGTACTGGTTACAACTCTGCTTCTAACATCCACATTACTTGAATTGAGATGTCTCTTATTATATCCATTGTATAGCTAACAGATCTGAGGTAAAAAGTTTAAGTAGTTTGACTAACAGTTGTGCGGATTTCAGTAGAATTAGGTGTAGAACCAGATTTCTTCAGAAGTAATTGGTGGTGCATAGGGCATCAAAAAAGCCATGTAGTTCATGATCACCTTATAACTGCCTGACAGAATCACTGACCCTAGGTTTTAGTTTGTGTTTTTGGTCAGTATGGGTTGAAATGAAGAAGCAAAGGACAATAATGAATCCCAAAGAGCTTCTCTTGAATACTAGAAAATTTAAAGGGAAACATAGAGAAGCATTCATAAAAAGCTGCCTTATTGATATGAATATGGACTATATTTCTTTTCATGGTTTGTCTAAAATATAAATGGTAACTGTAATTATTAGTGATCTAGATCTCAATCTAGACCTACTGAGTTTAGTTTATCTACACAGGAGAAAATAGAAATGGATGAAGAATTTTTATTGTCTGAAGTATAACATGAAACATTCTCAAAGAATACATTTCTTACTTTTACTCTATTTTTAATTAAAAAAAATATTCTCCTACATTCCTTTGGGCAAAAAAAGGGAAAAAATGGAATACTTATAACAACCATGTACAATCAGACAAAATCCCATGATGGTCTGACCCAAAAAAATATATGTATGAGATAGATTTGTGTTAACCTATGGATCTCAGCTCTAAAAATGTAAATCTTTGATAGACATTACAAATGGACATTAAATTGGGTCCTTAATGAAACAGGAAGAAAACAAAGTGAATTTGAATTGGAAAATTGTAATGTTCTTTTAATGATTCCAAAACTGCTCCCCGATTTGAAGACCCACCTTATAATACCAGATTGTGCAGTCGCTTTTACGTGGTGTCTGACTTTTCATGGCCCTATTTGTTTGTTTGTTTGTTTGTTTTTGGTAAAGATACTGGAGTGGTTTGCCATTTCTGTCTCCAACTTGTTTTAAATAGGAAGAACCAAGGCAAACAGGGTTAAATTCTTGCCCAGAGTCACCCAACTAGTAAGTGTCTGAGGCCAGATTTGAACTCAGGAAGATGAGTCTTCCTGAGTCCAGGCTTAGTACTTTATCCATTCCTGATATTCTTTATATTCTATCCATCCACTCTATATTCCCTATAATACCAGATTACAACACATTAAAAATAAGGAACTATGAAGAACAGGAGAAACTGATGTCATCAAAGAAATACATGATCAAAAAGGATGGGTTGGTCATTTGGCAAGGGCAATAGATAGCAAATTGACAACCCATGTATGCTACTGGTGTCCTAATAATGTCAAGAGAAATTGAGGAAGGCTCAAAGTATGTTAGGTGAATACTTTTGTTTGATGTTCAGTCCATGGCGAACTGAAGGAAGACATGGAAGAAAGTTTCATAAGATTGGATGTGAATGAAAAGAATATACCAATTATAGATCCTTGAGTAATAGAATATTCAGGGTAGAATTTTAAGTGAACAGTGTAATACAGAAGTCCAATATTATATTGTATTTGATCATCTAATTCCATGGTGAATAGATAGATTGAGGGTAGCTTAGAGGCCCTCTTGAGCAAACCATCAGTAAACCTAATTACCTGGGCTAGGTTCCAGGTGTTCCCATAAGGCCTAAATCAAGCCAAAAATGGAAGCAATATTATAAAACTCTCTATTTCATCTGGTTCTTTTAAAAGCTGTGGAAATATCTGGTGCTTGAACAAATATTAAGGCGAGTAAATAAAGGCAAAACCCTGAAGACACATCTGAGATGATAGGACAATGAGAAGAATGTATTGCAGAGTGTTGAAAGTTTTACTCCAGTCATACACTTATTCATCCAATAGTCACTTAGTAAATACTTCTTAAGCACAAGGCACAGTATTGGGGAAAGGGAATGCAAAGAAGGAAAATTCCCCTGTCCTACCTTTAAAAGGCCTATATTTTAATAAGAGTGAAACATAAACAAAAATAGATACAAATTAAAAAGAGCATGAGAGAGGTTAAATAACTGTTGGTCAGGGTGGCTCTCAGGAGAATTATCTTCAAACAACATTCATCTTTCTATTGAAAATTTATTGATCAGTAAATTGTTACTATCCAGCAAAACAAAGATATCCTAACAGATATGGAACCATGCCTTATGATACATAGTCAGATTACCTGATTTTGTCTAGATACAAACACAAAGAAATTATAGGAACTGAGACAATTAATTGCAGACAATTCAAGTAATCATACCAATGTATATCTCCCGTAGAAAATTGAGGTCCAAGTGTGTGTATGTGTTCAGCTGACCTGATCGTTGTCTTGATGCTTCATTTCCTGTTCTATAGATGATCCAAAATCAAAGCTTCTAAGCCAAAAAAAATAAATCTTCTCCCCTAGCTATTTAGTATGACAACTCCAACTGAGACAGTCCATAAGATAATGTTATTTCTTTCCTACTTATAAAAGTTAGATTCAATTTAGAAAGCAATTTCAGTTTGGCACTACATTTAATATGCTCTAAACACCAATTGTAGGTCATGAATCATTCTCTTTTTTTGTTAATTTAACAGTTATATGGATATGGTAATAGTGTTTTTTTAAATTTTGTTTTGTTTTTAAATGTAGGATTTAAAGGTAGAACTATTTCTAGCCTACTTACTTGGGACCCATCAGGTTTGTCATGGTAAAGGAGTCCAAATAAAACCATTTCATGTTATTAACTACTAAAAAGTAAAGAACAGGATGCCATCTGAGAAGTATCTCATTGAAATCATTTTTAGCTGTTCTGGACTTAAATCATAAATCGGGTGCTAAAGGTAAAGAGGAATAAGAGGAACTAAAGATAAAGTGAGAAGTGTGAGGGATTGTCTGATGTTGGCTGTGTGCCACATGGGGGTTGTGGCAAGATGGGGCAGGGACAGGTGTGAGGTATTGTCTGATGTTGGCTGTGCCACGTGGGGGTGGGACGGCAGAGAACGAACTTCCTTTGTAAGGTATATAAGGGGGGGTAGGGATCGGAGCTCTTTTTCTTGCTCCTGCTCTCTTGCTCCTGCTCTCTTGCTTTCCTGCTTGGCCTTGATGTGATGGTCTCTGAATAAAGTTAGAGTGCTTGCACCTCCTGATCGGCTCGTCTCTATGTTTATCTGGGTGGGCTCCGAAGACTGGTAGGTGTGACCCTGGCAGCCTGGTCCTGTTAGGAGGAGAGTGCACTGCACGGCCGGCACAGAGAAGGGCAAAACAAAAGTATTATTTTTTAATCCTTGAGAAATTAGTTAATTCATTAGATTAAGAATAATCAGATTATGATGTGACTTTTTTTTTGTTTTACAAAAATGACTGGTGGTAGTTAAAATGTCAAGAAACTAGGGGGCATAATGGATAGAATGTCAGTCCTGGAGTCAGAAAGACTCATCTTCCTGAATTTAAATCTGGCCTCAGAAACTTCCTAGCTGTGTGATCCTGGACAAGTCGCTTAACCCTGTTTGCCTCAGTTTCTTTACCTATAAAATGAACTAGAGAAGGAAATGGAAATAGGGTCACAAAGAGTTGTACGTGACTAAAAATGGCTGAACAACAAAAAGTATTTATTAGGTCCCTAGTATATATTAGTCACTACACTAAACTCTGGGGATATAAAGGCAAAAGATAACCCCTGCTTTCAAGGAGCTCAAACTCTAATGAGGGCTACAACATACAAACAAGAATAAATAGGAAATAATCAAGAGAGGGAAGGCATTAGACATAAGAGGGATTAGGAAAGGCTTCCTTTAGAAGGCAGGAACTTTAGCTGGCATTTGAATGAAGCCAGGAGATGAGGAGGGAGAATATTCCACACATGGTGGACAGTCATTGAAAATGCCAGGAGTCAGATGATTAGAGGGACTTGTTCAAGGAAGAGCAAGAAGTGGAGTGTCACTTGATCAGAGAGAATTTGTGAAAGGGTTGGGGGAATGTCAGATGTAAGAGAACAGGACAGATTTTGGGGGGAGGGGATACCTTATATAAAAGGCTTTGAATGTCAAACAAAGGATTCTGTATTTAGTCCTGGAGGTGACCAGGAACCACTGGAGTTTATTGACTAGAAGACTGACATAGTCAGACTTGCTCTTTAGGAAAATCACTTTGGCTGGTGATAGGAGGATGGGTAGGAGTGGGGAGAGATGAAGACGATCCACCAAGAAGCTACTGCAGTAGTCCAGATGTAAGGACCTGCACCAGGGTGGAGGCAATTATAGAGAAGTGAAGCTGGCACATTCCAGAAGTGTTACCAAGGTGAAATCAAAAGGCCTTGGCAACAGACAAGAAAGGGGATTGAGAAAGAATGAGCAGTTGAGGATGAGAAATAGAGCCAGAGTGGAGTGGGAGAAACGTGGTATCTTTGATAGTAATAAGGAAGTTTACAAGGGGGAGGGTTTGGAGGAAAAGATAAAGAGTTCAGTTTTAGATATGGTGGGTTTAAGTTATCTACAGGAAATCCAGTTTGAGATGTCTAATAGGCAGTTGGAGATGTGAGACTGGAGAGAGCAGAGAGGTTAGAATAAGGTAAGTACAGTATATTTGAGAATGATTAACGTAGAAACAATAATTAAATCCATTGGAGCTGATGAGATCACCAAGTGATGTAGTTTAGAAGAGAAGTGAAGGTCCAGGACATAATTCTGAGGGACTCCTATGGTTAGTAGGTGTAACTAGGGTGAAGATTCAGCAAAGGAGATTAAGGAGTGATCAGACATGTCAGAGGAGATCCTGAAGAGAGTAGCACCTCAAAAACCTGGAAAGAAGAGAGGACCAAGAAGATTATTGACAATGCCAAAGGCTATAGAGAGGTCAAGAAGGATGAGGACTGAGAAAAGGCCATTGGATTTGGCAAGAGATTATTGGTAATTTTGGAGAGAGTTCCTTTGGTCAAATGATGTGATCAGAAGCCAAATTATAGAGAGTTAAGAACAGAGTAAGAGGAGAGGATTTGGAGGCACCTATTGTAAATGGTCTTTTCAAAAGGCATAAGACATATAATATGATAGTGGGGATGGAAGAATGAAGTGAGTTTTTTTTTGTTTGTTTTTTGTTTTTTGTTTTTTTAAGAATGGAAGAGGCATGAGTATGTTTGTAGGCAGTAGAGAATTAGGCAGTAGATAGAGGCCGAATCAAAGTGAGAAAGTGGGGATGAAGGAGAGAAATATGCTAAAATAGCATAATTGAGAAATAAAAACATTCTTATTTACCATTAAATCAAGACATAACTTACAATATATAATGTTCATTACTGTCTACTTTTGAAAGATTTCCAATAAGATAATAAACTTTATTTAAAATAGATGCCAATAACAATAATAATAATGCATCATGCATAAGTTCTTCTCATTAATCCACATTTTTCCCTAATGCAGTTTTCTATTTTTTGTTTTGCCTCCATTTTTTTCAATACCTTTTCTACCATATTCCATATGCAGATTCATCTTCTTGGCTTTTTTATATCTTTTCTTTATTCATGATAGGAAATGATTGATGGACTTGCTCATTCTCTGTTATTTTTCATTTACTGTGTGCTAATATCCTTTAGAGTCATTTTTATGGATTAGCCTCTATACTTCAGCCTGCCCATACACGTAAAAAAAGAAGAATGTTATATGTAACATTCAGTTTCTAATGGCTCTAACACAGATTAATCTGTCATAAGTCTGTAACCATTGAAAGCTTATGTTTGTAATTAATCCACACAATGTAATCCTTATGACACAGCTGAAAATCAATAAAAAAAGTTAATGACAAAAATAAATTCTTCCACAGGGCATAAATCAAGCTGAAAGACTCATTGTCTTTTACTATTTGACTTTTCTTTCTTTTTTTTTTAAACACATGTGAAGCTATTTCCACCTGTTTATTGTAAGGTAATCAAGCATAACAGAATGAATAGCAGAACGAGTAGCAGAAAGTCAGAAGGCCCAACTCATGTTGCTTGACTCACTTAGTTACCCAGTGTCCTGCAAAATGATTTAGTAGTTCTGTTCCTATTTTTACCTTTCTGAGAAATGGACACAATAAATACTTTCTACCTCTTTTCATATGATCATATGATTTATTGTAATAGGTTGTTTGTGGCAATCAGTGTTATGCCATAATAAATACACCCAAAATACTAATAAATTTAATTCTTAGAAAATAAAGTGGACATAAAGGTTTTTTGGTTTTGTTTGGATGGTAAGCCTAAAGAGGGAATGTATATTCACATTCAAGTGATTCAGAAATGAATGGATTTTTAGAAAGTGAACTTTAGTAGGAGGAAGTTATGAGGTCTATACAAAATAACAGCATTCTCACCATTTCTTGGTCTTTAGAAAATAAGGCAGAGGGCAAGAGAAATGAGAAAATATGGTTAACTAAGAATAGTTTTTGTTTGACTGATAGAAAAGGAATGGCCCGGGGTTGATATAGCTGGTTTATAATTACTGGTACAAACATTTGGTGAAGTCAGTTAAGAATGACTTAATTTATTAGAGATTTATTCGATTGTCCTGAAATGCGATGGTCATTTGCCACATTTTGGACTCTACTCCTACCTTTTAATTTTATGGATGTATGTATGTGTGTGTCTGTATCCTGAGTTTTTCCTGTAGAATAACAGGATGAATACTGGTGGAGATTTTATTATTATCTAACAATTGTCCCTTTTTACGTAAATAACAAGTTACGGTAATTAACGTGAACATCTCATGATGTCTTTCAGGAAGAAACTATGTAATGTTTTGTTAGGTAATATAACACAGGTTATGGACTATTTTCTCCAACATGAAGCTACTTTAACTTGTACAAAAACAAATCTAAGTCCATTTGACAATACTAGCTACTGTCTCTAGTTCCTATTTTATAGTAAAAAAAAAATGTGGATAATTTTTAGTTATCTACAAAATTGGAGCTATTGTTCCATAAGTAAAATATCATAATTCTTCTTTTTGCTAATTGGGAGCTTTGTGGTTTAAATCATTAATTGTGATTGGAAATCTTTGCATATGATCATAATTACATGTAAATCATTATTTTGAGTGGGGTTTGACTTACAGAAACAGAATTATTTCTGATACTGAACGGTTTGGGGGTGCTTATAACTTAATTCTTTTCTGGGTTGTACTAAGTTCATGAATAATGTATAACTAGTCATACTTTTTGGTTCATCTTATTTCTGAGTCCCAGACCTGACTGCAATCCTAAATATATCTAATCATACTGAATCCCTCTGTTCTTCCTGAGAGACACGTAGGTATATCATGGATAGATAATTAGACCTAATTTTAACTGGACAACATTTTTAATAGTAAAATGACACATCTTAATGCATTCTAAAGGATAAATGAATCCCTTAAGTCATTGGCAACTTTTGTTCAGAGAGGCAAATTCTCCTTGACGGTTACTTGAAAAGACAAGTCATCTCAAGGTATTTGTTTTCCCCTTCAAATTCTCTCGCTTCTGCACTTGAGCACTGCATTATTTAGAGAATAGTTAACATGCTTAGAATGGCTAAGTTCCTTAACTCCCCGCCATCTCCATTTGAAGGTAATTTAACACATATTAACTGTGATTCCACATACTTTATATTTTTTGTTCAAGAGCATTTAGATTTAACTATGTCCTGTAAGTTAAAACAACAGTACTGACATATTTGCAAAATCCACCACAGAAAGTGGCCAAAAATTCCCCTGTTGTGAAGAGACTGATGCTATTCAGTACATACTAATTTCACCTTCTTTTCATGTCCCCAAAGAAAAGAATGGTTTGGTTTTTAAGTAGGAGTCCGTTTAAAGCTGGATTTTTTCAAAAGTGAAAAATAGGAATTACATAAAATGTGTTTATTTGGGGGGAAATGAAATTATATTTAATTACAAAGATGACAGAGTATTATTATTTGTACTATTTTCTTTATTGTTATGTACCTATAAATTAAAATGATTTTATATTGTATTTAACTTTGAAGAGCTAAAAATTCTAAGACAGTGTAATCTTACAAAAACATTATTTTATATAGACATACCATATGGACTGAATGACTTTACCTACTTCCTGTAAGCCAGATAAAATGATAGCTTTTTCGTTTTTCCTCAGTTAAACATATTTTTATGTTTATATATTTCATGGACAGGTAGTATAGCACAGTGGATAGGGCCTTTCCTTGGAGTCAGGATGATCTAAGTTTAAGTTTTCCAATTGATTCTTATTACTTATGGCATTATGAACAATTCACTTAAACTTTCAGATAAGTCTCTAAGACCATAAGTTTCAGATAAATTGCCAATCTCTATTGGTTTCCCAAATGGATAAAATAAATACTTCATCAGTGTGTAGACTAGTAACTTCTCTGTACATTATACTTATTTATATGCAGATATATACAATATACCTATGTGTTATAGAATATATAGATTCTATATATGTATGTGTAAGTATCACCAGACCTGTGATTTCATATCTAATGAACTACCAATGAAAACATTCTCTCTGCCAATATAGATGGCATGTTTTTTTTTTGTCTCAAAAAAATCCAGTATCCTGAAAATATATGTGTGTGTTATGCATTGGATTATATTGTATAATTTAAATCCTCAGTACAATGATATACCCTATGATGTTTTAATTTGGTTTTCCAGAAATTATCCATAAAATCTACCAAATGGTAGATTGTTATAATTCTTTACTTTGTTTCCTATATGGTTTCCATAAAAATATCTTTTCTGGCATTTATGATTTATTTTATTATAATCAAGCTTGTGCAAGTAGAGATAATAGCTTTACTAAACACATATTTTATATCTACTCATGTATAAATAAGGAACTCAGTACTAGACATAACACTGTCCCACCATATGTAGGCTCTTTGAATATCATCCTTTGTATAAGAACTACATCTTCCCCTATATATTGTATATTATGTGTTTTGTTTTGTTTTGTTTTGTTTTGTTCAGTCATTTTCATTCGAGTCTGATTCTTTGTGACCCTAATTGGGGTTTTCTTGGCAGAGATACTGTAGTGGTTTGTCATTTCTTTCTCCAGATCATTTACAGATGAGAAACTGAAGCAAATAGGCTTAAGTGACTTGCCCAGAGTCACACCTCAAGGAAATATCTGAGGCCAGATTTGAATGCAGGAAGATGAGTCTTCCTAACTTCAGGCTCAGCACTCTATCCATCAGCACACTGTGCCATCTAGCTGTCTTGTTATCTATTAGAGATTTTATTTAATTTTGTTAGCTGCCTCTATATAGTCCAAGATGTATTACACGTTTGGCTACTGTCCAGCTAATTCATTAGTGTGGACTGCCACATTAGATAATTCTGGCTCTAAATTCTCTTTAAGACCTATGTAGATTCAAATTCTTTCAGATTCTAAAGAGTACTTCCCTTCCTGCTCCTTGTTTCTGTTATAGTTTTTAAATACCCTCACAATAATCTATCAATGATAAAACCTCACATTTCTGAAATATTTTGGTACATTCCCCCTCTAAAGTCTCCCACCTCTCTACTGGAAGGACAGATACGTACTATGTCCTCTGTTCTTTGAGACAAGTTTTCATTGCATTTAATCAGAATTTGTCTTCTTTTAGATATGTTTGCATTTACATAATAGTAGAAATTTTTATAGAGCTTTCTTGGTTCTTGTTTCACACTACATCACAAACAGGTGATCTACATCACACCACACGTTTCTCTGAGATTTGCACATTTGAATTTCCTTTCTGTACTGTAATATTGCATTACATGCATTGTTCATTCATTCCTCACATCATGGATGAGGGATGTATTATTTTTTTTTTGCTTGAGCAAAAAGATTTACTATGAATATATATTTTGTTATCTGTGATACCCTTCATAGAGATTATTTATACAATAGTCAGATTGTTGGGGCAAGGGGAATAGTAATAGTGACCTTTATAGAATTGCTTCAGTTTTTTTTTCCCAGAATGGTTGGATCGATTCAAAGCTTGACCAAGTATATTATTTAGTTTTCCTTTCTTTCCACAACTTTTCTAGTATTGACTATTTAACTTTTTGCTATAAGTGATAGTTTGAGAAGCGTAAGGTGAAAAATGAGAGGTGTTTGAATTTGCTTTCTTTTTTGTTAGTGATTTAGAGTTTTTTTTTTAATAAGGCAATTGATCCTTTAAATTTTTGGAGAATTTTTTTCCTCATTCTTCCTTAGCCAGTTCAATTTATGTTGCTTTGTACTACAACTATCTCTGGTGGTAGTTGGGTAGTTCACAAGAAATGACTATGGTGGGATATTCTGTTAATATGTTCTTTGAGTATATTATTACCATTGCTCTCGTTCAGTTCACCAAGTAGTATCTTGTCATCTTTCATTCTGTTCAGATGACCGACACAGGATGCTATGGTTTCACTGTGGATTGATTGTATTCCAAAACCTACTAATTGAGGCTCCTTCCTGCCATTACTTATGTAATGAAGATGAAACGTTTTTAGGTACTGAATATGGCTTGAGTCATAGCAGAAGTTTGAGGCTTTACACCTGCACAGTAATTGGTACTGTGTCTTTATTTTGGAATAGTTAGAAGGAAGACCTTAGAGCAGGGTGATGGCTCAAGTGATAGAGGCACTAGCTATATGGTTCATCTGTCACAGGTTAAACTATAGGACCAATGTCTCAGCAGTCTAGAAAATGAAAAGTAAAATTTCAGAGCATTCGAGGGCAGGTAAGTTTAGCAACAACTATTTATGCTTGTCCTGCTGTTTTGAAAGCAACATGAATCTGAAAGTGTTGGTGCATTCAGGCCTTCAAACCTTTGAGCCTCCCAGAATCCAGTTTCTACCTATGTCTCTACTACACATATTTAAACAACTCTAGGAGACCTATCAGCTCCTGAAGACATGTCTGAAAACGGAAATGTGGATTGTCTCTTTATGAAAGTTTTACTGTTTATGTCTTTCATAAATCAAATATCCTAGCTTCTCATAGGACTACAAGCTACTGAAGCATAGAAATACATGATGATTTTCATTGTTAAACTACCTATAGGATCGTTGGATTAGAACTTAAATCTTAGAGATCATCAGTATCTTCATTTTACAATTTAAGAAACTGAGACAGAGAGACTCTACTCGAATGCCTCATGGCATGGAGGCAGATGTGGGTTCTTAAGGACTATCCAAGGTGATCACAAATACCTGTTTATTCTACCAGAAAAGAAAGCCTTTAAGAACAGGTCCAATGAGAAGAGTGTGTCTGCTTTCTGAGAAGCCCAGGAGGTTTATTACTAGAATATTGACCACTGGATGATACATTTTGAAGCCATACTGATCCATTAAACAGATTTGAAAAGATTACGAAATGGATGACCTTAGTCCGTTGTGGCCTCTTCCAGATCTTATAGCATTATCACAGATTTACAGAAAAAGGGGTCAGGGAGGCTGCTAAGACATTTGAGGTAAATCAACAATAAGCTTTTCTTAAATGCCGAGGATACAAAGGCAGAAACACAGTTCTTGCACTTAAGGAGCTCATATTCTAATGAGAGAGACGATATACAAACCTCATTATAAGTTTAAAATATATACAATGTAAGTGGAAGGTAATATCAGAGGCAGGTTAAAAGGGTTTTGGGGAGAGAGGACTTGGAAAGGCCTATCACAGAAGATTAGTGCTGAGTCTTGAAGGAAGCAAGAAGGTAGAGGTGAGGAAAGAGAGCTTTGCTCAGGCATGGGGGACAGTGAATGACAAGGCATGGTGTTGGGACGTGGAGTGTCCTCATTGGCTGCAATGTTATGCTTTCAGAAGGAAGATGATAGGTATATATCCAAGAATATATAATAAAATATAATGGATGATGTGCAAATTGTTACCACCAATGACCACAGACAGCGTTGTTATTGATGCCACTGTATTTTCTAAGTGAATAAATGTAGCCATGGTTCCTGGGACTGCAGTCTGCTTTGTTGGGGAGAATACCCACACCAAATGAAATTAAAGGTTCACTAAAATATAAAATTCTCCCCTCTCCACAAGAAATCACTGCAGTTAACTCCAAAGGTATTAGTTGCTAAAGTACTCCAGGGTAGATGGTAAGGGTACTTCAGTGAACACATGGGAAAAATCTGTTTATACCAAGAAACTTGTTTTCCCAGGCAATACCCACGGCTGGCAAAGTCAATTCTGAAAGTGCTGGCCTGAAAGACTTAAATAAAGAGTGTGCATGGCAGATGGCTGGGATGAATAGTTGATGGTCACTGTCTGCTAGGCTTGCTGCACTCTGCTCAAGCTGCCGAAGTCCCATAATTTTGCCACGATTATCTATGAAATTATGTTGACTGTTAAGCTCTGATTCATGCGTTTCTTAAGTCATCCCTAGGAGTGATGACAGTCTAATTGCACCATGAATTGTTTAAGCCTAGAGTTTGTTAAGCACGAACACGTTTTACTAAAAAATCTAAACCTATATAATTTGACATTGTGACAGATTAATATTTGAGCACTAGACTAGCAATGTAATTAGACAGTTTAATTCTGCCCTCCGTGTTAATGTCTATATGACTTAAAGAAGTCACATTAAGTCCTTCACTTTCAAAAGGTCTGTCACCATTTTCCTGATAGAAATAAATCAAAGACTATCAAAGGATTTAACTAGATTACAAAGAGGCTCATAATAATTACACCTAATTCTACAAAACTGAAATCTAGGGATTTAACTGTCTCAAACTTGGAAATCATATTTACAGCGGGCCTCCTAGAATTAGTAATTATTTAATATGCCCATCACTTTTAAACCATTTTAGATATCTGAAATTCATTTTAACAAGAACAAAAGGTTTGCATCTGGATTACTATAGACAATGGCAAATGATTTAAAGTGAAAGGAACTATTTTCATTTGACAGATGAATATAGTGATACCATTAAGTGTTGTATAAATTTTACAAATCATATTTTAAGGATCTGCAATCTTGTCATTCTGAGAAGTCCCTTCACCAGTGCAGATAGACTTTCCTTAATAATTTAGTAGATGGTCTTTGAGAGTAACTGCAGCCAAAAAAATTGTCACCATGTGGCCAATCTAGTGATGAACCTCTCCAAACTTAATTAAGCTGTTCCTGAGACAATAGACATCCATCAGTGAGCATATGCTTGAAGCCTTTCCAACTAAATAGGACATGCCAGAGCTTGTGGTCTGAGGGCCCAACCTTCAAGAACCCAGGATCATCTCCATAGAATGCCATGAGGAAGAATCAGAGAATATTAATAGAAATAAAGAATCACATGTCTCTGACATGTGGTTTAAAAAATGCAGTTTCATATGTAAACAAACAGCCATCTACAAGGTTTGATGTGAGTGGCATTGGACCCTGTCCATCAAAATATATATTTTAGAGGCAGTGCCTTTAAATTCCCACTTTTATAGGTACTCCTTTGTAATGAAATATTCTCTATTGAAAACTTGTTCTTAAAATTCACATATTAACCTAAGCGAGGAGTGTCTGTTATCCTACTGACACTCTTTAAAAATCAGCATGGGGAGTGCTGAATTTGGAGTAAGATGACCAAATCCACTGATCTGCATTGTGTATGAATTTGGGCAAGTCAGTCAACTTTGGTAAACCTCAATTTCCTCATCTGCTAAATGAGGAGATTGATTTGGATGATCCTAAATTTCCCTTTCATCCCCAAATATATAATCATGCATCAAATTATCACTTTTGAAATCAAGACTCAGATGGATAGAGTGGGTAGAGGTAGAGTATTGTATGAGGAATTTAAAATGCTCTCTTAAAATTTAAAATGCTCTCTTCATCTGCTTTATAGTTTTGTCCAGAGCTGTGTTATTTATGATCACAGAAGTCCTATCTTACTATTTCCCCATAATCAGGGTAAGGTTATACAAATAAAGGAGTATTATTTCTTCTTCAAATTAATGGAAGCGCAAAGTGTTTATTAAGTGCTTACTGCATGCAAAGAAAACAAAAATAAGACAGGCAAGCAGCTCACATTCCAATAGGGAAGATGACACATATGGAAGGGTTAACATGGAAAGTTAATAGCTCTGTACATTTTCAAGGGCCATAGAATGTGTCCTCTGGGAAGATATGACCCCTATTCTAACTTTATGAACCATGTAACTCACTATTATCAAACCTTAATTTCCTCATCTGCAAAATGAGTGAATTGGGTTAGAAAACATCTAAATTCTCTTCTTCTTTTAATATCCTTGGATAAATCAATCAATCAACAATAAGCATTTACTAGGCATCTGTTATGTTCCTAGCACTAGACTAAGTCCTGAGATGTAAAAATAAAAGTGCATGAGGAAACACAGCACATATACGTATAGGTATATTGAAAATACATACAAAGTGATTTTGTGGGCAGGGCTTTAGCAGATGAGTGTATCAGGAAAGAACTCCTGTAAAAGGTATTGAGTCTCAAAGGGGACGAGGGATGGAGACAGGAAACAAAGTGCCCACATATGAGGAACAAGTATAAGGCCAGCTGGGTTGGGCCATAGAATGTGTAAAGGGCAGTTAGTGAACCATATTCTAGCAGAGATATTATATACCAGGTAGAGGAGTTTACATTTGATCATAGAAGTAATAGGGGACCATGAGATTTTTAATAAAGGGAGCCATGAACTTTCAGAAAATTAACTTGGCAGCCATGTGGAGGATGGATTGGAGGTGGTAGAGTCTCAAATTGAGTGGATGAATTTAAGAGGCTCTAAGTCAGGGGTTTTTACCATGCTCCTTCTGATCGATGGATAAGTGATAGTAGTGGTAGCATATATCACACTAATATGAAGTCTGTCACCTGATGTGAGGACAAGGTTAATGATGATCCCTTCATCCAAGTCTGCTATCACTCCTGGGCAAATACGTGGAATACCATTAGGGACACAGAGGTTATAGAAATAGTACTACAGGACTACTAAAGGGACTCCGTAGTCCTCAGAAGATATAGGAAATAAATGAAGGAGAATGTTTCAATGACTAGCAAACATCAGTGAAGTAAAATTATTTAGTTTTGCTTCATTGGTTTTTGACTTCTCATTGAGTCCTGTTTGCCTAGTCATCAAGACCATTTCCTTTTTGCTCCTTCCCCACTTCTCTTCACCTGTTGGACATTTCCCTCTTCTGGTTATTCTCTCTGTGCTAATTGCAATTGCCAATAAATAAACATATGCTTACCTTCAGCATTCACTGAACTGCTTCCTGGCAGGAAGAAGGCAGCATTCCGACAGACATAAAACATTGTCTTAAATGTTTCAACTCTTATGAAGTCCTTCCAGATTTCTGCTATTTCCTTAAATGCAAGTTCAAACCTTGCATTCATTCTTCCACAAATAAATGGACCTACTATAGGCTCTCATTATAGCTCGTGAGGATGAGATAGGCCTAATTTCCTTGACTCATTCTTTTGAAGTTTTGTTACAAAGTAAATCTATAAGCTAATCCGGAAGCAGAGCACCAAAGTTTCTTGAGAATCGCTGAAGTTATGGGATAAGATGCAATATGATATAATGGAAAGAGCCCTGGATTTGGAGCAAGGAGATCTGGGTTTATGACCTGTCTGTGACCTTTACTAACTGTGAGCCCCCTGGGCAAGTCACTGTTCCTCTCTGAGCCTCAGTTTCTTCAGCAAGCTATTGTAAGAAAAGTGCTTTGGGAATCATAGTGCTTTACAAATGTAAGTTATTATTAGAGTGTCTTAAAATGATATTTTGAAATATGATCAGGAATCTGGATATATAAATCAGGGAATGTTTAAAATGTTAATTAATCAATTATTTAATTAGTGGCAGTTAGGTGGCACAATAGGTAGAGGGCCAGGCCGGGAGTCAGGAAGATGTGAGTTCAAATTCAGCCTCAGACAATTACTAGCTATATGACCTTAACCATGTCACTTAACCTCTCTTTGCCTCACTTTTTTTGTCTATAAAATGTAAATAATAATAGCACATGCCAGGGTTGTTGGGAGAGTCAAATGAGGTAATAATTTTAAAACACTTAGTACAGTGCCTGGCACATCATAAGCACTAAATAAATGATAGCCATCATCATCATCATCATCATCATCATCATCATTATTATTAAAATATTGGTCATATTATTTTATAGTTATATCTCATGCATATTTTCAGATGTGCTATAGTGCAGATAATGTTCCCTCAACTATAGTAGCCATAAACAATAAAAGCTAAATATTGCACATAGGATATCTTTGATAATTTTGCCCTAACAGTATTATATAGTGGTAACACTATAAATGTGTTGAACACTATTTTCCCCATTGCCTGGGGCATGCATTGGGAATAATTTTTCAATATTGTTATATTAAAACTTTGTATTTTTAATGAATTTTAATATGTATAGTCTCCTTTTTTTCCCTCATAATAATCCTTTGAAAATGTGAGGCAGATATTACTTCTATATTAACTGAATAATTGGAATCATTCACACCACACTTTTTGAGCATGTCCTATATAATGTGCATTCTGTTAGATGTAGTAGGAATAAGATATGTAAGATCACGCAGTGGAAGAGGAAGGTTGGCTGGGTCTGGGTTTAGGAGAACACCATGAGCTTATGGATACTTCAAAAGACTTAGATCTCTGCTACAGAAATATTTCCCAGGAGTTCCAAGGGTCCAGCCAGGGGAATCTTTGCCACTAGAATCTAAGCAACAGCAATAAGTGGAAAGAACTAACAGAGTTCATTTTTCTGATATATGAAGAGAAGACAGTGGATATTTAGAAGAGGGTGACATCTCAATTTGTCAGTTAGTTCACAAGTTGACCTAGGGAGAATGTCATAGCCAAAGAAGATGACTTAGGATACTATAGTTGATAGAGCAATGGATTTGGAGTCAGAAGACGTGATTTCAGTTCCAAAATTTGCCACATATTACCTGTATAACCTTAGTCAAATCACTGAACCTTTCTGGCTCTCATTCTATCACCTATAAAATGAGGAATTGACATAGATAATCCCAAAGATCCTATTCAGCTCTTTAACTCTTTGGCATGTCAGGCCTCTTCCAGTTCTGAATCTAATCATGCCTCCTTTTCTATGCTAAAGATGGAGGGGGTGGCCCAGAATTCATGTCTTCTTTTCACATCATCTTACTATAATGTTTTTCTTCAGGTAGTTGCCTCAGAACTAAATACTTATCATCTGGTGGTTTTGTTCTTGATTAGTTCTCAAGGTTGAGTAGAAATTCCAATACTATGGAATTATTTTCCCCAATCCTAGTTTGCTTGAAGTGTATTTATGAAGTTAGAGTAGAATAGAAAAAGCTAGGAGTGTTTTCATATTCAGATATTTTCCATATCCTGTCCAGTGTTGGTAGAAATGTCACTAGCATCCATCCTTAAAATATGGGCAACTTGGCATAGTGGTTGTTGTTATTGTTGTTCAGTCATTTCAGTTCTGTCTGACTCTTTGTGACATTTGAGCTTTTCTTGGTAGAGATACTGGAGTGGTTTGCCATTTCCTTCTCCAGCTCATTTTACAGATGAGGAAGCAGAGGCAAATAGGGTTAAGTGACATGTCCAGGGTCTCACAGCAAATTAGTGTCTGAGGCCAAATTTGAAGTAAAAAAAATGAGTCTACCTGATTCCAAGGCCAGTGCTCTATCCACTGTGCCACCTAGGTGGCATAGTAGAACTGGTACTAATTTTTTTAGAGTTGGTAAGACTTAGGTTAAAGTCCTCCTTCTGACACTACCTGTGTGAGATCAAAAGCAAATCATTTAAGTTGTCAGTGTCCTAGCTAATTATCTGAGATTCTAAGTTACAGAGAAGTTGATGATGTGCATTGATGGATAAAGTTTCCACACCAAGAATTTCGTACAGAGATGAAATCACACATCCTGCATTACAGAGCTAATATCAGGCTCAAATGAAATAATGTTTATAATGCCCATAAAAAATTTAAACTTAAAGGGCTATCCTTAAAGGGTTATCCTTAAAGGCATCCTAGCAGAATGAAGGCAATTCTATTGCCATGACTAGAAACCATATTTAATATACTTCTTATACTTTATACATGTTGAATAAATGCATTTTCCAATGTTGATTTACTTATTGATAGATGGTTTTATACAATATGAATTATGTGGCTCTTTTTTCTTCTTACTTCTAACTATATTCTCTAAATGTGATTCATGTGTGAACCTAATTAGATATTCTATACTTTTGTTATTAATTATAAACATTTCTTGAACCATATACTTCACACTAAACACACCTTTAATACTAACTTATTTTGATAGCACCACCATTTTTATAGTCAATCACATTTGCAAACCAGGAGTCAACTCTATCACTCCCATCTGCCACATTTACAATCAGTTACCAAGTCTTATTGACAGGAAGTCCATAAAAACCTTTTAAGTTCCTCCTCATCTTTCCACTCACACCACAACTACCAGAAGTTGAGGCACCTGCTCTTACTTGGACTGCAGAAACAGCCTCTTAATGGCTTTCCTGGCATCTAGTTTATCCCTTCTCTAATCCATCATCCATACAGCTACCAAATAGATATCCCTAAAACAGATATGAGCATGTCATTCCCCTGCACAAGATGTGGACCCAGTGAACAACTATTACCTGATGACCATCTAAGTTTGAAGAGGCTCATTATCAGATTAACTTCACAATGATGGGTTGTTGTTTTTTTTTTACAAGAGGCACTCACAAAACCATCTTCATCATAAAAAGGGTTGTTCTCTTTGTTAGTTGTGAAACCATAGATAATTTGGGAATTATAACACTGTATAAGACAAAAATATTAATGATGCCAAGTTTCATCAAAATTGAAAAAATTCTCAAAATTCATTGTTAACTACTCTGAATGGACCAATGGTCACTACATTATCACAATTTTAGAATGCACCTAGGGCATTTCAGTAAAGAACACTTAAATACTGGTAGTAAAAAAGAATAGTATGTGCAACTTAAGTATATCTTGAAGTGTTCATAGACTTCTTTGATATGGAAAGAAATTTAGAGATCATCCCTTTTCAGCCATTTCCCTTTGCAGGTAAAGCAATTCAACCTAAATACATGATGGTACCTACCCAACCTGTATCCTTCATTTTCTCACTAGTTCAGAAGGTGTAAGAGGGAGTAGAGACTGAAATTCCAGGGGAGACCTTGAAAAACATCTTGAGCCAATCATGACATTGGCATCATTCCTGGGAATGACTGTGAAACCTGGAGATGTGTTCCATTAGTAATGACATATGTCAGTGATGTAACTAATTCAATCAAATTCCAGATTTTGTAACCATTCCAAAATAATATTCAAGTGGTCTGTCATGTCTCTCATCTCATCAAGCCACCCTCCCCTCCAGTTTCCTGCAACCCCACATGGATCATTCAGTACTTCATTTACCTGGTGCCTAACTTTTCAAGAGGGGCGAGGAAACAGAGAAGAGAAAGTAGTATAAGTTATATTTATAAAATGCGTCTCCTTCTGAGGCAGTTCATATATATTTTTGTACTATCATGCAGTTTTCATGTGCCACACAGTAGATTTATGTTTGACTTTATTCAGCAAGACTGCTTGAGACATGGCATGCCCTGTCTCTACAGTATATGATAATGCCACATTCAGAATGACAATGGTCCCAGCCCCAGGGCAGGAAATGCTTCATGAGATACATTCAATTGCTGTTCAACTGTGTTTTGCCTAAGGTGCACAGAAAGAAGTTGCTGATGCTTTCAAATATGTTTAAGCATTTTAATAGAGTCTTGGCATGTCAGGCTGAACTCAAGCACTGCAGGGCATAACTCAGTGAAATGCTGCAAGGACAGGATGGAAATTTCCAAAGTGTTTATATGGTAGCCATCAGCTTGAATTTCCTAAAAAGTCCTTTTATGAAGCTTGCATACATCCCAGAAGTTTATTTTTGAAAGTGTTCTTTCTTTGGTTGTTTGCTTGATTATAATAATTCAGCTTTTAAATCTCTTTTCTTCACAAGTTATTTTTCATTAATTTTGTTATTTAATGGTTTATATTTTTTTAAAAATCCTTTAATCCCCTCCTTGGTAAGGTTAGTATTAATACTCATGTTCTGAAGAAACTAAAGTGTCAGGATGAAGAAAAGATAAATATGTAGTATATGATACCCAGGCTAGGAGTGTCCAGTGTAGTATTCAGGATTCTTTTTTTTTAAATGTTAAGCATTGAGAATATAGAAAACATTTTTAGGCACTAGGAATAAAAAGAAAGGAAATGAGTTGAAAAGAAAAATCATAGTCTTTGTCTCTAGAAGCTTCTACAATATAGGTTTTCCATGTGCACAAATGAGAATGATATGAAGTAGAAAGTGATCAGGGCTCAGGAAAGGTCAAGACCATATGAGCTAAGAAAATTTGAGGAGGGGGAGAGCTTTGTGGAGGAGACAATAGCTGAGTTCCTGACTTGGGCCTTGAAGGGTTTTCTCCAAGGAGAAAGGAAAGAAAGAGTGAATTTATGTCATAGAATCTGGCTTGAATGTAATGATAGAGAAGTGGAGGATGATTCCATAGAACTGCAAGAAGTGAAATGTGAGTGTATATAATACTGATTGCACAAATTACTATCAAAGTGAAATAAGGTAGGGAAAGCAAGTTGGAGATCTTGTAGAAATCCCTAAATGACAAATTGAGCAACATCTATGTTGTTCTAGAAGAAGTAGGGAGCCATAGAAGGTTTTAAGCAGGAAAGTGACTAGGATTAACAAAAGAAAAAGATATAGCAGAGAGGATCAACCTTCCAGATCTGTACATTAGAAAGTGTATTTCGGCAGCTATCTGAAGGATAAATTTGAGAAGGGAATGATTGAAAACAGGAGACTGAAAACTATTAAGGGAGGGGACAATGTCAATAGTCCATGTGGTAGGTGAAGAATACCTAAATTATAATGGTAACTATACATTGAGAAAAAGGATGACAGGCAAGAAGCATTTTAGAGCTATAATTAACAGGACATGGCAACTGGTTGGAGTAAGGATGAAGGAAAACTTTATAATCACAATGGTGAGCATATTCGAGACTATTCCATCTAAGAATTAATTGAAGGAATTTTTTTGAAGGGTGGTGGTGGCCGGGGGGGGAGGTTCTGGAGTACCAGAGCATGAAAATTGTCTTTAAATATTTGAAGAGCTATGCTATGCAAGAATGATTAGACATATCCTGTTTGACCCAGAGGCCAGATCAAGTACAAGAGAGAACTTTCTAAGCATTAGAATAGTCCCAAAGTGGTAAAGGTGATCTTGGGACATAGTATCTCCCCCTCATTAGAGTTCTTTAAGTGAAGGTTGGATGACCAATTTATCAGAAAGGTTGTAGAAAAATTCTCATGATACATACAAGTTGGACTAGATCAACTGAAGTCTGAGTTTCCTTGCAACTCTGTAATCCTGGGACCTGAGATAGTGAACCACGACCTTGAAATATTTGTATATAGTTCATAAAATATTTTGTTTTGTTTTGGATGTGGGTGAATCTTCCAAAAGCTATTTAGATCATGCTGGTTTCTTTAAGGCTATGCCAGTGGTAAATAATTTCTAAAAGGGCCTATTATGCTTGAAGGGTTTCAAGTATAGACCCTGTGAAAAACAGAATTTCTATCATCTAAGAATAGCCTAGTTAAGTTTGGAGAAGTCCATTGTCAGGAACCTGGCGACTAGGTCATTAATACTTTTAATAATAGTAAGAGACAACCTACTAAGATATAGATGCTTTGCAATATTCATTGTTGAAGGGAGTATGTACACTGATGAAATCATAGGTCCTTGAAGTATTTAAATACGTGAAATATGCGATATTTCATATACATGTAAGAAGTGTCACATAGTATTAAGATGTGCTTTATCCCTCAGCTATTATTCTTAGAGTAATTTTCAGTAACTGACGAAGTTTGCCATAACAGAGTGATATCTTGGCCTCAAAGTCTGGAAGGCCTGGGTTTATTTCTTATATCTGACGCATATTGACTTTGTGACCCTGGAGGAAATATATATATATATATATATATATATATATATATATATGTGTGTGTGTGTGTGTATATATATATATATATATTACTGAAAAAACCCCTCAGTACCCCTAGGCAACTCTCAAAGACTAATAAGTGACAGGTAAAGTGCTTATATGCATTAAGAGAGGAAATGACTAAACAGTAGCTCTCCAAACCACTGAAACCAAAGGCCAGTTTAAAAAGAATAGTAAATGACAGTTTAATGATGTATAAAAAGGTGATGCCCTCTGTTATGCTACCAGTGCATTCCAGACAAAGTTGAACGGCCGAGAAACTTTGGGGTATGAATGTTTTCGAATTATTAACACAAAAGGATATTCCTAACTCCATCAGATAGTTACACAGCTCACTCATTTGTTTTCTGAACATTCACACCAGTCTCTATAATGCCACAGAACTAATCATTTTCATCATTCATTGCCCCTCTTCCCTATCATGATCTTAGAATAAGTTTCTAAAATGTTAATGCCATTGGGAACTCAGTAACTGTTAAACTGTAAAGCCAAAATATAAACTCATGTCACATGACTTTAGTCTTAAGGAAACATAATGCTATAACCAAATACTTTATAGGTCCTACATAGTCTTCATTCATTCAAAAGTGTCATAATTGAGGAAGAAATCTACCACTTTTTCTTATGAAATAAGTCAGTACAGTCTCCTGTGTTTTTCGTCTTCTCCTGTCAAAGCACTTTGGGAGGAGGTGATCAGCTGTTTTCAATTTCAAATGAGGACCAAATAATAGACAATATTTGTGAATGTAACATGGATTTAGGTTCAACATCAGAACAAATTTCCCAAAGATATTAAATATAGACATGAATTTTGGAAAGGTTTACCACCATGTTGACGACACTTTGATAATTTCTTTGTGTGAACAATCATCCAAGTCTGGAAGAGGTGATTGCTTGTGATAAATCTTTTGCAGACTTTCTTGATTATTTACTGAATTTGATGACAAAAAAAGGCAATAAATCTTAGACAATTAGGCTTAGCAGCTTCTAGGTTGTTCCCTTACTCAAGGATTTAATTCTTTATTCTTTATTAAAAATCATGCCTCTTGGATAGAGATGTGGCACATGATAGGTGACAGCTCTGAAGAAAAGTCCCTTTTAGTTAAAAGTGCAAAGTAGAAATCAATCCCAACTGGAAGCTGGCCAGGCTGTGTTATGAAAAGACCAAGAGAAAGAAGGTCAGTGCATCTCAGTACTCTTTCAATTTAGAACTTGAATCAATGGAAATAGATTTAATTACTTGTGAGCAGTTAGTAGTTTAGGTGCATAAGTTAAACAAAATGTAAGATGAGTTTTCAATTAACTCTGCTAACCATACCTAATAGCGTAGCATAACAAAGGAAAACATAGTGTAATGCATTCCAAACTGAAAATACAAATTAATCCCTGCAAAGTAGCCTCCTGTGTAGCTAATTGAATCTATGATAAGGTGAATTTAACACTAAATGCATGAGTTTTAATAAACTTAAAGGAATGACTGTACAACAGTTATGGTTCACTTGAGCAAGGTATTAAAACAGAGAATTTGACAGAAAGAATCAATTTGAAAATACAAAATCATAGAGTTTCCAGAATGTTAGTACACTGTAGGGAAAGAAAAAAAGTTTAGAGTTATTAGTGGGGTGAAGGTAAAAGGAAAATTAGAGAGGAGAAAAATTATTTGAGTATAAATTTTGTGTTTAATAAGAACTTTAAAAACAATTTCAGTATTCTTAGATATATTTTTAAAGAACATAGATTTCATACGTGTACCTTATAGAATATTTTATAAAAGTTAGATTAGTTAAGTTTATTGATTAAAATGACTATCAACAAGTCTTGTTATATTAAAAAATACAAAAATGGGATTACATCAGATAATTTATTTTTTAAAAAATTAGGAATTGGAAAATTATTTGTCTTTTTTTGGCAAAATTAAAAGTATTTACATACTTAAATATCAAATAGTAGCACGTATGACAATACTAAATGATTGTCTTTCAATTTTACCTTTGGGAAATGAGAGAAAAATCATTACAATGTTTCCAAAGAGGAAGAGTGGAATTTCTTCAATGAATTCTCAATATTCCCAGGCCACAATGTTTCAGGAATCAATGGGCTGACAAATGTCAATGTTTCCATCATATATCACAAAGGAAGAAAAAAAAAATTATAGGGATGACTGGTGTGACTAAATTTAGGAAATTTCAGTGGACAAAACAGAATAATTTAATGATATGAAAAGCAAAACAATCATATAATGATACATTACAGATAAAACAGCATAGCGTATAATCTAGATTTATCATGCAGAGTTTACAGGACAGCACTAGGCATCCAAAGGTTATGTATATGCAAACGTTATCGATTTCAACCCTTGTGAATATATTTTCGGATCAAAATTTGGCTCCAAGTATAGATTATGTAATCCCCAAGCCATATAATAAAATGATACAGTATGATATAAAATGGAGCTCAGTCATATTATGTTCTTTTGTTTAGCTATAAACTAAACTATAAAAAATATTAAATGCTACACAGAGGGTTCCCGCCTGTTTAGCAGCATAGTAAGCTCATGAAAAGGCAGCAGCACAAAATAGATTTAAATATTAACATTGAGAAAACTTGAAGTCATTTTTCTCAAGAAAAACATATAGTAATATTTCATTCACCTACATCTGTATTTAAAAGTAAGAAAGATCATCATGGGCACAAAGTGCTGATTACCTCTATATATAGAATTAGCATTCAGTTCTCATTCCATTGTGGTGCAAATAGCAAACTTCAATTAATTATTCAATTAATTACACATTCATGCTGTAGCACCAAAAAGGTTAGAAACATGACTGCATTTCTACAACACGTCACATTCACATAAGTCTTTATTTGGCAAACACTTTGGCAAACATTTTTTTGAGGTGAACACACAGGGAGATTTTTTTTCCTACATCACATACATATTAGATCATCTGAAAATGGAAAAAAAAAAGTTGTTTTTATGCTCTTGCTCATTCTTTATTTGTATTTTCATTTATAATTCTGGTTACACGAAGTGGTATCCATTTAAATCTCACTTATGAATCACCTTGATATATTGAAAAGTTTTTAAATATAAGGCTTTGCATTTTCACACATTCCATGTGTTAAGCATTATGGATTAAGAGATCAGATTGGCAAAAATGTGTTCTTTTTTCTCTATCTGGGATAAATTTTACAAATTATGGCATATTTCTCTATTCTGTTTAGATTTTGTTATTGTTTTTCTATTCAAAAAGGAATGTAGAAATATATTGGATAGCTGTCATTATCCAATATGTGGGTCTCTCCACACTGCTATATCATATTACCTTTGGCCATATAATTTTGAAGTGAACATTTTGCCTGATTATTCCTTAGTAAAACATGCAATGTTAATACAAAACCTATATTTGTATGTTACGTGAATAATATTAATATTTTTTTCAGCTGGGGATTCTATATGTCACTATGTAGAGATAGTGATATATTAGAATCCCTAGACCCCCCCTTGGGGGGGGGGACAACAAAAGGGATCAGTAGGAGGAAATTTATGACTTTTTCATGAAAGGCGACATCTATTCTTAAAGGCTTTTTCTCCTCTGATTTCAGATTCAAGGCCTCTGCCAGATGTAGCCCTGACAGGAAAGTGTACCCGAGAGTGTGATGAATATGGTCACTCAGACTCCTGCTGGATGCCAGTCCGCACCTCACCTGAAAGGAAGCAGAAAAGCCAGCCAAAACTCTCCACATTCATGCCCGTTGATGAACGAGGCAGCCAGGAAAAGCTGGCCAATGGAGAAGCCTCTCTCATGGGTGACCGCAACAGAAACCTCCTTAACAAAAAGTTGACCTCATCCTATGAGACCTTCAGTGCAGCTAGTTTCAGCAAAAATGAGGAAGCCAACTCAGAGGATATTCCCCTGACAAAGACAGGGGAATACAAGCCATCTCCCGTCAATACTCTAACTAGAAGAGAAGTTTACCTGTAGGCTATCAGAAGCAACAATAAGGTTCTTTCATGTATGAGAAAGAAAAAGGGGCAAACCTTTAACAAAAATCAAAACAATTTAACTCAAAAAATAAGATAAAATAAAAGAGGGGGCTACCAAAGAGACAAAGCTTGGCCTGCCACTTCTGCCTCCAAATCAGGCACTTAATTACAGTCTGCCTGACGATGATGTACAATGTAGAAACCATTGTTGTTACTTGCATGTCTAATCCCCTCACTGATTTTCCCCCTTAAATTGATGGTTGCAAGTTTCTTTCATGGTAATAAGCCCAATTAGCAGAACACAGCCACAGCACACTGTCTTTATCCCAAATGCTGAAGCATGACCTTAACCATTTTCATTTGGTTTGATTGTCATCTGACTTGTTGAGAATAATTGGTCAGAAAAAAATTATACTCCAAATAACACCATCAGAACATGGTTGATCCCTGCTAGAACAATCTGCCTAAAAACTCCCAAATTCTAGATGCAGTTGTTAGAAAGGTCTAACCATTACTAAGCACTTTCTGAAGACCACAGCTTTAATATTCTCACCCAAAGCTGGTAACAGAAAAATAACTTTCAGCCTGAGCCTGCAGTCCAAAACGTGGCATATTTCCCTATAAAATAATTAACTCTGAGGTTAATTCCATTGATAAACAGGATGTTCTCTCTATATGCATAATTAATTACAGTTTGCATAAACAGATTAACTTCACATGTATCATACTAAGGATTACTTGCTGAACTTACCTTTTCTTTGGACAAGACCAACATTAGCACCTATCTGGGACAATTTCAGTCATTAAAAGGCCAAAGATCATACCATGGATCAGGGGAATTACAAAGTATTTTTGGTCTTGACTTAGAACTCCATCACACACACACAAAGCTATATGCATACATACAAACATAATTCATTTTGCATAAGAGCCAAGTCACTTAGTCCAGAAAACAAGTTTTTAAATGAGTTTTAGTTGAAATCCTTAAAAGGAACTTATCAGTGTATTTGCTGATACCATGATAAGAGGCAATGCAGGTCCTGTGCCAGTTCTGGGTAATATTATCAGGGAAGATTACATTTTTCAAAGTCACAGAAATCATGGGTAATGGGTTGGGGGAGGAGGGAAGTAAAGAATGGTGATGCATTGGCATAAATATCTTGCAAGTTAAGTCCAATGTCATCTCCTTCCCCAGACCCCCTCCTCCCCCCACAATCCAGGGTATGCTTACTGGACTTGACATCCATATTACAGATTATCAATTGCTTTGGCCAATGGTCCAATGCCAATATTTTTGAAACAAAAGTGCATTAAACCTGAGTCCTGTGCAATATAGAATGTCAAGACTCATAGCATTGGAGGAAGGTGACAAACACTCTGATTGACTTTAGCACTGATATGATACTTACATAGCAACTCAAGACAAGTCACAAAGCATTCCAAACTGAACATGAAAGAAATGAGCTCTGGGCTGTGACATTTCTCACAGGATGCACATCTTAAAGAAAGTCAGAACAGATACAGGTTTTTGTGTGCAATAAAAAGTAACAGAGTACATAATTTGAGCCAACTGCTCTGTAGATGAAGACTTAGGACAGTTTAAAATGGAGCTGGGACATTCAAATGAAATTGACAATCAGCAAAATGGGGAATAACATGAGAAGACAGCTAACATTCCAATCTCTGAATGGTTATAGCCTGGTATAAAGGGATGCCTAGGCTACATGGCTCTCTAGTAAATTGTAGTCACGATATAGTTTTGGCTAGTTTCTTGCTTTGTGGAACTCCTTAGACTATAAAGTTAAGCAGCCTGGAATAACAGTTGATAGTTCTGTACAAGTCATCACAATGTTTATCTCTGAAAACTACTTCTCCTCTTTTGGGTCGTTGGGGAAGGGGAGGGAATGGGGGAGGGAGGGTATTTAGGGCCATTCCATTTTGCCCTTTCCAGCATTAAGGTTTTTGTTTCGGTGTTAGTTTGTGTATAGTAGTTATGATGAATGGGGACATGGACTTGAGGGAAAAATAAGACTAAAATATTAATAATTGAACATTTTTATGTTTGATTATTATTTACATTATGGCAAGATGAAGTTCTAGTACTTTGATAGGAAACTGCATTAAAGCAGTACTGCCTTGTATAATCTGTAAGTACCTATTAAGAAAAATGCTTCTAAAGATACTTATGTAATAATGTATACATATTTTTCTTGCACGTTTCAACAGAATACTCAATTGCATAACACAGATGTTCAAAAATCTTTTTTTTTTTTTGTTGCTTCAATAGGATTTTTCTTTTTTGGAAGAGACACTTGAAAACCACTAGGTAGCTTGTTTCAATATGTCTTTAAACCCTTTTGTTTACAAAACTAATACAGGTCACACTGGACCTTCAGATTAATTGGATCAGCAGTCACTCACTGATGTTTGCACCGTATCAAAATTGGTCATGTCATTAAGTCATCTAACTTGTGAAAATCTCCTTAGAACTAAAATGGGTGTGAAGGAATAAAATTAAGTGTACTGTAAGTATTCACAGCAATTCAAGTAGAACTAGCCATCATAACATGTTTATTACTATTATGAACTGGCATGACACAGAAATATATTTTGTGTTTGTATTTTTTTTTTAATTTTAAATAGGCTAAATCTGGTGCCACTCCACATATAGAGTGCTTTTTAAAAAAAAAGAACAAAAACAAACAAAAAATAAATTAAAAGAGTGAATGCAAAATATGCAATTGTGCCTTTTCTACCTGTCGTTACAGTTAATGTGGTGGTTGGGTTT
This sequence comes from Vombatus ursinus, assembly GCF_900497805.2. NCBI lineage: Eukaryota > Metazoa > Chordata > Mammalia > Diprotodontia > Vombatidae > Vombatus > Vombatus ursinus. The sequence goes on from NW_020954596.1 coordinate 40,160,314, forward strand.
GGACACTGAGGGGTAATGGGCTATTCCCAACTTTTTTGAACCTGTATATTTATCCATGTTTATTTTCTGAGAAATGATAAATGATATATTAAAAAGAATTTGCCTTCTGCTAAACTCAGATAATGGCCCAGTCTTAAATATCTTTCATTATTATAACAAGCTTGTGGCATAGGTATGGGCTGTGCCAGAGGTATCAGAAGGGGGCTATAGCATGTATTGCAATAGTAACCCAAGTTGGCATTTGCCATGTGCGTTCAGTCCATTCTACAAAGTAGATGATTTCAGTTTTTTGTTGTTATTGTTGTTTTCAGCTGTCATTCCATTTTGGTTGTACAGTATATAAATCAATTATTTTCTGTACACAGGAAACCCAAATGAACTTTGCATGTATTTTACATTAGGACACATTTATAGATTGATGCATAATTATATAACTTTATATATGTATTAACGTCTGTAACTTCAATCAAAAAATCTGATGTTCATTCTGAATCTCCAGTAACAATATATTTATTCAATATAGTTTCTGACTGGCCTGCTGCCTGAGTTTCAAAAAACAGGGGAGGCATTATTTTTATGTGGGAAGGAACTAAAATGGAACAGAAGATGTCTGACTGAAAGGTTACCCTAGGAATATGTTCTGTAGGAAAAACATGCACACACACATATGCACAGACACCCCAAGAAACTGCCTTAAAAAGGGCAGCTATCTTAAAACAATCGTGGGAAATCTGAACAAAATAGTTCTACTTACATAGTATCAGTGATAAATATACAGTGTGTCCTTAAGAAAAGGAGAAGAGAAAATGGACTTGAAGTAGTGAAGCATTTCAGTTGTGTCCCTGGCAAAGGTATAAAACATCGGGAAGAAGGCATCATTTTCCACCTACCTGGGGTACACTTTCAGACAACTTCTCCTAAATTTTAAAGCACTTGCATTCAGTGTGGTACGCTCTGTTTGTAATATTAATCATTGACTATTGTTCTGCAACTTGGATGTTGATAGTGAAGCAGAGAACAATTTATCATCGTTTATTATGAGTCACTATGCACGCAACTATGCTAAACATGCAAAATGTATTAAACGCTAGTCCAACTCTATTTATGAAATATTTTACATAATTTAATTTGCTTTTGTACAGTTTTATGTAAATAAATTGCTTGTCATTTTTGTCTCTGCAAATTAAAATATAACATGTTCAAATGGTTTCCCCATTGTAAGTCTACTTCTCTGTTTGACAGGTAATTCAGTTTTGATTGGAAAAGAAGTGAATGAATTGATATGCCAGTTTGATGCAGAATGGTTTGATTTGGGCTTAATTCAAATGTGGTATAAAAAAAAAGATGCTGCCCCAGTAATCACTCATTTTAGCAGCGTTGCATATAATCATTGCACTGCTTTGCTTTATTAGGGAATGAAGCTTGGATTAATCATTTTTATTTAAAAAAATCTAAAACAATTTCCTGACCTGCTCTAAATCCTAAATTAAAGTACTGGTAATCCAAGTGCTGTTAGCCCTATTTTTTTTCCCTGAATGATTTAAAGTATTTTTAAATTTAAGACAAAAAATTTCTAAGCAAATATGTGATTGTGTAAAATAACTTATTTAAACTCCAAAATAATGGCAGAACAGGAAAAAGTAAACGCTATTTAAATATTGGAAAAATGGAATCAAATAGACATTTACATTTACTTAAATACCTTGCTTCCTGTTCTCCAATCAATCTTCCTACTGTACTGGGAGCCAGTCTTTTTTAAAAATTATTTTCCTGTGCTATGTACTCTTCTTATTTTTTCCTTTATGGTTTAGTTTTAGTTATTTTCTTATTTTTACCAGTTCTCATCCTCAATATTCCTGATTATCTTATTTCATTGAGGAAATTGGTAGACATTAACATGCCCTTGCTTTCCCTGTATCTGACTCATTTCCTCCTCTTAATTCCCTACCTCTTTACACTGATTTTTCTATTTTTTTTTTCATCCTGTTCAGGGAATAGAAATATTATCCAAAAAAGAAGATTAGTAGACTGGTAGAAACTTTTTTTTTCACATATAAGAAGAGAATGATGTTAGAACTCACACACCAATGCCAAAGAAACGTTAAAAAAATGTTTCTGTAGTTAAGCTACTTTTAAGTTTCACTTGGCGTTGTCTCTCCATTTTGGGTGGGGCTTCAAAGGATCACAGATGGACTAAATATCAAATACTCTATAGAAATACCACTTAAGTAAAATGTCATTGAAAGAAAGATTCTGTATCCACAAATGTGATGGTGGTTGTAGTAAAAATAATAAAGCATACTAAGATGTTATGAAGAAGTTGATAGCACATTCTTCAGATTTTCCTACATGATAAAATGAAGATTTCATTATTTTCCCTTTTGACATGACTCAATTTAAAAAAAAATCTTTGAAGGTGAGACACTAAGACTAGTTAAGAGATTTATTCTGTTCCTCAAAACCTTAATTAATTTATCATCATATGCAAAATTTGCAAAGTAAACTTCTTCCACTAGCTACAAATTATATCCTTGATTTATTTTTAAGATAAACAGGCAAGCGTAAGAGACCAGTATTCAAAGCATAGACACATAATATGCATGTGGAGGGATGAGCAATGAGCTCAGAAATTTTAAGTAGAAGATTAGAGAAGAAAGTTGAGGGTTCCCAGAAATAATGGACAATCAATTTTGGTCATTCTCTTATCTGGTTTCACGGAGAGATTTCCATTAACTCCTAGCAATGCTGGCTTATCACTATCCAATTTAATGTGCAGTTATGATGTAGATCTCCCTCACCATGGTATGGATGTGATTTTAATGGAAAAATCCTATATTTAATTATATCTGCAAATAATGTATACATTTTCATTTCTACCAACTTTCAAAATTTCACCTTGTTGTCAAGTATATCTGTCAAAGTGTTTTGGATAATTTATCAGGGGCAAAGAAAGACAAACTAACATGAGCTGCCCAGGCAATTAGTTTTTTTATTTTAATTTAAATTATGCAGATTGGTTATCTCTACTGCTCAAGTTCATCAGATAATTATCAGCACTTGACTTTGTACTAATTCTCCCTGATGGTAATACTCTAGACATTTAACTGGTCCAGCATTTCTGATGGCTAATTGAAAACTTAAGAAGCATTGAAGTTCAGTTTTCTTCTTGCTGAACAACTCCAGCCAATATCATCCCACAAAAATAAAAGAGAATTTGAAAGCAATGAGTATAAATAGTCAATCCAGGTCATGCCAACAGGTTGGAATGCTTTATCAGAGCTGTCCATCGAGACTGCCCAGATCGATGAAATAATTGTTCAGTCCCCAACTTTCCTCAGCTTTCATGGTGCATTTACTTTCACCTATTTGCTTTCCATGAAGAAATCAGATTAGTGCAAATAGTTGATTTTGGTTTCCCCCCTCCCCTCTCTCTAATCATAACTTTTTGTCTCTGTATCCTAAAACAGTTTGCCTTGAAGGGGGAAAAAAGTGTTATGCTTTGTGTTGTTTCCAACCTAAACAGACTTTTCCTACTAGACCTTTTAATGAGCTATTCAACCACCACAAGCTATACAACTCAATCAACTTTATTTTAATAAACACTTGCAATCTCACTTTCAGGCTTATAGGAAATGCACTAAATCAGAACTGACTTTATGTTTGTGTTATTTTTTTTCTTTTATCTTTATCTCCACTCTAATACTTCTTTATAAAAGGCACCCAGGAAGGTGATTAAGGCAAGGCAAAATACATTTTTTTTTTACCTGAAGGGAGTGGTGAGAGATGTGAATATATATATAAAAAAGTGAAGTTAACAATTTATGCTCCCCCTTAACCCTGACTTAATTTCTCTCTGTTGCTTTGCAGTAAATTGTAAGTTTTATTCAGTGACTAAATTTAATGTATGTGACCCATACAGAAGTGATTTTGCCTGTTTATTGAGTGTCCTGTGGGAGTATGTAGAAAATGCGTAATAGGTGATAAATGTATAAACTGACCTAATACTATTAGAAGACTACTGGAAGAAGCCACCCAAAAAAATCACAGTTTGTTTGGGATCTTCATTTTTATTACTTCTGATAAAATTTGCCACGAAACAAATTCAATCCCACGAGAACTTATTAGATACCTGCTGTGTGTCAGTCCCTGGGCTAGGTTCTAGGGATGCAATTAAAAAAAAAAAAACCTTTCCCTCAAGGAACTGACATTTGTTGGGAGCATACCACTTTAAAAAGTGTTTAAACAAATGGGCATGTTTACAAACAGCAAGTAGAGAAAAGTGTCCTAAGTTTAACAGAGCAATGTCAAATAACTTTAGTAAGACCTGAAGTATAAAGTCATTATTACTATTTTTTTAAAGAAAACCTCCTTTATAATCTCCCAACAAATATTGGAGTCAAGAAAAGAAAACAGTTAAAATAAAAATCCGTTTCTCTTCTTCACATAAACCAGTTTGATGTGTATGTGTCAAGTTAGATCTGTTACAATTACCAGTGACTTGATGAACAGGAACATTTTATATGTTTATATGGTAGCTTTATATCTTTAGACAGTAGCTTGAGTGAATTTTTTTATTAGAGCTTTATGAGGAGATTATAAAAAAATTAACTGTGAGTTGAAATAGTTTTATATTATAGAAATAGGAAGAAAACAAAAGTAACTGGATTAGTTTAATTTTAAACTTGAAGGCAATGAGCAAAGACACAGCCAACTCTGTTACTTATTTCTCTAAGAGTTATATAAAATGGAAGAATAATCACTTTCTAACTAATAAGACCCATGTAAGCATGAAGCAGGACACTAAAACAGTATAAAACAAAGAAAACAATCAACCAATTTATACCAGCAAAGTGATCTGAATGCCAGTGAGTCCTGCTTTGAGGACAATTTCCAGTGCTCCATATGCACGTAGACTGCTTAGGTTCATCATCTTGCAGGAACTACGAAGTTGGATTCCATATGGACCTACACATTTCTTGATAAGAAGGTCTAAGTGAAAAGGAAATTATAGTATGGGATGTTCACAAAATACTCATATCTGGGTCACTGTAACTTATTCCCACTTTGCATCAGGATTATCATCATCTTCATTAAGTCTTAAGTTAATTTAGGGCACAAGTTCACTCAAAAAATGCACAGCTGAAGTCCTATTATACAGGTAGTAGAATGAATTACTATTTTAAAGAACAATATGAAAGATTTAAATATAATTTTACTTCATGGTGCATTTTATGGCACCATTTTATCTTAAGGAAGACTGATTATCATTTTCAAGCTAGCTTAGCGCAGTGCCTGGCACAAGGTAGGTGCTATAAAAATGTTTCTTTTGGAAACGTACACTCAAACTGTTTGACTACTAGGTACTAAAATATACATGGCTACAAAAACAGGCATGATATTGCTAACTCATCTTAGATAATGCTGCTCCCAAATTAATACAAATGACATAAAAGTACAGTGTCAATGATAAATGATAGTACTGCTCAGCTAACTGCACTGTTAAGTTAACAATTGATACCATAGGATAAAAAGCTAATGTTTTCAATGAAAGGAATTTAGACTGGGACCACACATGACATATTCAGAGGGTGATTGTTTAATTTCATTGATTTGAGCAAAATATAAAATCTCCAAAATCCTGTTTTGTGATGGATTTTTGGTATGTGGTTGGCAGGTAAAAAATAGGGCTGAATAATCCAGTATGGCTGTCTCTGCACTCTACAACATAAATTATCTGATAGGAGTCAGCCTGCCTTTTTACTTTGTCCTATATAGAGCCACACTGAATTAAAGAAACTCTAAAAGTTAAATTTACCAAAGTAGCTATTTTGAAAATCTTTGACTAGGCCAAGGAATTATCAGTGCTCTCATTGAACAAACTATATGGGAGAGCAATTGGAGCGGGGAAAGCTTGCAAAAGAAGCCTCTGTCAGTCCAGGGATGTTTTGAAGGGAAGAAAGGCAATTTCAAGTCCTTGTGTTATCACAGAACCTGCTTCAAGGCAGTGGGTATTATTGGGAAAGAAAGGAGGAGTGGAATGAGCAATATAGCCTGTGTCGAAACTGACAGCCTCCAATCATTAATCTTTTGGTAAAACTTTAGATATGCTTCAGTCATATCAATTATCAGGATGTAAATAAGGATATGAAAGATACTGCCTGGTGACTTTAAAACTGCATGGAATCTCCTGGATACTGCTTTGATTTTCTCCATGTCTTTTATGGGCAGAAAACAAATAGCAGAACATTAGGTGATTTGACTTTTCTCTCAATTTAGGATTTGTTTGGGTTGCACAGCCAGTATATTGTTATCCACAGGTTTAAAGGTGATGATCATTGGAGAAATCCTTCCACTTGACTATCAATGTAACACAGACTGTTCTACTGGCATTGTCACAGGTAGAGAAATTATCTTCTATCTATACTAATCAGTTGCAGTTTTGACCAAGAGCCAGGGCGTTGCTTTGGTTAAGATGTGGGAACACATTTCTTTGGTTAGTAATTCACTGAGATCAGGGACAGTAAAAATCAGAAGAGAAGGAGGAGAAGAAGAAAAAGAAAAGGCAGAAGTAGGGAAAAGAGAACAAAAAGGATTAAGAAGATAAGAAAAAAGAATGAAAAGGAAAAAGAGGAAGAAGCAGATGAAAAGGAAAGCAAAGAGAACAGAGATGAGAACAGAGAAAAATGAATAACAGAAGGAAGTAAGGAATGTAGTGGGCAACAGAAGAGCTTTTTTTCTTTTATAGTTTCACTAATAAATATAAAACCAGATGTGTAAGACTGGACTTGAGCAATAATACCATAGATAAATTCTGAAATAGACTTTCCATTACAGACTTTTGGCTGAACTAACAAATTCAAGACCATGATCACTTCCCCTCCCACTCAGATGGAGCCAATTCTCCTACAGGTTCTGTTCCAAAGGGATCTCAGTAGAAACATTCTTCCTACACAATTTAAAAGTGTCTGGCTAGAGAAATCAGGTGGGAAAAGTTCACTTTTCCCACTCCTGCTAGGCCACTTCTTTTTAAGGCTGTCTCTGTGCACAAAAGGGAAATCTCCTGACTGTTTCAAACTCACCTTTGATCTATTCAATGCTGTGTTCCTATGTTTCCAGGTTAGGGTGAAAATTTGGAGAGAGTCCATCTCAAAAAAATGACACCTCTTTAGAGATGTGTGGTCACTTTTCTTAGCCTCTCGGCCTTCTTCAAGAATGCTAGGTAAGGGCCTATTGAATATGCCCTCTTTTAAGATATTCAGTGTCAGCCTGGTTTTTCGAATGTTTTCCCTCATTTGTAAATCTCTAAGGCCAGCATCAGATCAAATCTCTGAAAATTAATCAAATGTCTGCACAAGAGATATACTAGGATCTTTTTTTGAACCTTTACTTTCTTCGCTCATCTCAAGACAGTAAAAGTGTAATAAGAAATAGAATTTCCCCAAAGTGGCATCTAGACAGAGATAGCCACACACACACACACACACACACACACACACACACACACACGTACACACACATACATATACATATATGTGGAAAGGGAGAGAGATAGAGAGAGAACGAATGAGTAAACAACCTGTTACACTTCAAAGACTCAAGGAAGATCATTAATATGCCTAAGAATGCCTGAAATTCCAAAATGAGGAAATCTTTCCTTGCCTTAAGAATTCCTGTCTTCTACTTAAATGCCCCTAGACAATGGTGCAGGCAGTAGTGCCATGCCTGAGGTCATCATTTTCCTGAGTTCAAGTCTGGCCTCACACACTTCCTAGCTGTGTGACCCTGAGCAAATCACTTAACCCTCCTTGCCTCAGTTTCCTCATTTGTAAAATGAGCTAGAGAAGGAAATAGCAAACCACTTAAGTATCTTTGCCAAGAAAACCCCAAATGAGGTCATGAAGAGTCAGACAAAACTGAAATGACTGAACAACAACAACAACAACAAAGTGCAATACATGCCAGTGTGAAACATCAGTTTGTAGGATTTAGATCTAGCAGGTAATTTTGAAATAGTGGAATCATAGAAATAAAGCAAGAAGTAATCTTTACTAATCATCTAATACAGTTCCCTCTTCTTATAGATGAAGAAACTTGGGCCAAAAAGGGTTGCAACTTATTTACATTCACATAGGAAATAACTAGCAGAGCCAGGGTTTAAATTCACATCTTCTGATTCTAAATCAGAGCTCTCTGCACTGTACCAGATTGCTTCTGTGATGTTTTGAGGGGAGCAAAACCTTAGGTGCTAGGAGAATGACATTAGCATAGAACAAGTACCTTGAGTCAGAAAAGGAGTAAAGTGGAGAATGGCAAATGGGAAGTCTATTTGCTTACTTCACTATTAGCTTTGTCTTCAGATGACGCTGAAAGCAATTACAGTTTTCATTATCGAAGCTATTTTAAAATTGTCATGTAGATTGTGGGGGAGGGGAATAGCCGGGGTAGTTGAAAAGTGCACTCACTGGAATTTAGAAGACATGGGTGCATATCTTGGTACTCCAGATTACTAGATGTGTCACCTTGGAAAGTCACTTCATCTCTCTAGGTCTCAACTTCAGGGTGGGTTGATTAATAAGGCATCTTTAACTCTGACATTCTATGGTTCTGTGATTAAAATTTTGTTTCTTTCCTCCTTCTAAATATGTGGCTTCTCCAATATTCACTCCAGGGACCTCCTTTCTTTTCTCTGTACAGCTGCCTTCTTCAAAATTCTTCATACTTTTACGTATTCAACGATCATCTCTACACAACTGATGGAAGCCTATATTTCTAGGATTAGTATCTTCCAAATTCCAATCTCCTATCTCCATCTGTCTGCTCAACATTTCTGTGCTAATATCTTGCTTTTATCTAAAACTGAATTCATTGTTCTATCTTCTCGCTTTCACCCCATAACTGTCCCCACTGTTCCTTTTCCACTCCTCCCCCCCCATCTCCCAACTTTCTTCCTTGAATACTCTGGTACTTCTTTTAACACTTTACTTTGTTTCACATTCTCTTCCATCAAAGTTTGATGAGGCATTGGTGACTTGTATACATCATTTTGGGGTAATAAGGTGTAGTGAATAATATGTTGGACTTAGAGTCAGAAATGCCTATATTTGAATCCCCCACTTTTGACCTCAGGCAAGTGACTTAACCTCTTCAAGGATCAGTTTTCTTATCTCCATTATGGAAATAATAATATCTATAGTACCAGCCTTAAAGGGTTGTTAGAAGCTTTAAAGTTTATGTATTCAATATATTATGTACTTTGCAAACTTCAGAGAAATAAATGGATGTCAACAGTTATTACTGTGCATCTGCATCCATAGTTTTTCTTAATCAGCAGGCAACTAACTATATATGTACTGTCTTTTTCTTATAGAAGGCATACCATTAGACACTTCATAGTAATATAAAAAAAATTAAAACATTCTCCTCTTAGTAGTTATAGAAGAGATCACATTTTTAATGGAAGGATGAATAAATGAATGAATGAATGGAATAGGAGTCTGACAGCAGCCATGTAATAAGATAGACTGGGTAGATGGCTGGATAGAATGTGAAGATAAAACATTTTGAAAACAGAAGGAATGTGACTTGGTGAAAAGTAAGAAGAAAAAAGAGAGCAGTTGTGATTGCTTAGAATTGCAGAGATGTATCGCCAATGATAAATTTATTAAGTGACTATTCTGCCATCACAGTCAATAGGTATTTATTTAATGACTACTATGTGCAAATCACTATACTAAGTATTTACCTCTATGACACTTACAGTCTAACAGAGGAGCTTACAGTCTAACAAAGCATGCCCAGATATGCATTTCTTGTACAGATAAAGGATATAATTTTTCACCTCTTTCTGGGATAGTGAGACTGTCAGTCTTATTTAAGTACTGAACTGGGGTCAATTAGTTTTATGAGTAAGGTTTATGTTGTGAAAGAACCTCTTTAAAGATCAGGGGTTTCATATTTTAAGGTGATGGTAGAAAAGAAATCTAGGCAGTTTTCAGCAATGATTTTTTTTTCCCAGGCAACAAGTCTTTTAAACAGACTAATCACTTCACATACTTGCAGGCACACAAAGATTAAAAAAGGTTTCAGCTTTGCACAAAATGGTATGCTGGAGTCAATTTCATATCAATTTCCTATACATACCTGATGAAATCTCATTGACTTCACTAGGTATTTGCATATTGCAACTGAGATGACAGTTTCAATGAAATGAGTCACCTTTAATGTCAAAATTCAAGTGTGGAGATCTTAATTTTGCCTAAGTAATTTTTTTCCCTCTAATTTTTCTTTTTTTACTAAAATAAAAAAAACAGTTAATATGACTGGGGCTAGCAGATAAATGCTACTTATTGAACACTGTGATACAAGGATATTCAGAGACATTTACCACTTAGTTCATAAAGCTATTATCTCCTTTTCATAAAGAAATCTTTTGAGTCGTTGGGAACTCTGTGATCACAATGAGAGAAGAGTATTTTCCTTTTGTTTTCTTCCATTTTTTTAAGTTTAAGAAGATACTAACATCTTTCTAGCAGTCATAGAAGATATGAGATCTTTATCAAGGTGATCCAAAGGGCATTTGGGAAAAAATAAACTCCAGCCAATATTAAAATAAAAGCATTATTATTAAAAAGAAGCACTTTGTTCCTATTACATATATAGTTCCATACTGAGTAAAGGGAAAATATAGTTTTGATGTGGTTGTTTTTTTTTTTTAATTAATGAAACAAGACCATGTATGAATTTTTTGTAACCTTCTAATAGCAAGTTAGCTCCTCAAGGGCAGGACTGTTTGGTTTTTGTATCTATATCCCTAACAACCAGCAGAGTACCTGAAACTTTGGATGTGTTTAGTAAATACCTGTTAATCAACTGAATACTTTAATAATAACATTAAATTCGACAAATATTTATTAAATCCCATGCTTAGGTTCAAGGTATTGTTCTAGATTCTGAAAATAATGATAAAAAAAGTATATGAATATGAAGAAAACATAGCCCATTCCTAAAGGAACTTATAATTCAGTAGAGAGATGAAACATTTACAAAAAATAGCCAAAATATAAGTTAGAATATGCATAGGAGTGATAATAAGAGACATCAAGCTAAGTGATGTGAGCAAATGAGGTTGCCTACTAGGTAATTTCTGAGACTGTTCCAATAATGCCGTGCCCTCTAATTTCTAATAAGAACATATGACTCCTGTGTGGGATACACCATTATATTACAATGTTAATTACTCAACTGGATTTGGTCTACCTTTCTAATCAATAGAATATCTACATGATACAACTTCTCTGCTTTTAAAAATGTGGCTGTCAGAGCCAGATTTCTTTCTTTTTTTCCTTTTCTTTTTTTTTTCCTTTGGCAATTGGGGTTAAGTGACTTGCCCAGGGTCACACAGCTAGTAAGTGTCAAGTGTCTGGTCTGAGCCCAAATTTGAACTCAGGTCTTCCTGACTTCAGGACCGGTGCTCTATCCCCTGTGCCACCTAGCTGTCTCAAGAGCCACATTTCTTAAAAAAGCATCTTTCTGACTCTGTCTCTATACATCCATCTCTGTGTTTCTAAATCTCTCTGTGTCTTTTCTCCTCCCCATGAATCCCTTAATATATTTTAATATCAGAGTTATGAAGTTAAGTTTTGAAGAGTTGCTTATTTACTAGGCCAGTGAGGGTATTTCCAAAAAAATGATCTAAGAGAATGCTGTGCATGTTCTCTCCTGTCTGTGTTATGTACTGAGGGCTGTCTAGGTGAGTCACAGCTGGACTAGTTCTCAGAAGTGAGGATGACTTTACTGTCACTCACTAAAATGCCTTCACCCGCAGGCTTCTCCTTTCTATATAAAGAAAGACATTCATACATTTGTTTCAGTTGCTCAGCCCCTGTGTTTGTTTGTAGTTCTTTCTTGAAGAGGATCATGGCATCTGGGAGGTGATGCCATGACAAGCAACTGAATTGCATTTAAGTGAGGGAGGGCTGTGCAAAGTCACCAGCCTCAGTTTCTCCTCCAGAATCATCTGGGTCCAGTGGCAAGATATAGATAGGAGGACTGGAGATTGCCCTGGATGCAGTGGGAGACCTTGGCCTTTTTAAGCTAAGGTCTGTATTAACAGATCTCAGTTTGACTCAGGCAATACCCATTCAGTGATTAAGGTTAAGTAAGAAATGAGGCTGAGAATGGCTTCTTTCACCTAGTCAAAAAAAAAAAATCAATGAGGAGGGGAAGACCCTCAGGGTTTCTGGCCGAAACAGAAACAATTGTTATTTACATTCACTATAAGCCAATCAAGGCCCAAACAGTGACCAAGTGGGGCATGACCTGGGAGTCATTGTTGGCCAATCAATGAGAGCTAGAGTGATTTGGGTTTAAAGCAAAGTCCTTAAGAAAAACAACTAGCCCATACACCATCTGAGGTTTCAGGATCAAAATTCACATTCCTTTGGGCAGATCACTTGTAGGTAAGGGAATTTATAATAAAAGCTTGATTGTAGCACTCAATCAATCAACAAACATTTCTCAAGTACCTACTATAGCTCAATGCTAAGTACTAGGAATACAAAAAGAGGCAAAAGACAGTCCCTGCCCTCAAGAAGGTTATAATCTGCTATCATAAACTCCATTTTACATATAAGGAAATAGGAAACTGAACCTCTTGTCTTATCAAAATGATAAATCCAAAGACCATCCAAGTACCTTGAAGGGCTTAGTCAATCAGTCAGTCAATAAGCATTTATCAAGACTTGCTCTATACCAATCACTGTGTTAAGCACTGGGGTAAGGCAAAAAACAGTCCATGCACTCAAATAGTTTATATTTAATGAGGGAGACAATACTAGGAAAATGTACTTAAGACACACAGTGTAAATGCAAAGTCATCTCAAAGAGAAGGCACTAGTTTTATACACAGTAAGCACTAAATAAATATTTGTGAAATAATAAATGAATATTATTTTACTTATGTTTACCAATATGTATCCAAAGATCGGATATGACCAATTATATCTAAATAAAATAGGTATATTAAGCATATATCCATGTGGATTTCATTATTGCAAGATTAGATGAACATTTCCTTGACAACTGTTTCTGTTTTGTTCTCTGTGAACTGAAATAGAATGCTGCCATAAGTTACCTGAAGCAGCATTCCCTAAAGCATATATTGGTTCTAGAAAATTTGAACATGCAAATGTTATTTTTTTTATTTTATTTTTTTTAATCTCAAAGGCTCAATTCTGCCCAGATTCTTAGAAATCCTTCTTAGCTGTTAGTAAGAGTTCACATCCAGGTACTCATAGGGTAGTTGTGAGAATCAAACGAGATACTATGTGTAAAGTGCTTAGCATAGTGCCTGGTGCATAATAGACAGTGTATTAATACTCATTCCCCACCCTTATATGAATACATTCAGAAGTGTGGAAGAGAGGCCATAAAAATCTGTTTGAATATCACTTTAAAATATTTCTGGAAAATCAGTAACAACTTTCAATAGCAATATTTCAGAAATTCAGTATTCTTAATAATTCCAGTGGCAGTTCAGAAAAGAGAAACGATAAGATTTACAAAGCATGGTCCAGGTGATTTTGGGTACATGGATATCTGAAATATAAGAGTTGACAGGGTCTGCAAATAATTCTGGCTGCATTATAGGCAAAATCTTTCTCCAGCTTAGGACATTATAACTTTTGTGAATTTTAGCTTTTGCTGGATAGCTCACTTTCCATTTGTTTATAGATGTTAACATAGCACCAAATTCAAAGTTGAAAGGGATAAAATACAATATAAATGGCTTATTGATTTTTTTTTTAATTTCTTTATTCTAGTTGAGGTTTCAAGGGCCAAAGTGAACTGTGGGTTCAAAATGCTCTTTTGCAATCGTATTCAAATGAAGACCATGAATTGGACAATGGCAGGGTTCCCAACTATTTTTCAGCAGTTATAATTTTTTTTATCCTTTCTGGAAAATCTTCAGATCACATGACAGTGGGAAGGGATAACACATTTTGGGGATGGGAAAGTTGATCCTGACACTGCAATTAGAATCATAGATCTAAAACTGGAAGGGTCTTCAGAGATGATTTAGTCCAACCTCCTCATTTTACAGAAAGGAGAACTGGGCCCAACAAAGTTCAGTATTCTGATCAAGGTCATCCAGATAGTAAAAAGCAGAATCAGAATCTCAGCTTAGGTCGTTTGACTCCAAAGCCAGCACTCTTCAAAGCATAGCACATGGAAGAAGTTTGGCGGTACAACCATTACCTGCCCCTCACCTTCCATTTATGGATCAATGTTTCCATCACTTCTTCCCCCAATGCAGATGGCAGCCCTTCCTTTCCTTGTGATTTTTGTCTACATATTTCCATAAATCTACTGTAGAATAAATTGGAGGCCTTCCTCTGATTCTTTTAATAAATCTTCAGGACCAGTATGACTGTCCAGCTCTCTACTGATTTTCCCTAATTCTATATATATATCTCCAACCTATCTGGAAAAAGTCCTATTTATACTGAAGACTTACACTGGAAAAGTCAACATTGCTAACTAAAATGGGCAATAGGCAGTTTTCATTCATTTTATTTGTTTCCTGTGTGGATAACTAGACCCATCTATTTAGTGCTCTAGTAAATTTCATTGAGCACTTGAAGTACTCTAGAGATCAATACAATTACTTTAGTGAGTCTGAAAATTAGAATATTTGGAGAATTTTGTCATTGAAAGGGAATTCTTCTTTTCTTTGGAATCTCTGCCAGACTTCTTCCATGACAATGCCAAGCACCTTAGGTGAGCTTATATCTGCTTGTTGTAAACCTCACTTGATCTCGTTACACAGCAGATAATTGAACAAAGTTATCTCCAGAGTTCCATCTGTCATTCTATCTTATATAATTTTAGCATATGCCTGGCAGAAATGTTGCTGGAGAACCTTCAAAGACAAATTTATTTTTCTGAGTCCAATTGTTTTTTTTTTCAATCAATAAGCAATAAACACGATATTCTCTAGTAATTCATCTGAATGAACATAAAAATATGGCCTGCTGCAGAAAATCATCCATGAGAGTCTGCTTTTTCCTTCCTTGTGTTTTCATTGATACACTTAATACATAGATAGATCATTCTCAAAAAGGTTTTATAGAGGTGAAAATCAGATATCTTTGTCAGTAATTGCTGCTGTCTTCTTTTGGAAAGAGCAGAGATATAAAGGCAGAGACTACCATATTTGCTATTCTTTTGGAATCTTTCATTCATTAAGATTCATTGACTATCAATTCCTATAGTCCTTAAAAATGGTATTGTCTCCAGTACAGATTTCTTCTGAATGTCTTTGATCAGTCTTCCTTACTTCATTGGAGCTATTATCACTTATTCACATAATACCTAAGGTATTTAGGTGGTGCAACTCAAATGTATCAGTGATACTCCCAGTGAGGATGGGAATAGACAATGAAGGAAATACCAACAGACATTCCATTTCATCACTTGTTATTAAATTCTTCCTGGCTTCATCTATGCATTCTCCTGGAACGATCCACTTTAGCAAATTCCTTTTTGATTTATTTTCTCTTCCAATAATATTTAATTTTGTTTTCCCTATCTATCAGTATCTGAAATGACCTTGTACTCTCAACTGATATCTCCCTTATACTACTTTTGATTGTCATGTCTTCACAAGATGATGATATTTCCTGAAGCAGTATACAGTGTCTGAGCCACTGCGTGGTAGATATGACTTAGAATGAAGATACCATTCAACACAGATTGGGGAAGGACAGGTAGTAGAAAGAGTGGGTTAAAAAAAGTAAGCCTTTATGAAAAATGGGTTGTCATGCAACTAATCTATAATCAATAACCAGTAGTGTCTCTCACAGACTTAGATCTTCATTCTACACCTGATCTAGTACAGACTTCCAGAACTTATTTCCTGCATTTTTTTCCTACTCATTTCAGGACAGAACTATAAGTAGGATGGGATGACCAGAATTTTTCCTCAGGGTATTAATATTTAGAGGGTGCTGGAAGCCCTTGCAATCCTTCTGCAAGTAGAAACAACTGAGTTTAGCACTTAGCAAGGATAATTAAAATATGAAACTTCTTCCTTAAAAGTAGCCTCCTCAACATAGCCTACAGCTACATCAAGAGGAGAAAAAGAGTATCAGGGTCTCTTGTCCTACAGAAAAAGTTTTTTTTTGTTGTTGTTGTTGTTGTTGGTTTGTTTGTTTTTTGGCCTTATGGGGCTTGATATTAATGGAGAACTTGCTAGACTTATAGTCAGGAAGACCTGAATTTGAATGTTGCCTTAGGTACATGTGTGTTACTGGGCAAGTCATATAACCTCTCAGCTTCAGCTTCTACATCTGTAAAATGGGGATAAAAATAACACCAATATAGTAGGGTTGTTGTAAGGATAAAATTAGATTATTTAAAGCTCTTTGCAAAACTTTAAGTATGTGTAAGCATTCCCTATTATTATGATTTTCTGATATCCAACAGTTCTTGCACACCCCATCTAGTAAATCTTTAAAAATTGAATTGAAGGTTTCCTTTTCACTGTTTGCCCCTAAACAGATATTGTAGTATTTGTCCTGTGTGACAGAATTTCTAGTTATTGCTGTCTCTACCCCTAAGAATTTCAGGATCTGAAAAACAAACATACAAAAAAACAAAACAAAACAAAACAAAACAAAAAAACCCTTGAAATCAACTTGGACTGCCAATTCCAGGTTCTAAACAAACCTTGATGTCAACTTGGACTGTCCTTTTGGTTAAGCTTGTTCAGATCATGATTTGGATTTTATTATCTCACTTCTCACTTACTCACTGATTTCTCATTCAATCCTCAAGGACTACCCTTCCCTCTACTCCAATAACTCTCTAATTAATTGCCTAAGGGATCCATATCCAAGACTATCCAACCTTCTCATTGTGGTTTCTCTTTTGTATTAGTTATACATATAGAGGCAGTATCTTCACTTTTATCCATTTCCCATTTTCCAAGTTGATCAGTTGCTCAATTGCAACAAGGTTTTATTATTGCAATCACATGTAGTGTCTTTTCATACTTATCCCTCCACCTGGGTTGATTTTTGACTTTTTCTCTGACCAGTCAATGAACTAAGTAAATTCAGATACGTGATTTTAAAATGATTGCTGTGCCTGCAACCGGGACAGGAAATAATTTTGTCTGCTAAGATATAGTCAATTTCATTTTTATGCTATCTCAGGGACACAAAATGTTAAGTGACACTCATGGTTTCAAAACTATGTGTCAGAGGCAGAACTTAAAGATAGGTCTTGATTCTGAAGACCATACACAATCTAATAATATTACACTTACTTTTTTACCTATTCAAATTAAACCTTCACATGCCCACTATGCTAAGGGAGGCAGGGATGACTCAAGCTACCAGTCTCCTTGATTATTGAATTTCAAGATGGACTGGTTAGAGATGCTTGGGCTATGAGTATCTCATCTTTGCTGAAAACTTTATTATTGGGAACCTTGTTCTGTAATATTTTTTTTTTAACATCTTCATTGCATAGCCTCTCATTTCACTTCTTTCACAGTAGAAACCCTTAAATTGTGCATGTGGACTTTTGGGGCAATTTTGAACTATTGTAGTAATGAAGCATTTATATACCTATTTCATCAGTCTAGGATTTTTTTCCCATTATCATAGAGAGAAAGATTTCTGTCATTAAGCCCTACATACATTTACTTCTCTACTGGGGGGAAAAAAGAGTATTACCACTGTTAAATGCAGCTATCTATTTCTTGATTTGTTCTGAAAGAGTAGAACTTGTCACCAAGTCAACAAGTTTAAGAACTATAAGTCAGTCTCCTTAGTCACCAAGATCTTTGAGGGTCCTGCAGAGACAGTGAGCATTAACAGTATGAATGCTATTTTCTGTCAAAGCATGAGGAAAATCTATGTTTCAAAGAAGGCAACAAAGTGAAGGATTTCCAGCATCCTCAAAACAAAGCCTTGGTCTTTTGGCATTTCTACTCAAAATTCTGTCCTCCCACTTTCTTCACTCAACTGTCAAGGACTGTTGTGTCATATCTTGGATCCTTATGTCATGATGCATTTTGGATTTTTATACAAATGGTTCCTGCTTTTTTTGGGTGGTAGCTCCTGTCTCTCAGACATCTGAGATACTACAGAATGTCCCAGACTTCTCTTTGGGCCCATTTCCCATTCAAGAGATGCTTCAAATTCACTAAAGAAAAACAGACTTCTTCCAATCCCTTAATGACTAACACATTCTGGGCTATGGACATAATGCTCAGTGATGAAAATTTTCAAGTGGCTTGCTATAGATTCTTTGCCTTCTAGTCATACCACCATTGGAGAGATTATTAAAGCCTTTTGTTTGAAACAATCTGTTTGCTTGTGAAAATGCAGTGGGTAGAAAGACTTGAACCCAAAGAGCTGAGCTGCTCCACCACTCCTAGTTTCCAGGCTTTTTGTCTGGAGTTATCTATATATAGCTATGTTTGCTGTCTTGTTCTTTTGAATAACTATTTTTAATTAGGCAAGATGTATAAGCATTTTAATTAGCTATTCCAACAATGTTACTTGAAAAAATTTTCCCCCAAGAATGGGGAAGGGGAAATGGTTTTATTCCCTCTTCATTAAATACAGGAATGGTAAAAATCTCATAAAATAAGTTTGAAGAGATTAGGATAATTTTAGACATAGCTATAATATATGCACAGATTATTCCCACCTAAACTTCTCTAATCCAATGAAGTATATGAAACTAATAAAGTTAAACCACGGAATTTGCAAATATGTTGTATACTGTGTACTGATACTAAATACTAATATGACAAAGGAGAAGAACCTCTATATTAATTCTGATGTTTCCTGTCATAACCTGTTGTGATGCCATTATTTTCGCCCAGCCAGAGAAGTCTCTCACTGCTGAATATTTCTCATATTACACTACACATAGTATATACTTATGTGTAAATCATAATAAAATACAGCAGCCCAACTTAGCTTTGCTAAATGATGGGTTTCCTCTCTACTTCTAGCACCTAAGAGAAAAGTGTAAGTCATTTTCTCCATCACAGAGAAAGCTTTTCTCTCTCCTCAAACATCCAGATATTAGCTAAGTTTTGTCAATTCTACCCATTGGTAGGCTGGAACCAGGTCAACTGACTGACAAGAGCCAATTGTTAAATTTTCAATCTGAGCCTTTACATTCCAAAAATAGGCAAACATTACAAATCAGGACATGATTTATTGTTTTGTTGACCATCAAGACTTAAAAACGTGACGGAGAAAATATCAACAATTCAGATTAAACTTAGGAGTACTGCTATACATTCTGTTAAATATTTACCGGGACACCCATAATTCTCTATATATTTCTTCTATCTCTTCTGTCTCTCCAATTAAATACCCACTCCCTTTCACCTTTAGGATTATGGTAGCCTCTTAATTGACCTCACTTACTCTAGTCTTTCTTCTTTAACCCATTCTCTGCAAACCTGCCAAAGTGATAGTCTTAAAGCACAAATCTGACCAAGTCAGTCCTCTTCTTAAGAAGTTCCGGAGGCTCCAAACTGCCCCTTCTGTTTGCTATTTAAAGTTTTTCCTATTCTTGCTCCAGCCTGTCTGGGCTTTGTGCCTTTTGATATGTTTCCTTTGTAGCTAAGTAGATCCATTATCAGTTCCCTGTACACAACATTCCACCTCCAGTCTCCACGCCTTTGCATAGGCTGTCCCAGGCTTGGAATGTACTCACTCACCACCTCTGCCTCTTTTAATCCATAACTTCCTTCAAAGCTCAGACCAAATGCCAGCTCCTACACAAGGATATTCTTGATCCCCGCAGCTGTTAGTGCCTCTCTGAAATTACTCTGCATTTACATTACACATACTTTATTTATGCTGTTCAACCCTAATAGAACATAAACCCTAGGAAGGCAGGAAGTTTTCTTCTTCTTCTTCTTCTTTTTTTAATCTTTATGAACCATATGGCTATCATTGTACTGGGAACATAGAGTGCTTAATAAATGCTTATGGAATGACTCACTGAATAGCTTAGTTATCATTTTCTCTAGATTTCATAGCCATAACTTTTTATTTCTTCACTGCGTCCCCTGAAGTCCAGCATTATATATATATAGTCTAATTGCACAACTGAATTTTTCTAGTGTACTAGATTTGAAATGTGAGGAAATCTTGGGATATAGGCTAATATAGAGCTAGAATATATCATAAGATTCAATAACATTTCAAGGTATTAAATAATTAGAAATGGAACAGCTCTGCATTCTCTATATGTAAAAGCCAAAGTTGGGGCAGCTAGGTGGCTCAGTGGATAGAGCACCGGCCCTGAAGTCAGGAGGACCTGAGTTCAAATCCGGCCTCAGACCAAACACTTGACACTTACTAGCTGTGTGACCTTGGGCAAGTCACTTAACCCCGATTGCCTCACTAAAAAAAAAAAAAGCCAAAGTTAAAATATCAAAAAAAAAAAAAGAACAACCCTTGCAAGACCATTCCCTTTTCACTACACTTTACTTCGATGTTTATAGAGATAATTTCAGGTTTCTGCTAGATACCCTTCAGTCCTATATCAAGGCATTTCCTTGTTCTTTCTTGCTCTGTTTCCCATCCCCCAAGTCTGTTTCTTTGGATTCAAAGCGAAAGCACTATAGTATGATAGAAAGCGCATGTACTCTTCAAATTCCACATCTAATAATTATTTAACTGTGTGACCTTAGGTAAATCATTATCTCCTCAGGCAGTTAAGACTAGATGACCTCTCATATCACTTACAACTTGGCAACTATGAATTTATCTTATGATCCTGGGTTATGTTTGAAGTCTCTTTCATCACCATATATACAAATATCTTCATGTATCTTTTGCTTCTCTTGCCCTAGGAATCCTAAATGTTTTTGTTATTGTTTGTTTCTTTTTCTTTTCTTTTTTCCCCCCCACATTCCTTCTCTTCACCCAATGAAATAATTCTGGCTCTCTCCCTCAAAGCACTCTGGCTATTTTTCCTGTCAATGAAGACACTCAAAGTCTGGTTTCTCTCATAAAGATCATTCATCTAGAATTCCATATCTAGCAATCCTCTTTCCTGCTATTTCATTCATTTACTGTTTTCATTTTCTTATTGGATCTGTTCTCTCATACTGTACTCTTGTCACATCAGTTTTCTCATCTATAAATTGAAGAGGTTGAACTAGGTTGCTTTGTAAGGTTCCTTCCAACTCTTTTGTTTTTCTTTATTTTAATACATGCTCCATCCCCCTCTCTAACTCTAGGCTCTTTCTTTCTCTATCTCTCTGTTGGTTTGCTCATCCCATTTGTACCTACAGTGGCATTCAGTGGCTTCTGAGATAGTTGGTGATTACTTCAACTAACTCAATCAGCATCTAGAAGTGAACCAAGTGGGTGGCAACTCTCCTTTGAACCCATCAATGGTCATTCCATTTAACACATCACCCAACTAAGTTCATTAACTTATTAAAAACATTTACTAAACAGAAAGAAAAGTCAGAATAATTATAACATAATATTAGATCTATAAATCTGGGCCCCAGTTCCATTTGGCCATTTAACATCAATTCACACTTATAAATGTATATTGACTTCCAAAGTATTTCTATACTTTTTTTTTATTCTATATTTTTTTTTAAATTCCCCCAATGTGTCAGGGAAATACTCTCCCTTCCACCTTAGTCTTCAGCCAGAGGTGAGGAAGCTCAAATGAGCTCATTTACTACACAGAATTGGATTTTCCAAGTCCACACCCAAAGCACCCAAAACTGGCATTGCTATTGGATGAGTTCTCATGTCAGCTACCCCTGGTCTGGAGTCCTAGAAGTCAGTCTAAAACATCACTCCTTTCTCACTAGACTCTGGAACATCAAGATGCCTAATGATCTTCTGAAAACTACAAGGTTGGAGACTCCAATCTCCTTCAACTAAAACAAATAGAGTGGCCTAGGACTGCACCTCATTTCTCATGGCCTCAGAGGGGAGAAGCTCCCAAGACCTCTCCCCTTGTAGCATTTTCTCTCACCAAAATATGTGAACAAAGAAGCCAGTAACATCCTCAAAGGGCACAGCTGGAGAAATGATCAAAAGTACATAGGCCAATGCTGACAGGTCTTTTTAAATGCCTCACCAGCATATCAAAGAGCCTGCTCTTCACCATGTGGTTAACCAGCTGGAACTAGCTACAGAATGTCATGCTCCTAAGTCTCTCAAAGGCACTTTCATTCCAGATTATTACGATCCTCTTAGAAACAGGAACCCCACCTTCTCTATCAGGAGAGATCATTAGAGGTACCATGCATATGAACAAGTTGCTATTTCATTATGAAGTCAGAAATGGACTTTTCTCTTTGTGATACTGTGAAAAATAATATACCTGCCTTCTAAGGAATGGCCTGGCTAGATTCAGAGATATCTACCACTGTTTTGACTAAGGATTGATAACTTTTTTTTTTGCAACAATAACTTTTTTCTACTACATAGAGTTTTAAAAATATTTCATATTAAATATATTAACCCCAACACTGCCATGTTTGTCTGTGTGTCTGCTTCTCTAATTCCTTATATACACTTTCATTTATTTTTTAATGATTGACCAATTGTTTTTTTCTCATTACTTCCTTTTTAAAATATTACTATTATTAACTCATCCCTAATTCTGCCCTCTCTCCAAATAAAGTCCTCTCCATTGCCAGCCCTCAGCTGATCCCTAGCCCCACCCATCCTGCAATATTTTCTTGAGTACTCAGTCTATGTAGGGAGGAGTGCTGAATAGGCTGAGAGCAGGAGGCAGGGAGGATCATAAAACCTTGCTAGAAGTGAATTGAGCCATTCTAGTGGGTGCTCCACTGGTGGGGGAGGAAATAATGCCTTTCCCTCCAGTACCACATAAATGGCAGGAAGTCAAGACTTAATTTTAGTAGGACTGAGATATGCCAAAGAGAAGCCCCTAACTTTGTGGTCATTTTTCTCACTCTCTAGTTAAGTCTGTGTTTCTCTTTCTTCTCTTTCTATTTTTCTAGCTTCATTTAAGACTTTTCTGCAGCTTTCTAAAGAGAGTTCAAACAGTCTTTTAGAAAAAAAAATCTCTATGCCCTGAAGAGTCTACTGCAATCACCTATGGGTACTCTAGAGAGGTTCCTTACACATATTAAAAGGCTATTCCAATTAATTTCTAAATTGGATAGTTCCATGACTTGATGATCTAATTTAAGTGAATATTCTCTACCATGATGGTAACTGCAGCCTAGTCAGACTTCATCCTGGGTATCATTTTTGTCCTTGCCTTACAATAAACCCTCCCCAGGGGCTCCTCAAAACATCCTAAGACTTTATTCTGTATGTTTTGACATTGATTTTTACTGATGCAATATTAGTTATCCCTTTCCTTCTCTACATAACAGACCCATTTCCTTCTCTGGTCATACACTTATCTAATGCTATTTTTGGCACCACTTTTCCCTTCCAATCCTTTGTTGGTGATATGCTGCAGCTTACTCATGCCCACAATATGCCACTGTTGCCCTTTGGATGACCCTAGAGTGTTAATTCTTTAGGGTCAATGATATGTGCTATCATTCCTAGCTTTTATGGTAACTGCTGAAGAATATTTATGTCATGGGGGCAACTAGGTGGCACAATGGATAGAGCACCGGCCTTGGATTCAGAAGGACCTGAGTTCAAATCTGGCCTCAGACACATAACACTTACTAGCTGTGTGACCCTGGGCAAGTCACTTAACCCCCGTTGCCCAATCAAAAAAAAAACAAAAACAAAAACAAAAAAAAGAATATTTATGTCAAGCCTATGGACCCTAGTTTCAAGGAGAAATTTGTTTTTTTTTCAAAAATACTGACCTTTCTAAATACAATACAACCTACTTGATTTAGCCTTTTCAGCTTTAGACCCAGTTCAGTCTATCTACGATATCTGTTCAAGATAGATACAGTACTATGAGTTCTGAAATTCAGTATCATAATCTGGATGAATCATAATCTTCATTTATTTCATTTTTCTGAGGTGGATAGTTAAGTCAGGTTCTTTTTAGAGATAGATTAAGGATTTTATTTATGAATTCAGTTTCATTCAATCCAGTAAGCATATGTTAAGTACCCATTATTATGAGGTATTTCGTGAGTCATTGAGAATACTAAGGCAAAAATGAAACATTCCTTGTCTTCAAGGAGTTTATATTCTCCTGAGGGAAATATTTCTGCAAACAAGTGAACAAGAAATATATGTATAACCCATAGCCCAGCACTTAGCTCTGTGCATACATAGACTGAGTCCAAAGACAGAAGCTATCACCTAAAATCTTCTCTCTCTTTGGCTTATATTACTTTCATTTAAAAATGTCTCTTGACTATATCAGAACAGAGGCCACATCTAGGTACCCCCTGATTTGGATAAAAAGGACTTCAGATCCTATAAGCCCTCAAGCTACTTTCTCTCTCTCTCTCTCTCTCTCTCTCTCTCTCTCTCTCTCTCTCTTTCTCCCTTTCTGTCTATCTCTGTCTCTCTGTTTCTCTCTGTCTCTCTCTCTCTGTCTCTCTCTCTCTCTGTCTTAGTGCAATCTTTATTCCACCCCACAGAAAATTCAGAAAATACAGTCATAGTATCCCCAAAACTATATAATTTTTTCTCCACTGTGGTGGTTAGTCTCAGTTATCACCTAATGATTTGGATTTCTCTCAAGATAAATTTGGCTCTTAAAAACAGGGAAACTCTGCTACATTCTTATGACCCCCCCTTTTTTTCCCCCTTTCTTTGTATCCTCAGGGTTTCGTACAGTGCCTGACACAAAGGAGTCACTTAATAAATGCTAATCAACCACCTGACTTTCATAGCATAGACTCACCATGTATATATCCTACCATATGGTTCTATCCTGAGGACTTAAACTCCAGTTGGAAGGAAAAAGAAACCACATAAAATTCTTGCAATTCTTATTTCTTTGCTCTAAGAACTGATGGTAGGGAATGGAAGAAATAAACACTTACTAAGCACCTGTTTGTTGTTAGGTCCTGTGCTAAGTGCTTTACAGTTATTATCTCATTTGATCTTCATAGCCAATTCAGTGAAGCAGGTGCTATTGAGATCCTCATTTTACAGTTGAGCAAACTGAGACAGACACATAGTAAGAGCCTGAGATAATATTTGAACTCAGATCTTCCCTGATTCTAAGAGGTCCAGTACTCTGTCCACTACCACACTTATGTGTCTCATGCAATTCATAGGTCAAATAGTTTTTATATAAGCCAAATTCTTTAGGGCAAATGCAGTCTATATTTGGGCTAATATAGAAGATTTGGGCTTTATATTCAGGGCTAGACTAAATGGGTTGCCTCAATATCACACAATCTCTCAAGTCATTAGTCTAAGTTACTTGAGGTTAGGAGTGCTTCCTTACCAGATATAATGATAGCTGTTATTTGTTTAATGCTTAAATGGTGCAAATTAATTTATATATTTTTTCTTATTTAAGTCTAACAGTAACCCTGAGTTGTGGATACTACAGGTAAAATCATCAACCTTATTTTGAAATGGGGAAGCTGTGGTTTGGAAAGGTTGGGATTTCCTAGGTTCTATTCTCCATCTACCCTACTACATAGCTGCTGATAATGGTATTGTCCTAAGAGCTTGTACTCATTTCCTTTGCCCCTATCTTAAAGGAAAAAATGTTGGGGTTGCTAAATAAGCAAGCCCCTTTCTACTGAATCTGCACTGATCAAATAATTCACAGTACTAGGCCAGCCAAAGTCCATTGAATAATGTTTTAAGCTCCATTGGTATCGTTCCTGGGATGGGTCTCTCTTCTCTCTGTAAGAAATTTGTGAAACACACTAATTCCCTTCATGTTTGCAGAATGCTGGATTTTGGAATCGGTAATTACACCATGCAGAAAGCAAGGGTTCAGAAACTTTAAAAACTTCTCCAGAAGCTAGGATTGAGGATCCCTTCTCTACAACTCCTGTATCTTACACTGAAAGTGTCTCTCTATAATGTTGGGACAATGAGCCTAGGATCTGGTAACTCTTCTTGGGTCATAAGGACTAAATCACATGTAGCTCTCATAAACCTGTGCCCCAAAGTAGTCATATACTAGCAGCAAATTGGAGAGAAATAAGCCCTTCCCTAGGATCATTTTGGCTCTTATCTCTGCTATTCTACATTATCTTCTCTTAAAAGGAAAAAAAAAAAAGCAGGGGGCAGAGAGGGGAAGGGAGTAGATTTCTATGGCTTAATACAATAAAGACAATATCAACTTTCCATAGGACCACCAAGAATATCTCACCTTTCTATAAAAGAATATTGGCAAAAACTTTAGGAAAGCTATTTTTAAAATATCTTACTACTAATCAGAATGTTGAGCAAAATTATATTGGTAATTATGTCTTCCAAGGAATTTTGTATAATTCATGTTTGTGTGTGTGTGTGTGTGTGTGTGTGTGTGTGTGTGTGTGAATCTGTGTGACCTTGACTACTATACCTCTAGGGAAGGTAGTTAAGAGCCTGTGTGGTACATTTTTTGTTAACCTGGGCTTTGGTTTCTGATCCACATTCAGGCCCTGTGATGCTCTGAAAGCAGGACATGGTCTAAACAGGTTCTGAACTTACAGAAATGGCCTAGAAATCACAAAACTTTTACTCCACTACTAAACTTAACTGCAATCCTCTAGAAAAAAAGATTTGACATCAGGTGTTTTATTTGGCTACATGAAATGATTTCCTGTTATCTTTTTTTTTTCTGGAATCCCAGGATGTTGCCATCTTATTAGTTGCAAAACATACATACACACACACACACACACACACACACACACACACAGAGCCACTGATCATATAATTCCAGTAATTGGGCTAGATATGTTAGTCAATAAGAACATGTTTGTCTGATGTCTAAGCAATAAAACTTGATACCTCTCCACTCCATTTGTCATATACAATCAAGCATAGAAGAAAAGTCATTCTGGTAGCTGTTTTAAAATGAAGGACCTGGACCACAGAAAGTTTATTTTCACTCTAACAAGACATTCAAATGTATCCATGACTCATATTCTTTAACTCCCTCTCATTTTGTATTAAACACCCATGGAGATGCGATGTTGTATAATGGTTAGAGGTGGACTCAGAGTCAGGAAGATCAGGATTGGAGTTCTGCCTCTGACATGTATTAACTGTGTGATCCTAGGCAAGTCACTTCACGGTATAGCACTTCAATCAATTCTCTAAGACCATATAGTGCACATCAGGGGAAACTGTATTATCAGGGGGAATTTCCTCACCTGGGAGTTCCCTACATCAATGAAATCATAGGTCTGGCCTTTAAAAAATGCATTAACTAAATCTATTAAATAATTCCATGTTTCTTAGATAATTCTACAGACCCAAATCAAAGCTTGTCTCTTCTCTATGGTCTTCCCTGCTCCTTCCTATTGATAATAACCTCCATTTTCATAAATCAGATAGCACTTAATTAATACCTGATATATTTATAATGTATTATTTTCAATTTTAGTTATCTTTATCTGTGTCCTATCTCATCCCATGAGGACAGAGACTTTGGTCATTCTCAACTTGACATTATGGCCAACATCTGGAGAGGTCTATATAAATTCTTGTAGAATCAAATTGAATGAGTATCTTTTGAAGATAAAAGAGGAAAGCATCCAGTACTCTCCTCAAACAGATCTCATAACTGAATTGAGAGTCCTACTAAGTAAACCTCAGTGGCTCCTTATTTCTTCTAGCATCAAATACAAAATCCTCTCACTTTTTAAAGACCTCACAACAAGGCCCCTTGCTCTCTTTCTAGTCTTCCTAACTTTACTCTCCTCTATGTACCAGTGACACTGGTCTTCTTGCTGGTTTTTTCATACTATATTTCTTTCATACTGTACTCCTTTTCACTCCAATGAGAGTTCTCACAGGACATTGTGACTGCTTTTCACTGGCTGATTCCCATGCTAGGAATGTTTTTTCACCTCCCTGCTTATTGGCTTCCATAGCTTCTTTCAAGATTCAGCTAAAATCCCACCTTCTACAGGAGGTTTTGCATTCAACAGCCACCCCACTCCCAAGCCTGCTGCCAATGTTTTCCTTCTAAGATTTTGTTCAGTCCTTTTTCAGTTGTGTCCAACTCTTTGTTATCCTATTTGGGGTTTTGTTGGTTTGCCATTTTCTTCTCCAGCTCATTTTACAAATGAGGGAAACTGAGGCATACTGGGTTAAGAGATTTGCCCAGGGTCACACAGGTATTAGGTATCTGTAAGTAAGATGAATTTTAGTGTGTGTAAAGTGGATTTTTTTGTTATTCTTTCTTAGAGTTTTCTTCCCAGGATCCATAGCCATAACAATCTCTACTTCCCAGGTGTCAAATATGAATTCTCATTATCATGGTTCAAAACAGTTTCTAACGTGCTTGCATAGTAGAAATAGGGATGAAATGATGTAAAATGGTGAGGCTATTGCTGGCAATATGCCTTCTTTGTCTGTTGCCCTATAAAGCAAGTGGGCACTGGTCAGTGACTGGGGACCTCCATAGGGGTGAATGTGCAGGCTGAATGCTGTGTGTGCCCTGATTGGCCCCCATCAAGGCTTGGGAGGAGGAATCTGTGTGTTGCCTCAACTGGCTCCCATTGAGGCTTGAGGGAATTTAGGGGAGGATACAAGTTGTGCTGGTCTCAATTGACCCCATCAAGGTGGAGGGGCAGTTGCCCCCCTCATTCACGCTGGCCCCTCCAAGAAGGGCTGTGAGGGAATGCTGTAGGAGTTGTTGCTCCCACATCAGGAAATTCCCCTTGAGAAGACTATACTTAGAATAAAGTAAGCTTATTTAATCCCTTATTGTGACTCCATTCCTGTCTTTCTGTCTGACCAGATCAAAAGCTAACCTGCTAGTGAGAGAGGGAGCCCTCCTGCATCTCCTACCTAAGAAATGGCATAGTTGGTATTGGACACTTGTCCAATAGTGTCTCAGGCCAGATTTGAACTCATGAAGATAAGTCTTCCTGACTCCAGGCCCAGCACTCCATGCACTGCACTACCTAGCTACCTTTCTAAAATCACCTTCCATCTAATCTGTTTATATACATATCAGTTTGTATATTGGCTCCCCCATTAAAAGGTGAGCTTCTTGAGGGTAGGGACTATGTTTTTGTCTTTCTTTGTATTCCCAGTGCTTAGCATAGTTGACTGACTGACTGCCACAGGTTTAAACAACTGCAAACTCAGCCCTCAATGCATTCTGCCAGGTGCAAAATCAAAGATTTGTACCAATATCTAAACAATAGCATTTTAGATTTGGGTAGGGTATTTTCTATGTCCTTCTTCCCTCTTTCCTAGTCATTATTGATTCTCTAGACTGCCCTTATCTAAGAGAACTAAAGAAATTACACTATTAAAGGGGATTGAGCAATATGAGTTTAGTCTGCCTACCTGATGTTTATTGTTAACAAACAGCCTCAAGGCCACATACAATGGTCCTGAATTGGGCTACACTGGTTTTCAGCTTGGGGTGGAACAAATCCCATCAACCAATATTTGCTAAGTACACTGAGATGACCTGGAAGAGGCTTCTAGATCCTGTTGCTATGTAAATTGGCTGAAAGATATTTCTTGAAAGAATTATTTTTCAATTCAGTTTTGAGATTATCTCAGACTCTCACTATCTTTGATGTGTATGTATTTATGGGTGTACATATGCACATCTGAAACATGCACACAGTTTTATCACCAAACTTCAGCTAATTTTGTAAGAGATAACAGCAGTCAGAACATAAGGAGATATGCTTTTTGGATTTAGGCACCAAAACAAGGCCCAAATTCCATGTAATGTTGTATGTCCACATGGAACTGAAAAATTCAGTGTTGAAATTTTTCATGGAGTTCATAAATCCAAATGTTTAAAATATGATGCACAGAACATTTTAGTCAAGACTTATTTTTATATCTTACCTAAGAATTTCTCTATCACTTGAAGGCAGTAATATATGTGTGTGTGTGTGTGTGTGTGTGTGTGTGTGTGTGTGTATATGTATATATATATAAATATGCACATCTGCATATATACAGAAAAGGCTCTTGCTGTAGACTGAGTGAAATGCAGATATGCCAGTTAATCAGGAATTTGATTTAATAAGAGCTATGCCTGAACAATGAAATATTATATTACTTTTGCATAATGCAAATGCAAATGTGAAGTTGCCTTCATATCACTAAACTAGAAAATATGACAGAGGTACTAACAATGGGCAGTGTGGAAAAGAGACCAAGAAGGGTGAAATCCCAAATACCAGAAGTTTTAAGATACTCATCTGTCATTTCCCAAGAATCTATGAAATTTTCTTCCCCTGTATTCAAACTATAGAAATTGCAATTTTCATCTGGGTGTGAGAGTAAGGGAATAGCTTCTAGTTTTGCTTTCTAGCCATATGACACAGAGGTAACTTTATACATATATTTCTCAATATTCATGAACCCTCCTCCCCCTTCTAAAAAAATAAACAAGTCTCAACCCATTACATTACTTCCACACCTTTGCTTCCTTAGCAGCAGGGTAGTGGAAAGAACTCTGAACTTGGAGTGAGATGATCACATACATACTAATTATGCCACTAAGAACAAGTCTTAACTCCTTTGACCCTGTCTTGTATAATGTTTAAAATGAAGATAATAACCTATCATATAAGGATGTGAAGATCCATTATAAAATGAATGTAAAATTCTTTCTTATGTTAAACATTATTTCTTACTATAGGCCTAAGTTCTAAGAGGGGCAATAATAGAAAATTGAGGAACAATAACCCTAAAGAGAATGAGGAACCAGGGAAAGTGATTCTGGTATAAGTAGGAGAATCAGGATATCGGGGTGAATCTAAAGCCAAGAGATGCCGATAGAATAGACTGTATGCAGTAGGAGAGGGTGGTCAAAAGCATCATGTGCTTCAGAGCATTTGAAGGAGATGAAAACTTAGGAAATTTTCCATATTAATTGCTGAGGGCAAAATGGAATCAGAAGCACCCTACAAGTTCTTTTAGAGGACATTCCCAAAGAAGAGAAAGGAAAAAGGCCTTTCTCCTTTAAGTACCTCCCAGTGCCCTTTGATTGAACTTGGTTAAGGATAGTATTCTTGTCCTGGAAACTTAAGTAGCTGCCATCTTTGATGCATTTTTGTCTCTAAGAGATACACAGGAAAAAGGGCTCCTTAATGACCAGCTTGATTTTCAGAGAATAACCCATGATATGCATCACCTAGGTGGGGCAGAGGAGGGGATGAGAGGGTTGGGAGGTGGGAAGGGTTGGGGGAACCATAGAAGGATCATTTCTGATTCACCCAAGTAAGGCTGTAGAGTGTTATAGCTCTCTCCTAGAGCACAATGACTCACCCTTGAGATCCATGGGATTCTTTATCAATGGCATACAATATCTCGTAAAGGACAGAGTGATGTGAAAACATAAATTCAAGAGATTAAATCCTGTAGCATGATCTGTCACAAAGAAAATTCAGGGTTCAGTGGAGTTCTGCCTTCATAGGAAATTAAATCAGTTTGCTATTTATTCAGCATGTGACCTAATTGGTATTGTTTACTATTCAAGCATTTGTGTCTACTGTGTCTTGTTTTGGCTGTTTAGTTTAGAATGGGACTCGTTATTTCTTGTATACTGTATATGCCATAGATTAGCAAAATAACTGTGATTAGCATTAATTGTGGAGTAGAAATAAAAATGGTAGGTGAAAACAGTTCTACTGATATTTACAATGGTAAAAGCTGTGTAACAGAAATACCAAAATTATAACATTCTATCACAGATCAAAAAATTTCTTATACTAGGTGAGGAGTAGCAATTTAAGCATGGGGATATACATAAGGGTGTGTCATTTCTAGAAATTCAAACAAGAACAGTATTGTAATGCTATTTTATTTATAACTCTACTTATCTTCTTATAATTTTCCTCTAATTTATTTGTGAATGTCACACCATTCATGGACTTGATGGCATGGTGGATAGAGTGCTGGACTTGGAATCAGGGAGACATGAGTTCAAATCTTGCCTTAGACACTTAATAGATGGATGACTTGGCAAGGCCCTTAACCTCTCTAAGCCTCAGTTTTCTCAGCTCTGAAATGGGAGTAATAGCACCAACTTTACAGGCTTGCTGTGAGGAGTGAATGCAATAATATTTAAAGCCCTTTGAATGCCTTAATGCTATGTTAGTTATTGTTATTATTATTTCACTTAATTCTTTTAGATCATGATTACTAATTTTATATTATATCATTCCTCATGTAAGGGTTAATTTTACTTTGGAATTTTTAAAATCAGCCTGCTACTCCTAATTTCACATTCACTTTTATCTTAATTTCTAGAGCCAAGTTCTGAATAGTTCTATATGCTTTCTTTCACCCCATCTCCTGCTAAAAATATTGTTCTGTTACCAACTCAAAACTATATAATTGATCCATATGTGTTTCAGTTAGATAATTAGAGTATGATAATTGCCAAATTGTTTCCTTTGCATTTTCCACCAATACATATTTGTGAAGAAACTACCCTCAGAAGTGGAGGATAGGCATAGTATGAAGACTGTAAAAATTCCTCATTAAATTCATAAGGAAGAAACCAACTAGTTTACATGAGAAAATTTATAATTGATTTCAAGATCTGAAAATGCATTTCATTGTTAGGAGATAGGAAAAAAAAATAACTAGAGCTGACACATGGCCTTTCCCCCTCCTCATCCCTATCTAATGGACCTATTTGTTGAAACTTTGCAAGACTCCTATGACCTAAGAAATCTTAGTTATCCTCAAAATTGCAGCAGCTGTGTCTGTGGGAGAACCATGCTTTCCACATGTTTAATGAACACTAGCCAGGAAAGTTTATATTGGATTCCATATCTCTGCTTACTCCTAAGCCCCAGATCATATGGCCCCCACTCCTGCCACCCTCTAAAGCATTCGCCAGAACCTGTAGGAAGAATTCACTGAACAGGAAATCTGTTTTCTTTGTTGGCTTCCTACATGTTCCTGTCAGCTTTCAGTAACATTGGAGACTGGAGAAATGAGAATGATAACCTATTCCTAAATCACAGTCTTTCCTACTAAGGAACTAATTCCCTTTCAGACTAAGACTACAGGCCTAGCCCTCAGGTCTTCTGTGCCTGATCATCTGGGAACAGTGGAAATTATAGGAATTTTTAATTCTCATCCCAAATTTTGAGTCATACCAGGGTGATCAGAAAAACCTATCTCTTCCTTTCTCCCACTTTATAGACTGAATTGTATTTTCTAAATGGTGGCACAGGTGGATAGAGCAACAATATGTTGCTTCTCTATGAGAAAATTAAAAAAAAAATTAGGGGAAAAAAACCTATGTTGTTGTTGTTGTGTTTGTTGTTTTTCTTGGACTCTGCCTTTGATAACGTGGTCAGTCAACCTTGTTCTTTATGAAGAGATAACTGCATCCCGTTACCTCTAAACAAATTGAGTTTTCAAAAGACTCATGATATTCTCTGTTCATTGTTGATGATGTGTTATTATGAGCTAATACCTGAGAATAAACTGTATATGCTTTTATTTTATATTTTAGTAACTTCAAAATATTTTTTTAAATGTAATGTATGAATCAGGAGGAAAAAGGATAAGGGAAATAATGTTAAAAGACTGCTTTTGAACCTGACCACTGTCTTTCATATCTTTATGTAATTAAATATTTAGGGAGGTAATTCATTTCCAACCATTAATTTTCATCTTAGGTTAAATGGTTCATCACTTTGATTTCATTTCAAATTACCAGGAGCTGATCTTTAGCTTTCCTAGGCAAAGGGGGAAAACATAACTGCCCAAGGACTGTCTAAATACTGGTCTCTAAAGTTATTTTGATCATTTTCTTTGTACTTAAAAATGCTAATTGGTCTCAAAAAGCTGAACTTAAATACAACATCAAAAGTAGAACTAGCAACAAGATGTGAATAATAGAGGTGATACTATTTCACAAAGTATAGAAAAGCTTTTTACCTTAATCTCATGTCTAAAATCCCAGATTTATTTATGCTCTAATACTATTCCAAAATTTTCTTTGGGACAATTAACTTCACTTATTTATTATGCATTCATTAAAGATATACTGTCATGTTCCAGTTTTGGCTAGACAATGAACAGAGGTTGGGTAGAGGGTAAGAGTTATGTCCGAAAGCTAGGAATGTTCAATTTATTAATTTCCAAGTATAGGAGCTAAACCTCAAAAAGTCAAGTCAATAAGCATTTATTAAGGCCTATTATGTCTTAGTAGTATGCTAAGCACTGGGCATACAAAGAAACCAAGGGGGGAAAGGAATTCATAGTCTAATGGAAGGGATACACAGAAATTGGGGAGAAAAAATTTCCATGTAGGATAAATTTGAAATAATCTCAGAGGAATGGCACTAACATTTAGGAGGAAGAGCAAAATCTCTTATAGGTGGTGGGGGATCAGCTGTGATTTGAAAGAAGCAGGGAATTCAAGAGGCAGAAATGATGTGGGAAGAGAGTTCCAGGCATAGGGTACAGTCAGTAAAAATGCCTGCTGTCAAAGATGGACTGTCATGTGGGAGGAATTGCAAGGAAGCCAGTGGTACTAGATTGAAGAATAAAGAGAAGTGAAAATGTAGCCAAGTTATGAGGCTATAGCAGAAAATGGAGATTAGGAGAGTTAGTTATTCAGTAGAGATTGAAGTCAGGGATTTCTGTTGTCTTTCATTTCTTTGTCTTGTATTCTCAGTCTTCCCTTGCATGAAGCTTTGCACAAAATAGGGAATTGTTAAATGCTGTGTGGTTAAAGATGTGATTGATTAGGTCAGTACACAGGAGAATCCAGACAGAAACAATGTTGAGATGAATATTTATGACTAGGACGATAGAGGAAATAGACTCAGGAAAGAAAGGTCAAGGTAGGAACTAAGTGCTATAGCAAAATAACAGTTTGCTATGCTCAACCCATGCTCCAACACAGCGTTCTTTTGTTGGGGGAGGGGGACATTGGGTACTGCTAAGCCTCCTTTTGCTTCTTGAAATCTCCTTGACTTGCACAGAAAGAATCACTGTCCTTAGTAAAAATTATTTGTAGTATATTTCATCCAGAAGAAATTTCATGGATATTTTCACAAATAAGTTTTAAAGAAAACAAATGGAATTGACTAAACCTAAACGTTAGGTAATGTGGCCTAAGTAATGCCTCTTTATTCTGGGAAAGCACAAAAATTGCAGGTGTACAATGTCAGGTGCAACTAATTAGCCTCTTAAAAGTGCAATTGGTTGATTACAGGAGCAATTAGTGGCTCAATACAAGAAAGAAAGACTAATATAAGCTTGTTGAAAATTTAGGCTTCAATGTTTATGATTTTCCTGAATAACATTATAACCATGTTACACAATTGGGAGGCAATCTTTAAAATTATTGGCTCCCATATATTGGATAGTGGTAAAGAAATATTCCTAATGGTAAGAGATATCTATTTGTGTAAACTGTCTTGGGCCCACTGACAACTTTGTTTCCCTTTGAATTTTTCATGACTTTTTTCCCCCTTTCTATCTCTTCATAAAAAGATAGCTTTCTTGTATTAGCAAAAATCTAGTTCCTAATAACACCACATCACTTGCACACTTATCTCAGGGGAGTTTTTCTCTAATACTGCCTAAATCATCATGCCAAAAGGAAATGTAGGCAAACTCCTTGCTTTCTAATGCATTTTCCAGATAACTATTATCCTTACCTTTCTCCACAACTTTTTTTTTTAATCTAGCACCATCTCTTCCCATACAGGTTGGTGCCACCCATCAACCAACTCCATGGCATTCTCTTAACTTCACTGTGTTGCACAGAATTGCCTAAAGTACCCAACTCATAGATTTTTATTCCATCCTACCATCACCCTATCCAGCTTTAATATTCTTCAAAATTTTGTTATACTGGTTAAACATAGAAACTTCAATCAATGAAACAGACTAGATAAGAATCAGAAGTAATTGAGTGTTTTTCCACTAAAAAGTATGAGATTCATTTAGGTATTATTGAGTATTCTTTTTTAATGACACATTTCATTGGTATATTTTATTTTTTGCATAGCATACATTTTCCCTGTGTGATCTTTAATATTCAGATCCTGTACCTATTTTGAATTTATTGTGGAATGTTGACTTAAGCCTAATTTTGGTCACACTGCTTTCAAGTTTTCACAGTATTTACTAAATGGTAATTCTTTCATAGATAATTTATGTTTTCAGATATGTTGAACACTTTGTTCAGTGATTCTCTGATTATCAGCATTAAGTAAAGCATAAAACAAAGAGATACGATCTCATTGTAGGTGCTTACCACTGTCTCGGAAAAAATGTCTTGGACAAATTCCAAAATAATGATGGATTTTGTATAGATGATATGTTCCTCTAAGTGTACCTGTTTGGTGATGAAATTATGCTAACTGCATCAAATTCCCCCAAACTACATGGCCTCCGTAATCATACTCAAGGACCCTCAAAAAAGATTGGCTTAGTAATTGTCACAGAAAATAAAACAAAAATACTAAAATAAATGGAAGAAAAATGACATTTGCCTAAATTATAACATACAGCTGGATAGGTAGCCCATTGAGTAAGTAAATCGTTACATATATCTTGGCTATGATATAAGGTCAGACAGTGAGCTATATTTAAAATTGAATAAAGGAGGTAAGTGAGCCAAAGCAAGCTCCCTACCCTGCCTCCAAACAAATAGTCATTGAATATTGAGGCTCAAGGGAAGGAAATAATCAATCAATTGACAAGTCTTGTGGCTCCGACCCCAACAGCATCTGTAGAATCCATCCCTTGCTTAACATAGCCTTTAACCTTCTTTAGTACCTCACCACCTCACATCCAGATGATTCTAGTAGCATCCTAATTGGTCTTCTTCCCTCTCCAATCCACCTTCCTTACATCCACCAGATTGAAATCACTAAAACAAACATCTGACCACATCACTCTCGTATTCAAAAATCTTGAGTACCTCCATATTGCTCTGGGATAAAATACCAAATCCTCAGTGAATTGATAATTAATTTATGAAATTTTGAAATACAGCAAACCTACCTGGCTCTTACAGGGATAGACCTGATGTGAGTAGGGAGGGATGCTGCAACTACACTTTAATAAGGCACAGAGGGTGCAGGGGTGAACAAGCATAGAAAGTACAGAGACAAACAGTGAAAGGGGTACAGAAACAGATTGAATGGGGACAGGGATAGGGTGGTAAAGGAAGGCAGGCAATTTTGGGAAGAAGATGGGGAGGGAGAAAGGCACCGAGAATCACTTATGTAACCAAGGATTAGCCATGGGAGCACTGAGCAGCATGGACCCAGATGGAGATAGAAGAGTTCTCAGTGGGGTAGGAGTTTGAGGTCTCCTTTTCATAGGATCTTTTTTGGGGGAATAGAACAATTTTTATCAATGCCACTGTGGAGTTACTTCATTAACATATCTTAATCATCTTTAAGTTGTCAGTAAAACTTTAAAGTTAACATGTCCATGTCATCTCAAAGTTATTCGTAACATTTGGTGTTCTGCTGGTTTTATTGAGGATGTCTGGAACTCATTTGAGATTTACACATCATAGACCCTGACAACAAAGCCTACCTGGCTTCCTCTGATTTAGCACACATTACTAGGTTATGATTTTGGATTAATATGTGATGCAATTTGTAAATTCTGCTCCTTTAATCTTTGGGACAGTCTATGTGTGACTTCTAGGTTTCACTTTGCAGTCTTACTTCCTGCTATTGTTACTTTACATTGGCTACTTATAAACTTACTATATGGACTTATGAGGGTGGTCAGGAGAACCAGAAGATATAATTTTAACACATTCAGGCTGGCATCTAAAGTGTTCCCATCATGGATGCCTTCTGTTTTCCCACTCTTATCTCATATTAGTCCCCTTCATACATTTTCTGTTTCAATCAAAATGGCCTGCTAAATCTTCCCTGCACGTGGTATTTATCTTCCATTTCTGTGCCTTTGTACAAATAGCCTCCTTTATTTGGAAAGCACTCTCTTCTCATCTCTCTCTCTTGGAGTACATAGTTTCCTTCAAAAATCAGCTCATACAAGCTATATGGAAGTGACAGATAAATCACCTCAATCTCAAAAGAATCAATATTGCAAGAAACATAAGGGTAAATTAAATGTGGATGTGAGCATCCTGTATTATGTTTCTAACAATGTTTTATTATTGAGAACAGATGTAAAAAAAATCAGCAAGTTTGTGATCAGAAAACGATATTGGATAAGGACTTATTAGAGATATATAATTGGTCTAGAATATACATTCTAGAACTAGTCTATCAGTCCATATATCTTCAGTAGGTACTACAGATGGAAAATTAACTGGTTTCATAAAACTGAATAGAAGGAAAGTGGATTCCATAGCTTTTGGGAAATTTTGTACAGCATTTTTGAACCCCATATCAACTACAGAGACAAAGTTCCATCTTTTTCACGTCAATATTCTTCTGTTTTCATTCTAGCTAGTTGTGAGCCATGGAATGCCACTATATCTGAAGAATCATCAGAGAGACACATTGTGGGCTTGAGCCCGCTTTCATATATTATTAATGAAGAACTGTGTAGGACAAGCAGTATAAAGGATATCATCAGGAAAATATATGACTAAAAATGTAGGTCACAGAGTGAAAGGGAGAGAAAATTGGTGGACAACCCATGTATTCCATGGTATCCAATTAAAGTCAAGAGATTTAGAAGGCCTTTGCCATATTGAGTAGAGTTTATGTGGACAATATATGGGAGAATATGGACAAGAAACAAAGAAAGCTAAGGCACATATGGATTTCAATCTACACGTGTGTGAAATCAGAGTATATCTAAGCATGTATAGAGTCTAGTGCTATACAATGGCGATGTTATTGAACATATTACCATCCCTTGTAAAGCTTAGTATCTAGTAAGAGAATAAAGTATATACATCATTCCCCCTTTCTCATTCTTATCGGTTGGGGGGATTGACCAGACTTGTGATTTCATTGGTATAGGGAACTCCTAGCAATGCCTCCCAGCAATTGTTTGGTAATTTGTCTTCTTGGAGAGTTGTCTGGGGGCACTAAGTAATATTTGTCCAGGGTCACAAAGCCAGAATATGTCAGAGGGTGAATGTAACTCAAATCTTCCTGACTTGGAGGCTGGCTCTCTATCCCCTATGTCTCTCATTACATATGTAAAGATAACTCCAATACCAAATAATATATGATAAATGTAGAAGAAAGGCACAAAAACAAAAGGCTATACAACATTACTGAGAATTAGGATGAGACAAGGCTTCTTGGATGAGAGAGCAAGCACATTTATTAAGCACTTACTCTGTATTAGAGCTTATGTTCTAATAAGGAAAGACAAGATAACAAATAGAAGTTAACTGGAAAGGAGTGGGAATGGGTAGGATACATGCCAGCAGGTGACATGACTGGAATTTTTCTAAGAAGTCTGTGGAGGCCCGGAACCAAGCTAGATAAGGCCCAAACTGCCTTATCAAAGCTTGGGGAGGTTCCAGGGGCAGAATCAAATTTTCTTGTGTGGAGGGAGTGAAGGTATTGCTTTGAATGGAAATAGCATGGCTAGAAATGTCTGGGAGAAAAGTTACATTTAAATTAGGTTTTAAAGGTTGAATAGAGATTTATGAAATAGAGAGGCAAAGATGGTATTTCAGACCTAAGGAATACTGAATCTAGAATCATAGAGGTAGGAAGCAACAGGTATGTTCAGGTAACAAAGAAAAGTTCAATTTAGCTAGACCATGAATGTTTGTAGCAGAGAAAATTATATGAGATACAGTAAGGCAGAAGTCACCAGGTTATAGAGGGTCCTGAATATTAGATAAGAGACTTTAAGCTTTCATTGGTAGGCAAAGGGGTGGGTAGCAAAATGAAATAACCATATCTATTCATGAAAAGGAAGCTTATTTTGGCAGCAGTCTCCCAGATAGATTAGATGGAGAAGAAGGAAAGCAGAAAGATAGTTTAGGCAAACACCTACTCTTTTTTTTTATGCACAGGGCTAGTTTTATTAGTCAGTGACTTTATTTCTTCTCTTTTCCAAAGGAATGAACCTCTCTGATTTTACAAGTGATTGAACATATTTATCTTTTAAATTTGATTTCTAAATTACCTTTGTTCTAGCTTTGCTAAATTTTTGCTGTAGAGCCATTTTATATAACCAAGTTACAAACCTTTGAAAGGAGAAACTTCTAAGGAAAAGTGCTGACACAACCAAGCATGCATCTCTAATAAAATCAATTTCCATTTATATGCTCTAAATATATGACAGAGAGCAACTCAATAGAAAACGTTAATACTCTTATGGTATATTCCACATACAAATGCCAGGAGTTTGTGCTTAATTAACAAAATAGAAGTCCTCTGAAAGCAGATCATAGTAACACAAAATGAGATACCCTTAGGACTTTTGTTTGTTTTGAAATAAAAGTTTAGGAAGGAAAATGTGTGATTCGATGCGTTGATATAACTAGTCAATAGCCAGTGTAAACAAATACCAATGAAGAGGTACTTCATAATAGGCAGGCCCTGTAAATTATATTAGAAAGAAGTTAGTAAATGCCAGGAAGTATATTATTAGATTTAGATGTTGCAATAAAAATGACCTCTGATTCATCTTAATATATCTGGAGCATGTTTCTACAACAGGATTTGGTGCATAAAAAAAAAAATACTTTGCTAAAATTGGTGCATGTGATACTATTCATTTACCAGCTAATTAAGAACAATAGCTTTGTTGGATAAAGTATGACTCTCAGAGTCAGAGAATGGTTATGAGAGGCATGAAAAGCTCTCAGGAAGTGTGGTATGCTTGGGCAATGACAGTTAAACCCTTCAAAGAGGAAGAATGTCCTTGTTCCTGAGGGTGCTATGCCAGCTAGTCAGCTGTCCTGGGGCCTGGCTGGAGCCATGAAGGTTAAGGAATGCAGAGTCTGGCTACCAGCCAGAGCTGTTACAACAGAAAAGGAAAACAGGAAATAAGGAGGACCAGAATTTATTATCAGTCAGGCCAACAGTACAGTAAAGCCATAGTCTAGACCTTGCTTCTCAAATCCCCACCCAAAGACCGATAAATGAAAAGAAAACCTCCTAAAAACAATCACATAGTGTACTGTGAGTTACATTGGCCTTTCTGAGAAAGTGATTCAAACTGGGGAGCAAGGTGGCAAGGAAGAAGGTAAGGGGAATAAAAAAGGAAAAGAATAGACTTTGGAGAGGAGAATTGGGTATGGAAGGTCAGGAAAAATTAGGCATTACAAACAGCATATTTTACTTTGCTAGGATCAGTCATAATCAAAAGATAAATAAATTCACACACCACCTAACTGGCTTATTGCACATTGTACAGGGATCCTAATACATTTAAACATTGCCAGGAGGGCATCAAGATATTCAAGAACAATTTGTCACTCACTTTCAAAAATTTCCTTATAAGATGCTTTCTTGAACTGAAAACTTGGCTTATGTTTAAGCAACTTGTCTAAAATTAGAAGAATTTTGGGCCGGAAGTTAGTACTTAGAAATGCCCATTTAATTAAGTAGGGAATTTAAAGTCATACTAAGAAAAACATTAATGGCACAGGAGAAGGCAGACCATGTAAACTTTTCATGAGAAGTTCTCTCCTGATACAAAGAGCACATGTGTTCTTTGAGAACTCCCAACCTACATAGGATCCAGAAATATCTATATCATGTACCCCTTCAACAGTAGACACTAGATCCCCTTGCTCTGGGTCCTGAGATTAAAAATATAGTACTGTTTTACTTGTAAATAAAAAGACTTTTCAATGTCTCACATGTGAGTCAAGAAACCCTTTAGTAGGCCATGCTCACACAAAGCCCTGTACTATCTCCTTGACTTATGGGTATTGTTATTATTATCATATTGGTTTAGTCACTGCAAGGGAAAAGCTGGGATTTATTTGTACACATTAGGACTCCTGCTTTCTATATGACATACGTTTCCATTTTGTCAGTACTACCTCTGTCTCCACTCCCCGTCATTCTACTACATGTGCTGTTATGTAGCTTTCTTCCACTCCCATCAGAGGGCCTGCATCCCCTTGCCTTCACTGTTATAGCTGCCCTGTCTAACCCCTGCTGATCCTCTCTCTGGTGGTATCATTCATCTATCCTGTCACGTGCCTAGCAGTTCAGCTCTCCTCCTAAAGATAGTACTCGTCTCCTTTGCAGAAGACCAGCTATGGGGCATCTGGTCTCTGGAGGGTTTTTTTCTGACGCCTTAGCTACCATGGTTATAGCTCTTTCATACCTCTAGGAGAGAAAGCTACTTGGCTATGGGAAGCTGTTTTGTTTATTTGTTTTTATTCCCAGCTTCACACAAATGATCTCTTTCAGCTTCTAGGGGAATGTTTTCTTCTTGAACCTCTCAAAGGAATCTCTGTTTAGTCCTGTTGGTCGGTTCATGGCAGATGAGTCTTGTTTGCCCTCTTAATTGCGTAGGCACTGTTCCTCTTGCTCTTATTAATACCACCCTAAGCCTTTGAATTCTGAGAGGCACTTCATATATCTGTCTTTCTGTCCTCATCTCTTGACTTTCTTCACAACAGCTGGGATGGCTTATGAAAACTAACTAGAGCTTCTCATTACTTCTCAAAAGATTTTCAACAAGGAGGGGAGGATGCTGGAGAGCTGCTGATTCCATTGTTAGCACCTATGATTTAAAGGAAAAGAGAAAGCCAAGACAGAGGACAAAAGTATGTATTTCCACTACCAGAAATATTGAATTTGGTGAGGGGAAAATTTGCTTAACGTCCATTGTAGTAACTCTGGAGTTACACTTGAAAAAAAAATAACAGGGGGCAGAGCCAAGATGGCAGAGGGAAAGCAGTGACTTGCTAGAGCTCTCCCCCAAACTCCTCCAAATACCTGTTAAAAAATGGCTCTAAACAAATTCTAAAGCAGCAGAACCCACAAAAAAACAGAGTAAAACAAATTTCCAGCCCAAGACAACCTGGATGGATGAGTGGAAAGGTATATCACGCCGGGCTGGGCGAGGAGCACAGTTGGTGTGGGCACGCAGGCTGCAACGACCCTGGAGCAGGCCTCAGAGGACTGAATCACAGGCAGCTGTGGCAGTTTCCAGACTTCTCAACCCATGAACACCAAAGACGACTTAGAAGGTCAGTGGGAAAAGACTGTGACTGTGGTGAGAGAAGAAGCTAGGTCTCAGTCACAAGTCCCGAGTGCGGGCCGCAGCTTTTTTCCTGAGCTTCTGGCCCACAGGCTGAGGGGGAATCTAGTGGCTGATCAGAGGAGGGGTTGCAAGGATCTCTTTGCCAGGGCTGAGGCAAGAATCTCTTGCTTTACCCGTGCTTGGATCTGGGTCACAGTTCTGAGGGGTGGTCCTGGAGTGAGGAGGAGTGCTGGCATGGTGGAGCTTGTTGTGGCAGTGGAGAGGAAATACCTTGCCCCTTATCATAGCACCTTGGAAGAACTGCCACTTTTCAGGTCCCTAGAAGTACCTCTGAAAACAGCTGTATAAACCCCCAAAGCTTGGGACAGTACCCTCTCCACATTGGAAACAGACTCTTACCTTAACAAAGAATTTAAAACTCAAGTAATTGGTTGGGATCATGAGCAAGCAGTGCAAAAAGAGTCAGACTATATTATCTTACCTTGGTGACAAAGAAGATCAAAACATACAACCAGAAGAAGAAAACAAAGTAAAAGCTCCTACATCCAAAACTTCCAAGAAAAATATGAATCAGTCCCAGGCCTTGGAAGAGCTCAAAAGGGATTTTGGGAAGCAAGTAAGAGAAGCAGAGGAAAAACTGGGAAAAGAAATGAAAATGATACAAGAAAATCATGAAAAACAAGTTAACAGCTTGCAAAAGGAGACCCCAAAAAATACTAAAGGAAATAACACCTTAAAAAATAGCCTAACACAAATGACAAAAGAGGTCCAAAAAGCCAATGAAGAGAAGAATGCCCTAAAGAGCAAAATTGGACAAATGGAAAAGGAAGTCCAAAAGATTACTAAAGAAAATACTTCCTTAAAAATTGGAATAGAGCATAGTGACTTTATGAGAAATCAAGACACTGTAAAACAAATCCAAAAGAATGAAAAATCAGAAAACAATGTGAAATATCTCATTGGAAAAACAACTGACTTGGAAAATAGATCCAGAAGAGAGAATTTAAAAATTATTGGACTATCTGAAAGCCATGATCAAAAAAAGAGC
Organism: Vombatus ursinus; assembly: GCF_900497805.2. Taxonomy (NCBI): domain Eukaryota; kingdom Metazoa; phylum Chordata; class Mammalia; order Diprotodontia; family Vombatidae; genus Vombatus; species Vombatus ursinus. The sequence continues at coordinate 40,204,621 of NW_020954596.1, forward strand.
CTAGACATCACCTTTCAAGAAATTATCCCAGAAAACTGTCCTGATATTTTAGAACCAGAGGGCAAAATAGAAATTGAAAGAATCCATCAATCACTGCCTGAAAGAGATCCCCAAAGGAAAACTCCTAGGAATATTGTAGCTAAATGTCAGAGTTCCCAGGTCAAGGAGAAAATATTACAAGCAGCCAGAAGGAAACAATTCAAGTATTGTGGAAACATAATCAGGATAACACAAGATTTAGCCACTTCTACATTAAGGGACCACAGGGCATGGAATATAATATTCCAGAGGGCAAAGGAGATAGGATTACAACCAAGAATCACCTACCCAGCAAAACTGAGTATAATTCTTCAGGGGAAAAAATGGTCATTCAGTGAAATAGAAGACTTTCAAGCATTCTTGATGAAAAGACCAGAGCTGAATAGAAAATTTGACTCTCCAATACAAGACTCAAGTGGAACATGAAGAGGTAAACAGGAAAGAGAAATCATAAGAGACTTATTAAGGTTGAACTGTTTACATTCCTGCATGGAAAGATGATATTTGTAACTCATGAGACCTTTGTCAGTATTAGGGTAGTATTAGGGTAGGATAGATAGAGAGAGAGAGAGAGAGATAGATCGATAGATAGAGGGCACAGGGTGAGTTGAAGATGAATGGGTCATATCTACAGAATAAAATTAAGGGATGAGAGAGGATTATACTAGGAGAAGGAGAAAGGGAAAGGTAGAATGCGGTAAAGTATCTCACAAAAAAACAGAAAAGAAAAGGCTCTTACAGTGGAGGGGAAACAGGGGAAGGTGAGAGGGAATGAGTGAATCTTATGCTCATAGCATTTGACTTAAGGAGGGAATAACATACACATTCAATTGGGTATGGAAATCTGTCTTACCCTACAGGAAAATAGGAGGGGAAGGGGACAAGAGAGTAGGGGGATGATAGAGAGGAGGGCAAATTGGGAAAGGGGGTAATCAGAAGAAAATACTTCTGAGGAGGGACAGGGTCAAAAGAAAGAATAGAATAAATGGGTGGATGCGATAAGATTAAGGGAAATAGAGTTAGTTTTTCACAGCATGTCTACTATGGAAGTGTTTTGCATAACTGCACATGTATAGCCTATATTGAGTTGCTTGCCTTTTCAATGAGGGTGGATGGGGAGGGAGGAAGGGAGAAAATTTGGAACCCAAAGTTTTAAAAACACAAGTTTAAAAAAAATGTTTTCACAGGCAACTGGGAAATAAGAAATATAGGAAATGGGGTACAGAAATCTATCCTGCCCTACAGGAAAATACAAGGGAAAGTGGGGGAGAGATAGCAGGGATAGCAGACTAGGGGAAGGGATATTCAGAATGCATACTATCTTGGGGTGTGGGGAGGGGTGAGATGGGGTGAAAATTTGGAACTCAAAATCTTATGGAAGTAAATGTTGAAAACTAAAAATAAAAAAAAACAAATGTTATATAAAAAAGAATAAGAAGTTTAAGATTGAATTAAAAAAAGGAAAAAAGAAAAAAATAACAGCAGTGAACATTTAAGCATCATTTGGATATTTACACAAGGCTTTCATACCTAATCTCATTTGCTCCTCATAAGTGTATTGGAAGCTACAGCAAATAAGATCAAAGATTTGATCATTGATTTAGAGATTATTGCTTTAGAGTTGGAGAGGAAGTGAAAGTCACTGAGTCTAGCCCCTTCATTTTAAATTTATAGTGATTTACTCAGGACCATACACCTACTGTCTGTAGTAGGATTTGAAGTAAGAGCTCCTTGACTCCATGCCCCCCATTCTCTCCATTGGCCTACCTATACGTTATTTTAATAATATCACAGAAGATGAAACTGAGGCTCAAGGAATTTAGATTACTTGCCTTTGGTTACTCTAAACCCCACATTCTTCCCACTATACCATGTTGTCTCAGAATTCAATCTTGGAACTCATTTTAGCTTAAAGTTCAGCTAATTTTTTTTCTCACTGAACATATTCTCATAGTTCCTTAAATTATACTTGCAAACACTTCATTAACAAAATACTCCCAAAGAGAGCAGTTTAAAGTACAAAGAAGGTGGTGAGGTATCAAAATAGTTACTGTGCTATATATGTCAGAAGTTTGCTGGATATTTGTGTTTATCACAATCTTGCTTTAATCCCTTTACCCCTTTTCTGTTGTTTTTTTTTTCCTTTTTTAATAATGTGTGAATATTGGATCCTGTGAATACTTAATGTGTTCCTTTAGGCACTCTCTGGAATAAATTTCCAACCTCTGTCAGATGGCACCCTATGTGACCAGAAGCAGTAAAAAAAAAACGAGTTAGACTGCTTTGGAGGTATCTGCCATCTGGCAGGTCCAGCTAAGAAGACCATAGAGATGGTGTTCTAAAAACCTAAAACTTAACCTAGGCCTAGCTGTACAAAGAATATATATCAAAATATACTTATGCAAAAGCCATGGCATCAAGGGCTGGTGAAGAGAGCACAAGAGTTAGAGTCTACAGACTTCATTCCTATTGCTGTTTCTGTCAGTGATCATGTGTCATCATAGGCAAGTCATTTCACTTCTTTAGTTTTCTGTCTCCTCTTCAGAATGAGAAACTGACAGGGTTGGACTAAGGTGATCTCTAAGAACTCTTTGGGGATTGACTTTTCTAAGTGTAAGGATGAAGGTTGATTGATTCAATCAACTAATCAAACACATCACTCCCACTTAACCCTGATAATCGTAAGTAAGAATTGTCTTGATTGAACCAGTCAAAGGTGTGAACACTGAGAAATCTCCCTTGAAACAATTAACTGATCAATTGAAGGTATTTTTGAGACTAAAAGTTTGTTTGGATTGGTTGAAGGGCTTGGTCCTGCCTTAAGGACTTGTGCAAAGGCACGAATCTAATTTGGAATCAGAAATTTGATTATCTGGAAATTGAGGGGTCAAAGCTCCCCAGCAAAGCCCCTGAAAATCATTTTATTGGCCTGTGAGATATCTTACATCTTTTAATCTATGATGATATGATTTTAAGTTTCAACATTAAATTGAATTTTAGAATTGGAAGGTACCTTAAAGGAAAGCCCGTCTAACTATTTGAATCACCTCTTTAAAACTCTAAAAAATGGGAAGAGCCAAAACACAGAAAGAAAATTATAGACCAATTTCCCTAATGAATTCAGATGCAAAAAATTTAAATAAAATATTAACAAAGAGATTACAGGAATTTATCTTGAAGATAATATACTATGACCAGGTAGGATTTATGCCAGGGATGCAGGGTTGGTTCATTATTAGGAAAACTATCAACATAATTGACCGTATCAACAACAAACAGAAACCACATGATCATCTCAACAGGTACAGAAAAAGCATTTGACAAAATGCAGCACCCATTCCTATTAAAAACACTACAGAGCATAGGAATAAATGGAATCTTCCTTAAAATAATAGGTAGAATCTATCTTAAACCATCAGCAAGCATTATATGTAGTGGAGATAAGCTAGAAGCATTTCCAATAACATTGGGGGTGAAACAAGGATGTCCATTATCACCACTAGTTGTTCAATATTGTACTAGCGATGTTAGCTTTGGTAATCAGAGAAGAAAAAGAAATTGAAGGAATTAGAAGAGGCAAAGAAGACACAAAGTTATCAGTATTTGCAGATGATATGGTGGTATACTTAGAGAATTCTGGAGAATCAAGTGAAAAATTACTTGAAATAATAAACAAATTTAGCAAAGTTGCAAGATATGAAATAAACCTACACAAATCATTGGCATTTCTATATATTACTAACAAAGCCCAACAGCAAGAGATAGAGAAATTCCATTTAAAGTTACTGTAGACATTATAAAATATTTGAGAGTCAACACGCCAAAACAAAACCAGGAAATATATGAACAGAATTACAAAACACTTTTCACACAAATAAAGTTAGATCTAAATAATTGGAAAAAATATCAGTTGCTCATGGGTAGGCTGAGTGAATATAATAAAAATGACAATTCTAACTAAATTAATTTACTTATTCAGCGCCATACCAATCAAACTACCAAAAATATTTTATAGATAACAAAATTCATCTAGAAGACAAAAGGTCCAGAATATCAAGGAAACTAATGAAAAGAAATGCAAGGGAAGGTGGCCTAGCTGTACCAGATCTTAAATTGTTATTTAAAGCAGCAATCATAAAAACTACTTGGTACTGGCTAAGAAATAGAGTGGTGGATCCATGGCATAAGTTAGGTATGCAAACCACAACAGTAAATGATTATAGTAGTCTACTATTTGATAAATCCAAAGACTCCAGCTTCTGGGATAAGAAATCACTATTTAACAAAAACTGCTGGGAAACTGGAAAATAGTATGGCAAAAACTGCACATAGACCAACATCTTACACCCTATACCAAGATAAAGTCAAAATGGGTACATGATTTAGATATAACGACTGATACTATAAGCAAACTAAAAGAGCAAGAAATAGTTTATCTTTCAGATCTTTAAAAAAGGGAAGAATTTATGACCAAACAAGAGGTATAGAACATTATGAAATACAAAATGGACAATTTGGATTACATTAAATTGAAAAGTTTTTGCACAGAGACAATGCAGCTAAGATTAGGAAGGAAGCAGAAAATTGGATAATAATGTTTTACAATCAGTGTGTCTGATAAAGGCTTCATTTTAAAAATATATGGAGAACTGAGTCAAATTTGTAAGAATACAAATCATTCCCCAATTGGTAAATGGTCAAAGGATATGAATGAAAAAATGTTCTAAATCATTATTGATTAGAAAAATGCAAATGAAAACGACACTGAGGTACCACATCACACCTATCAGATTGGCTAATATGACAAAACAGTACAATGATAAATGTTGGAGAAGATGGGGGGAAATTGGAACACTAATACATTATTGGTGGAGTTGTGAAATGAGCCAACCATTTTGGAGAGCAATTTGGATCTATACCCAAAGGCCTATAAAATTGTGCATACCCTTTGACCCAGCAATACTTCTTCCAGGTCTTTATCCCAAAGAGATCATAAAAATGGGAAAATGTACAAAAATATTTCTAGCAGCTCTTTTTGTGGTGGCAAAGAATTGGAAATTGAGGAGATGCCCATCAGTTGGGGAATAGGTGAACAAGTTATGGTATATGAATGTAATGGAATACTATCGTGCTATAAGAAATGATGAGTAGGCAGCAAAAAAACTTGGAAAGACTTACATGAACTGATGCTGAGTGAAATGAGTAGAACTAGGAGAACATTGTAAACAGTAACAACCACACTGTGTTATGACTGACATTGATAGACTTGGCTCTTCACAGCAATGCAAGGATCTAAGACAACTCTAAAAGACTCATGATGGAAATTGATATACACACCCAGGGAAAGTACTATGGAGTCTGAATGCAGATGGAAGCATACTATTTGCTCTCCTTTTCCTTTGTTGTTTTGTTTCATTGCTTCATTCTTGTGGTCCCTCCTATTAGTTCTAATTCTTTACATCATGACTAATGGGACAATATGCTTAACATGAATGTATAAGTAGAGACTATATCAGATTATACGCCATCTTGGTGGGGGAAAGAGGTGGGAGGAGGAGAAAATTTAAAACTCATAATCTTCTGAAAATGAATGTTGAAAACTGAAACTAAATAAATCAGTTCTTAAAAAAAAATTCTGAAAAGAATCCTTGAATTTCCATATAATGCTCACCTGTGATGAAAGGGACTCTTAATGTTTCATGAGGTAGCCCATTCCACCTTACAACAGCACTAATTGTTAAGAAGTTTCATTACTATTATTCTCCTTCCCACATACCAACTCCACTGTCAAAGGTCAATAATGGTATCAGAATAGAGATTCCTATTAATTTTAAAACCTTCTTTCTTCTTTAGCTATTCCCTATGAATTTGCTCCCATTTGGCAGTCTGCTTAGATTCTCTTTATGGCCTAGTGTTCTCTTTCTCTTTTCTCACAACAGTGCCACAGTGATTGGAAATGATACTCATACATTAAAGTTCCATGACTTGCCTGAGGCCTCCTATTGAACACCAAACAAACCTAATCTACAGACTTGCCTTGTTCTTCTGCCAAATTCCAGGCAGGCACCATCTACGGCCATGAGGATCCTCCATGCAGTTCCCCTCAAGCCTACTTTTTACCTACACAACTGTCTGATGCTCTGGGACAACTCCACCTGAGGATAAACTCCTATGGAGAATGATAACCTCCCTGGACTCATTCCTCAATGATTAGCATATTTCTTCCCAGTCATACCTACCCAATCCCACTGATGCTGAATTGCCAAATTGCTATTGTTCAAATTCCATTCTCCATCCTCCACTGACCTTCCTTATTCTTATCCTCCTCCACCCACAGTCCACCCCAACCTCCCACTCTAGAGCTAGCCAACCTTTACATTTTGCTCCTTGCATAGCCTGCTCCATAGAAAACAAATTATATTTCATCTTAAATATTTTCCCTTCTTGCTCCCTCCATTTTATTGTACTCAGTGAGACCTGGCTACCTCCTGATAACAGTTTCCTGATTGTGTTTTCCAATAGTAGCTGTACTTTCCCTTATTTACCAGTGGGTCATAGTAGAGAAGTTGGATTATTCTTTGCTCCCCATTGCTATGGCACTTTCAGACTCTTATTCTAACATCATCAATCATCAATCAATTGTTCATCTAATGCATATTGATCAACCAATAGAGAATCTGATAGCTACTATCTACCGACATCTAGCACACTCTCCCTCTTCCTTAATGAATTTTGTGCCTGGCTCCTAGTCTTTCTGTCCTTCTCAACTCATGCTGTCTTATTAGGAGATTTCAACACACACACACACACATATACATACACACTCACATATATACATACACATATACACATATATGTACATATAGATAGATAGATAGATAGATAGATACTCCATCAAATACATTAACCTCTCAATTCCTCAACTTGCTTATTTCCCATGGCGTACTCAGTCCTTCAACCACCACAGCTACACACAAAGATGGACATACCTTTATTCTTGACATCACTCACTCACAAATGAACCCTGAAATTTCATTATATGATCACAATTTCCTCTTTCCACCTTTCCCTCCGTCTTGCAACTGCAAAGCCTGTATTTTTCCTCAACATGACCTCTAGTCAGTACCTTGACCTTTTCAGATCATTGTTTTTGCTCTGGTTACACTTCCCCCCCACCTTGACCTCCTGGACAATAAGGTCAACTCTACACTATCCACTATCCTCTTCTCTTATGTCACTTTGCCCCTTTATCCTATAGAAGATCAAGCCCTTTCAAACTCCAGCCTTTGATCACTCCCAGCATCCATTGCCTTTACTCCTTTACTCATATGCTTCTCAAAGAAGCTGAAGAAAAGCATGAAGCTGTGCTAGCTGTGCCCACTATAAATTTATGCTACGTAAATTCAAACGGACTCTCACTATGGCAATGCAATTCTTTTACACTTCCCTAATTGATTCACTATCCCATTCACCACAGTTGTTTTTGAAATGTTTTCATTCCTCCTCAATCATCTTACAACTCTCTTTTTCCTTACCTCTCTTATATTTCATTGAAAAAAAAAAAACTGTAGTCATTCAGAAACCTCCCCTTTCCTGTTCCATATCTCATATCACTCAGATACTGTCTGCCATTATTTCCTTATTCACCTCTGTTTTGCATGAAGAGATGGCTCTTCTTTTTGCCAAGGTACATTTCTCTACATACACAGGTGATACCATTCCATTCCATCTTCTGTGCAGATTGCACCCCTCTATCATACCTAGTTTTCACTAATATCCAATTGCTTCCCTATTGCTTACAGACATGCCTATATCTCCCTCAGCCTTAAACAAAAAACAAAAACAAAAAACCAACAACAAAAAACAAACAAACAAAAAACTCCTCACTTGTTCCATCCATCCATGTTTTATATCTCTCCTCCTTCAGGTAGCTAGATACCAACAGCATACCTCTGATTACAAAGAGACCAGTCATACAAAGATTATATATATACAAGGGATCCTACAATCCTTCCAGATTCCAATCCCACTACTCTATCCACCATACCATCTAGATGTCCAAATTTACAGCCTTATCATGTCTCTCTATGTTCCATTAAATGAAAGAACTTTGTCTGACTTATACATATAGCATGAATTAATTACAAAAGAAACTATTCTGTGGTGAGGCATTAGGCTCTAAATGTCTATGGGCAAACCAATTTATCTGTGTAATACTTTGAGATTAGAGAGAGAGGGAGTATACTAATTTCATCTCTGCAGACTGCAACTGCTGCTTGCTTTAGTAGGTAGCTTTCACAAGTTGCCCAAGGTCACATAGCTAGGGAGTATCTGAAGCAGTATTTTAATTTAAGTCTTTCTGACTCTTAAGTCCAGGCTCTATTTACTTCACCACTTAGGTCCCTTTCTGGTTATGCTTCATGCCTAACCTTTAAGAACTCTGGGTTACCTGCACTCCATGCTGGAGGACTTCAATGGGCAAAGCTATACAATGAATTTCCTACTTAATTCAAGTACAGAAAAAGTTCATCTAACAAAAATCAATTAAAACCTTTGGTAAATTAATTTTTAGCCTTTTTTAAAGTAGACTCAAACAATGAGTATTATATTGACTTCACTATGTAGTTGATCTCAATAGAACCATTAAGAATAGTATTTGCTTCGTTTCCTCATTTTTTATTTGAGCTAAAATGAATGTGGATAAATCAGAAATTAACAGTCATTAAATTATACAGAAATTTCTAAATGGAATAAAACAATTCTTTATAATTTTGAGCTAATGGCAAGCCTGTTTCTGGCATAGAAAATATAATTAGTAACAATATTAAAGCTTTGCTTTATATTTTTGGCAATTGAGTTAGTTGTTAAGGAGAGTATTTGAATGTGATATTAATTTGTATTTCACTTGACTGCTTTTTATTGTTTTATAACCATGAAACAGAAAGATCTGGGTTCAACATAACAAATTGCTGTACAAATGTTGCCGCAACTAGTGGGGCACCTCACGGGAGAGTGCGAAATGAAGAGAGGTGGGCCAGGTGGGTCAGTGAAGACTGAGCCATTTATTCATCTGAGGGTCACAGACTACATAGGCAAAAGTTTGGAACTTCAAAAAGATCCCTAGTGTGGGAAAATATACATATCTCCTTACTATTACTGATTACTTTCAAGGTTTAGAGCTCAGTAAAAGATGCCTTCAGGACATAAAGGGGGATACAGTAAAAGTGTTTACATACATAAAGGATTTACATACATCTTAAGCAAATGGTTACAAGACAAAGATAATTTAATTAATTAGGTTAATTAATAATTTAATTAATAGGCCTGAACAATCATTCTCAGGGCTGTCCCAGGTTCTTATCTCAAAGTATGTGATTAGTCCCCCTATGTTTGCCAAATGCTATCCCTCCTGCATAACTTCTATTGTGTCAGGGTTATGCAGTTTGTTTCAGAAACTCCTTAATTGTATGGGAGAATAGTGAGCCAACATCCTGAGTACTTGAACCCTTGAGGGTAAGGACAGACAGGAGTTAAACTTCGTCATGGATTCTTCAACCTAGATAGGCAAGAGTTAAACTTTGTCCTGGATTCTTCAACACAAATTGGACTCCTCAGAGCTGGCCCTCCACATACAAAAAAAAAATGCCACCCAAGCCTCTGTGTTGATTTTCTGTGTTTGACTTGATATGTGGGGGAAAAAAGAAAAAGAAGAAGAGGAAAAGAAGAAAAGGAAAAAAAAAGTGTTGATTCTTTAGAGAAACATTTCAGCACCAGATCTACACTATCAAAAATAGTCTTTAGAACATAGTTAGAGTTTTCTTGAAATTCAGCAGTTTGCAAACAAGTACACTGGGGAGTAGTCTTTTCACACTAAAATATTTTTACTACACATCAGCAAGTCTTTTAGGAAAGCTTACAGGATCTAAAAGCCTGAAGTTTGCTGTTGAAATAGCAGAGAAATAAAATTTAGTTGATGTTAAGACGAAAAGGTTGATTTAGTCTCCCTTTATTATAACCATTGTATTTGTTCTATTATATTTATCTATTGTAATGAAACAAATAAACAAACATGTTTTTGTTGTTGTTCTTGTTCTTTTAAACTTTGAGTTTCTAATGTTAGTTTTCTTTTTTTTTGTCCTTGTGTAGAAATAAGTCAGTGACTAGTGCCCTTTCTTTCCCTTAAATAGCTTAGTATTTACTTACTTTCTGTATATTTTATTTTTAATTATCTGTGTGTATAGAAGTAGAAATCTAAACAAATAAATAAAGATTTAGTATCAACCACCCTGACTCTAGAGTAGAATCTCCTTCAGGGTAGAGAATATTTCATTTTTGGTTTTTTAGTGGCATCTGTTTAGCAACCGCTTGTTGAATTGGATTGCATTAACTTTTAAGCATTTTCTGAAACATCCTATTCAGAAGGAAGGAAATTTAATTTTGTTTACCCAAAAAAAAATCATTTTTTTGTTCATGTTTTTGTTATAAGTTGATCTCCACGAAAGTAGGAACAAAGATAACCTCATGTGTTGTAGGGAGAAGGTCTTACTCCTCAGGCACATTACCTGTGTGTTTTTTCAGAAACATCCTGAACTAAAGATTTTATTTCTGCAGACACTTACACAGTGTAAATTCCTATTCTGATGCCATGTTTCCTTCTCTAGTTGAAAATAGACTCCAATAAATCTACATCCAAATCTAATTCTTCTCAGATGTTCATGTTTTGGCATAAAATGCCCTAGGTTGCTGGCTTCAGAATGCCGATTTTTGGCATTCGATAATCTTTCAGAACTAATTTGTAAAAAACACCCAGAAGTTAGGGAAATCATATCTTTGAATAAGCAGAGAGATCTCATCTCTTTTTTATTGACAGTGCTTTCTGTTGGTGGTCATCCAGGCTGCAAATAAAGTTGTTCAAATATTTGCTCATTAGTGAATAAAATGATATTAGTATAATTCATTCCCATTTCATGTTTTTTGAGATTCAAAGCAAAGCTTTTCTTAATTCCAAACTCTGAAGATTTCATCTGAGGTTTCCTAATGCTATTAATTTGCAATAGTTCAGGTGTGAGGAGATGAAGGCCTGAAAGTGGTGGAAGTATCAGAAGAAAGAAGGGACCATATTTGAGAGATGTTGCAGAGGTGAAACTGATAGTCCTCTGCAACAGAGTGGATAAGTGGGGGCAAGGGAAGGTAGTGAAAGATAGTGAGGAATTGAGGATAATGGCTACGTTATGAACTTGGGGTAGAGGGAAGCTGATGATGCCCTAAAAGTAATAGGGAAGTTTGGAAGGGGCAGGGTCTAAGGGGAAGATGATGAGTTTAATTTTAGACACATTGAGTTTAAGATGACTCCAGGACTTCCATTTTAAGATGTCCAGAAGGCAGTTGGAGTTGCAATATTGGAAGTCAGCAGAAAAGTTAAGGCTTAACTGGATAAGTAAGATATGAGAATCATTAGCAAAGAAATGATAATTAAATCCATGGGAGCTGATGAAGTCACCAAGTGAAATAATGAAGAGGGAGAAGAGAAGGCCTAGGGGAGAGCCTTGTGGAGTAAGATAAAGGAAGCTCTAGGAGCATGTCAGGAAGTTGTCAGCTTTATAGAACACACATGCATATCTACATATAGCACTACAATCTGTGAACATTTGAAGAAGGAACATAGAACATGACAGGTTGAAGAAATAAAAAAGCTTCTCCGTCATTTGTATTACATTGGTGTGATAAGCTGAAATGTGTACTGCTGGCAAAAGGAAAATTTCCTTGGAGCTGTAAGTTTGTCACTTTTCATACCAAATCAAGATGAAAGAAGAAGAAACTCTGATGGAAGAAGCTGATTTTGATATCTTGGGAGTCAAGAATGCCAAACAACTTGTAACTCTTTAAGAGCAGAGGCTATGTATTTCTTTGTCTCCCCTCTTCCCTGACACTGCCCTTCCTCTCCCCTCACTCCCTGCCATGCATAGTGCTAGTCAGAGAATACTAAAAAAAAAAAAAAAAATGCTGAGCAAATGTCAAAAGAATAAACTCTTTAAGGAGGCAAAATGAGAAAAAAATAATGTTTTGTTTTTGCTTTCTCCGCACTACCAATATCTGGTAAAAGAGACAATTGATAAACTTAAACTATTCTTTAAAAAAAAAAAATCCTTCTGTTACTAGAAAAGAATACTGCTGAAGATGGCCCATTAGGAAAAACCCTTTAGCAAGAATACCACAGAGGAGGGTAATGGGAGTTTGTTTTCTCAGGCAGCCTTCGGGCTCCCAGGAAAGAATTTTTTGCTCCTATTTATAGGTTAAAAAAATGTGTAAGGATAACAATATTCAATGACCTTAAATATGAAAAACTTTTGTTTCAACTGATTGATCCTCCCGGCAACAGTCATGAATGTGAACAGAAAGCCAAAACAGTATTCTTGTACTTTGGATGCTATATGTCAGCCTTGCCCAGAAGATGAAGTCTGGCCTAGAAAACCTTTTAGACTCTTCCAATTATTATCTTTTCACAAAAACACTTGGTGATAGGGGGATTTCTAAAATTAAAAAAAATCATATCTACATATGGGTGAAAAATATACATATGTATATTATATATACAAATATATATTATATGTCATGTATATAATATTGATAAATAAACATATATACATATATTATAAACTATATAATAATAATAGCTAACATTTACATAGCACCTACCATGTGCCAAATACTGGGTTAATCAATAAACTGTTTACACAGGGAGAAGTGCTCTAGTCTATTGGCTCTGAGTCTCCTGACAGTTGTCTTACCTTGGGGGTACCACTTTTGTTGAATGCAAATGTTTAGCTGGACAATATACTAGCCCTATGCCAGGAAATTGAATCTCTTCCATTTGAATTGTCTTAGGAAGATTCTGAAGATCACCTGGCAAGATAAGTTACCAGACACTGAGATCCTTTCTCCAGTTGAGCTGCCAAGCATTCAGACTCTACTGCAGACAGTTCAACTCTCATGGTCTTGGCCACGTTGTTCAAATGCCAAACTTACATTTGCCTAAAAGACACTCACACAAGGCAAGCATTCACAGGGAGTCAGAAGAAGCAATACAAGGACATTCTCAAGGTCTCTCTAAAGAACTTTAGCATCAGGATATAAAACTGGGCATATCCTTACAGCATACCCATACAGCAATACCGCTTCTAGGTCTGTATCCCAAAGAGATCATATAAATTGGAAAAGGACCCCCATGTACAAAAATATGTATAGCAGCTCTTTTTGTGGTGGCAAAGAATGGAAATTGAAGGAATGTCTATCAATTGTGGAATGACAGAACAAGATGTGGTGTATGAATATAATGGAATACTATTGTGCTATAAGAAATGATGAGCAGGAAGACTTCAAAAAAACCTGGAAAGACTTACATGAACTGATGCTGAGTGAAATGAGCAGAACCAAGAGAACATTATACACAGTAACAGCCACATTGTGTGATGACTGACTTTGATAGACTTTTCTTAGCAATGAAAGGATCTAAGACAACTCCAAAAGACTCATGATGGAAAATGTTGTCCACATCCAAAAAAAGAACTGTGGGGTCTGAATGCAGATCAAAGCATATTATTTGCTTGCTCTCTCTTTTTGTTGTTATTGTTGTTTCTTCTTTCTTGTGGTTTCTCCTATTGCTTCTAATTCTTCTTTTCAACATGACTAATGTGAAAATAGGTTTAATATGAATGTATATGTTGAACTTATATCAATTTACATGCTGTCTTGGAGTAGAGGGAGGAGAGAGATGGGGAGAAAATTTGGAACTCTAAATCATATGGAAGTGAATGTTGAAAACTAAAAATTAATAAATAAGTTTATTATTTAAAAAAAGAACTTTAGTATCACTTGTAAGACAAAAGAGATGCTGGCATAGGCCCACCCAACATGGCAAGCCTGCATTAAAGAAGGTACCATGCTCCATGAGCAAAGTAGAATCTCAGTACCACAGAGGAAACCTGAGATGCACAAATCTAGAGACATCTCCATCCCAAATGTATAAATGGTCTATTTGTGTACAACCTGTGGTAAAGCCTTCTGAGCTCCTTTAGGACTGATCAACCACAGTAAAAAACACTGTACCTTGACCCCAACATTGTGATGTCATTGGTCCTCTTTGAGTACACAGGATGAATGACAACTGTGCTAAGCATTTTACAAATATTATTTCACTTAATCCACTTTGCTAGGTAGATGCTATCCATTCTTACTCCCTTTTCACAGTTGAGGAAACTGAGGTCAGGAGAAGTTAAATGATTTGCCGAGAGTCACATGACTAGTAATTGTCTGAGGTCACATTTGAATTTAGGTCTTCTTGACTCTAAGCCCAACAATCTATCCACCACCTCCTATACACATACATATAGGTATATTTATACTCACACACACACACACACACACACACACACACACACACAACTGAATAACAGTTTGGTGTATATGACACAGCACTGGATAGTAACAGAAAGACCTGTTTTTAAGTCCCTCTTTGACACAAAATGGATGTGTGATCCTGAGTAAGATATTTAGACTATCAGTGTCCCAAGCAACTGTCTAACTCTATTCTTTGCCAATTAATTGCCAAATGGAATCTGTAATTCACTGGAGTTATCTACAACAACGGAGTTATAGGTTCAGACACATACAGAAGCACACACTGTGTGATGGAGGGGGAGAGAGGGAAGAGGAATGGCAAACAATTATGTCCCCTTTCCAAGCTGGGGGGAAGCTACAATCCTCCTATATTGAGACCTTACAATGACTGACACTACCCAAACTGTGATGTAGAGACAGAGTGAAGCTCAAAACAGCACATCCTGGGAAACTCCTGGCTGGAGGGGAATGTGGCTATTCAAGTGAGGTTCACCTTCTACCTGTTTGCATTAAATGACTTTTTTCTCTGAAGATTCCATTTGTCAAACTGGTTTAATACTCTCCCCTATGCCTGAAATGCTTTCCTTCCCATATCCACCTCCTGGCTTCCCTGGCTTCCTTCAAGCCCTGGGCAAAAATACACCTTCCAAGAGAACCCTGCCCCCTAGAAATATGTATATAGTTAGCTTATACAAGATTGTTTGCTGTGTTGTCTCCTCCATTATATTATAAACTCTTGAGGGCAAGGACTCTCTTGAATTTCTTTGTATCCCTAGAGTTTGACACATGGTAGGCACCTAATAATAAATGCTAATTGACTGACTGACTTCTTAGTTAAAAACACACTGAATAGGGACTTGAGGCAAAGTTTTCAATACTCCCAGACCTGAATTATCACCACAAACTAGTGTGGACAGAGATTAGATAATGATGGGATGAATTCAGAAACTGTCCAGTAATAGGGGCCAAGTGGTGCAGGAAAATCCTGTGTATGAGAATGGTGTTGACTGGTTTATTCAACCAGTGACACCTAAGGTTCTACATTAAATCCATGTTTAAATAAACTGTTCCTCAATTTTAAGTTTTCAGTTATGATTATTGATTCCTTTCTCCCAGAGTAAATAAATTGGATGTAGCTGGCAGGTATGGTAGAAAAAAAAAAGTATAAGGAGTGCAGCCAAGATGTCAGAGTAAAAGCAGGAACTCTTTTGAGCTCTCCCCCAAACCCCTCCAAATATTATTAAAAAATGACTCTAAACAAGTTCTGGAGCAGTGGAACCCACAAAAAGGCAGAGTGAAACAAATTTCCAGCCCAAGACAACCTGGATGGTCAACAGGAAAGGTCTGTTGCCCCAGGCTGGGAGAGGAGTGTAGTTCAGCATGGGCCACACCAATGGCAAAGACTGGGGCCCAACAAACCTGGAGCAAACCTCAGGGGACTGAATCAAGGGAAGCTGTGGCAGTTTCCAGACTTCTCAACCCACAAACGCTAAAGAAAATTTAGAAGGTCAGTGGGAAAGGTCTGTCGGACCTGGGTGAGAGAGAAGCACGGTCCAGACCTATCCCTGGTACAGTCTCAGGGTGTGGCCATAGTGGCAGTAGCTGCTTTTGGAGCTCTCAGTCCAAAGATGGTGGGGGGAATCAAGTGGCTGATCAGAGAGGGATTGCAGGGATCTCTTTGCTGGTGCTGAGGCAGGATTCTTTTACTTTTACCTTGCTTGGATCTGGGTCCCAGTCCTGGGGCAAGGAGGAGCACTGGCACAGTAGAGCTTGTGGCAGCAGTGGAGAGGGAACCGTCCTCTCATTTCAGGGCAGAAAAGAGTGTTTGTTGGTTACTCACAGATCGGTGCACAGGCCAGGAGAAGAGTAAACACCTCTCCTTAGATCATGCCACCTTGGAAGAACTGAAAACTTACACGTCCCTAGAAGTAGCTCTGAAAATAGCTGCACAAAAGCCCTGAAGCTTGGGACAGCACAGCCTACACACCGGAAGCAGAGCCTACCTTAACAAAGAGTTAAAAAGTCAAGCAAATGGCTGGGAAGATGAGCAAACAAAGGAAAAAACTCAGACTATAGAATCTTACTTTGGTGACAAGGTAGATCAATGCATACAACCAGAAGAAGATAACAAAGTCAGGGCTCCTACATCCAAAGCCTCCAAGAAAATATGAATTGTTCTCAGGCCATGGAAGATCTCAAAAAGGATTTTGAAAAGCAAGTAAAAGAAGTAGAAGAAAAATGAGAGTGATGCAAGAAAATCATGAAAAATGAGTCAACAGCTTGTTAAAAGAGGCCCAAAACATGCTGAGGAAAATAACATCTTAAAAATAAACTAGACCAAATGCCAAAAGATGTCCAAAAAACCAAGGAGGAGAAGAATGCCTTAAAAAGCAGAATTGGCCAAATGGAAAAGAAAGAGATCCAAAAGCTCACTGAGGAAAATAATTCCTTATAAATTAAAATGGAACAAATGGAAGCTAGTTCTATGAGAAACCAAAGAATTATAAAACAAAATCAAAAGAATGAAAAAAATAGAGGACAATGTGAAATATCTCATTGGAAAAACAACTCACCTGGAAAATAGATCCAGGAGAGATAATTTAAAAATGATTGGACTACCTTGAAAGCCATGGTCAAAAAAAGAGCTTATATATATCATATTTCAAGAAATTATCAAAATTGCTCTGATATTCTAGAACCAGAGGGTAAAAGAGAAATTGAAAGAATCTACTGATCATCTCCTGAAAGAGATCCCAAAAGAAAAACTCCCAGGAATATTATAGTCAAATTCCAAGAGCTTCCAAGTCATGTGGAAAATATTGCAAGCAGGCAGAAAGAAACAATTAAAGTAGTGTGGAAGCACAATAAGGATAACACAAGATTTAGCAGCTTCTACATTAAGGGATCAGAGGGCTTGGAATATGATATTCCAGAGGTCAAAGGAGCTAGGATTAAAACCAAGAATCATTTACCCAGCAAAACTGAATGTAATCAATGAGGGGAAAAAATTGATATTCAATGACATAGAGGAATTTAATGCATTCTTGAGAAGCCAGAGCTAAATAGAAAATTTAACTTTCAAATACAAGACTCAAGAGAAGCATGAAAAGGTAAACAAGAAAGAGAAATCATAAGGGACTTATTAAAGTTGAACTGTTTGCATTCCTACATGGAAAGATGATATTTGTAACTCATGAGAACTTTCTCATTATTAGGGTAGTTGGAGGGAATAGATATAGACAGAGGGCACAGGGTGAGTTGAATATGAAGGGAAGATATCTAAAAAAAAATAAGGGATGAGAGAGGAATGTACTGGGAGAAGGAGAAAGGAAGAGGTGTAATGGGGCAAATTATCTCACATAAAAGAGGCAAGAAAAAACTTTTACAGTGGAGGGGAAGAAGGGGGATGTGAGAAGGAATGAGTGAACATTATTCTCATTGGATTTGGCTTAAGAGGGAATAACATACACACCCAATTGGGTATGGAAATCTATCTTTCCCTACAGGAAAGTAGGGGGAAGTGGATAAGAGAGGGAGGAGTGATAGAAGGGAGGGGGTAATGAGAAGCAAACACTTTGAGGAGGGACAGGGACAAAGGAGAGACTAGAATAAATGGGGGCCAGGATAGGATGGAGGGAATTATAGTTAGTCTTTCACAACATGCTATTATGGAAGTGTTTTGCATGACCATACATGTATAGTCTATGTTGAATTGCTTGTCTTCTCAATAAGGGTGGCGGGGGGAGGAGGGAACAATATTTGGAACTCAAAGTTTTAGAAACTAGTGTTAAAAATTGCTTTTACATACACAGGCAAAGGGGTATAGAAACCTATCTTACGCTATAGGAAAATAGAAGGGGAAGGGGATAAGGAAAGGGGTAGGGGAAATTAATAGAAGGGAGAACAGATTGAGTGAAGATGGAATCAGAATGCAGGAAAATGGTTCAAAGCTGCATGGACTTGAATATTTTATAGGTCTAATCATGTCACGCAAATACAATTATATAAAAAAGAAACTTTGTAAGAATTTGCATTTATCTCTAGTAAATTTTGTTTTGACCTATCAAAAAAAAAAAGATAAAAGACTTATACAAAATCATTAACATATTTGTGCACCCAGTTGCTCAAGAAATAAATATAGAAAAAGAGTTTGTTATAGTAGTATTTTTCTTTCTTCTCTAACTGGGTCTAAAATATTCCACTTTTTATTGAATGTTTATTATTTTTTTCTAATTTTTTTGGGAGATTTACTATCCTATGAATTTAATGGATTTCAAAATTACCCAATCCTTACTACTACCAAGACTTAGAAATGAAATAAACTAGACCAAGAGTTCTTAAACTTTTCTTCTATGGTCCCCTCTGGCAGTATCCTAAAGTCTATGGACTTTTCTCATAATAATGTGTTTATATGCATAAAATAAAATATATAAGGTTATGAAAGAAATCAATCAAATTGAAATATAGTCATATTGAAATATTAAAAAAAAATCCATGGACTTCAGGTTAAGAACTGCTGAAGAAGGCCATATTTTATCTAAATTTTCTATCTTTACACTAACTCAGTGTTCTCTCTGCTTTACACAGAATGAAAACAAACAAACAAACAAACAAACGTTTATTGAACACTTGCTGAATGCCAAATATTGTACTAAGGACTGGGGATACAAATACAAAAGTAAAGATGGTACCTGACCTTTAGGAAATTATTTTCCAGTGAGGTAGACAGTACACATAGGGCATGGTGGCCAGGGAGGGGTATTTTGGAAATGGGAATTTTTAAGAGTGGTGAGTGAGGGGCCCTGAAGGAAGTAGACTGCTACACCTTATGCAGTGATGATGGTACTGTAGATTTGATCTTTGTTCATGGTTCCAGATTTGGATATGGGAGCTGGGAAAATGGAAGAAAGGATATCCTTATGGCAGGCAAGCAATTGTACAGGAGAATTGACTGGAGAGGAAGAAATGAAATTAAGAATGATTGAGGCTTTCCTGAAATAATGAATCTAGGAAAGTTAGTTACCAGTCAGGAAAGTGATGTTACAATGTGGAAGTTTATCTAGGATTTAGTCTCTCATGTAGTCCTAGAGGAGGTGGTCCCAGAGAAGGGAGGTAAATCCTTAATAAATGGTTATTTTAAGAGACAGACATAGGGACTAAACCAGTGATTTATTTCACTGTTGTTGTTATCATTATTCAGTCATTTAGTTGTGTCTGACTCTTCATGACCCAGTGTACCATACTGTCCGTGGGTTTTCTTGGCAGAGATATTGGAGTGGTTTGCCATTTACTTCCCCAATGACTTGCCCAGGGCTCAGCCAGTAAGTGTCTGAGGCTAGATTTGAACTAAGGTCTTCCAGCCTCAAGGCTGAGTGCTCTATCCACTGAGCATACTAGCTGCCTCTATTTCATTAACATATGGAAATCTGATTGAGGAAATTCCTGTTGCCAACACAGGCTGAGACTTGTCATCAAATTATAGTTTCAGCAAGTTGCCCAGGTCAATAGTGAGAGTTACATGACTTGCCCTAGGATTATATAACAATATATGTCAGACTTGAGATTTGAATCCAAGTTTTCCTGAACATAAAGACAGCTCACTAGCATACAGCATTTATCTATGCTTCTTTTAAGATTCTGCTCCAAATCCCAACCCATGCTTAGCTGATTCTTTGTAGGGACCTGGCAGGCTCCAAAAATACCCTTTGCTTTCTGAGAGATTATATGAAGATTTAGAGCACATCTTTTTGACATCATAAAAAAATTCTTAGTGTATATACACTAAATTCTGTGATCCTTAGGAAAGCATTTCCAGGAGTTGTGTCATCTTCTCTTACTATATAAGACTAGAAAAAATTTACCTTCCCTACTAGTACAGTAGAATAAGAAATTTATCTCTGTTTCTAGAGGCTATGTCTCTGCCCGACAATTCTAGAAATAACATAGAAGAGTAAAGATACTTGAAAAAACTATAGAAGTTCCATAAGAATAGAGCAGAATAGAGGAATTGGAAGAAATCCCAAATTACCCAGGTCAAATAGATGGGGTCAATGAGACTCAGTCTGAAGGCATCCAATTGTTGACAAGACTGTCTCTTTAAGGCAGCTCATTCCATTCTGTCAGTACTTTCATTTTTAGGATATTTGCCTTAATGTTTTATTTTATTTTTTCAGCCAAAGATAAGGTTTATTAGAAAATCCTTCTTTGGGCAGGCTCTTAAGGAGTCTGCACTAGCTAGTGGCTAGATTATAAGAATCTGAGCCATGGATAGATTATAAGAATCTAAGCACTTTAATGGAGACAGGATGGACTTTATATACATTAAGACTATGGAAGGGATCTAGGAGTGGCCAAGTAGTCTATGAGGTAATAGAACTCCAGGGACTTGGACCACTTGGCTAAGAGATAATGGAGGATTAAGGGTGGGAAGTAGCCTGGGACCATAGGGAGGTCCACAATGAAAGGCCAGTTGATGGGATTACAGCTTCAGGGGACCGCCAGAGATTTGGCCATGTGGGAAAGCCTGGGGTTTTTCCTTTTTGGGGTCTAGATCCCATCCTCATCATTCCCCCCTCAAACAAATGGGACCCCAAATTCTTTTGGGGTAAGGGGTGAAGGTCTCGGCTTCTGAAACTGCTTCCACTGGCAAGGGGCATAAAGCTGTTCCTGCCTCAAGGGGGTCCCTCCCAAAGAGGAGGTTGACTATCTAGTCTAGCTGGTAAGAATATCTTTATGGCTCAGTGCAAAGCCAGTTCAAACTAATAATTCCTTCAGGTGCTGTTTGTAACTGCACCAGGGAGAGAGATAAGGGTCTTGCTGGGGCCCACTCATGAGTAATTGCTAGGCACGGTGTCCTTGGGCTGGGGAGAAACTGCCAGAGACAGTGTTTCTGAGGCTAGGGAGAAATTGGGGTCCAAGCACAAGCATCCAAACACAAGCATCCAAGCACCCCATCAGGCCCAGATATAAAGCAGGGTCTAGATTTAGGGCCCAACTTTGAGAGGATAAAACATCCTTAACTCTGTTTGGATTCAGATAATTCAGTTTTCCAACCATGCAGTATCAAATCCACCTCATAGCCAGACTCAGGAATAGCCAGGTGGGTAACATTCCTTTTCAAAGGAACATTATGGGGAAACTGAGCCAGAAGGATCCCATCTTAGACTGAGGCTAAAATTGTCCTCTCAGCTTTTCCTGATGTTGACTTCCATCAGTATCACATCCTCTGAGTAGCTTGTGGCATTTTTCTCAGTTGGTAGATTATTGATTATCAATGATCCATCAGACAACTCAAAATAAAATCCTATAAGCTTTTACCTCAAACAACAAGCTTCACTAATCATAGCTTAGGAAAAACTTTTTCCAGGATTTACATCTCAAACTTAAATTTGTCCTGGTATAAAAAGTCAATCATTAGAGATTTCTATATACATGCAAATTCTCAGCAAGCCATACATAACATAAACAAGCTTTTTGGCTAGTTTACACCTTAAAACACTAACCAACAATAGCCAAATTATTTTAGCAGTAACCAAATTATGAAAAGTAGCTTGACATAACTGATACAAAAAGTTCACCAATTTAAAACTTGAAACAAACCCATTACCAATCAGGTGACTTCAGTTTTTTAAAATGCATTTCCAAATTTCTTTACACAGAGAATCAACATCTCATTAACAATTAAAACTACAAACTCAAGTTCAGTGGCTAGCTTCATTACTTTGAGCAGGATGTGCTGAACCTGGGTGATGCTTCCAGGCAAAGGTTTCCCAGGGCCCAAGGCCATTGCCAGTGGGGCCTATGCTGCAGCTGCTGCCCCTTCCTTTCCCAGGTGGGGAAGGGTGAAATCAAAGGTGAGGGGTAAAGGGTGAAACGCTCTTCTATGTGAGAGGTTAACAGATACCCTCTTGACTCAAGGGAAGGGAGTGGGAGAAAGGAGTGACCAGGGTTGTAAGGAGGAGTTTCAATGATCAATCACAAAACCTCCAGAATCTGCCAAGATATTTTTAGTTGTTCTAACTTTTCCCTGTAACTTCCATGAATTAGGATTCAGGGATGTAGAGGGGAGTAAGTAAGCCTCAGGGAACCAAAAAGCAACTGCAGTTTTCCCCAATTCCCTAGCGCCAAGGGAATTGACAGAATTAAGCATACACTTCTGGATAGTGTCCATCCTTGTCCTCTATGCTGCAGAAGGTGTACCCAGGTCCATGGCCTCAAACCGACCCAGTGGACTGAGAGCCTGAGAGCATCAGGCTGAGTGCGTGACAGCCTCCTCACTGTCTGCCCAAAAAGCACCTCCAAGCCTTGGTGCTTGGAGAACAACCCCAACTGCAAAGCAAGAAAGGGGGGGGGAGGAGGCTTAAATACCTTCCAGTCTTGGCTGGAGAAGAACTTGGAGTTGGGTAGTTTTCCCATATGGGGCACCAAAATGTTGAGGTTTAGGGGTTAAGGGGTGCTGGAGCCCCAAAATCATAACATGCGGGTCCTGCCTGAAAGAATTCAACCCAAGCCTTCTTTCTGCCAAAGATAAGGTTTATTAGAACATCTGTCATATTGGGCAGGCTCTTAAGGAGTCTGAACATTAGTGAGCTAGTGTCTAGATTGTAAGAATCTAAGTCATTTGCCCTAATGTTGACACGGAACATGAAACTTTCAGTCATTGCTCCTAGATGATAATCCCTAGTTAGAATCCTAGCTTTTTCTTTTTTTTTTCTTCTTTTTTTCCCCCCCTTTATAGGCAATTGGGGTTAAGTGACTTGCCCAGGGTCACACAGCTAATAAGTGTCAAGTGTTTGGTCTGAGGCTAGATTTGAACTCAGGTACTCCTGACTTCAGGACCGGTGCTCTATCCACTGTGCCACCTACCTGCCCCGAAATCCTAGCTTTTTTCAAAGCCCAACTCAAGTGCTACCTTCCACACTAGACTTTTTCTGCTCTTCCCAAATTGCTTGTGTCTTTCCCTCACAATAAAATAACACCAAGCTAAAACAAAAACCTTGTACTTATTTCATATAGTCAATAAGAATAGCATATTTTATTCTCATAATAATCTTGGGAAGTAAGTGCTATTATTATTCTATAGATGCAAAAGCTGAGACTGAAAGGTTAAACAATTTGCCCAGGGTGAAACAGTAAAGATAAAAGGCCAATTTTGAACTCAGGTCTTTTCCAGGTCCAAACAATCCAGGAGAGAAAAAAAAAGAAAAAGGCAAAAATTTTTGTTCCCCAATCCTGCCCTCTGATAGCCTGCATAGCATGACAACATTTTACTTACTCCTTGAAAGATTCAGGGGGAAAAAAACTGAAGTAAAAATCAAGTACTGTTATTGTTTATGAATTCAGGCTAAAGTTTGTAAATAGGGAACCATTAATATAGTAAAATGATTAATACTGTGTTTACGTTTTAGTTATCAACTAGAATCATTGGTTCATTTTCAACTGAGGTCTCCTCAGTGTTTTAGTATCACTAATAATATAACCAATATAATAACTTAATTTCTATAGTCACTAAAATTTGAGAGGACATAATTGAATTTATTTCATGTTACTTTATAGCAATATATTAGGGAGGCAATGAAAAAAAAACATTGACTTTTGGGTCAAAATATTGTCAGAGGGTCTGTGTGCTACTCTTGCTTTTGTGATTTTGTTGAATAAGTCACTTATTAGTTCTTACTTTCTTCATCTGAAAAATGAAGTGGTTAGACTAGTTGGCCTCTGGAGGCCCCTGCCAGCTTTAAATCTATTAATTAATTTTCACATTCATTTATTTTATTTTTAATTTATGGAACAAAATAAGCATTTCCATAACATAATAAAAAAGATGATTGCATATGAAACTGCACATCTATTAATTACAACTTACTATTCCTTTCAAATCTGTAATAGTTATGTAAATTTCTTTTTTCCCCTTTTTTCTTCCCACCTCACTCTAGACATTGCTACAATTAGACACACATAGGTGTGTGTGTGTGTGTATGTGTGTATTATATGTGTATATGTAAGGTTATTCTTTACATATTTTATGTAAATTATTATTTATGTAAATTTACATGTAAAATATTGCATATTTTTATGTTACATATGGATGTAAATCTATGAATTTATATATACTTTTTGTATTTCCTAGTCAGGCCTTTGGGAAGCAATGTAGCAAAGTAGAAAGAATGCTAGCTTTGAAGTCAGAGGATCTGGGTTAAAATTCTACTTCTGATTCTTATTACCTGTGTGGCCTTAGAAACATTATTGAATAGCTTAGCCCCAGTTTCCTCATTTGTAAATTGGAGATAAAAATAACATCTATGTTAGAAAAATCTATAAAATAGTACATAGCATATAATGTTTTTGTGAGTAACAAATGAGATAATGTGCAAAGCTCTTTATAAATCTTAAAGAAGTATGTAAATATTATTATTATTGTTGTTATTACTTGTGTGACTTTAGGCAAGTTAACGTAAAATTACTGGGACTCAGTTTCCTCATCTGTAAAATGAGGGAGTTGCATGAGCTGGCTTCTGAAATCCCTTACAATTCTAGACCTATGAATTAATATGTTTACTGAATTATTTCTTCCCATTAAAACTATAAACAAGGCTAATTAATAAAAGGTTATTTTCTATTACAAGAATATGTACTTGTATAATTTGACTTCTTCAACAGTGAAACTATATATTACTCATATTTGCCCATGAAAGAAAAGTTCGAGGGTGTTTCTGATAGAAGCAGCAAAGAACAAAATCAGTAGGCCTTCATTATAAATGATGAGCAACTAGGAGTATCCCACCATTAAATTTCTGCCCATTCATGGGTTTCTTTCTAGGAGTCTCATCCCCAGGGTGGTTTAGAATTGCATGCTTGATAACCCAAGTCCAGTCTTGAAACATTTAAATATGATAAAAATCAATTTCACCTATGAAATTCCCAAATGACTGCTACTTCTGATGTACATCAGCCTCCAAAGAAATTAAAAGATAAGTAACATGATTACAATCAGATTAGTGAGACTAGGCAGACAAATGAGATTGCAGTGTTGTTGGAGTGAAAATATTTACTTTCTACTAAGTCAAGTTTACATCACATTAGATGAAAATGAGTATCCAATATATCTACATATAAAAGAGTGAGTAAATGGAAAACTTTACCTTGTGAACTGAGGATGAGTCAGAGAAACTCTTCCTTTGCTGCTGCTGATTAGAGAATCATTTCCCATCAGTATGTTTCATGTGGTGACTTAGAACTAACTGAATCATTCACTGAGATTGATCTGTTATTCAAACCAAAGGAATAATTCCTTTGATTAGTACAACTCAGGAGATTCAAGGAATAAATTCAATGAGGGTAGGGAGGGAAGAAAACAATACTTGACTCTCTCTCATTGTTATGATTTGAGGAAGCTTTATAGAAAATATAGAAAGGGTTTCATTCTAAGAAGAAGGAAATACATTATTTGGAAAATTAAATGATATTACAGACAAGGAGAAACAAGAGGCTCAAGTCAGTTTTTCTTGGCTCATTTTTGACTCTATAAGACAATGTAGGTCTGTTTACCCTATTTTAAAATCAATTTTCCTATTCATGTTGAGAAAAGATAGACTGAAGTTCATCAGGGTTAAGTGTAATAGACAAAGTTGTGTCTCAAAAACAAAGTGTATTAGGATCACTACTACACTACATCTTGTCCCATCTCCAGTTATACTGATTAATATCTAGCCATTGGACTCAGATGGCTCTGGAGGTGAAAGAGGCCGGTGACTTTGCACAGCCCTTCCTCACTTAAATCCAGTTCACTTGCATGTCATGGAATGACCTTCCTGATGTCATGGTCCTCTTTGAGAACTAAGGACAAACAGCAGCCCTACCCATGTTAATTATTTCCTATTTATCCTGTATATAACTTGTTTTATAAATAGAAATATTTATATATCTCTATCCATCTATCCATCTATCTATCCATCTATCTATCTATCTATCTATCTATCTATCTATCATCTATCTATCTATCTATCTATCTATCTATCTATCTATCTATCTATCTATC
>NW_020954596.1:40231103-40312117 GCF_900497805.2 Vombatus ursinus
ATCTATCTATCTATCTATCTATCTATCTATCTATCTATCTATCTATCCATCCATCCATCCATCCATCCATCCATCCATCCATCCATCCATCCATCTATTGATCTATCTATCTATCTATCTATCTATCTATCTCTTTGCAGATTGTCTTCCCTAATTAGATTGTAAGGTCCTTGAGGCCATGGGCTATCTTTTGTCTTCTTTTTCTCAAATTATCTCCAGTACTAAGCAGAGTGCCTGGCACTTAATAAAATATATGTTTATTGATTGATTGGTACAGTCAATAGAACACTGGACCTGGAGTCAAGAGGACCTGAATTCAGATATGGCCTCAGACACTGACTAGCTGTGTGATGCTATGCAATTTACTTAATTTGTGTTTGCCTCAGTTTCCTAAACTGTAAGATGAACAAACAGCAGCAAGATGGAAAAAATAATAACATATTCTTCCCACAGCTGTTGTGAGGATCAAATGAAATGATATTTGTAAAGTGCCTAGCACAGTGCTTGGCACATAGTAGGCACTATATAAATTGTTAGCTATTATTATTAGAGTTTTAAAAATACAATTAAATAGAAGTAAGAAAGGGTGCTCATTCTTCTGGCTAATTTGACTTCAGAACTCCCGCTACTGGAGACAGTGCCCATGATAAAGACACACAGAAATGTTCCAACTTGGCTCTTTAGACAGAGTTCCTCTTTCATGGTCATGAAGAATGGAATTGTAGGTGTGGCAGACACTGGCTGATGCTATGATTATGTTGATGCCATGGGATGACTATGGCCTCTCCCATAATCTCTTTTCATTCTCCTTGACAGTCCCTTAAAACTCCTAATTTCTCCTGCAGCTGAAAACCTTTTGTAGCCAAGGTTTGATCTAGACTTAGTTTTTTCTCTTCCTAAATTGGTAATAACTATAAATTCCTGGGTTTTTGTGGCCAGTCAACCCCATTACCAAAGTTGTTACACAAAGTAATATGTAAGGTCCTGGAGGAAAAAAACTATAACTGACAGGGTGATTAGAAAATGCCTCATGGAGAACATGACATAGTAAAAAGGCTTCAAAGGGTCAAAAGAATTAAGTAGGGAAGAGGAAAAAAAAAATGTTTCCCAGGCATAGAAGACAAGGTGAACAAAGACTTAGTTACAGGAATGTTCTAGGAAAAGAGTACTCTGGTTTGGCTAGAGTCTAGAGTATGAGGAAGAAACAAGGCTAAAAAGGTAGATTGACAATAGATATGACCTGGAATTTCATGTAATATGATTTTAAAACTTTAATCAGTTTCTTTTATTACTAATATAGGGGTTTAATTTGTGATTTCATTTGTATTGGGAATGCCTAGATGAGGAAACTTTTTTTTATCAATGCAGGTTTCCACTTTCTCTATAACTTATATTCTTACTTGCCCAGAACATAGAGGGGTTAAATAACTTGCCAAGGCTTCCACAGCTACCATATGTCAAAAATGGAACTTGAACTCAGGTCTTCCTGGCTCCAAGGCCAGCTATCTATCTGTATGCCCTGCTGCCTCTCTCTTTTATTATAATTATTAACACAATTCTCTGTTCCTCTGACTAATCAATTGGATTGACCAGTACACTTTCCCTCTCCCTCTCCTCACCCCCCACCCCAAATTGTTCTACGGTATAACATGGCTATTTAGTTTGAGTAGCTTGGGAACAGAATTACCAATAGACATTTAGCTAGTCAGACTATCAAATAGGATGCTATCAAAGAAGTCAGATGACATAGTGGAAGGAGTCAGAAGACCCAAGTTCAAATCTTAACTTGCTGATTTGTTAGCTGAGTATACTTGAGTAAATTTTTAAAAATCCCTTTGAATCCTAATTTCCTCATTTGTAAATTGAGTATAATTATATGTTAAATTCTTCAAATATTTATTTATTCAACCAATAAGCATTTATTAAGCCCCTACTTCAAACCAGGCCAGGAACTAAGAACTTTGAATATAAAGATAAAAGAGAAATTGTCCCTACTCTTAAGTAGCTCATATTGTCACAGAGGAAAATTTATGTGAGCTGATTCATAATAATAATTTAAAAAATCAAAGCAGTAACAATAATAACTTGAATTTATGTAGCAGTTGAAAGTTTGCAAAGTGCTTTACAAATGCATGTGTGTGTTCTGTGTTTTGCCTATGTAAGTTATATACACATATATACAGCATGGGTCTGTCTAGCTGTGGCTTGCAGAAAGGCATAAATTGATATCTCTGGATTCTCATCTCTTCTCAAAGAGTGACTTTGATTTCTGCCAGGAGAAGCAGAAAGTTGGGAATAGATGCTGGCCATTTTATTCTCAGAGCAAGATTACCAGGCTAGAATTGCATCTATCTCCTTCCAAAATATTGTTAGCTTAGGGGAGATACTTTTCAATTCCAAGTTGAGCCTTTGATCTCTATCCCTTAATGGGGAAGAAATGCCCTGGGTGATATGTTCAAGACTTTACTTCTTTCCCACCAAATACCAGTTCTACAACAAACACATGTAGCAAATAGTAAATTTGCCATTTATCCATGCTGACAGTAAACAGAAACCAGAGAAGAGATACAGGAAAAATATGCCAGATAATACACAGATTGAATGAGTTCTTATTGAAAGCAAACTATATATGTTCTACGTTCAACTGAGAGTACCAGATCTTATCCAAAGGCAAAATTTCTTGAAGTCTCCAATGTAGGAAGATGGATATAGGGGATATGATTGAGGTTCTGGCTGTTCTGCCTATTGGCTGCCTCTGAGTCTTTCTCTCCTTTTGGGGATATAAAGAAAGAAAATAGATGTCTTTTCTCTAGAAAGCAGAAGCCAGATCTTCTCCTAAGATTTTGGCAACTCTGCCCTCTTGCAGGCATAAAGCACAGAGTGATCAGTTTCTAACAATGACAAGAGTCTTATGCATGCAGGCTGGTTACACACATGTTATCTTATAGGAAACTAAGTCTTAAAGGAAACCAAGAACCCTCGGGGGTAGAAGAGAAGAGAGTGTGGAGAGAGAAATAGCATTCCAGGCATAGAGGACAGTCATTGTTGAAGGCACAGAAATGGGAGGACTCTTTCTTCAAAACCAAGGAAAACATGTGTGTGAAACTCATACCATTTGTTACTCATATTTAACCAGAATAGCAAGGAACTTATTAATGGCACTGTGATATTCAATCAGATACGGAAGGGTGAAAAAAGAAGAAGAAAATTATTCATTAAGGGAGGAAAAAAGGTAAATTAGTTTCAAGTTAATTTCTGCATCTCCACACATCAAATGTGCTTTCTTCCCATTAGTTTCAGCAAATCATAGTTGTCATCATAACTTAAATATCAGAATATACAATGTTGCTATTGTCAAGGGATGTATAAATCTCTAGTGTGAATTTCAAGCCCTTTACATCTGTTTTTTACACCACCAGATAAGTATGCCAGAGCTCTTTTAATGGTTCATCAGCAGGAATAGCATGTTTTTTTTTTTTGACAGAACACAATGATTCACATGGATATGCTATTATAAATATTGATATTAATCACAGGGTACTCTTGTTGTGATCTGAGCATTTAATTTCTGGTTCTTATATCCAGAGATCAATAATTGACTTACTTTTCTTAACAGTCTTTAAATGGTAGTCTACTAACTGCTAAATTAATTTCATTTCCACATAGAGCTATATTTTATGACCTGTTTGGAAATAGGATAGTCCTTGACTTTATGAGCTTGAAAAGATATAGGAAAGGAATTGATATATCTCCAGTTTCCTAAGGTTGTTGATCTTCTTGTGATTTTCCTTTTCTCATTTCTTAATTTAGGGATACTTTTCTTAAAAAGCTGTTTCCCTGCTGCTTCAAATATGTGATAATTTTTTTTAATTTAATGTACTATAACTAACTTAGAAAAACCTTGAAACCAATCTTTATCTGTTCAATCAATAACATAATCATTCTCATAAAAATTCATTCATTCTTTCATTAATTCACTCAATTGTTCATTCTTTCATTCATTCAGCAAACTGTTCTTTATGGTCTACATTGCATAATGGATTGTGTAAGGTACTAGAGGAAATAAAAGTTTAGGTGAGTTATGCTTTCTCTCTCTTCGAGCTGGCAGTTTAGCCAGTCTATATTGCAAGGTGCTGTGATCAGGCCTCTTGTATCATTACAATTATACTGCTGGGTTGGCAGACCCAGTTTATTGGTTTCACCCCAGGTTACAGTTGCAATGGCTCTATATCAGTTCTAGTGCTAAAACAGAACACACAACCTCATTTGCCATGCAACTAGGAAGCTTCATTTAGGTACCAGAGGTGCTACATTATATTATCAGAAACAAAGAATCCCTTAGTTGGGATTTATTATGCAATTGTATGCACCAGTTTCATTGTCCTTATATTCATTGCTTGTCTGACAATCCTGAAATATGTTCATATCTAAGTCATACATGTATGGGAGTGTGGTGCAATGGAAAGACTATTCAATTTGGAGTGAGAAGAGCTGGTTTGAAATCCTGACTGTGCTGATTATTACCCCTCTTAATTTTGTTTTTAACAGACAAGAAGATGGGGGTCTGGTGGGGTTTTAATGAGATCCCCTCTTAAGGCTTTTTTGCCTGTCTTTGAGAGATAAAGAAGAATAAACTAGCATGCCCAGAGGATGAATGAGAAGAGATTTCTGGTCACCATTGGGATTAAAAATTGCTATGGACCAACAAAATATTGTAGACAACCACCCAACTAAAAATGTCCCAGATCATCAGTTTGGGTGTTTATTTATTTGTGTGTGTGTGTGTGTGTGTGTGTGTGTGTGTGTGAGAGAGAGAGAGAGAGAGAGAGAGAGAGAGAGAGAGAGAGAGAGAGTTTTTTCCAGTGAATAAGGATGCATAAAATGAAAATAGATATGACATAGATTCAGATAGCTGTTAACGGAGTTTCTAGGCCTAACTCATTTTGCCAGGCACCGATGGCAGCATTGTACTCCAGGCAGTCAGCAGACATTTATTAAAGTGCCTACTATTTGGTGGCATTTAGTGATTAACTATTTACTATTTTTTAAGGGTACTGGGTTAAGCGGTAGGGATACAAAGAAAGGCAAAGAGAAAGTCCCTGCTCTTGAAAAACTGACAATCTAATGTAGGAGACAAGTAAATAACTATGTACAAACAAGTTATATAGAGAATAAATTGGAAATAATCAAGAGGGAAAGCACTAGAATTAGGAGAGATCAGAAAAAGCATCTTGTATTAGATAGTATTTTATCTGGGACTTAAAGGAAGCCAGCAGTTGAAGTTGAGAAAGGAAAGTATTATAGGTATGAGATTCAGCCAGTGAAAATGCCTGGAGTCAGGAGTTACATTTACATCAAATTGATAAAAGCAAATTTGAAAAGTGGCTATAACTTACAGGTTTGCTAACTATAAGAATGAGAAACACATTGACTTTCCAGAATGTTTTCTCCTCCTCCAAAAAGAATACTAAAATTTTATTCTTATTGTAATAAATGAGAAATCTAAGAGAAATAATTTGTGGGTAGTTAATAATCAATTTATTAATGATAGCTAGCAAATAATCAATAAAAAGAGGTCAGTGGCCCCCTCAGAAGCCAAAAAGGAGCCTTGGGAGCTCCTGAGAGTTTAAATACCCTTAGAAGATTAGGTGTTCCCGACAAGTGGAAATCAATTCTGACTGGTTAACAATTAATTAGAGAATATAATGAGAGGTGAGTTTATTCTAATGAGGGGATAAGGGACCTGACTCTGATCACAACACTCTTAGAGTTTCCCAAACTTATTTGGTTTACCACCCCCTTTTAAAAAAAAAAATTACTTAGTGCCTCCTGGAAATCTACTTTCTTTAACCCTTTAATTTTCTTTTACTTGTATCATTTCAAAAAATATAAAATATATATTTTAAAAATGATGCATCTTAAATTTAATAATTTCTTATACAATTGTATGTTTTTCCTCCATTGAAATTTTGATGATACAATATTGCATCATGTAACTGTATAGTACTGTATTGTAAACAAATCATTACACACGTATATTTCTTGCTGATATATGCTGGACTGCCAACACTTGCTTGTTAAGACCTTCTGGGGACTTGACCATTGATGGGTTATAACTTGAGTTTTGGGAATTTATTAAGAAAATAATTCAATCACTACAACTTTAACTCTATTACACAACAGATGAAACGTGTACAAACAGGTTTTTCAAAATTTTCTTCTCTTGTCTTCTTATGCTTCCACCACCCCTTTATTTTTATTCAATGCCCTGAGTTGCCTTATACACTATACAAGCACCATGTCAGGAAACTGAACCGTTTCCATTTGAATTGTCTTAGGAAGATTCTGAAGATCACTTAGCAGGATAAGATACCAGACACTGAGGTCCTTTCTCAAACTAAACTGCCAAGCATTCAAACTCTACTTCAGAGAGTGTAACTCCAAAGGGCTAGCCATGTTGTTCGAAAGCAAAATGTACACTTGCCAAAAAGACTGTTTTATGGAGAACTCACACAGGCTACTGCTCCCACCCCAATCTGTATCACCCACTTTGGAAACCTGTCTTTGGACAAAAAGATTCACCTCTACCTACAGCACCCTGCCTTTGGGCAATCTAGACAAAGAGATCTATCTCCACCCAGACAACTTTTGTAGTAATAGGCTGGAATTTACTTACTTTAGATTTTCTTTACCCTTTAATCAGAACTGGGTGGTTGTTGTCCTTCCTTCTTGAAGAGGAGCAAAATGACATCACTATGCTAGAGTCAAGTTACAGTACTTTGGACTGTGACTGATCAGACTAATAGGAGCTCTGAATGTTCTATCAAAGATCGGGTACAAATAATCCAAGTGAACATTTGGAGTGGATTCTCTAATTGTGCATCTCGTATTTCTTTTGAGCTGCCTTAAAGTTGGCTTTGCTCATAGAGCCCAGCACCTTCTTTGATGAGGGTATGCTATGCTGAGCAGTCCTGTGTCAGTGTCTCTCATGTCACACAATCAATTCCAAAGTTCTTAAGAGAGACCTTGAAAGTGTCCTTGTATCACTTCCTCTGACCACCATGTGAACAAACACTTGCCCTGTGTGAGTTCTCCACGAAACAGCCTTTTTGGCAAGTGTACATTTTGTTTTCAAACAACATGGCTAGCCCTTTGGAGTTACACTCTCTGAAGTAGAGTTTGAATGCTTGGCAGTTTAGTTTGAGAAAGGACCTCAGTGTCTGGTATCTTATCCTGCTAAGTGATCTTCAGAATCTTCCTAAGACAATTCAAATGGAAGTGATTCAGTTTCCTGGCACGGTGCTGGTATATTGTCCAAATTTTACCAGTATACAACAATGAGGTCAGCACAATGGCTCTGTAGACCTTCAGTTTGGTAGTGAGTCTAATATCTCTTCTCTCCCACACTTTCCTTTGGAGCCTCCCAAACACTGACCTAGCTTTGGCAATGCGTGTGTCAAACTCATTATCAATGTGTACATCCCTGGAAAATATACTAACTTGGTAAGTGAACTCATCCACAGTATTCAAAACTTCTCATTTGCTGTAACCAATGGTTCCATGTGTGGATGGTGTGGTGGTGGCTGATGGAACATCTGTGTTTTCTTGGTGTTAATTGTTAGGCCAAAATTAGCACAAGCAGCCGAGAACTGATCCATACTTTGTTGCATCTCAGTTTCAGAGGCTGCATTGACTGCACAATGATCAGCAAACAGAAAATCATACAGCAGTACTCCTTCCACTTTGGTCTTGGCTTGTAGACTTTTCAAGTTGAAGAATTTACCATCCTGACCTTGATGCCGTGTCCTTCCTCATTGAGGGCATTTGACAACATGGCTGAAAACATCATGCTAAAAAACATAGGAGCAAACCTTATTTCACTCCATTGGTGACTGGGAAAGCATAGGCAGGGATTTTGCCCAAAATTGAGGAGAATTTTAACCCCATCTCATTATCAGCTCTGTCCTTCACAAGGACTGGGCTTTGAATAAAGAAATGGAAAGGGAAAAAAAAAAACCCTGTATCCACCCAATATTAATTGGCTGCATTTCTCTCGTTCCTCCATTTGATTCTATTGAGAGATGCACTATCCCAAAATTGCCTTTCCTGCTCATACTTCATCTTCCAGGATTGAAGTGGACTAAGTGCTTAGGACTCATTGTCCCAGTAGATTTACTGCACAGGGGCTTCTTTACTTCTAGTTTTCCGGATTTTTTCAATGATTCAGTACACCAAGTGTTAAAACACTCCATGAGAAAACAAACAAAAACAAATTTTAAATATTTCCTGATGTCCTCACAGCAATGCACCTAAGACAACCTAAAATGAATCTCCTCCCTTCAATAGCTGATTTTAATGCCTCTAATCATTTCACAACTCAAAATTAAACTTTCTTAGATTTGATCACCTGTATCATAAGATGTGATTTATCGTCTTTCACTTACTGACCTACAGAAAGTAGTTTGGACTAATTGATAAATCACTTTAAGCTATTAGGTCTTTTGAGAAACTCCCTTAACAATTTCCTCTTATACAAGATTTTCTTTCCATTGTTTTTCTGAAACAGATTTTGTGCTAGAGACTACTCAATGTTATCTGGAACAAACATGGTCTAACATTATTAAAGTTGATGAAGGTGGTTTGTTAGATCTGTATGCAGTGAGGTAATGCTCTTGCCTCTCTAAGAGGTCTCAAGATAAATATACAGCTAGTTTCCTATTGACTAAATATTCAACTCCTGGGAAAAAATAAGGAAGATGAAAGAGGTCCTTTGGGTAA
The DNA here is from genome assembly GCF_900497805.2 of Vombatus ursinus. NCBI lineage: Eukaryota > Metazoa > Chordata > Mammalia > Diprotodontia > Vombatidae > Vombatus > Vombatus ursinus. The sequence goes on from NW_020954596.1 coordinate 40,239,882, forward strand.
AGGGCAATTGTTCTTTGACTACCTAAGCAGTGAAGTTTTCAGAGACACTAGTTGAGAGATCTTTTTGGTTTTTCCTGAAGTCATTGTCAGAAAGCTACTGTACTTTTGACAATTTTTTCTTCTTTCATTTCCAAAAAAAGGAGGCTAATAAGCTTATCATTTGGAAGAGAATTGTAAAAAGGAAGATTTAATTTAGACTCAAAAATTCTGAGTCAAACATCACATCATCATCCTTATCATCAACATCCATAACATTTCTATATAAATTTAGTCTCTACAAAGGCTTTTTCTCACAACAGCCTAGTGAGATGAGCAGTACAAGTTTTATCATCCCTGTTTTATGGATAAAGAAAGTGAGGTTCAGAGAGGTCAAGGGACTTGCCAGTAAGAATGTGTGAATCCAGGACTACTGCTTCCCTCTTTGTTGAATGCCCAACATGTGTAGGGCATTTGAAAAGTGTTAAAAATGTAAAGAGGTATAATCTATTGGTCTCTTTTCTTAAGGGGTACACAGTATAATAGGGAAAACAGGCTAAATATAAAAAGGTTAAATGTCAAATAAGTAGTTTAGAAATTGGAAAGGATGGTCATGACATAATAATACTGATAATAATAGTAATAATAATTAGTATGTATATGATGTTTAAATTTTTCAAAGCACTTTTCATGTGTTATCTCAACTGATAACATGTTATTAATGTTAACTGTAAATGTTAAATGTAAATTGTAAACACTCTTTCATTAATTTTCAGAGACAACTAAGATATAAAATTCTCTGAATAGGTAGCTTACTTACAAAAAGTGTTAAGTTTTGAAAGTCACATAACATTTGAAAATCAACAATTTGAGTTACAATCTGTTAACAAAAATGTTTTAGGCCAATTATGAATTATTTGGGTGACTAGAATTTGATCATTTAGAGAAAAAAACATCCTTGTCCTTCTCAACTCAATTTCGTGTCTTTCTGTTGAGCATTTTTTCTAATCATTAAGAGAAAAATGCATAATAATGATTTAGACAAATGACTATCTAATGACTAAATTTTGGTGTTTACGTTTGTCTAAAGCAAACCAAATCAATCCTTGAAATCTAACCACAGGGAATTTAGTAGTAAAGTAGGATAAAGTTAGGCTATTCCTGAAAGAAAGCACCTTTTTGAGAACATCACATTTTATAACAGTAATAACTAATATAAAGGTAGGAACTGCATCAAGACAAGGACAGTACATTAGCAGGAGGTTAATGAATAGTTTAAAAGGAACATTAAATGAACTGGAAAAAAGTTACAATCTTAAATTGAAGAAGTGTAAAAAAAAGTAGAAAGCAATAGACGAGGTAGTAGTTAAATAGTCTTTTCTCCTCATTTTAAGTCACCTTAGTGATATTTTCCATTACTGTCCTTTTCCTGATACTTTCCAACCATCACTGACCTACTCCCTTATGACAAAGAAAAATAGTTAAGCAAATTCAACTGACAAAGGAACTGTTCTGAGACTATATGCTTCATTCCATACCCATAGTCCTCCACTTCTCTAGTGAGAGGAATGATGTCTATTATATTATCTACTCTTAGAAATTGCAATTGTTCATTAATCTGAATTTAAATGCCTTTTAATGTTGCTCTTATTTACAGGACTGTATTCATGTTATTTTTTGGTTCTACTTTTCATCTCATGTTGTCTTTCCAGGTTTCACTGAATCTTCATGTTCTTGTTTCTTGCATCACAATAATTACATTGAATTAATCTAACAATAGTGTTTTTTTAACTATTCCTCAATGAATGTAGAATCATTTTCATCCAAAAACTTTTCATATTTTTTGACCTCTTCTCTATTGAAGGGTATTACTTGGTGTTATAAACATGTCAATTCTTCATATTTTTGGATTTCAGACTTTTGTTAATATAAGACATGCTACAAATATTATCATATTTTGTAGTTTTGTTAGTCATGCAAAATGTTTGAAATTTTTTTTAGTAACAAGTATCTTTTATCTTTTATGATATCCTTGATCCACAGCTCTATGTCTTTATTTAATTATCTTACAGAGTTTCTAAACTATTGTGAAAGCTCTTGTAGTTGCTCTATTTTTATTTCCTAGATATAAGTTTTAGTATTTCCATTATTCCTTTTTATTTTCTGGAAATTTTTCATTGCTTTTTCTTGCCATAAATTATGACCAGATTATATTGGCTTTTCTTTTTCTTTTTTTTTTTTTTTGTATTGGCTTTTCTTTTTTGATTGCTTATTTCTTTTAACTTCTGTTTATGTTTTCATTTTGTTTCGTTTTTCTGGGATTTACTTTTCAGTAATTACTTCTCTTTCCCTCTTTTTGTTATTTTTGTAATTTTGCCTGTCAATAATCAATAAGCATTTGTTAAATGTCTGCTACTTGCCAACCAATATACAAAGATCTGAGGAGACAAAGAAAAGCAAAAGTACAGTCTCTGCTCTTTAGTAGCTCACATTCTAATTAGAGATAACATGTGATCACTTATGCATTTACAAGCTATATACAGTGTAAATGAAAGGGTTTCCCAGGGAAAGTACTAGTAAAGAGATGGGGAGGGTGATAAGGAAATGTTTCTTGCAAAAGGTGGGGTCTTGGCTAAATCTGAGGAAGTTAGGGAAGTCAATAGATGGAAGTGAAGAGGGAAAACATTCCAGACATGGAGAACAGCCAGTAAAAAGGCATCTAAACAGTAGATGGGGTATTGATTGTGTGAAGAATAGCAAGAAGACCAATGTAGCTAGATCACAGAATAAGTGGAAGGAGTAAAGTGTAAAGAGACTGGAAAGGTAAGAAAGAACCAAGTTATTGTTGTTATCCATCTTTTGTTTTTGAAGGGGACCAATGACATCACAAAAGTGATGTCGTGACTTGCACGTGAATTGGATTTAAGTTAGGTAAAGTCATCAGCCTCATTTTCTCTTCCAGTCACCAAAGTCCAGTGGCAAGACAAAAATCAGGATGATTAGTGGTGGACTGGGATGCAGTAGATGACCTGGGTGTCTTTGATGTCTAACCAGACTCTTAAGTGCTCCACAGTGCCTGCTTTATCTGCCTTCATGGCCATTGGAACAAATTGTTCTTATCCACTCATTCTGCTGGGGAAGTCTTCACATGCTTGGGGATATACCCCTAACTCACCAGGTTATGAATATTAAATTATGAAGATCATTAAAAGCCAAACTGAGGGATTTTTCTATGTTATTTTAGGGGAAATAGAGAGCCAATGGAATTTACTAAACAGGAGTTGACATGGTCAGACCTGTATTTTAGGAAGATTATTGAGTCATCTGAATAGAAGATGGGCTAGAGTGGGGAGAGACTTGAGAAAGGGAAACTGATCAGAAGGCTATTTTAGTAGGCTGAGCTCTTCTATGTACGTAGGGACACTGAGATCCCAGTGAAGCAGCCCTCAGAATCAGAATGAAGCAAAAATGACACTATATCCTAATAAATTCGATGATGGTCACTGTGTCCATATATGAGGCTGGAGCTGGACAGATAGCAAGTCAATGTTGAGTTTTCAGTGCTTCCATTAGCAAAGACTGTAGTGCTCAGTAAGCATTGTTTGAAATAATGAGTCTCAGAAAAAAGTCCCATGTTTAAAACCCCAAATTGTTTATAAGGATTTGCAAACAAGGAGATTAAAGTTTAAAATTTGTAAGATTCCACTATAGCTTATTTTTCTTTTAAATATCCCTATAGATTATATCCTCTATTCATCTCTTACAGAGTATTGCTGGCTAGTTAATGTACATTGTAGTTTTGGGAGTAATCATCTTTAAGAGCACCCTGATTCAAGTGACAGATGCAAGTTCATTCTGTCTTAGACATTCTCATTTCCAACAGGAATTCAGTAAAAAAAAAAATAATCCATTCTTTGAACAAATTTATCCATTGGAATTGAATATCCCTCACCTTCTTGCTGTTCATAACATGCAATACTCTATAACTCTGTGCTTTTTCATTAGCTGTCCCGCATATCTGAAATACTCTGCTTCCTCACACCTGGTCCCTTCTACCACTCATGTCTTTTACTTGAAATTGCCTCCAATTTACCCTGTATTTATGTTACAGAGGGATTTACATATTGTTCCAACCATTAGAATGTGAGCTCTTTGAGGGCTAGGAATGTGTTTTTGGGTTTCTTTTTATCCCTAGCACTTAGCACTGTGTCTGGCACATAGTTAAGTACTTAACAAACATTTGTTGACTTGTTGACTGATTTTTTTTAATCTGGTGGCAATAATTTAAATGGTAATCATAGAGTTTCTGGAAAGTGGGAATGCAGAGATCAAAACAAAATAGTCCCATCCCTCAATAAGCTTGCATTCTACTGGGGGTAAACATGTACATAGGTAAGCAAATACAAAATATAAACAAATTCATACAATGCAATTTCCAGGGTTGGAAAAAATATTCACCTAAACAATAGGGGGAATCAGGAAAGGCCTTTTGGTTATGATGGTAGTTTATCTGAACTTTAAAGGGATGTAGGGTTTCCAAAAAATATACTTAATGAGGAAAGCATGGGGCCAACCTGCACAAAGGTACAGAAACAGGAGATAGAAAGCCCCCTATGGGCACAAGCAAGTAGACAGTTTGGCTGTAATGTACAATGTGTCAGGGGAGTATAATTAGTGGGAACAATAGACTGGGGTCAAATTATGAAGAATTTTACAGGCCAAACAGAAATTAGTATTTTATCCTCGAGGCAACAGGAACGCACAGAAGCTTATTGAATAGGGAAGTGCCATGGTCAAAGGAGTGCTTTAGGAATTCAAATTTGACAATTCTTTGGAGGATGGATTAGAGAGCTGAGGAACTGCATCTTTAGAGAGACAAATTAGGAGGATATTATAATAGGCTAGACTAGTGCTTTCTAAAGTGGAAGCCATAGACCCCTAAGAGGATATGACCTGTCACAAGGGGCCTGTGACCAATCAACCACAAGTCTTGTTTCTAAGATAATCACATCTACCCTTTCCCCTCAACATTCCTATACTCTGCCCAAATATGTATGCTCCCAGATTTCCTCCTTTTGAATGAGGGTGACCATTGTAATAGCTATGCAGGTGCTATTGGGAAAATTCTTCCTTCCTGTCACACATATTCCCTGTTCAAATATCACTTCAAGGCTTCATTAGGTGCTTTATGAATGGTAGGCTCCATGCTTCAGAACAGTTACTGGTGAGTAAGAACTAGACCTCCCTTCTTTTTGTTTTGTGAGGGATAGAGTGAGTCACACAGAAAGAGAAGGCATGGGTGGGATCTTCCTCGCTGATCTCATTTCCTTCTTCCCTTGATGTCAAAAAACAAACAAAAAACCCAAATCCCTTCTAAGCTTCCCTATTACTATCGAAGACACTTCCAGCCTTTTAGTCATTCAAGTTCACAAACGTTGTGATCTATTGCACAGGACTGTTGTGAATATCAAATAAGACAATACATGTAAAGGCCTTTGGAAACCTCAAAGTTCAACATGTTAGTTTTTTGTTATCTTGTTGTTGTCTTCATATCTCTCTTCACATTCAAGCTCAATCTACTCAGTGGCCAAATCTCATTATTTCTGCTTCTAAAACATCTCTCACTTCTATGCCCTTCTATTTACTCCCACATCCACCGTAACAGTAGAAACACTGATCACTTCTCATCTGAACTACTGCATCAGTTTCTTCATTGGTCACTATTTCATCCTAGATGACTAGAAGAATTGTAGTACCCACAACAGAAATAAGGATGTTATGACGAGAGGAGGGTTTAGAGGAAAAGAAAATGAGCTCTGTTGGAGACACGTTAAATTTGAGATAACTATGGGATGCCCATCAATTTGTCGAATATGAGAGACAGGCACAGCCACCTGGACCCCTTCAGTGAAATGTGTCCCCTGCCTTAAAACTTGTTCTGTGTTAATACTCATACTACTCATGATTTAGTCAGCACTGAGAAAATCCCATTGTGGAAATACTCTCAGTCAACAATTCAGAACCTATTTATGATCCAGGAGATAAGTCCTAGGAAATTGACTAGGTACACAGGGCTTAACTGCCTTGTCGGGGTCACACAGATTATATTTTAAGAGGTTTCATGTTTTTCTCACTCCAAGTTTAGCATTTTGTTCACTACATCATGTTGCTCTACTGTTCATAATGCTGACTGAAATTATATATTTTCACTTATTTATATTTCTCCAGTTGATTTTTAGGTTCCATAAGATATTAGGTTTGGAAGATATATCAACAGTAAACCCTCTTATTTTTCAAACAAAGAAATCTGATACTAAGAGTGCTAAAAGTCTCACAACTAGCTAGGTGGTAGGCAGCAGGACCTGGACCCATGTCTACTGACATTGAATCTTACAATTTTTCTATTCTACTAAAATGCTTTTGTAATGATTAAAGGGGAGGTGAGGTTTGTATTCGACATTAATTTCCTTCCTTTTGTACTTCATATAAATCTTAATTAGCATAGGAATATAAAACAACTATCTTTCAAGTCTAACAAATAAATGCAGAAGCATGTTTTTTAATCCATCTTTGCTTGTATGGTTGTGGTTCATATAGAAAGCAATACATAAATACATATATATCTTTTTTCTCTCTAAAAAGGAAATTAAAGAAAGTAAATTAAATTGATTTTATGTGACCCTTAATTTTTTGTTTCTCCTCTGTACCAGTGGGTTACTTTATAGAAAAAATGATTGAGCATGCCAGTTAGAGATCCCAGACCTTACAAAGTGAATTCAGCATGCTTGAAGAAGAGATCAAATGAGGGAAATTAGAATACTGTCTTTTACTAAACCTGGCTAGCATTTTTGATAGGATCATTTTTATCATTTTGATAGGATCATTTATCATCAAGTGATCTTTTCATAATCATTATCCAATATGTATTCCAACATCAGAGAATTCAGATACTTTACCTTTATGTATTAGGACAGCTTCAGAGAATGGTCCTTTCCAGCTTCCTAGTAGTCTCTGTTAAATGTCAATATTGGTTTAACACTGCCATCATGGAGAAGCCCTCTAGGAGCCAAATCTCTTTTCTTTAGACCCCACAATACTGCAGCTTTTACTGTTACACTGACATCTGACTCTAGCATATTAGTCATTTATGTTTGGAAAGGGCAATTCAAACTTAATCCTTTAGAAATAGGTTTACAATTCATAGTCCCTGCAATTCAACACCATTTAATAAATGTGGCTGGTGGAAGGATCAGAGGATTTGGTTTTATTTCCCTTATTACTTGAGAGAATTTCCCTTTGTCTCCCCTTCAACTTATTTATTTATTTATTTTTTGGGGGGTAAGGCAATTAGGGATAAGTGACTTGCCCAAGGTCACACAGTTAGTGAAGTGTTATGTGTGTGAGGCTGGATTTGAACTTGGGTCCTCCTGACTCCAGAGCCAGTGCTCTACACACTGCACCACTTAACTGCCCCCAATTATTTTCTTAAAGTATACAATAATGGCTAAACATGGCCATGGATTGTGGGGGATGAGCTTTTTTTCAAAACAGTGAAATTAAAAGCTATTTAATTTCTTAATCTTGAAAGGTCTGTAGCCACAATGTATGTTATGGAATTAACTTACATACTTTCTTATAGGATTTTAAATTCAGAGCTGGAAGGGACCTTAGAGGTCATCTGGTTCAAACTCTCTGCTTTATAGGTGAGGAAACTGAGGACAAAGAAGTGAAGCAATTTGCTCAAAGACACAGAGCTAGTTATCTTCTCTTCAAATCTAGGTCCTCTGATTATAAGTCAAGTCAAGTGAGCAAGCATTTAGCATTTATTAATCTTCTTCTCCATGCCAGGCACTGTGCTAAGTGCTGGGAATATAAAGAAAGGAGAAAACAACAAAACAAAACAAAAACAAACAATTGAACCAGTTGTTCTCTAAAGGAGCTCACCCATTTAGTATTCTTCCCATCACATCATTACTGTTTGTTTTTAAATCCCTCAAACTCAATCTATAATTGATAGGCAAATCTTTGGAGGGCAATTCATTGTGGAGGCTGCATGGTAACACAGAAATATCTCTAAAACACTGAAATCTGGAAATTTTTTTCTTTAAATTCTTGCCTTGAACTTCAATAAATTCTACTATAGACACTGTTTGACTTTCCAGTCTCTTACCCTCCAGTCTTCTGCTAAATAATCTTATAGATATGTTAACAGATCTATTCTTACCATTAACCTCTTTTTTTCTTTTCTTTTCTTTTTTTGTTGCTGAGTCTCTGAATTTCCCGCTTATCTTCCTAGTTTTGTGCATTTATTAGCCTATAGTGAAGGTTTCATACAGGAATTTTTAAAAAAAATCAGAGGTGTTATTTTATGAAGAGAAGTGTAAGGACTAAGACGTGGGATCCAGTTCCCAAAATTCTGCTTTCAGTTACTTTTGTAGCCTTTGGAAAATCATTTGACTGTTCAGGAACTGATTCTTCTCATGTGTAAAATGAGAGTTTTGGAAGGGAATATTAATAAGGACTTATACTACTTGGTGACAATGTGAATAGAAAGGAGGGTTCTATTCTGAATGATATTGTAGAGATGGATCAGAGGTTGCTAAGGGATTCGATATGATATACCATAATATACCATCAGGGCTTGGTAAGTGATTTAACATATGAGATGTAAGAAAGGGGAGAGTAAGGGCTAATGCCCACCCTATGAACATGGGGGACTAGATGAATGGAATTGCCAAAGGTAGAACCAAGGAAGTCAGAAAGAACAAGTTTAGTTTTTAGATATGTCAAGTTTGGGGTGCTATTGGGATATCCTGGAGATATTCTGCAGGTCTTCGGGATGCAGGTATAAATCTCAGAAGGGAGGTCACAAAAGGAAGTATATGTTTCAAATTCATCCTGTACTTATTTCCCACTTGAAAACTGTGATAAAATCTGATTGTGGTCTTTGAGTTGAAGAGAACTCACATTTGCCTACAGTTATTGGTTATCCCCCTGGATTCTCATGGAGTAGTGAAGACATTCTAGAAAACTAGAAACTGGACACCTTGTAAATGTCATCTTCTGGAGGATTGGCCAGAGGAACAGACAAACAAACAAACAAAACTGACAATTTACTTAGACCCTCAGAAGAGAATGACTGAGAGTGTATTTTCCTTGCTTTCTCAGTTATGATATTGATGAAGGTGTCCCACTTTAAAAAAATCACCTTTACTTTATGCTGTGTATACATATATATATATTTGGGTACATATTGCCTTCCACAATGGAATATAAGCTCCTTGAGGGCAAGCTTTGTTTCCCTTTTGTATCACTAGTGCCTAACAGTGTCTGGAACAAAGTAAGTGTGCATTGATTAATGCATGTTGATTGAATGATTCTTTGACAGGATGGGAAATGGAAAATATTAGTTGTCTTATTCAAGTTTTTTTTCTTTGTTTATTTGATCTTATTTCTTGTGGGAATAAATTTCTTTGATATAACATTATTTCATCTTACAATCACTATTAAAAGCAGTGTTAATAAAGTAAACATTGAGAGACAACACAACTCTGGTCAAAGCAAGTTAGTTTAGCACCACGGTGTCAAAGGAAAAAGAAATGTCCCACCTTTCTGTTAAAATATGCTGAGCTAGATATTTTTGAAGAAAGTACCTGATGGGGAATTGTTTAGGTCATTGTCAGGATATTACTGTGTTATCAAAAACAAAACATGTTACTTTTTTTTTAAAGTTAGGACCTTGGATTAAAGTATTTTTAAAGCCCTTTTCAGTTCTGTCTATTCCCTGTGGGAATTTTAGAGAGGTCTCCTAAGAGACATACAAATAAGGAAATTTGATTTCCTGTAGCACAACTATAGCAAAGTTTTTCTCCTTGGTTGTATATTATGGTGTTTAGGAATCACCTTGAGTAGGAAAAAATGCAGAGGAAAACGATAAGGAAGACACCTTCTATACATCATTTAGTGATAATAATCACTGAGTCCATGAGTACAAAGAAACAAAACACATACAGTATTCTCAATACAGTGTCATTTACTACCAAATCTAGTTATTGCAATTTATGTTCATCATAAAAGAATCCCTTTAAATTATATCATCATAAAATTTATGTATGCATGTAGACGCAAGCATTTTTAACTAAGAGAATACATAAATGGTTATAGATACTATGTCACTCCATTAAAATTCTAAGTCAAACAGAACAGGAGTATAATAAGATATAAAGAGTTTAGTACAGTAAAGGTAAAGATTTTAAAGTAGTCTGTCTCTTAAAATATCTTAATATTTTTTGTGACTTTAGAAATGACTTGATTTACTGAAAGTGCTGGAATCAGCCGTAATCATATAAGCAAACAAATCTCTAAAAATGGCAAATGGGAAAACAAAATATAATTTTGAAAAAAAAGCTAGTGCCTTTTGAACTATTCAGGACTGTAAAATAGTATTAACCAAGCTTAAGTAATGCTTTAAATTTTAATAGGCTCTTTCAAATCTACTCTATGAGATATAGGAAGCGTAGATATTATCATCTTCCTCATTTTAAAGACAAAAGAATGAAGTCTTCAAAAAGTTTAGTGACTTATTGAAGGCTATAGAGCTATTAAGCTAAGGGAAGATCAACCTTCACCCCTTCCAGGATTTGAACTCTGGTATTGTAACTTTAAGTGTAAGTCTTTTTACCACTCTATCTTACTGTTAAAAAGAGGGCTACATATAAATTCATTAAGGTGCTATTGAATACTTTTCAAATGGGTGAAGTACTTCAACCACGAAACAAAATACAATTACTATCTTTTCTTTCTTTGACGATAGAGAATGGTGAGAATGGGAACAGACAGTTCTAAAAATCAAAGATTTTTTAAAACCATATTGCAGCCTCAATTTCCACTCTTGATTCTTACGATGGATGACCTATTTCATATAACAAATCTGTTGACATGCTACTATAGGATCTGAAACATATCGACATTCATATTTTTGTTATTAGTTAAATCAGAAGAAACAAGAACTTTACAGCTGAAGAAAGGATGGCATACACATTCTTCTTGGAGACTGGTTACTGTGTGAGAATTGTTTCTGAATCAACTGTCTAAGTAGAGTCAGTCCAGCAGCTTAATTAGAGAAAAGGTCAATTCCAAACTAAAAGAGAAAAGATCAAGATGAGGAGACACTGAGCTCTGGTCTGACCTATTCAAACAAGAAGCTAATAAAGTGAGAGAGAGAGAGAGATGAATGAAGGAAATCTACACTGCCTTTATCAACATTTCATAAAGAAGTTGAACTGATATAAAGTAATTGCCACAATGAGAAGGCAAAAAGAGCCCAGAAACTGCTCCAGCCAAAAAGCTTTTGATCACCTTGACAAGAAGAGCAACATGGTAGCAAAAGGCAACATTAATTTAGAATATAAATGCATTTGGGAATATGAAGTAGTAGGAAGAACAAAGAGTCATGGAAGGGAAAATGAGTCTGTAAAAATGGTGAAAAATTTGACAGTATTATAGCGATATGAAGTGAGTTATAAAAGATGAACATAGCTTGTCACACTCTCTCAGGAAAAATGTCCAGGAAGAAGTCCAAATAGTGAAGGAATTTCTTACAGAAGATGAAGAAGAACTTCCTCTATGGGGTGATATTGTGATGATAATTTAATTCCTGTAATATTATAGGACATCTGCAATACAAATTAATGACCATTACAATCTAATAATCTCATAACTCTTTGTGTATTCCCGGAATCCATTCCCTTTTCACCTCTAATAATTAGTACAGTTACAGTATTATCCTTTATGATGGAAAGCCTTCCTTGCTCCCCCTAATTGTTACTATTATTTCCTTCCTCAAACTGTTTTGCATTTACTAATTTGGTTACATGTTGTATCCCCTAGGAGAATGTAAGCTTTTTTGAGGGAAAGGACACTCTGCATGTGCATGATATTCATATCTATTGAACCTAGGAGAGTGCCTTGCCCATAAAAGATGCTTAACATGTATGTACTGAATTGAATACATATAGGACTAATGAAATTTAATGCCTTTGTATTCTGCCATAATCGTGCAAGCAAATAAATCTCTAAAAATGACAAGTGTTGCCTAAATTATAGCATGCAATTAGATAGGCAGCCCATTGAGTTAGTCTACTAGTACATCTAGAATTTGGGAAACTGATTTCAAAGCATTCAGAAGTAAGATAAGATTGATAGATTACAATGCTAATTGGTGTAACCATTCTAGAAAGCAATTTGAAACTATGCCCCCAAAGCTAATGAACTGCATATACTTTTTGACCCTTAATGCCACTACTAGCTTATCTCTCCATAAAATATAGCTTCTACTCTAGTCATTATCCTCATTACTTATCCTAGGACTTCATCCCTCTAAGGATCCTTGATAGGTAGGTAAGTTTCAACCTTTTCTTACTTCCATATATGTGCCTCTTTTTTTTTTTTCTCCTTTGGTTTGAATGTAAGCAGAGATTGCCTTGCTTACTAGTATTTGTATCCCCAGTGTTTATCCCAGTGCCTAGCACATAATAAATACTTAATAAATGCTTGCTATATCTATGTATCTATGTATCTATCATTTTTCAGTGCTTCATTTTACACATTTGTAAAATGAGGAGGTTGGACCAGGTAATTTTCATGTTCCCTTCTAGCTCTGTGATTCTGTTATTTGGAACTCAGCTCTGAACTTGTATCTCACTGTGAGCTGTATTACCTTTCTAAGACTTTTTTCATTGCTTCTGTGATTATCAGATCTTCTAAATAAACCATCCTTTATATTACAATCCACTTAAAAGATGAGAAGCCCACTTTAGTTAAGAAAAATATATGCCTGGTATCTCAAAAATCTTAATCTGTACACACATGCACATACATGTATATACATACATACACATGTACATATAAGCATGTACATACATATGTATACATATGTAATCACAGACATTATCTTTCTCTCTACTTTTCTATCATCTAGCTATACACATTCTTAACTGCTTGATTTCTATGTACATTTTTCTCACTCATTAGTCTAAAAGGAAAAATGAAATCTAGAAGTCCTTGTTTCCTGGAAAAAAAAGTCATCAATTTGACTTGATTTACAAAATAAATATATGAAAAGGAACATTAAAAATTTCATCTTAATGTGGAACCTAGAAGTCATTTAAAGCAATTATGTTTATGGAACAGAAGGTCTGCCAGTAAAAATAATTTATTCAAAACACTGTTTGTTAAATGTTCCATAATCCTAGAGCTGGCTGAAATCTGAGCCTTTTCTTTTTAACAATTCTGTCCTGTTGCTGTACTGTAATAATGATTTGTCTTTATTTATGGGTCTACACATTGTCTTTTAAGTCAGGTAATAGCTGCAAATCAAATAGCATCTTCTCATTCCTTGTCACATGCATACCAGACCCCCTCAAGCACTAAGCTAAACAGATCTGGCTTCACCAAAGCTGTTGTCAGCAATATCCTACTTTCTGTGCCAATAAATCTAACCGCTAATGATGCTAGATAATAGAATTGGTCTTTTGCTCTTTCTCCTTCCTCTGTTCTATTTTAAGGCAACTGCCTTTGTAAACAAACACTTATGCAGTATTAGGCATAGCATGGAAGGAAATAAGCTTGATCCATTAGTGTGTTGTGATGTTGTGGTCCAGGAAAATAAAAGGAAATAATGTGATTAGCAGAGGAAGGGGAAGGAAAGGTGTAGTAGAACAGCGGCGAAACTGATTGAAATCAGAGTGGCTTGGTTTTATTTATAAAACCTTTACATATCCTTACATTTATTAAAATGGGACCCTCCTGAACCTTGGGAGACTGATAGTAAAATCCTGAAAGAGAGGCATGAAGGAAGAATCTTTCAGGACAGTTTTCTTTTTGAACACTGGTGGTGTTTTCCATTTATTTCATCATTATATGACAAGAGATTGAGGATATGAAAAAAAAACACACACAAAACTCTTTACTGGTCATTTGGAAAATTAATAAATATCTGCCCCAGATACCCAAAAGACATCATTTTGAAGGTTTTTTTTAATTTCGTGTGTGTGTTATTTTATTTTTTATCCCCCAGATTCCATGTCTTTGTGGGAAAAAAAAAGTTTGCTTATTTTGTGAGCTAGCTTATAATAGTTATTCCATTCAAGGAAGTTTTGCATGACAAGGTTTTGCATGAGAGGAGAGTCAATATAACATTTCCTCAAATATAATAATCAAAAGGGAGGGTTTGTGAGGCACCTGAATATTTTGTAATAAAAGAAGGAGACAGAATTGTCTCAGGATATTTCACCTTCTGCCTAGGGAGTATTCAATATTCCAATATTCCAGTGGGTTAGTGATTTCAATGTGCACATTGCTTCTAAGACCCAAATAATGACTCAGCCATGACTGTAGATCCTGTGCGATCCTTGTCCATGGCCTCCAATGAGTTTACTATAGAGGAATCCCCCAAATTAAGTGGGGTATTCTTCGATTTCTCTTGATACTATGAAGAAACCAGTGGAGCACATGGCTGTCCATTGCCTGACTCTTGCCATGTGTCATCTTATCTTCCTTTTCACACATAATATACTTTAATTCATTTCACAAATTCTTTTTGTAATGTGTTTTAGCCTGCTTATTTTCATCTTGAGCCTCTCATTGCCTTTTGGTTAAGAATTTCTATTCTTTGGAGACTGGGTTGTTACTATGATTGGAAGCCATATAATGCCATCAGTTCTCTTAAAACAAATATTCTTCAAGTTAGATAATAATTTCTGTGAAAAGGAGTTCTGGGCCTAGCTTTCAAGTCAATCTCTTTCATAACACTTAAGGAAGGCCCAGAGGTACTTTTTCCAAGAGAGTCAAGGAGTTTTGCTAAAGAATAATTTAGTCAGAGCTTAAGTTAAAAAAATAAATAAAAAAATAAAAGGTGTGTGTGAGTGTGTGTGTGTGTGTGTGTGTATGTGTGTGTACATATGTACATTTGTTCCTTTTTGCCTCTGGGTGTGTGTGTTGTGTGAATTTTAAAGGAATCTTAGAGAAAGATGACAAAGTCCTTGTCTGTTCACTTGACTTGAGACATGACAAATCATATTAGTTCTCTAGGTCTTAGTTTCTTTACCTTAAAATAAAGGGGGTTGAACTAGCTGAGCTCAAAAGTCCTTTCTGGCCCTAATTGCTAGGTTTTATCTTTAGAGGGTAATTTCTGCATGGAAACTTCTTAAAACAAATTAAAAATTCAACATTGTTTTTTACTCTTTAAGTGCTTACCAATAAGTAATGTAGCTAATGCATCTGTTGCTTAAGGTTCAAAATAATCCATAGATATTCAGGAATATACTAGGGCATTGTGCATAAATACTTTAAAAATAAATTTCTGCATGGGAATATATAGCAACTTTTTATTATTATTCCAGCTCTACCTAGGACCATCATATGCTTGTAAATATTCGTAGAAGCTACGGGATGTCGTAAAAAGAACATGAGAGTTAAAAACATGATTTAGAATCCTGGCTCAATGACTTAACAGCTTTGTGACCACTTAACCTTTCTGAAACTCAATTTCCTCGTCTAAAATAAAAGGATAGCTATACTTGCTTATCTACCTCACCAAGATATTTTTGAGGAAAGTACCTAAAAAACTATAAAGTGATATCTAAAGATGAGATGTCTTTGTTATTGGACACTCCTAAAACATATTTATTAACTCTCTAATTATCAGCTGATCATCTAGAAACTTTGAGAGTAAATTAAGTGGTAATCTTTACTTTTCATAAGCACTTTACATTTTAATTGACCAAAGCTAAGTGTGAGATAGTATAAATAATATAGATGTGCCATGAGTTTTCCTGAAAATTATAGTAAAGCACTGGAGATAATTTACCCACCCCACACTCCTACAATGTTTGACCAGGTATCCATGTTTTTTGAAATAATATTACTCTCTCAAAGGAGAGAAGGAAATTTAAATAGGTTTTGGAAAAAAAAGAAAATGGATTTTTTTTAAAGAAACTTTCTTGAAACATGAATGCAAACTGTGGGCCAAGATAGTAAAAATATTTCTCTGGATTTTCTGACAAGAAATTGGCTAACACCAAGCTCTCAAGTAAGTATTGCCACTGCTTCTTGTATACCTATTAATTAATAGAAACCAGATTCTTGCTGCATATTTTTAATTTGTGTGTGTGTGTGTAGGGGAGATTGGTCTAGATCATTTTTAGGAAATAGCTAAATCTGCAAAGTTAAAAATCATCCAGGGAATTATTATAGTTCAATGTATGCTGGTGTTCAATTTTCCTCTTTATAGGTAAAATATTTGAAATACTAGATGGATATGTGATACCATTAGCATAACGTATCCAGATTCTTTTTTTGATCCTATGAAAGTAGTCCAATAATTCTTATATTGTCTCTCTTTTATCTATTCTCTGGATCAGTTGCTTTTCTAATGAAATGTTTCAGATTCTCTTCTATTTTTTTCTAAGTTTACCATATCTTGGTATCTTACAACATCATTCTATTCCACTTAACCAATTCTAGTTTTCAAAGAGTTATTTTCTTCCTTAAGATGTTATATCTCCTTTTCTAATTGGTTAACTTTCTTTTCATAATTTTCTTGGCTTGCTTTTATTTTTTTTCTAATTTTTCCTCATTATCTCTTATTTGATTCTTGAATTCCTTTCTTTTCTTCCTCATAATTTTGTATCTCTTTTTTAATTGCTACATCAACTCTCTCTACATCTTCCATAATTCAATAGATGATTCCTACTGAATTGTTAGAAGTGCACAGAAATTCAGTAACTTGCTGCTGTTTACATAGCCAGTAAATGTCAAAGTTAGAATTTGAACCTAGATCTTCAGATTTTCCAATCGCAATTCCACAGCTGCCTCTATGAAAAAAGTATAGACTAACACATTATTTTTATTACTTCTCAATGTAACTATTTCTGTAGCATATGTTGTGCTCATATCATACCTAAAATAATGTATGTGTCATGCTATGAAATGTGGGATGCTAAAAATTGTATAATCCTTCATATTAACACTTTCCCTTAGAGTCATTAGGCCATCCCAATGAGTGTCTTCAAAACTTCCTCTCCCAATTTTACTTTTGTATAAGATTTCTTCATTCCTGAAATGTTCACTCTGTTCACTTTTTGGAATCTCTCACTTCTTTCAAGACTCATCTCAGGTGCTATTTCCTATTTGAAGCTTTTCCTAATTTCCCTTAGTTGCTAGTGCTCTTCTGTAACTCAATCCTGCCTTGTGGGAGTGGGTGGTTGTATGGGGTCAGTAGGTTGGAGTGGGGGAGATTTATAAATTCACATATCTCTATCTCTAGAGGATAGTATGTATATTGTATGTGTTTGTACACACACATATGTATGTATATACACACATATACACACATGTACACACATCCATGTGTATATACATACATACACACATACATACATTTATTTATTTATTAAACTTTTTATCCCTAACATCTATCACACACAGTCCCTGGCACATAGTAGGTATTTAATAAATATTTACTGAATTAATTGAATGGCATATCCTATGGTGCAGAAGCAATTATGACTATACTTCTAAAGATCAGAATGCTTGAAAGAAGCAATGAACATCTGCTGAAGTTAATGGTTTTTCTAAAGAGAGAATTTGACTAGTGGTAGAAATGAGAAAGCGGGGAAGAGTAGACAGTGATTAAAACAGTGATGTTTCTTTGCCAGGGGAGGTTTTATCTAATTATTATCACCATTTCTAGATGTTAAACAATAGATATGACCCTTGGTACACCAATGGCCCAACTTTCATGCCAGCCGGCCTGGAGACATAAGACTCTGATATGATTGATAGCAACAGAAAGGATTCACTACAAAGTACCAGGATGTGGGGCTATTACAAACACTGCCATTTGCCAGGTTTAACTTGAAGTAAAATCAAATCTTGCAAATAACTGAAATGGAACAAAATAAATAAAGCATCTGTTTTCAAATGATTTTAAATGTTTGTAAGTTGAGTCAGTCACTTTCTAACTCAATCAACTTGTCCTTTCGAGTTAATGGGCTGTGATATAGTTTATTTATATTGTTATCCATTTTAAAGGGTTTTATCTTAGCCCTGGGCTATCTAGTCTTGTCTTTACTTTGTGAAGACTTCTATTGGAAGAAGTAAGATTCTGATCTTTCTCAGAACTTCTGGCAGTGTTTGTTTCTGTAAAATGAAAGCATGTAGCAGAAAGAGAATTGTATTAAGAATCAGGAGACCTGGTCTCAAGGCCAGGCCCAGTTACCAATTAACTTTCTGCCTAAAATTTTGGGGCTTTCATTTCTTCCTTTGTGAAATGTGACAATTGGATTAGATGATCTCTATCATTCCTCAAATTTCTTCTCTCCTATGTCAACAATTAAATATTTTTTAATTTAATTTAATTTAAAAAAATATTTGTTAATGAATAGTGTCATTTGTTGATAAATAAGTCTATATATGTATATATATATACATTATATATATATAGAGAGAGAGAAAGTGAATACTAATATATTATTGGCAGCAACACTGTTTTTTAATAATTTTCAACCAATTTATATTTATTAAGCATCTAATTTATTGAAAGTCCATCAGTGGTGGGTATTGTGGAAAGAAATAAGTAGCCATCTGAAATAACACTTTGGTAATTGATAAATCTGTGTGCTTCTTACAACTATCATACCATTCATAGTGGTGTTCCCAATTTACTACTGGTCCCAATGGCTCAGCCTAGAGCATTCCATTGAGATCTACCATAAACCAATTTATTGAAGAGGTTAAATTGTTTGTAAAATGACTTAAAGTTGACAAGTGCTTCAACAGTATAAGAAACTCTAAATAATTGAGAGGAAAAAAAAATCTTGGTCTTAGAGAACAGATAATGGACACTTCCTCCTCTACTACTGAAGGGGGACTAGTGTGACAGAATATTGTATATATTGTCAGATACAGTCACTGAATTAGATTTATTTTTGGTTATCTATTTTCTCACAACAGAATATTCATTGGGATGAAGGGATGTGAAACAGCATTGGTGCAAAAAAGAAAATACATCAATAAAACTTATTTTTTGAAATGGATAAATATGTAAGTGGATTTTTTTGAGTTCCTTGTAAGATTTGGTTTTGATGACATTGCCAATATTTATTTTATTCTATTTTATTTACCTTTCAATAGTCCTCACTGAATAGAAAAAAAAATAATAATGACCATTTCTGTAATTGTTCAGAAGGGAATCAAATTCAGTCCCTCTCTAGTATATTGGTATGTAATAGAAATATCTCCAGAAGAGGGTAGGAGCAAAATGCTTGAAATTCCATCAGAAAGTTATTCACAGAATAGGAAAAATCCTAATTTCACTTCTGCCTCCTTCTAATTCAAATTATGTTTGTGGTTAAGCTCAGGAGCTACAATATTTAAAGTCATAAAAAATTTGAAAGGAAAATGATAATTTTCAACTGTGTAAAAAATAACTATGTTATGGAAGACTTAAAGAAGGCATAAGAGTGATTTCAGAGGGCTTATTCTACATATCCCGGTAAGGCAGAAACCACAAATGAATAGAGATTGTAGGTAAACAGATTTTTGCTTAATATAAGAAAGAATTGATTAACAATTAAAATTTTGCAAAGCTGTAGTAGGAAACCTAATCATGGAAGTCATCATTAAGGATCTGTTTAAGCAAGAGCTACATGTCCACTTCTAGGAGTTAGTGTGAAGAAGATTCGTATAGTTGAATAAGAGGTTGGAAGAGAGTCCTCCAAGTTCCCTACCAAATCTGAGAATTCTATACTTCTATAATTATAAATATGTATGTATATATATATATATATACACACATACATACATATATATATATATGTAAGAGGAATTTTTCCTTCAATTTATAACTTGCCACATAAAATTTGAAAAGTAAGCAACTGATTTATTGTCAAAGTGTAACTATTTTTGAGCTATGTAACCTATATTACAATATTGGAACAAATGATTGTACCTAATTCCAATAAGATCAGTGTTTGTATAGTAATAATAATAATAGCTAGTATTTATATAGGGCTTTTAGGATGGCAAAGCACATTACAAACAATATCTCATTTTATTCACACAACAATATGGACTAAAAAACCTGATTTCCATTGGTTTCTACCTAAAAAATAAAACTATGTAAATACATTATTATAGCACATATATGAAAAAATGCTTCTTGTAAAATTTATATCATTTTAAAAAGTCTATGAATAATCTATTCTAGATTTTTGTAATTCTTTCTTTAACCTCTATGCACTTGGACATAAAATAAGACAACATAAACTACTTTTTGAAATTAACATAAATCGCTCATCCATTGAAACATCAGATCCAGTTGAAAACCAATTTCAAGTAATGCATTTTACATGTGTGTCATGTCACCCAGCTTTATTCCTACTCATTTAACTGAGGTGCCATAGGGATATACACTTATAAGCTGTGTTAATGGGTTCCCAGCCTCTAAGCATAGTGTGTATGAATACCAAATGGCAATATGTGATTTTGTCTGCTTTGATCTTAACTTGTTCCTAGCAGCCTACAAAAGGTACATATCTGAAAAATTTTCATTCTGACTCTAGAAAGTCAAACATAATGATTGTGTTGATTGCTACTGTCAAGTGACTGTCTATTTAACACAACATGGCAAGCTCTCTATAACCCAAAGTCTTTTAGAATGAAAACCTTAATTATTTTCGTAGTTACCTCAAAGAACTCACTCTCTCTCTGTCTCTCTCTCTGTCTCTCTCTCTCTCTCTCTCGGTCTCTGATTTGTTCATTTCATTCATACGCTTCCATAGATTCTTTGACTTTACAAGCACCCAGACAATGGGATCACTGACACAATGCTTACTGCACTTTGCAATTTGCAGCCTCTACATTTGAAAAACTCAAGAAAGAAATAATGAGTACTATAGGTCACAAAGACCAAATTATAATTAAAAATTGTGTAATGCATTGATAGTCATTGTTTCTATATTACAGTGGAATATTATCTTTCTTAAATGGTCATTAGAAACATGTCACTATTAAACTTTAAACAAAGTTTAAACAAAAATGGTGGCTAAACACATTGAAAAGAAACCATGGATTTTTTTGTCATTAATAAATCAAAATTATGTTTTAATAATCAATTTCACAAGAATGGTTTGCTTTTCTTCTCCCTACCTAATTAGAGCTTACATGTTAGATAGAATACCATTAAAACTTCCATGAATTGATTAGAAATTCATATTCCAGGAAAATATCTCAAATCTGAAGTTAGAAGATTATGATTCATCCAGAGGTTGAAGGATTATACACCCTTCAGTTTCCTTGGAGACCATCTAGTTTCATCATGTATAGTATTCCGTGGATGCAGTCTTATTTCCTCAGAGTGGCACATCATTTTGCCCAATACATTTTATTTTCAGTCATATAAAATAAACAAGAGCTATTCTATGAAGACCCATAATTATAATAGCATTTTAAATTAGCTAGTTCAAAATAATGGGCTTGGAATCGATATTCTGCAAGGTTTCTTTTGGTCTTAAATTCTATTTCTATCACCTGGCTATATTATACAAAAAAATCACATACTGTTCCTTTTATAATTAGATTATATCTTGATGTTTATATTGTTTCTTGAAAAAAGTTAAGCACTTTAGGAATTGTATATATTCTTTTTGACACAATTATTACATAAATCATTTTATATTAATAATTACACATGCAAATGCATGTTTCTTCCAACTATATAGATGGCTATCCAACTATGCCTACCTATTCGGAGGACTATCATATATATTTTCCCATAATTTCATAAACAGTCCATTATGTAATGTCGGAATTTGAGGGAATATGAATTCTCTGGAGATACAAAGGCACCTTTCTCTACTCTAACTGTGTGCCTCAAGGCTCTGTTCTATACACTTTTCCTTCTCTTGACTTTTACTTTCTTGGTGATCTCAAAGAGTGATTCCCAATTATATATATCTAGCCCAGGTCTGTTACCTGAACTTCAGTCTTGCATTATCAATTGCCACTTGGATTTTTTCAACTGGATATCCTGGAGACATCTTAAATTCAATATAAACCAAACAAACAGAACTCATTATCTTCCTCCTTCTACCCACTCCTCTTCCAAATGTCCCTAGTTCTGCTGAAGGCATCATCATTTTTCTAGTAGCCCAGTTTTATAAACTTGGTATTATTCTTGACTCCTCATTTTCACTGACTCCATATATCCAATTAGTTGCTAATTCTTGCTTTCTGCCTCTGCTCCATCTCTCACTTCATATCTCTCTTCACTACTCATACTGCCACCACCTTAGATAAGGCCTTCATCCTCTCATCCAGATTACTGCAATGATTTCATAAAAAGTCTCTCTGACTGACTTCAGTCCAATCAATTCTCCACACAGCTGCCAAAGTGATTCCCTTGAAATGTAAATTTGACCATATTAGTATTCTACAAAATGAACTTCAGGCATTTGCTATGACCTCTAGGATTATATGTAAACCTCTCTCTTTGGCTTTTAAAGGCCTTATGAAACACTTAATATAGTGCCTGGCAAATAATAGGTGCTTAATAACTGCTTGTTCCTTCACATCTTGGCCTCAAAGTAATTTTCCGAGCTCATTATACATTACTACCCTCCCAGCATTCTAAAATTCAACCAATTTTTTTTCCTTTTGCTCACATATAGTATTCCTCTTATCTCTCTGCTTTTGAATTGACTATCCCCTATACTTGGAGTGTAGCACTTTCTCCTCAATACCCCTTCATAGAATTCCTCTTCCTTCAAATTGAACTCAGGTACCACCTTCTACACAAAGCTTTTCCTGATCTCTCAATTGCTAGTTCCCTCCTTCTCTGGGAAAGTGAGCCAGAGCAGAGCATACTTGCTACAGTTGTAATCTCTAGTGGCACTCTGGGAGAAAAGGAAGATAATTCTTTCTTCTATTGAAAGAGAGAGACAGAGAAAGAGAGAGAGAGAGACAGAGAGAGAGAGAGACAGAGAGAGAGAGACAGAGACAGAGACTGAGACAGAGGGACAGAGAGAAAAGAAAAGGAGAATGAAAAGGAGGGGAGTAGAGGAGAATGCTCTGTTGTAGCTAAAGTAGTAGGTTGGAAAAGTATTGTCCCTGAGTTTTTTAAATCTGTCACTTTCTATTAGAGAGGAAGAGAAAGGAATCATGAATAACTGGTCATAACAGCCACACCTAAGGCTACATTATAAAAATACAAAAAAATCATGGTATAGGGGCTGGGGAGCTGGTCCTGCAACTGGAGAGACCTGAGTTCAAATGTTGTATTGGCTATTTTATGCTAGATAAATCTCTTTACCTCTCAGTCATTTTTCAGGCCACTCACTAAGACCTGCATTGGTATAGCACATTTCCTCACCCTGGACTTTGCCAATTTTACTTAAGTAAAATATGATTAATTTGTTTTTTTTTTCAGAGTAAATAAATCTTTCCTATTGGAATATTCACTAATATGTCAGACCTTTATCTCACAAAGAACTCACCAAAAATGGCTGGCCTTACTGAAAGAAAACAGCATATGAGAGTCACAGTACCTTTTTCTAGCTCAACTCAAATGCTCAGTGTGTCGTGGTTCCTCAAGCAAAGAATACTGTGCTGAGAACCAAGGAGCTACGCCTTGTGAAATTCTTAGTAAGATCATATGATCATTTCAGGGCTAGGTGCAGGGGTTTACTGAAGGCAACTCCAGCTGCTCACAAGAGCCAACTGTTAAATTTTTAGTATGATCTTTTTACACCTCAGAATTTGGCAAACACTACAAGGTAGAGATATGTTGATTTATTTATTTTGTTGTTGCTGATTGTCTAGGCTCAAGAATTCGATTTAAAAGTGTGTCCTATGTACATTTCTGTACCCCCCTCCCTTAGGAAAGCTAGTTGTTTAACATTTATCAGCACACCCCTGGCTAGGGGTGACCTTTGAGAACATCTGATCCAATGCTTTCATTTTTCAGATGAAGGCATTGGGGCCCAAGGAAGATGAAGTGATCTAGTTCTCCTGGTTACTTACAGAGAACTACCTGACCGAACTAGGATTTGAAGGCAGGTCTCTTGACTTCATAGCCCACCCAATCTCTTTGTGCTGGCACGTAAATACTTATTATCTTAACTTCTTTGCTCAGTGCATTTGTCTCATACCCTGGCATTTTTCATATTCTATAATTTTTATCTACTGTGCCATATTTTTCACTTATCAAAAATATATGGAGATTATTTCAATGACCCTGAAGAAAATATCTCAGTTTTATTTTTTCCTTATGCAAATCTTACCTAATCTCCTCTTATCACATTATTTCTTTGGATGAGTTTTTTTAATCAAACTCTCAGTGATTGTAAATATTCATTATATGTGGTGGAGAGAGAGAGAGAGAGAAACAGAGAGAGACACACACAGAGATAGACAGAGACAGACAGAGACAGACAGATACAGAGACAGACATAGATAAGACACAGATACAGTGAGAGCAAGCTTTGGAATGAATATTTCTTAAATACTTTAGTGAATCTGTGAAATCTTGATGTAAATACTCCTCCCATCCCAGTGACGCAGATCACAAATCATCCACAGCTTCTGATCCCTTGTGACGCTTATTGATGTCCTCCCAGAAACCCTCCACAGTGTTTCCACCAAACATGCTGGAGGCTTCGCTCTAGGTCTTTTTATTTCAAATGCAGCCAATAGAGCACATGGGCTGTGTGTCTGTTATTCTCTGCTCTTACTATATGACTGACTGACTTCTTTTTCTAGCTGTTCATCTATTTTATAATACTTTTTACACTGTTATTTCCATATGTTTTGTTCTTGGTAAGCTGTTATAGCCTATTTATGGTCATAGTGTATCTTTTCATTGCCTTTTGGGGACTCTCAATTTTAATTCTTCAGAGACTGTGGTATTCCATGATTCAGAGCCAACTTGCATCGCCAGAAAAAAGATAAGAATTCAAAAGATGTTTATGCTTAAGTATAAGCTTGGAGCTACTAACACTGCTGTACAGTCCCTAAATGCAATTCAGCATGCTTCTCCCCAACTCATCTTTTCAATTCTGGAATCAGTTAATTATTTTTAGTATCAGTCTAAGGTAAAAGTACTAATATAGCAACGACTGTTCATCCAACTTTAGATCTTAGTACGGACAATAGAATTCTTAATCCATTTGTGTGGACTATTGAGCTGAACTCATGTGAATGGTTATGCATCTCATTTTGGAGAATCTGCAGTGTTCTTGGGCTTGATGCAATTAGTAAAATGGTTTCCACAAACAAGAACATCTTGAGGACCTCATCATCTATAGGCAGTTACTCTTCCATTTGAACTCTACACAAGAAATCTTTTATGACAGTGGCCAAGATATATGGAAAGCATATGTCTCACTTCTTTCTGCTTTTCTTGATAGCAGTATGCAGAGGATCATTAAACAATTTATCTACTGCAACATTTATAGATCTATTCTTACATGTATTTATCAAAGAATCTAATAAAAATTTAACATATGCATGGGAGACAGTGCTGGAAGAAAGGCACTGAGGCTGCATTTTGCTCTGCCAAGTGAAACGCTTTATTGAAATTAACAAACATTAATCACAACAAAATCTTATATTCTCTGTTCAGCGGGGTAGGGTGTGATGTCTTTCCCAGCCTTGAGACATCTGCCATGTCTTAAGGCTTCTTACTGCATGTGGGTGGGCCTTTTTAGACATTTAGGTGACCTTTTAATGCATTTGGTGATGACAAATCTTTGTAGTCAATATGGCTAGAGGCTAATAGGAAGCTACACAAATGTAGGAAAAGCATGAACCATAGCCCTATAAGCCAATCATATCTTGAGAACAGCTTCTTTGCCTTTTAGGGACATAATTAGCCCAACCTACATTCCATGTACCTTATACTTCTGAAATGTATTTATAGCTTTTATTAGGCAATGTAAAAGATGTATAGGAGGGGTAGGGGTAGGGAAACACTAAACCAAAAAGACAACAAAAACAAAATACAACCAACACATTTAACAGCCCCTTGAAGGAGTGACCAAATCTATGGAATATAATAACGACCAGAAATCCTAGGTTCTACCTCCTCCCTCCAGAAGGGCTGAGTTCTAGACCTCAGTGATTGGTCTATAACTCTGTTTGATGGGTGATGCCAAATTTTTATAGTTCCCAGTGGGTCTCTTGAGATAAAGCAGGATGATGAGCAGTACAAACAACAAGAAGGTGAGAGCCACAGCACATCTGATAGCACTTGCAGCTCAGTCATCAAGTCTGCATCATGGCGAAGGGCACTAAAAACAATAGAAGAGGAAATAGGCATCATGCACACCACCTATCCTGTGATCTGAGTTGATCCTGATGCCCTTTCCATACCTCTGCTCACTCAGTGCTCCCTAGTTTACCTGCCAATACCTGTCCTTCCCTGGGATCCTCATAAGAAGGATAATGTCAAATTATGGACATTTTATAAATTCCACAGAAATATTGCTGGCATCTTAGCCATATGTCCAGATTGTCAATGGACCCACTCCCCAACATCTTCTGTTCTTAAAGTATAGCCAATCTGGTTGTTTAATTTGGCAGAAAACACATTATAACATGGATGGGTGTTATTATTCTTCCCAAATAGTTCTATGCAGAGGAAGGCATCAAAATCCCACCATTTGTTCTGACCACAAAGGGGAGAGCTTTGGATCTATTGTATCTGTTCCTTCCAAGCCTCAGGATACTTGCTGAGACATTGACCAGTACCTACATTTCAGCACAGATTAAGTTCTTCTTTGCATCAGTCCTCAAGGCTCACTGAAATGCCAGCCACGTAACCTGCTAGATCTTCCCCATGCATATGGGGATGAAACCATCTTTCTTTAGTGTTAATGATACTTCTATTTCTTCATTTGACTCATTAGGTACTATGATGTTAGAGAACAATTATGGTGTCTTTCTCATCACTGATGTAGCAAATATTTTGTTATAGAGATAGTGAGGTAACCCCCCACCTTCTTCATCTATTTGTTGTCCTTTTTCCAATTTCATCTCTTAATACTATTGAGATGCTATTGAATTCCTACTCTAATATGAGTTATTCTAATACGAGTGTATAATATGTAAGTTTATAAAAGAACAAACTTTCCCCCTTCCCCTCAATTACCCCCTTATAAAGGTAGGCCAATTACTGCCTCTTGCTTAAAATATAAAGATTTTAACATCACTTCTATAGCCCTTCATATTTCATAGTTTTCCATTCATGTGCTTTACATTTCCTCTAAACTGTTTGCTATTTCCCAAGTCAACATTCCATATTCCTCTTCTATACTTTTGTAAGAGTTTACCACAAAGCCTGAAATGCACCCCCTCATTACCTGTGCTTCTTTGAATTCTTAGCTTCTTTTTAGGTTAACCTAAATGTCATCTATTTTGGGATGCCTTTCCTAATCGCCCTATTTGTGAGTGCATTATCTCTCTCCCTCCTCTTCTAGTTACCAGGTATGTAGTTATAGTGTGTGTAGTGTATGTGTCCATTAAAATGTAAGCTTCTTGAGGTTAGGCATTTAATGTGTTTTTTTTTCTATATGTAGAGCTTAGTTCAGCACCTGGCAAATGATAGGTATATAACATATCATATATCATGACTAGCCACTTGTGGGATTATTATAAAAAAGTGGCAAAAGAGAAAAATGTTTTGTTATTTAGCTTATAGTTACAAAAAACAGGCCCAAGTAGTATGATGCATTCAATGTTGTCTAGTTTATGCAAAATACTGTGCAGAGAATGTCAAAGATATATGTTCTTCCTCTGGCTTTTTTTCATGTAGGAGCCATGCTTATTACTTAAAACTTTCATATATTTTTAGCTTTCAAGAGTGAAGACAGAGTGGCTTAAAAACTGTCCTAGCTTCCATGAAGAAGGTGTCTCTTTTCAGTTTCTCTCTGTTTGTATGAGATGTGTTTACACAGCATATGAAAGAGAATACTAAAAAGAAAGATCAATATGGTCTATTTCATAGAGATTTATCTTTGTGATTATTAAGGGTAACTTAGCATTGAAACATTGAAAACCAAGCAGAGGACAATGACTCAGGGTGAAACCCTTTTGATTATGTTAACCATTAGGGGATTATCAGAGAGAGAAGTATGATAAATGATCTCTCTCCCCTTTCATCCACAGTTGACCTTTTTTATGTGATGCAAGAAAATTTGGAAGAAGCCATCTCCCAAAAAAGTACAGCTGGCTGCCAGAAAATTTGAATTTCATTTCCTGAAATGTCATTGGGATAAGGCATATCTTCATTGTAAAGGGATTTCTTACTGTGACTGGACACATGGGCTAGTCTCTGACATTCAACAAAAATAACCTCTGATGTTCAGATCTGGTTCCCGAAACCATTACATCCAGCAGCAGGAAAAGGGGAATTGTATCAGGTCATGCAATGGGAACTGAAAACCCCCAGAACTCTGCTCTGCAGGGGAAACGTATCTATGGCCAGAGTCACAGGAAATGTGATAAAAGGCTCAGCAAAATAGTGTGTGACTCTCAAGGTGAGGTGTTACTGGAATTTTATTACCATAACTGTGCCTGCATAATAAAACCATTATGGCGCTACAGTAAATACTGTAAATCATAAATTCCTGCCTATAAAAGCTTACAATGAACTGCAAGTAAATATCAGTAAGATATATGAATAGTGAAACTATTCAAATACATGTGGCAAGTTAGTGAAGAAGGGACCATATTTTGGCCTTCTCTGTAGTGCAGACTATGAAAGTTCTGCCTAGAAGAGTGATGGGGGTAGCATGTAGCAAAGTCATCAAGATAATGGGCACATCTCTATGTCACTACCTTAATGTCTGATTTCTAAACTTCATTGTATTTCTGCTTCTTCAGATTTAAGATTAATAATCTCATCATTACTGGACAAAGAAATTTTCACTGAACTTTGCAGACAAGCAGGGCTTTAAAATAGTTTTCTGCAAATTCTAGAAACATAAATTCTTTAAATATTGTTAAAATTGAGGCAGCTAGATGGGTCCAGTGGATAGAGCACTGGTGTTGGATTCAGGAGGACCTGAGTTAAAATATGGCCTCAGATACTTAATAGCTTTGTGACCCTGGGCAAGTCACTTAACTCCAATTGCCTCAAAAAAAAAAAAAAAAGAAAAGAAAAAAAGGAAAAAAAGAAAGAAATTGCTAAAATCACTTATATTAGGTCTAGGACTGCATGGTTTGGCTTAGATTATGACTCCATTGTAGAGATTTAAGATGAGATGTCATGACTAGATCAATTTTGATCTATATAGAAAGTCAATTGAGACAATTCTGGCCAAAAAAAATAATCCACTTCAGGATGATAAGTATTTATACTGACTGTTCTTACAAGTTCTATTAATCAAATAACTGCTGGTTTCCCCCTTCATTTTGTGCTAGGGTGACACAAGGAGAAAAGAAAATTCAGTTTATTCAAATTAAACAAAAAATCTGACTTTCCTGATTCTCTTTTAGTTTTATCTCTAGTCTCTAATATATTTTTATACATAGTTATTTGAATTCATCTCTCCATTAAAATGTGAGCTCCTTGAGAGCAGGGACTATTCATTCATTCATTCATTCATTTATTACATTTGTTTAAGTCCTTAGCACTTCAGCAATAGTACCCTTCACACCGTAGGCCCTTAATAACAGTTTGTTAACCTGACCCGATTCAAAGAAAAACTCAAAGCATTTTTATTTCTGATGCAAAAATTTATTTTGTCCTTTGATATATTCTTAAAATCTACTCCTCCTACTGTTAAATAAGAAATTCACCTAACATTTGTCTATGAGGGTATAAAGAGATAATTAAATTCTTTTATGTTCTCGAAAGTTAGGCAAAAGTAATAATTCTTATAAGGTATTTTAGGTTTTACACTTTTTATACTTTGTTCTTGATCAGTCATGTCTTACTCTGAGACCCCATTTTTGGGTTTACTTGACAAATATACTGTAGTAGTTTGCTATTTCCTTCTCTAGCTTATTTTACAAATGAGGCAACTGAGATGAACAAAGGAATCTTCTTGACTCCAAGCCCAGTGCTCTATCCACAGTGCCACCTGCCTGCCCAGAAAAAAAAAACACCTTAGAATTTAGAATGATTTAGAGGTCCTATAGTCTAACCTGCACTTCAATGTAATCATTTCTTCTGTAGTATGTCTGATGTTATTGTAGTTCAGCTGTTTCAGTTGTGTCTGACTCTTTGCAACCCCATTTTGGGATTTTCTGTGTAAAGATACTGGAGTGGTTTGCCATTTGCTTCTCTACCACATTTTATAGATGAGGTAATGAGGCAAACAGGGTTAGGTGACTTGCCCAGGGTCACACAGCTAGTAAATGCCTGATGCCGGATTTGACTCAGATCTTCTTGACTCAACGCAGCACTTTATTCTCTGTGCCACCTAACTGTCCACCTTTCTATGTATATTTAACGCCAACTTCACATTTACTATGTGATTTACCTCTCCTTCCCCATTATTTATTTACCATTTACTATGTCTATGGGAGTTTTATTCATATTTAGATTTAGTAACAGTAACCCCATAGGGCAGCATTGAATTAAATATTAGTATTCTTGAGCCACTAACACAAGGTTGATCGTTGAAGTCACAACCTTGGTGACCAAAATGACAACATAGGAGCATGACACTAGGGCAAATGTATTTCTTTGTTAGCCTATGATTTTCTCATATCATTTATAACCATAAAATCATGAGATAGATAAATTAGAGAAGGAGAATATGTCACTAGGCAGAATTGATATTTAGATTAATTTTCAAACAAAGACTAGGGTCATTTAATCAATTCACCACATATTTTTCAAAGGAGTCGTAATACCAAAGGTGATATGCTAACCATCATTCCAAATCTTTTTTCCCCCACATAAAATGTCCTCTGTAGTTTGATTTTGGTCGTTTCTATTTTTAATTTCTATTTTTGTCATTAAGTGTACACAATGAGATTGTAAGGTTCTTGATGGCATCAGTTGTGTTTAATACTTTCACTTCATTGTGGCACATGGGAAAAGAGAGGCATAAAAGTTAAATGGGTGACTTGCTCAGGCTATACAACCCAGGAACCAAATATCTTCCGATTTCATACCCACTGCTCATTGCACTACATAAATTGGCATATCTGACCCAATTTCACAGATAGGTAGTATAGTTGATAGACCACTCAACTTGAAGTCAAAAAGACTTGAATCCAAACTCTTCTTCAGATACTTCCTACCTGGATAACATTGGGCAAGTCATTTAAATTTTCTCAGTCTGAGTTTCTTCATCTTCAAAATGGGAATAATAGGAACTAATGCAAAGGGTTATTAGCGGCATCAAGTGAGATAGTGTATATAAAGTGCCTTGTAAATATTAAAGTCTTATAAGTGGTAGCTACTATTACAAAGTGAAAATTATTATCGAAAAGTAAATATGAAGTTGGACATTTTTATTAGAAAAAAATATGTCAATATATTGATTTATATCATGATTAATTTCTGGAAATACAGCCCGATTGCCCCCTGCTCACCACACTGAATTATCCCTTAAAATAAACAAAAACAGTTAAGTAAAGACCTATAATAAATTGGTCTTATGTAAAAAACGTATATACTGTCTCTCTGATAGATAGCACAGTGGATTCAGAGCTGGCCTTGGGAGTCAGAAGCACTAGCTTCAAGTTCCTATTTTATACATAGTTAATTAGGTGACCCTAGGTAAGTTGCTTAATCTCTCAGTACCCCAAAGTTACTTTATAAGATTATAATTTGCAGAACAGATGAAGCTTTGTATTGGTATAGAAAGTCCCTCAGAAGACTGACACAATGAAACCACAGCCCTCTTAAAAAAATCCCCTACCTCTGTTCTGTGAGAGGTAGAAATATTTTGTGATAGGTTCTTTGGAACTAATATATTTTCAAAAAACATCTTGATATATTTTCTCTTTTTAACCTTTAATACCATGTCCCTCTCCCTTTGTAATAAATCTGTTCTTTGTAATAAGGAATAAAAAAAGAGGAATAACAAAAAAGAGGGGGGCAGAAAGCAATTCAGCAAAGCTTATCAGCACATCGACTGATCCTAGCAGTATGAGCAATATGAACAATATTATATACACATTGAAAGAAAGGAGGAATATATTTTTTCTCATTTCTTCTCTGATGCCAGATTTGGTCATTAAAATTACATAGCATTCAAGTTCTTTTTTGTTGTTGTTGTTCCATTTATTTTATAGTTGTGTTTACTGTTTTCATGTTTCTATTAATTTTGCATCAGTTGTCATAAATATTCCCAAGCTTATCTGAAATCTTTATATTCTTTTTTTCCCTCTTTGATCACAATGATATTTCGTTATATCCTTATGCCATGATTTGTTTAGAAATTCCTCAGGCCAGCTATAGTAGACAACATGTAGTGATTCTCAGTCAGTGTCTTATGAGAGTAGGAGCAAGAAGATCAATGTCACTAGATTATATAGCATAAGGAGGTGAGTAAGGTACAAGAATAAGAGAAAGGTAATAAGGGGCTAGGTTATGAAGGTCTTTAAAAGTCAAATAGAGGAGTTTATAATTGATTCTGGAGGTAACAGAGGGCCACTGGAGTTGACTAAACAAGACGGTGACAGAGTCAGATCTAAGTTTTTGGAAGATCACTTTGACATTTGAGTAGAGGATGGCCTAGAATGGGGAGATATTTCAGGCAGGGAGACTAATGAGCATACTATTGTAATAGTCCAAGTGTGAAGTGGTGGGTACCAGAAGAGAGTGAGAAGAAAGGAAGTGGAAGAATCAATTACAGATGACCTTTTCTAGGAGTTTAGCCATGAAAGCAAGGAGAGATATTAGATGATAGCTAGGGTGATGGACAGGTCAAATGAGGATTTTTGAGAATGCGGGAGAAATGGGAACATTTGCAGGCAGTAGAGAATATGCTAATGGATGAAGAGAGATTGAAAGTAATTCAAAGAGAAGATAGATATGGAAATCTGCTGGAAAAAGATAGGATGGAACAGGATCCTTTTAGCTATTTTTTCTTCCAATTCTTTCCTCAGGAGCTTTTATTTCAAAACACAAAACAAAACAGCAAAACTCTCATTTTAATCTTTTAGTCTGTTCATACACTTTTTTTTTGGAAAATACATTTTTCCCCCCTTTGAATCATTACTTGCAGTTGTTACAGAGTTACTCTCTTACTCTCTTTTTTGGGGGATATATCTAGATTTTCAATTTTAAAAAGTACTGATCGGTGCTTTCTTTAATTTGCTCATCTGTCCAACTTTAGTTTTGAGTCAGGCTGTTGTGCCATGGTTGGTTTTGCCATCTGCTATGGTTTTGGCATTGTACCTTGATGAATCACAATTAGTTGCCAGGGTTCCTGCACTTACTTCCATTTTTGAGTTGCAGAATGTTAGATTTTCAGGGCCAGCCATATCTGTCATCTCAGAACAGAATGTGAAGGAACACAAAACCCCTGATCCTGGATTGTCCTGGTCAGGGTAGCACAGCCTGATCTACAAGGGTATGGTTGCTACCTTTGTTTTTAGGTACTTCCAAGGTCCCCACCATGTGGAGCCACAGTCAGGATCACTTGAGATTTAGCTGCTACCATATTAATGGAGTATAGGGCTTGGAATATGATATTCTGGAAGGCAAAAGAGCTGGAATTACAAGCAAGAATAATCTTCCCAGCAAAACTGAGTATAATCCTTCAAGGATAAAATTAGACTTTAATGAAATAGAGGACTTTCAAGTACTCTTGATGAAAAGACCAGAGCTGAATAGAAAATTTGACTTTCAAATACAAGACCCAAGAGAAGCATTAAAAGGTAAATATGAAAGAGAAATCAGAAGGGATTCAATAAGATTAAACAGTTTATCTTTTTACATAGGAAGATGATATGTGTAACTTCTAAGAACTTTGTAATCTAAGGGAAGTTAAGATTCTCCATAGAATGAAGACATGGGAGTGAGGTGATTATGTGGGATGATGTAAAAAAATAAAATAAAATGGAGGTGAGAAAGACGGATGCCCTGGGAATAGGGGGAAGGGAAATGATGAATGGGGAAAATTATCTCACATAAAAGAGGCGTGCAAGAAAGACCTTCTACGATGGAATAGAAAATGGTGGGGGGGGGGTGAGGTGGGCAATTCTTGAACCTCACTCATATCTAAATTGGTTCAAAGAGGGAATATATCTATATCTATATCTATATCTGTATCTATATATTCAATTGGTAATAGAAATCTATCGTAACCAATGGGGAAGGAGAAGGGGAAAGGGATAATGGAAAAGGTAGGGAGTAATGAAAAGGAGTGTAAAGGAAAGCAATCACATCATATCCCATCAATTATAATAAAATATTACAAACCATTAACTGGTATTTGAGCAAATAATAATATCCATTTCTTTTATCAGTTACATAGTAACATGCACATGTTTTCAAGTGATTTGGGGAAGATGGGGGCATTACAGGGGGTTGTAAGTAACAATGTGCTTTTGTTCAGAGAAATATAAATATTTCACTGATCCAAGCCTGCCTTTGGTATCTGATCAACTTTGTAAGCTTGTTCAGAGTGAAACAGAATTATGGCCTTCTGCCTAAATGAGCTATTATTCTAATATAATGTGGTATACTCAGAATTGCAACTGAAATTCTATTAATGAAAACAAAAACAACCCTAACAACTGAGCTTTATAGTCTGAGAAATAAACAGAAATAAAATTCTGCCCCTGAAAGTATGAAATGCTTCTAGCTGATTGAATGTATTTTCTGTCCATTGGAAATCTATCCAAATTTATTCTAAATTTTGATCCCACCGGATGAAAACAACCGAAGAAACACGAAATGGAATGTTAGGATTACATGGAGTTCATGAAACACAACTGATCTTTACCCTCAGGATAATTACAGAAATAGCATCACTTATTACAGATACTAGATTGACTACATGAAAATAATTGTTTAGGAGGAAGAACAATTTCTGCCTGCATTATATGGTCCTTTCAAGTCTTTGTTTTAGCAAAATAGTTCTTTTGATTAAAATGATCACCCACCTATCCAAATAACACATACTTGGTTTAGTTGAGTGTTTTGTTTTTTTAATTTTGTTTTGCTGGCATACAATAGCAACTTCAAAACAAAAGTCCATCTCATTCACAATCTTGATTTTTTAGGGCGGGGTTGTCAAGTGTCTTTCAATGCGAACTGCTCCTTGAATGAAGTCCCTATGTTTCACAGTGTCCCATTTTCTCAAACCTTCTTAAACATAGCCCAATACTATTTATTTTATAACAACCATTACTCACACCCGTGATGAATCTGTTTCAAGCAGGCTATTTCATTCCCAATGTAATGTTGTATCCATAGAACCTCAGATGGCACAACTTTGTATTCTGTGTATGTTGCCCAAGAGCAACAGCAGAAAAAGTGGCAGTAGATGCAAATCTGTTCAAGAAATGCCAGAAAACCCAACTTATTGTTCAAAAATTGGCACATCATCTGGCTTATTGCTCCCACTCCAAGAATCAGTTTGTGATAAGGACATCACTGCCAGGTCCAATGAGTGGTGCTACCAATGCAGTAAAGAAGGAAAGCAATCTGACTTCTAATCAAGAGAGCTAAAAACATGCCATGACAGATTTCTTTTCTCTCTTATTTTATGGTGCTGAAAACTGTCTCCTCTACTAAAAACATTAACAAAGCTCCCATACTTCTGACTGTTACTTATCCTAAAATAGCACTGGCACCATCTAATTAGCAGGGAAAGAAACATCTACAAAATTATCCTTAAATTAAAATGTGAAATATTGTATAGGAAGTAAGGAGACTGATAACTGACAGTTCTCTGAACTCACTGATGGCTGTGCCTACTCTGATGAAATTGAGATTTCTATTTTAAAATCTGCAGGGGCTTCTTCAATGGTGGGGTCATTGTGACTCCCTGTTGATTTTATTCAGATAATTCTAAAGGGCAGCCCAACTGCTTCAGGGTCATTACCAGGGAGCCAGGAGTACTCATGCTAGTTCTAATTTAGCTATGGCTAAATTACTTGATCCGTAGCTTCTTCAACAGAATACCAATAATAGCATCTCTCAGAGTGTAACATGCTAATACTGTAACAGATTGTGTGAAAGTGTTTAGTTCATTAAGAACTAGCTTAATCATAAGGTGACCTTGAAGAGTAATGAAAATAATTTACTGATAGATTTGTCCCTGAACATATTCACTGTTTATACTGATGTTTTTGCATCATTGGGGAAAATACTTGGGTAGATTTAGGTGAAATTCTTTAAGTGCCATCACTACCTAAAATTCATCAATTTAATCACCCCTTTAAACTTCTATTTCTATTGTAGCTAGCAAGTATATTGAAAGAGTGCTGGATCTTGAGTCAGGAAGAACTGGGTTGACATCTGGCCTTAGGTACTTAATAGTGTCTGAGCAAGGCACTCAACCTCTCTCGTTCTCATTTTCCTCATCTCTAAAGTGGAGATAATAATAGCACCTACTCTCCATTGTTGCTGTGAGGATAAATTATATAATATTTGTAAAATACTTTGTAAACCTTAAAGTGCTAAATAAATGTTAGGTGTTATTAATATTATTATGCATCATAATGATGTAATGTGTATCCTATATGATTCATAATTATAATTGTTTTATGTTTTCTTAGTTCATTAAGAATGATAAATCTTGATATTGAGAAAGGATTAACAAAGGAAAATGTAGCAAAATCTACATCCAAATTGCAACACAAAGATAAACAGATGTGATAGTTACTTAAATGTTTAGATTTATCCCTAAATTCAACCATTAACAATATTCTTAGGGACAGCTTGATAAAATACAGTGTTGGGGAGTGGGAAGCAGAAAGACCTGGGAATAATTCTTGCTTCACATACAGCTTGGTGGAGCAGTGGATAAAGCACTGGGTTCCAACTTGGGAAGACTTATCTTCTTGAGTTCAAATCTGGCCTCAGACATTAGCTATGTGACTTTGGGCAAATCACTTATCTCTTTTTGCCTCACTTTCCTCATCTGTAAAATGAGCTAGAGAAGGAAATGGCAAACCACTTCAATATCTTTGCTAAGAAAACCCCAAATAAGATCATGAAGTGTCAGACATGATTGAAAAATGACTGAACAAAAACACATACTTATTAGTTTTCTGACAATAGACAAATATTTAAGTTTTTTCAGCCTCAGTTTCCTCATCTATAAGATAGAGATAATAGTATTTGCAGCAGTGAGTTTATTAGGTTATTTTGAGAATAACATATATAAAGTTTTTCCAAATTTTAAAATGCTATCCAAATGCTAGTTATCAGTACAATTTTCATCACCATCAACATCAGCAAGAATCATGCATTAAATGCCCCATGTGTTCCTCACAGTGGACTATGTACACAAAGATAATTGAAACATTTTACACCTTTGAGGAACTTATATTCTAATGGGTGATTCTGCATACACACACACACACACACACACACACACATATATATACACCTATATAATACACATGGTGTTTATATATATGTATATACATATATTAATATATGTACACACACACACACAGAGCAATACAAGGGAAATTTGGAAGAGAAGGCAGTAGTTGGGAGGGCATGGAAAGTCCTTTTTAAAGAAGGTGGTGTTTGAATTGAGTCTTGAAGAAACTAGGAATTAAGAAGCAATCAAGAGGAGGGAGTGCCTTCTAGAATTAGAGGATACTTAGTGTAAAGATTTGGAGATAGGAGATAGAGGTCTGTGTATATAAAGTAATAAGCCCAGTTTACTAGATGAAAGAATGAGTGGAGAAGAATAATGTGAAATAAAACTGTCAAGGAAGGCTGGGATCAGATTTTGAAGAGTTTTAATATGAAACAAAAAGTGTATGTTTTATCCTAGAAGAATTAGAAAGTATTAGAAGTTATAAAATGGGGGCAGTGAGTGATATAGACAGACTTGTGCTTTAGGAAAATAATTTTGGTGGCTATATGCAGCATTGACCAAATGGTTAGAGAGAAGACCAGTTTGGAGTGTATCACAATACTCAAACCAAGAAGTAGGGAAGGCCTGAACTAGGGTGGTGGTTGTTAAGGATCTCTGAGAGAGATGTTAAGCAGTAAACACAAGTAAATGATTAGATATGTTTCTTGTATATATCCAAGTGTAGCTTTTGTTTTCATTTTAATGGACTGCTTCATCAACTTTCGTTTAAATTATGATCACTTAGGTTTTCCTTTTCCTCCACTTTTTCTTCCATATCCCCATTGTGCCTCACTCCCCCTCTTTTTTGTGGTCTCTTTACTCTTTGGAGTTAATTCTTTGCCCCAGGGATTAGTTGTTCTCATCCTACTTTGCTGTTAATTATTCCTAGAGTATACCAGGCTCACAGCAGTTCTGACTGATTTAATCAAAAGTTCTTTACCTAAGGAAGGTGATTACTTTTAAGCAAGTTGGAGGAATCAGTATAGCTCCAACTTTGCAAATTAATATTTCATTACTACTTTTCAATCTGTCCCATTTATTTATCTTAACCTTTTGATTTCCACTTTTAAATGCAGGATAAGCACCTCAAGAGATTGGGAAAGACTTCTTAAAGGAGGTGGGATTTTAGCTGAGCATTGAAGGAAGCCAGGGAAGTTAAGAGGTGGAGATGAGGAAGGTCACAGTTCCAAGCAGGGTGGGGCATGTCAAGTGGAAATGCCCAAAGTTGCCAGATGTCCTCTAGTTTTTGGAATAGCAGGGAGGCCAGTGTCACTGGATCACAGAGTATTCAAGGTGAAAAGTGGATAATGCATAAGGAAACTGGAAAGGTAGGATGAGGCAATAGGTAGCCATGAAGTTTCTTTTTGAGTCACAGTATCCATATCAAAACAATTTTAGTTTTATTATTAGCCTCCTATATTCCAATGCCTCTTTATCATGTAGAAGTATCCCTGAGTTCTTGCACATTCTATGATAGGGCTTATAAACCTGAAAGTGAATATGGAATGAATGGTAGACAGTATCACTGTCATCTGAGCACCAGGAAAGCTAAGTTTGGAAAGGCTCATTCACAGAAAGTTGGTCACCAGGTGATGATTTCTGTGTTTTGGAGGGACAATAGCAGTTCATGAGATGTAACTAAATCATAAAGGATATGTGATCTGTCTCCATGGGCAGAGTACCCATAGTGACAAAAATCATTTGAATTATTCATGGTGGATGACTATAAGATTGCAGTGGGGTGTTAAAAATCGATTCCATAAATTAAAAGGCAGACCCTACTTGAAACTTAAGCAGGGTCTGGACTTGTTAGAAACCTTATGGAGAAGATTCCTATATTGGGCATGGGCTTGGGCTTGGACTGAAGTGGCATTTAATATTCCTTCTAACTTCATAAATGTATAAATCTAATATGTTGATTTATATATCCTATATTCAGTAGGGGGGAACAGCTGATGATGGTGAGCTCACTCTTTGTTTTATTTGTCAATAAACCCCAATTTTGTCCCTCTACAGAAAAATTATAATGTCTCTATATAACTCTAAATGCCTGGCTTTTAAAACTGAAAACATAGGGTAGATGTGTATATCTAAATACTTTTTCTGAATGAGTATAAATAGCAAAATAACTGGAAATAATTGAAATAGGTTTTTTGTCCTTATATGCTTTTATGTTTTTATTAGAAAATTTCAGCATCTTAAACTATGTCTATACATTTCCATGCAAACTGAAAAAAACAAACACCTAAGTGTGAAGCTTGCCTGTAGTAGTATAATATTTGCCAAGAACTATCATTCTGAGATACAATGTTAGATAGACATTGTACATTAAGCCAATGAGTTAATCATTTGTCAATCAAGTTACATTATGCTAATGTATTTATAACATTTATAACATTTTTTCCCCTCAGGTAATAGAATGAAAACTGAACTTGCAGATGGCTGGAAAATGATCAGGATTCTGTTATCTGCAATTATGGTTTGTGGGGTGGGGCACATTGGGACCTGAAGTGTATCCCAATTCATATAATCAGGAAATGTAGTGTAGTAGACTTTTCCCATATCATGATTTTGGTGGAAAAACCACATTTATTCCCCCAACCCTGTTACTTTAGGAATTTGAGAAAATGGGGCATAGTATTAGGAATGGGACCAAGGGGAAAAGGGAAATATCAATAAATGCCTGAATTGCCCCATAGAAGGATGCATAGCAAGTGTAGACAGCAGAGAATAGAAAATAAATTACTTTGAAAAGATGAGCTGCTGGAGAGGCTGTTGTCTTTCACTGCTAACATAAATGTGCCC
This sequence comes from Vombatus ursinus, assembly GCF_900497805.2. NCBI lineage: Eukaryota > Metazoa > Chordata > Mammalia > Diprotodontia > Vombatidae > Vombatus > Vombatus ursinus. Next base: position 40,280,234 of record NW_020954596.1, read on the forward strand.
ACAGAAAACTATGAAAACTTTTGGACATCATGCTGGGAACCAAAGCACTCAATTTAACATGCCTCAGAAGGGTAGCGAATGCCTACTCTGGGGTAGTTCATTGGGAGAAAGAATCTTTTTTGATCCTTTTTTCATTGTTTCCATGGCTAAGAACTGTTGTCACTAATATCCTTAAAAGAATAAGAGAAAGTGGGACCTTCCAAATAGATCCATTCCATTGCAATTACAGGATTAGCTTATGATAGTGAAGGAATTTAGCTTAATTTGCATTTTCAAGCTATATATTTTCCCTATTCTTTGAGAGTGTCTTACTGCTCACTTGAAAACTGCCTAACGACATGTTAGGTTCTGAAATGCTGAAATTTATCCGTATTTATTAAAGAAAATGTACACACCTCCTCTCCCACTCCCCACTGCCACCAGCCCCAATAGAAATAGTGTATTATATGCATTAGAATTGTCTTTGACTAGGTATCATGTATTAACGGGCCAACATTTTCTAACTGATGCATCTTCCATGGAATACTTATTATATTACAGTGTTTCTGACTTTAGTTTTTATTCCAGCTACATCATTTTATCCACACCAACATCCTGTGAGATCAATAAGGTAGGCATTATTACTTCCATTTTACACATAAGGTGGCCTAAAGAGATTTGGGACTCAACTAAGATTAGTGGCTTTTCTAGTGTAAATTTTGGAGCATTAGGAAGGTTTCTTTGCCTCTTTAAAATTTCCTTTACCTACCCAAAGATGGCAGCTTCACTCCTTTAGCTAAATACTTTGATCAGAAACTTGGACTAGATATGATTTCCTTAAAATTCCATGTTTTTAGGCCTTGTACCAAAACACACATCTCCCTTGGGAGAGGCAACATTTCAAATCATTTACTCATGCTTCGAAACTTCAAGGATTTGTGATTTCATTAGTATAAGTATTCCCCTTGACCAACATAAATCACTGCTCCTCTCTAACAGAGTGACTAATTTTGGAGAATTGTTGTAATGAAAGAATTCATCAGCCTATGGCTAATGTAGTAGTGAGTCTTTCCTGTCTAACTAGACTAGTCCTCCAATGACAAACACACAATCCATCATCAAAGGCATGTTATAAACCTTTTTCTCTTAATAATGTCTGCAAGAATATGGGCTCTATTAGCAAAGCCTTTGAGATACTCTCAAAGAACAGAGGAAATATCTAGGATCAGCTCTATTCCAAAGTGTGGCATTGGAAAGGGGGTTCAAAGGACACAAGTTCCAAGTTCTGGTTTGATTTTTTTTTTTTACTTGTGTGACTTTGAGCAAGCTACACGTGTCTGGACATCAGTTCCCTCATGTATAAAATGAGAGTATTGGCCTGATGACTCTTAGGGATCCTCCAGCTACAGATCCTATGATCTGATGATTCCAACATGGAGTAGGCTCAGGCCTTTCTTCTTTTCTTTCTCCTACGGGGATTACCTTTCCCTAAAAGAAGACAAAGTTGTTTCTAGTCTAGAACATGGTTGCTTTAAACTTCTCTTGATGCATTTTCTTTCTACCCACTCCCAACATGGGGCTAAGCCCAGGTCCCTCCTCTTTATCTCCTAAAAGGATACTAAGCTATTCCTCAGACCTTACTTGCCCTAGCTTACCTAGAATTCCCAGATTTATGTTCACCTAAGGGCATAAAAAGTCCTAGTTATAGAGTCTAGGCCCTTCAGACTTGACAGAATCCTAAAGACCATGTGAGTTAGTGTGTCCTTCACCACATCCTGTTTTAATGACCGGGCATGTTTTTGTATGGAGACACAGTTGGGGTGGGGTGGGGTAGGGTGGGGAGATATGTCCAGAAAAGTTAAGTCTCTTAGCTTTGTAGCATACCTCTGCTTTGTAAAGGGGTCGGGGAGGAGTTATTTTGTTAACTATTCAATGACCATTGAGTGCCTCTTTTCATTCTAATAGCAACCTATACTAAGACAGTGCTGGAGTTAGAACCACCTCCAATAACACCTTAGTGGAAAGGAATGAGAGTCTTTTTTGGGTTCAAGTTTTGATGAATAACACCATGAGAATTCAAGGGCCTGTAGCAGGAGGGAAGCATGTCTAGTGTTGTATTTTCTTGTCTACCTCTTCCTCTAATGCTATTCTTATACCCTGACAACCCAGTAAACTGTCCCAATCCTCTGAGCACCCACTTTTTGGTCATCCCAGGTCCCCTGCCCTACTTGGGTGGACAGAACCACAGCATTATTAAATCTTAGAGGTAGAAGGGACCTCAAAGGGCACTTCAACCCACAAACAACCCATTTCAAACCATAACTTAGCAAGAATTCCCTCTGCAATTTACCTAACTAATGGTCATCCATAATTTTCTCAAAGTCCTCTAGTCTCTGAATCTTAGTCTTCCCTTGTCCTACCTGATCACCATCCACTGAGCCACAGTACAGATATTATAGGACCATAGATTTAAAACTGGATAGGACCTTAGAGGCCAAAAAGTTCAAAACCTTCATTTTATATATAAGGAAACTGAGACACAGAGAGGTTAAATGTTTTGCTCAAAATCTCATGGCCAGTAGAATCCAACCTGAAGTCTTTCTTACTGACTCCACGTACAGACCTTTAACCATTAGGTCACCATGGGACAAACTCAAGAACCCCACTCCTATCAAATCAAAGATTGATGAAAGATTTGAGGCACTGGTTCTCAAGAAATAAGAAATCAATAAATGTAGTAGCAAGAGAGGTGCTGAGGCAAATTCCTCTAGTACTATCTCCAGTTGTATAAAAATGAGGGTTTACTACATCTAGGCTTTTAAAGAATTTTCATTATTCTGGCTTTTATTTTTGTGTCTTGTCCATTTTCCTTATTACTAATATTTAAAAGCCTTAATGGTCTGCATGAAAAGTTTTGTCCTTCCTTATAGGATCATAGATTAAAACTGGAATGGATTGTAGAGGTCATCTAGGCCTTCTTGATTTTACAAATGAGGTAGCTGAGTCAGAGAAGTACAATGGTAAATCCAAGGTCAGGCAGGTAGCAATTGAACTCATGCTTTTACTGCATATTGAGGTAGACAAACCTAAATTAACGCCACTCACTGCAGTAGTTTGAATGAAGGTTCCCTTGGTGGTTTTGAAATGATTACTAGGGTATCAATCATTTTCTCCCATCCATTTCCATTTCTATATTTGGTGACAAATACCTCTCCACATAATTACTAATTTGGAGGAAACCTAGACACATTTTTTTTTGCTCTAAATAAGTTTTATTAAAGGATATTCCATTTAGCGAACAGGAGATGGGAAAGGGTGGTACTGCAATTCTCCATATCTTCATCCAGAGTGTGGTGGTGATGAGTGATGTGGCAGCCTCCCTCCCCTTCCCTTCCCTTGAAAAGTTCTATCTGTGCCATGTGTGAGAGATGCTCCCTCCTTTTTAAGAGTTTCAGGATGATGAATGGCAGGAAGCAAGGTGTTTCCCATAAACTACATTCCATAATTTATACTTGGAAATTCCTTCATGCTGAATTTACAGTCACATGAACTCATTGTACCTATTGCTTTAATATTTTCCATGAGCTTCCTACATTATTTAATCTGATACTCAGAGCCAATGTAAAATTGTGAGTGGTTGAAATGGACCGGGAAGGTATAGTGGGTCAAAGCCTGAGGCTAAGGGGGAAGGAAAAAAAGCGGGAGGGGGACATAGAAACTGTGAAGTATCTCTAGGGATTTAACACTGCCAAGAATGCCCACGTGCCTCCACAAGAGGGCATCAGAGGGAAACTATCCGCTTTCTAATTTTGCCTTGGGCCTGTATTGCTCCATATTCATAGCCCTGGGTGGTCAGGGTTTGTAGTCCTACACCTGTGTATCTTTCTCCAATTTACACAATACTGTGAAAGCACCATATACCCTAGAAGCTAGATCTAGTTTACTAGGCATAACAGCAGAATATTCTTGGTTCAGTGTGGTAGAATAGAATAGTAATTACCAATTTTATTATCTTAAGCTCCATGTACCTTGATTCTGAAATTGAGCAGATAACCCAGAATGATCGCTTAAAGGGAGAGAAACAGACTTCCAAGAAAACATAACAAAATAAAAATCAATAAATTAGCACTTAAGTTGCTAATAATATTATTTTACATCTAAATAACATTCACTGGGAGAGAATTAAGTGATCATATTTGCTTATGTGAGAGAAATTTTCCTGCATTGATGTTACCTATTTCTTAAACAGTGAAGAAAATATTGAAATAAAGAGAGAGAGAGAAAAAAAAAGAAAAATCTACACAATACAATGACAGGTATTTTGCACATATTCAGGGGTTGGGAACTGAAATTGTTTGGAAACAACGGGGAAATACCTGTAATTTTTGTAATTAAAATGAGTTTATTATCCAAAAACTAGACTCCAAGTCTAGTCCTACAGCTTTGAAACTTACCTACTTAAAGATGTTTGAACCAGAAAATAGTTTATTTGTGTAGCCATTTAAAATGGCTAATATTTACTATGAGCATGATGTTTCCACAAAGAAACTAATCATCTTTACATTTATTCCATTTTGAAAGATTGTATTTATTTCCTAACTTCCTTTTGCCATGAAGTAGAAAAGGGGCTTGAAAAATATTTATATCTAATTTCTCATGGTTTGAGATCCTAATATTCTTAATTACTGGTTCAATAGTAAAAAGTGATTCACTAAATTTTAACATTTTCATAACTGTCAGACCAGACTTCCTAGAGATGGTTAAATTTCTTAAAGTCCTGTCACACTTCTGATCTTCATAGTGTTATGCTTTACCAATTCTGAAATCTAGACTAAGGATGTTCTGAGTCATCTCTCAACCCTCCCCTAAGGCCAATAGGAAAGGCATAAGAGCTGACATATGACAAAGTCTATTGTTATAGACATTAAGCAGTGTCCTGACAATAACTCTAATTAAAGTTGCCAGAGCTTTGACCTGATTAAACACTGCACAATAGTACTGTCATTCTTTGACTACCTTGGGCCTGGTAAGCATTTGATGATATATAATACATTTTGGCAGCAAGTTAATTATAACATAGCTGAGTGCATTTCTTTACATGGAATATATATATATATATATATATATATATATATATATATAAACAAAAGAAGAGGAAATTGTTATGAAATATGTCAGAATAATTCAGAATATTGTCAACAAGTGTTTCTAATTAGAAAAATTGCTAACTTTCCTGGCTTAAAAAAAATATCTTACTGGACTGTACCCAGGACATTTCATAAAGATCTTTTGGGACATTAGCCTAAGATGTGGTTTTTCCATGCTTGGTCCCACCAAGCCCATCTATGCTTAGATGAAATATTTAAAGTGCATTCACTTTCTGTGAGTGTAGAACAATTAAAATGTATGTCATCTTTCTAAAAGTTAATAAGAATGGAATGGTTTGATTCAGTTCTTTATATCACAAGTCAGTATTAAGATTGCAAATGTATTTTTTGGGTTGGAAAATTAGTAGGTCGATGTGTGTGGTATGTTCAGAACAATTATATCTAGGTGGAGGCAACAAAACTATTGTAATATCAAACTACTTATCATCATTTTTGTTAAAAAACTGAACTTTTTTTTAAGAACTGAATTAATAACCAAATAAATAATCCTGATTATAAGCATAATTTATTCTTTAATGCTGCATATGAATCAGACACTTTGTGTATGTTATACTTCTATAAACTACCCCTATTGTTCATCCTATCTCCTGATTCGGTATTAGTGCCGATCCTACATTCTGACCTCCTATTGTAATGATTTGGGTAAATAGTTTGAGTGCATATGTAATGCCTGTGACAAATTCCAGTCTCAGAGACATAATGAGATTTGGCTACTGTTCTGAAGACCTTTAGTATGGTTCTATGTTTCAGAAAGCATGGGTGTTTTTTTCTTGAAATTTTGGTTACTGTTTAAAATTTGGACTAAATTCTGATTCTTTAAAATTTTTAGTGAAAAATGATTGGAAGCTTAAGTGTTTCTCACTAAGACTTATTTGTGCTGTTTTTCTTCAAATATTCGTGCCTTTTATTGAGCCCTACTGAATAACCATTATTAAAGATAGAAGGTTCTAGTAAAAATTCAATTCTCTTACATCTATATGACTTTCATGTGGCCCTGATAGTTACAGGACAAGAAATATATATAAAAAAAAAGTATAGCATGAAAATAAAAATCACTAATGACTTTGAAAGGGAAAAGTATACTGAATGAGGAAGGTGAAAGTTTTGTTTTGCATCTCAAGACTAGATCTAGTTCAAAAAAGGTCCTTATTTGTAGAATGACTTAACATTTGACATTTGTCCAGAGATTGATGACCAGGATGATGCACGACTAATCTCTTTAAGGATTTTTTGAGGGAACTGGCGAGGTTTAACCTGGAACAGAGATCACTAAGTTGGGCAGGTGTAAAGGGGAGTAAATCTCAGTTACTGGGGACATGATTTCAGTCTTTGAGTATTTGAAGGGCAGGACTGGATTTCTTCTGCCTAGTCCCAGAGAAATGAGTAATGTATAGAAGCTGAAAAGAGATAGATTTAGGTTTGGCATAAGGAGACAATTTTTGATAATTTGTTGTTGAGTTGTTTCAGTTGTGTATGACTCTTCATGTCCCCATTTGAGGTTTTCTTGACAAAGATACTAGAGTGGTTTGCCATTTCCTTCTCTGGATGAGGAAATGGAGGTAAACAGGATTAAGTAACTTTCTCAGAGTCGCACAGCTAGTGATTGTCTGAGGCCAGATTTGGACTCAGGAAGATTAGTCTTCCTATTTCCCAGCCCAGCCCTATTTCACTACACCACTTAGCTGCCTCATAATTAAAGAAGTACAAATACATGATGGGCTGTATTGCAATGTAGCAGGGACCGCTTCTCTGGAGGTATTTAAAAAAAGAATAAATAACCATTTGTTATCTATGCTACAGAAGGAGTTATTGTTTTGGTAGAGTTTGGGCTAGATGATCTCTGAAATTCTTTTTTTTTTAATTCTAAGATCTTGTAGTTCTCTAATGTAATTTCATATAAATTATTTTGACCTCTATTAATAATTCATAGCTAGGTAGTGAAGAGGATAGAGTTCTAGACCTGGAATTGGGAAGACACTAGTTCAAATCTGGTCTTATTCTAGCTATGTGATCCTGGAGAAGTCATTTAACCTCTCTCATCTTGTTTCCTCAACTATTAAATGTGGATAATAATAATGCCTACCCCCAAAGTTGTTTTGAGGATAAAATGAAATAATATTTATAAAGTGCTTTTTAAACCATAAAACACTATAAAATACCAGCTATCTCTCCTACCTCCCCTCCATCTTCTCCCTGTTGCTGGTCTATCATCCTCCAGAGAACAGCACTAGAAGAAGCTAAGCCTCTTAGCTTTGAAGATCCTAGGACTATACTTCTTCACCTTGACCATTTTACATATCTTGCTCCCTACCTGTAAGAGAATCGGTACCACCATTGCTTCTGCAAATGTGAATAAACTTCCCTATCATTCCACTCATCTTTCCCGTGATTTCCCACATCAAAGACACTGTTTCCCAGACATATATTTGTATATGTAGCACTTTGCACAGAGCCTAGCACTGTAGCGTTTAATAAATACTTTGTCATTGATTGATTGATTCATTGAAGAATATTTATAAGATTCCTTAATACTTGGTCAATGACTCAGGCAAAGTGATCAACTCAAAGGGAAATCCTAAAAATGGTTATTTTTCCACATGAAGACAAAGAAATGAGTTGTTAGAATCTCTCATTTAACTGACTTGTCAGAAGTAGTCTGAATTTATCGTTATTCACTCTTTTTGGTTTTATTTTGTTTTATTCCATTTTATTAGGGTTAGGCTTTTAAGAAAGCAAAGTAGTAGAACAGAAAAAAAATGTTGGATTTGAAGTTCAAAGACCTAGGTCAAAGTCGAGCAACGTGTGTGACCTTTTAAGTCATTTACTTTCTGGTATTCAGAGAAGTTGGATGGGATGATTTCTACAATTTCTGCATCAATAAGGATTTATTAAACACCTTCTATGTGAAACTATAAATCTGTGATCATACAATGAATAAGAGCATTTTTGACATTTACCTGTAAAATGACCTGTAATTTTGCACCTTTCTATTTGCAAAAAAAGGGGAAAAATAATCTGTCATTTCTGACAACTCCACATTATGAGAATATTGTTGCCCTGCTTTGCAGAGGTAAAAAAAATACAAAAAACAAAAAAACAACCTGCTTTTCAATAAGAAAAAGAATAACACAACCAAGATATCTAAATGAGTCTTTTGCTATTCTGGGACCAAAGTGGGATTCTAGTGCAGAAATCAATATTTGAAATCTTTTTTTTTTTTTAAATCATTATATTTGGATGACTGCAACCTGCAAATGCAGGGAACAATAAGCCTGCCAAATAAAATCATGTAAAGGAAGGCGATCTTCCTGGGCGGGCATGACCCTGATACATTTCAGTAACATGACAGATCAGTGGGTAAAATAAACACTCTGTCAAGCTTTAGCATACTCTGCCTGCCAAAGTGGCACTCAAAGAAATTTCTTTCCCAAGTATAGCAAGCTAAGCCTGAGAAATGATTTCTAAAGTGCTTCTTACAACTATTTCATCAAGCAATACCTACTACAGTGGTAAATCAACATAAAAAGCAAAGTCTTTTAAGATCATTAAAAAATATTCCAGGCAAAGTTAGAAGATCAATGGATGAAATCTTGGGGACTCCACCATCTTTTAAAAAAGTCAATAATAGAGGTCAGCCAGAACTATACTGAATCTAGAAGTAGAAGAAAAAAGTGTTTTTCCCCCATTTTTACTTCCCCTAGAGCTTGAGCACCCATGTGGATAAAGTACTTATCTAAGAGATTTTATTGCCTTCATGTATGTCCAGGTGTGTTTATGGCTTTCAGAGATGGTGGAGCAGAAAAAAAAATGCATTTCTTTGAATCAAGAACTAGAGCTTGAAAGAATCTCAGAGCCCATCTAGTCCCATCTTCTCATTTTACAGATGAGGAAACTGAGGTTTAGTGAGGTTAAATGACTTACCCAAGGTTACAAATGTGGAATTTGCTCTCAGAGATTCTAAAGCCAGAGGTAGTAATACTTCTCTTATACTATGCCTCCACTAAAACAATCATCACTGGAGTTTTGCACAGAGCAGGCCTATTACTCGATAGATTTTTGTGGAATACATTTTTAAAAATTGCAGAGCCAGAGAAAAAGAGACCAATAGCTGCTTGGGTGAATGCAGCAGAGACTGACCTCTATTCATGTCCGTTTCTTTGCCTCTTGAGTAAGGTATCATTCTGGCAAGAACTATGTGCAAATTCCTCAAAAAGAAAGAACACACAGAGATTTTCCCCGGAGACATTGAGAGATCCTAGCTGCCACCACAGAAAGAACTACCAAATGGACGATGGCACTGTAAAGTCCCAAATGACCAAGAATTGTTTCCATCACAGGTGGTTTCATTGATGTTAAGTGTGATCAATTTTGTATTTCAAACTATACCTGTTAGTTCTAAACTTTGAGTGAGAAAAAAATCATTTCACAGAACTTTATCTTTTTTGTTTTCTCATTCAACTCATTAAGTTAGTACAGTGTTAATAACTAAGTTGAAATAGAGTAATTTGGAGGCAGAAGTGGTGGTAAAAACACCTCAGGATTTGTAGAACATAGAATCTAAGCTAGATACAACAAAAATAAAATTAATCTATAAAAAAGTTTAAATAGTGGACTGTCATGCTGTTTTGGACATGTATACATAATATATATACATAATATGATATACACATATGCATATATTATATACATAAATATATACATCTAATATGTGTATACATATTATATATATATATATATATTTTTTTCTTGTTACTATTTAGAACTATTTAGTGTTTTCAAATAGCCAATGGGAACAGGTTGAAATGTGTGGTGTTGGTTAGGTGTGTGAGCCTCACAGTATCACTAATTGCCTGTGATTTTAGATGAGGGGCTTAATCCTTCTGGGCTTGAGTTCATCATTTGTAAAATAGAGATCATAATACCTTCCCTCCCTGTTCCTCTGAGATGCAAGTCTGAAATGAGATTATAAATGTGCAAAATCTGTACTGGAAAGAAAGGTATAACCAGCAATGTAGCTGACTGAGGAAAGAGCAGAAAACATACCCTAAAATCAACCTCAGAAGGAGAGACTCTGACTTTGATCAATGTGAGAAAGAAATGAAAATAAATTCTTCCCTGTCAAGATACCTCAGTATCTCAGGTTGCTACTATAGAAGGTTCCACCCAGGAAGGAACAAAATGAAGGTGAGACATGAAAATCATCTGGTATATGGCTAGAACATAGGAAAGAATTTGGGGAAAGATCATATGATAACTTTACTTAGTAATTTTTTTCTTCCTAATTGCTACTGATCAAACGAAAGAGTTGCTCAAATGTAAATAAAACACATTTTATAATTGCCCCAGATTTTAAAATTATTGCATTATTATTTTTTTAAATCCTCTAAATTTTCATGCCCTAGGAAAAACCCCAGTAGTTTCTTCCTAGTTAGTGGTCTGAGAGTAAAGAACAACGGACTAGGAAGTTCAGAGTGATAGATTCTGCTGCTGAATCTGCAACTAATTAGTTATGTTGTATTGAGGAATTCATTTACTTTCTCTGGGCCTCAATTCCCTTGTTGTAAGATTATAGGATTAGACTAGGAGATTTCAAGGGGAATATTCTGTGAATCTAGATTAAAAGCAAGATACTCAAAAGAACATAATGATGTCTCTGTTATTTGTAATATGTTTTTTTTTGGGGGGGGGAAGTGTCTTTTGCAATGTTGTATTATCTTGCAAAGAAAAAATAAAGAATTTATCTGATGGAAACTATGAAGTGGCTTCCCAATTCTTAATGTGTGATGCCTCAGAATCTTAGTCTCTCAGTCACTGAACTGCCCTGACACCTATTTTATTATGTTTGGTGGTGAATGCTCCAAACATCCACACACTTATTTTCCCACCCACACTGCATTCATCTGAGTTTTAAAAATATCTAGTGTATTCTGAACAGCAGCAATTTGGCATTTTTTTCTTGGAAGTAACTTATCCTGAAAGCAGGGCTTCCAGGAATGATATCACATTGGCAGCTCATTAGCATTGCCAGGGCTGCCACCTCATTCCCAGAAGTACATCTGTGAATTTTTGGAGAAGAATGCTCTACTTCTGGGAATGGTGCCCAGAACATGCAACCTTCCACGCCATTTAAAAGAGTCAGAAAGGGACAATAAAATCCACATTCATTGTAAGTCTCCCTAAATCCTTGGATCTGGAGGTAACTGGTTTCTTCATCAGCCACAACTGCATTACTTTTGTATTTGTTGGAATGTTGACATGCATGCTATTTTAAATTTCTTTCCTTTCCGGTTGTGCCAGGAAGTCTGCCTCTTCTGTGGTTTCTACTTTTTTTTTCTCTTCTAAAATGAGATCTTGGGTTAAGAAAGTAACAAGGTGTTTTGTTTTTGTTGTTATTGTTTTAATTTTCTAAAGAAAGATATGGAGAGTGAGCATGGTGGAAAGCATGCTGTACTTGAGGTCAGGAAGACCTGGATACATGCCCTGGCCCTAACAGTTATTAGCTCTGTTACCCTGAGAAAATTATTTAACCTCTCTGTTACTTTTATTTATTTAATCCTTTACTTAGTAATTTAATTTTCACCTGTAAAATGAGATATTTGGACTAGATGGTCTCTGGCATGGATTAGGTTTGAGATAGAGAGCCCTTTCTTTTCTTTCAGGTCTAGGTTTATGCTCAGATGATCCTATACTTTAATAAAGACCCTGACACCCATTGAGAGGCACCACGGCCCAGAAGCTGGCCTTAGAGTGAGGAAGAACAAATCCTGACTCTGACACAACTAACAGTGTAACCCTGAAGGAGTCTCTGAATCCTTCCATGTCTCAAACAACTTTCTAGGACTATAGTTTGAGGACAGGTGCCAGTCACCCTTGGTAGAAGTTCCTTGCTGGGAGCTCCTTATGCTGGTGACATTACATGTCTAGGCAAAAAGAACAAAACAAAAATCAGGCAACCAAGACTGGCAAACTTAGGGTGCCTGGTGACACAAAGAAATCTAATTCAAATACACCCACTAAGTTGAAAGTTAACTGAAGCACTGGAAATACCTTTATTCGTGACCTATTCTTATTTCCCAACAACACCACTATCATGTCTATTTCCAAAGATGATTAGGGAAAAAGGAAATGAAATTACATGTTGTAAAGTGTTTATAGCAGTTCTCTTTGTGGTGGCAAAGAACTGGAAATTGCAGGGATCCCCATTAGTTGGGAAATGGCTGATTAAGTTGTGGTATGTGATTGTGATAGAATATGACTGTGCTTTACGAAATGATGAGCTCAGTGATCTTAAAATGCTAGAACTACTTTATATAAAGATCTTCAAATGAAAATGGAAGAATTAGAGAGAAAGTTCTCACTGAGTTCAAGCCTATTTGAACTTATGGTGGGCCCATTATGAAAAACGCAAGCAATTCCATGCAGGCATGGAAATTTCCCAATGTCTGTGGCATCAATTAGATAGAACATGTGGATCAGTGACTTCAGTTTTCATTCAGATGTTTGACAAAATTTAGGACTACAGCTCATCTTCTGGATCAAGTACTCAAGGATATAAACAAAAAAAGGACAAGTGATTAGGTATCTGATCCTAGAGCCATTAGGCTAGCAACCCATTAAGAAGCTATGGGATCTATGTAAGCAGTCAAAAATGTATACTTTTAAGTATTTGTATCAGTCTAATATGCCTCAACCTGCCATGTTTACATGTTTTTTCTCTGAATGTAAAGACCATTTACATGTCCCCCCCTTTTCTCTTGTTTATTTATTTCCTCTTGGTTTTTGTTTGTTCCTTGGAATCAGTTACTCATTTGTCCTGATTTAGAGGAGGCAAGACATAGTGGATAGAGTTCTAGATTGACTATGTAACTCTGTGCAAGTCACTTAAACTCTCTGAGTCTCAGTTTCCTTCTCTCAACAATGAGGGGATTGCACTATATGGCTTGTAAGGTACCTCCCAATTCCAAATCTATAATTTTATAATCTACTGTACCACGTTCAGAGGCTACTATTGCAATTTTCACTCACAATGTCAAGTTGGGTCTCATATGTGAGACAATATGGTGTTGGAGATTAAAAAAAAAGTCAAATCCAAAATAACTCCTGCCCTCATGGCACTTTCCTTATATTGGGATAAGATAGCATATACATTGATAAGTATAACATAGAATAAGTTGAAGAAGAAGAAAATACACCTACACAAATGGGGGGAACCAGGGGACACTACAGGTAGGTAGCACTGAAGTTGAGCCTTGAGGAAAGATAATGATGATCAAAAGCATATATAACGAAGGAGTACATTCCAGGCATGGAGCTGGAAAGGAGCTTGTGTAAATATACAGAAGGGAGAAATGGAATATTAAGTTCAAAGAACTACTAACAGTCCATTTTGATAAAAACATAAAGCAGAAAGGTGACTTTAAACTAGCAAAGTTGATTTGAGCCACAGTGAGCACATATTAAAGTGTACTAGTTAATTACTTATTTTATTCCAATTATTTAATGGAGTACCTGTGGACTATAGACTGGAAACAAGGAAAAGTTCATTCATTCATTTATTGAATGTCTAATGTTCTTGGCTAAGCCTTGCTCAGACCAGTTCAGTGACTCAAGCTCAGGACTAGAACTCAACAAGAAATTCATGGACCATAAAACTGAATAAAAATAAATTTATTTAAAATAGGTTAAATGTTTCTGACTCACTAAAACTAGATAGGTGCTCCTTTCTACCTCCAAATCTAGTATGCTAGCACCTCTTACTAAGCATTACACAGAGGACGGAAATATCCTGCTACTTGTTAACCTGCTAGATCTCTAAAAAGTTTTAGAAAGATATTGAATCATTCACTTGGAAATAGACTTGTGAATGAACTTTCCTTCCACACCTATAGTACTATGTTCCAGGCACCATCCACACACTGAAGATACAAAGACAAAAATAAAACAGTCTTAAAGGAACTTACTTCCTATTACTGGGCATAGAGAAGAGTCTATAAGGGAGAGAATAAACATACACAGCTATTTAAATGCAAATATATACAGAATAAGTATAAAATGATTCCTTAAAGCTGTAGGGATGGTGTGTGTGTGTGTGTGTGTGTGTGTGTGTGTGTGTGTGTGTGTGTAAACCAGGATTTTAGGGAGTTAGGATAAGCTCCTTGTAGGAGGTGACTTTTGAGCTAAGGCTAAAAAGAATCTATGGATTCTATGAAGCAGAGGGAAAGAGGGGATATCATGTTGCAGGAATTGGGTACAACTTGTGCAAAAACACAGAGATGGGATATAGAATGTTTTCAAGAAGTAAAAGCAAGTAAGCCAGTTTGACTAGATTTTAGAACATAGACTGCATGAAAGAGACTAATGTGCAGTAAGCCTGGAAAGGTAGGTAGGGGCCAAACTGTCAAGGACTTAAAAGGTCAAGAAAAGTAGCTTGTATTTTATCCTAGAGGTAAGATGGAGTCACTGGAAGTTTTTGAGTAAAATGACATGGTAAGACTTACACTTTAGGAATATCATTTTGTCATACGTTTGGACAATAGATTAGAAAGGGTTGAAACTAGAGGTGGAGAGATCAATTAGGAGGCTACTGCAATCAATTAAGGAAGAGGCAATGATTCATTGAACTAACATGTTAGCAATATTACCTGGTAGAAGGGGATAGATTGAGAAATGTAGATGTAGAATTAGCTAGATTTGAAAATTCATAGGATATGAGAGAAGAAGGAAAGGATATTCAAGAATCACTTGGATTTTGAAAACCTAGGTAACTTGAAGGATAGTGGTGCCTTTAATTGAAAAAAAAAACAAGCTAGGAAAAGTGAAGTATTTTAGATGAAAGATAACAAATTCTGTCCTGCTTATATTAGTTCACATTCAAAAACTTAGGTGGAAATATCAAATAAATGATTGGTGATTCAAGATTGCAGCTCATCAAAAAGAATAGAAGTCAGCAAGTCAACAAGAATTTATTAAGCCTTAATACATGCCAAGTACTTTTTAAGTGTTGGGCATATAAATGCAAGTGGAAAAGGGAGAGATATGAAGATTCCTGGAATTAGGGGGCATGCTAGAGAAAATTTGGAATAATCAGAAGTATAGTCTGGATAGGAATGAAGACATGATTGGCATGGGCCTTCTTTTAAAATTGAGGTTCTGGAACTGAGTATAAAGATCTAAGAATCATAGAAATAATAATGGTACCCAGGGAAATTGATTAAGTCACCGAGAGAAAGAGAAAAGAGAAAGAAGAAAAGAGCACCCAAGGTGGAACTCTCATTTCTTTGGATAAGGACTCAGCAAAAGAGGTTGAGAAGAAATAATTAGAAAGGTAGGATGAGAGTCATGAGGAAACAGGGTTTTGAAAACCTGAGAAGTAGGATGTATCCAAGAGGAGGGGGTGCTCAATAATGTCAGCTGCTGTAGAGAGGTCAAGATGGATCACAAACGAGAAAAAGTCAACACATTTAGTAATTTAAAGATCATTGTTAACATTGGAGAGAGAAGTTTTAGTTGAGTGATGAGGTTACCAAGCCAAGAGTTTGAAAAAGTAAAAGATGTTGAGAAGTGAGAGAGGAAATGGAGACAGGTGGTTTTTTTTTCCTAGGCATTTGGTCGTGAAATAAAAAGAAATATTAGTGTACGAAAAAGGGGACGAATAAGTTGTTTCCCTCTTAAAAACTGCTTCATTTAAAAAAGTAGAATATCAATAATTACCAAATTATATACCTACTTTCTCACATGATCATTTTATGGCAATAATCTAGTAAGACTTGGTAATCTTTGGTGAAAATTTGAGAAAGGACTAAGTCAATTTTCACAAATAATATTTTATAGCAGACCAGGCAGTCACACAATTGACTCAATATAGAGAATACCAGATTCTACTATGCTTCTTATTTATTCACTTTTAAAAGTTATGAGGCTTGGTAGAACAAAATTATCACATTTTTCCAACAGAAGTATCTCCCAATCGCTAAGTCAAAATTATACAAGGCTCCTTCAAAGATGTAACTATAGAGATAAAGTTAGTGATACTTTGATTAACATTATCAAGTGAAGCATAAATCAAGAAGGCATGTGTTTAATAAAGGTATTTTTTGCTGCTCTGAAAGAAAGACAGCACAGTGAAAAAATGGTCCCTTCTAAAACATGAAGTCCTTCAGATGCTCCTGTATGCAGACGATGTTTTGCTGATTGCTAAAAGTATTTTAATTACATATAGACTTCTAATTGAGATATTATATATGTATAATTTAGAGATCGCATATAATTAAAGACCATATATTATATTTAACATAAGGATTATAGTTTATATAATCTCTACCTGAGATATATAGTCACTAAAAAGAGTTTGTTTTGCCTATCTAGATAGGAAGAGACAAGTGGATCAAAAAGGCCTATTGTTCAGACTGATATGCAATTAGATGGATAGCTCATAGAATTTGATATACAACTTAGACTAACACCACAAATGTAAGATGAATTAAGTAGATAAGCAACTGAATAAAAGTGGGGGGTAGACCTTTTAATACTTTTGGGAAATTGTGTAGTGCTTTTAATGAATCCATCTTTCTCCCTAAAACAAAGGTCCATGTTCAAAAACAATATTCTTCAGTTGCAAGTCATGGAATATCACAGTCTCTAAAGAATGAAAATTGTGATTTACCCAAAGGACAGTGGAGAATCGCACCGTGGGCATAAGCCAATTGGAATACATTAGAAATGAAAACTTGTACAGGAGAAGCAGAATAATGGATGAAGAGAGATCAGAGAGGTATTTGACAGGAAACAAATAGATGGGTAGGCATGTCTGGGTTGTTGGGACCAGAATCCATGAGGAGATATTAGGATCCTAGAGCAAAACTTGGAAGGGCCCTCAGAGGACATCTCATCCAATAGCCCAGAGTATGAGTGACATGCCCAAGGTCACCCAGTAAGCATTAAACAATATTGAAACCAGTTCCTCTGACTTCAGAGTCAATGCTCTTTTCATCGTATTGAAGGGATACCAGATCCATTGAACTAAGAAGACTTTTCTTTCCTTGCTTTTCTCACCTTTGCTAAACCTTGGTCATCCTTGATCTTGACCAATCCTTGGTCAAAAGACTGGTAACTTTTAATTACTGGTGTGTAAGTACCACAGATGAGAAATTAGTAAATGGGCAGAGACATTTGATTAGAAGACTGAAATGTGTATGGACATAACATACTTAGGTGGTGCTCCTCTCCTTTTGAAGGGATTGCCTTAAGGTCCAAGGGGCCTTTCCACCCAAAGCCATTTTACCCAGTGTTTTTTTTTCCATTTTCATTCTAAGTAGTTAATGCTAAGGACATCTGAGGTTACTAGGAAGCATTCCCTTTTTGTCTCCTGTATGTACGCTTGTGGGCAAGTAGGTAGCACAGTAGATAGAGTGCTGGATCTGGAGTTAGGAAAACCCATCTTCCTGAGTTCAAATCTGGCCTCAGACACTTACCAGTTGTGTGACTCTGTGCAAGTCACTGTTTGCCTTGGTTTCCTCATTTGTAAAATGAGGAAATGGCAAATCACTCCAGTATATTTACTGAGAACACTCCACATGAGGTCATGAAGAGTCAGACAACTGAAGAGGACCAAAAACAACAACAAATGTATGCTTGCATGATTGGAGGTTGTGATTCTTATGAGAGCTGAAATTTCTTATGCAAAGAAATTCTTTCAGTTATTAGAATTTCTATATTTTAAACCAGAACTCCCCCAGCATAATCAGTATGTATTTTATATCAATGTCTTCAACAAAGACATGCTCAGGTTTTCAAAGAGAATTTTTTTCTGGGGTGGCATTTGCAAAAACTCATGATCATAAAACTTCAAATAACCTTAGATTTTTGAGAAAACAGCTCTGCTAGAAATCATGTAGTATACTTTTAGTAATGAAGGAGTTTGCAAATTCCTAAATAGGGTGCCCCTTAAGGCTACAACGGAATGGCTGTAGTTGAATACACCCAGTTTTATGGTACAGGCAAGCATCTATCCATGAAATTGCCGGACAGCTGCTAATGCTGGTTCATGTGCCCTGAGGCCTGAGTGCAGTGATGTTTTGCCTAATTCATTACACATTTCCAGACCAAATAAAAGCACCAAGACTAACTTCAGGGTTCTTGTGAATTTACTTGATTTATCTTCTTTACATAATTTGTGATGGTATTTAGCAAATGAATGAGACTGTGGGACACTGGGAGGGTAGGTATCAGACTTTATATGATGCAATAATACTTTTCAATTTGAGTAGTGTGGCAGATGCCTATATAGGGCCTTGTTTCTATTACTAGGGAAAATCCCCTTGATAGTTTCAAGCTTGGTGGATATCCTTATCTCTTGCCCTTCTAGGAGTGATAGAATTTCCTCCTTCTCTGCAGGTAGGTCCTGGTTTCTATTGTTGGACAACAAATATAGTGCAACACAACAAACATTTATTAAATGTCAAACATGTGCAGTGTTCTTTTCTATGTGCTGAGGCAATAATTTCAGTGTTTATGTGGGAAAATGCCCCAGGATACTACAGTCTAGTAGAGGAATAAGATACTAACAATGAAATGAAACTATCTAGAGATTTTCCAAATACATCATTAAACTTTTGTAATTTTCTTTCCAGAAGTCACTTATTTGGTGAAGATGGCATGGGAACTAGGCCTATACTTTTGGTGGTACAACTAACTCCCTTGTGAGGAAGCACTATTTTCAGTGTTTGCCAGCACCTTCTCTGTAATTTATAGTGTTGGAGAGTTTCCAAGAGCACTGGAACATTAAAGGTCTTCTCCAAGATCATTCAGCCAATGTGTCTGAGGTGGGACTTGAACTCTGATTTTATGGTGTTGAATCTGGCTCTCTATCCACTCACTGTGTCATAAGAAATAATAGTTAACACATTGGGTGCTTTAAGGTTTACAAAATAGCTAACATATATTAGTTCATTTGAGCCTCATTACAATTTCATAAGATAGAGAGATGATGGGTCTTATACCTGTTTTACATATAAGGAAACTGAGACTAAGAAAGGTTAACTGACTTATCCAAAGCTCAGAGTTGGTAAAAACTCGGATAAGATGAACTTCAAGACTCCTAATTATTTTTAAATATTTTATTTTCAATTTATGAAACAAAAGAAGCATTTCTATAAAATAGAATTTTCAAAAAAAAAGAAGATTGCACATGAAACTGCAAATCTATTATGTACAACTTGCTGTTCCTTTTCCAAAAGAACATTATATGTAGTAAAAGCAAAATTGTTTTAAGAACAACTTTGAGTGACTAAGTCATTTTGACTTAGACAATAAGTCAAATTAACTACAAATGACCTAAAAAGAAGGAAGATGCTATCTGCCTCCAGAGAAAGAAGTGATAAATAGAAGACTCCTAATTCTTACATGGGTATATCTTATACTATACCACACTTTATCAATTAATCTTGAATTTATTTAGTTTAATTTAATTAATTTATCTACTAAAGGGTAACCACTATGCTAGATATTATGGCTACAAATACAAAAGTGAGAAAGACCTTGCCCTAGAAAACTTGCATTCTATGGGACTGTGGTAGGAATTCAACATAGACTTGTTTGTTCATCACTAAGACATAAGATACGGATAGTCATTAGGCTCTACTCTTTCATGACTGAAGATATCAATTATCGTTTCATAGGTATTGTGGGTAAAAAAAGATAACAGTACTATTTCAGTATAAGATTTTGTCTTAAGTGCTCTCCAATAGAGTTTTACTCTGATGCCTGATCATGGAGTATATGTGAAGATAAATAATGTAGAATGAAAAAAGAAAGGGGCCCAGGAAAGAAAGAGCTCTAGGGTGCATTCACATGTAGGGCATAAGGCATATGACACCATTGATTCTCTTCTCTTAGATTGTGAGATCCCTGAGAGAAGGGATTTCCTTTTGCCTTCATTTGTATCCTCAATCCTCAGTATAGTGTCTGGCATGTAGCAGATATTTAAAAATACACATTGATAGACTTTTTTTTTTGAGGGGGAGGCAAATTCTAGCAGGTCTTATGTACAAAGATGGAAAGGCTTTGAGTACAGGCCATTGACAGGTTGTGTATCTGTCCTTGAGCTCCAGACTAATTAGTATAGAGATGCTCATAATCAGAAGGTTAGTGAACTGCTGAAGTTTTGTTTATTTTAGCCCTGAAAAATCATGAAGATAATTGCTTAGTTATGTATGTTTTATAAACTGCATTGGTGGAGGGAGGACCCTCACTAATGAAAGCACAGGATCACAAGTAAGAAGTATTCTTAATTTTACAGAGTTACCAGTTTTATTGTTCATGTAAATAGACTAAACACATTTCATTTAATCACTGAATATAGGTGCTGGGTAAAAAACAAAAACAAACAAAAAAGTCACCAATCACAAGGACTTTATGATCTAGTGGGGAAAATAAAACAAAACAATAATTAAAAAAAATCGTGAGGTTCAAAAAATTAAGTTCCAGCTAGAGGAATCTGGAAAAGTTTCATAGAAGAGGTGACTGCTCAACTAGGAACTGAAGGACAGAACATATTTCAATAAGTGGAGCCAAAAGTTTGGCATGTGCAAAGGCACAAAAGTGTGAAGGGCAAGAATAAGGATAAGGAAGTCATGGATTGTCATGTTTGGTTAGAATTTGAAATTGTTGATGGGTTAGTGTTGGACACAGCCCAGAAAGGTGATTATGAAATTAAAATGATAGTGTCCTGGATGAGGGAAGAACAGAGAAGTGGATTGACTGCCCAGGTTTTCTTTGAATTAATTTTATATTGGTTGCACACATTTTGATCATATGAAGAAGCTGAAAGTCCTGAGGACACATTTTTATAATTGCAGTTTATCAATTTGAAATACATTTATTGAATTTGGTAGCACTGGACACTTGCTTTAGGGAATTAGTGCTGAAAGAAAATTCCCACATTAAAAAAAAATTGACTCCTAGGAGTCAAAAGTTCCTTATGATAGTAGCCATGATATTCATTGGCATAATCCATTATTTTATTTTTAGAGTAATTTCAAACTCATTTCTTAAAACTATATTGGTATTTGATTTGTAAAATGTTATTTGTTGCTGATGATCAGATGATTTCTATGGAAGAAAAAGTTTTTTTTTTCATTTTTATTGTGTACTTGTTAATCTATTTCAAAAGGTATTATGCTAATTATAACAGTATGCTTCATGTTTAGCATCTGAATTGCTCATTTTCAAGTTTTTTTCCCCTCCAAATTGTAATCTGTTAATTACTTGTTTAATGGAGTGTGTAATTACCTACTTTAAGTTAGGAAGCTCCATTTCAAAAAGAGAAACCCATTTGAGAAATGAAAGAATGTAAATGCAATCCTTCCAGATACAGTATATAACTCTTTACTTCCCATAGTCATTCCAACTGAGAGAATGAGGTTGAAAATAAGTCACTGTATTTTCTCCAGTGTCTACATTATATAAAACTTAGGTGAGATTTAGAACTAGAGAGCAAGGTAAGCATGCTATCTACATAAGACTTAGCCTATATTGTTGTTGAGCAATTTTAATGTCCCCAATATAATTTCATTAGTTTTACTTCCAAACTAGGAGGAAAAACTAATTTATACAGAATTGAACTTAATGAGAAGTTTCCTTAGTTTTCTTTATGCTTTACATCTGGTCATATCGAAACTAAGGAACAAAAGACCAATAATGTTGGAAGGGAGGTGTGCTAGGGTTTGGGGAAGATTCAAAAGAGAAGATGAGGTGGGTAGAAAGCAGGCAGAATTATAATATACAACATGACCTCCCTTCTGGTCTGAATGACAAGAGTAAAGACCAGATGATCTTTGCTTTGGGAGGAGGGGCATTATGGTTTACTTTTTTTCAGGGATCCCTAAGTTATTTGTTAAAAAAAAAAAAAGAAGAAACTGATCATCTTTTTTTCTCCCCCAGATATCTTATACCTATGGGAGGGGAAAATTAAAATTGCAGTTAAGAATGCAAGGGTTCTGATGATGAAGTTAAGTGAGCATGGAGGAAGTGGGAGGAAAATAGCCTGCTAGTGCTAGTTGTATTCCTCTCCAGCCACACTTCCCCCCCGAAAATCCCTATAGTCTGAAGAGAACATTGGATGTGATGATGGCAGTTAGCCAGGCAGCTTATTGACCAAGCTGGACTGAGCAATTTAGGATAATCTGTTGGGGAAAGTTAAACTACTGAATTGCCACCATAAGGACATTCTTCCTTGTTTCTAGTAGGAATTATTCACACAGCAGACTGTCTATATTTCCTCTTTTCTGAATGATGTGATAGCTGATTGTTTTGACTGAAAATTATGATCAAAACTCCTGCTGCTCCAACTGTAGCCAATGCCTAATCATATAAGAAAAGGACATAGAAAAGTTTAATTGTGGCTGCACTCTACAAACAGGTCACATTATCAATTTCTATGTATCCTGTTGCTCATAAATTGAATTTGTATAAGTAAAAACTTTTTACATTAATCAGTAATGGAAAGCCACAAATAGTACAAGACAAAGCTAATTATTAATTTTAATTATTTATCATGTCATAGTGCCTGCTTTGCATGCTTAGTCGTAGTTGTTTATTCACACTAGATATTGAGTAATTGAGAATTTCAATAGCTTTTTACACTGTATTTTGATGCCTGTCAGATTACAAAATGTACATGAATACAGTATTAATCAAATCAATTTTTCAACTAGATACTTGGCTTAATGTGATTCACTCCCTGGTTCTATTTACATCCCTACTTGATATGTCCTTCCACACAACACGTTGATTTCTTCTCAATTTCCTTTTTACATTTTAAGCAATTAAGTTACATTCTTTCTAAGCTTGACTGTCATGTTTTGCATCCATAAAATGCTATTCTGAAAAAAAATAAATATGAACATGAAAGAGAACTATTTGTGGAGATTGTGTTGTTTTAATGATTACAATGGGATTCATGATTATATTTCACAAGTGGTGGTTTTCAATCCTACTACAGTGACAGAGTTAAATGATTTGATGCATTTGTTTTGGTTCATGGTGAACCTCAGAATCAAAACATCACTTCATACAGTTGAATGTGAATAAGCTGTGTTGAGCAGAAGGGACTTTCTTATATGCAGCATAGATATAGGCACCCACTGAAGTAATATGTTATGGTTTAGCTTTTTTAAGGGAATACAATGCTTCACAAATAGTGTATATTATATCCTACAGGACCCAATGCCAAGTACTTAATCTTTGAAAGGAAACTGGCTGAGTCTTATCACAAGGTTGGAAATGCCATTTTTGCCACATAGTTGATAGAATCACATCACAGCTTGATTCAACTGAGTCAATAAAATCATTAGAGTACCTGATTTGGCCATTTCAGCTAGAGTTTGACTTAGATTGGATTATATAATAAGGAATTATGTCAGTTTCCAGTGAGAAAATGGTTCAACTAGAAATTAATTGCTCAGTGCTTAGCTATTTGTCTTGTGGGAAACAACCAACAGAATGTGAGGATGAGTTTATACAGCAGTTAAGAATGACTTATCTGAATAAAAAAACAAATCAAAAGACACCCAAAACTGTAGTTATCTGAATTAAAACACCATCAATCAGATTGTCATTGTTATTGTTGTGGTTGTTAGGGTACAGCGATGCATTTAATCATCTATTAATTTATGGAGTATTCGACATCTGTATTGATCAAGAAAGTATCTGATGAAATCATAGATCATTAGCATATTGAAGTAAGAACTGAAAAGAAGATAAGAAATATTATTAAATATTAATGCCACAAATCAGAGTTGATATAATGAAGGTAACTCTGTGACCATGGTCGTCTGTTCAACTTAACCTTAAGCCCTTTCTGCATGCAGCATATTCTGTGTAGAGTACTATGCTAGATAATGGATGAAATAAAATGCTTAAATAAAAAATGGTCCTGACACACAAGGAAATTATAGGCTTAGGGAAAATGATAGTGAACAACAGGATTAGCCTAGACAAATTCAGAGATGCTGACTCCAGGGTGGTGAAGCTTTAGGCTATATGTTATATGTTCAAGGGCTTCAGTCTATATTGAAGGACAACCTACCATCAATGAAATTATGGAAGCTAAAAATATTTGAGTAAATAGCAATAATAATACTAATAATGATGCTAATCACTAATACATAGCATTTTAAAGTTTTCAAAGAAATTTACATGTATAATCACATTTGAATTTCTTAATGATGTTGTAAATTAAGTATTACAGGAGTTATCCTATTTTACAGATCAGAAAACTAAACCTCAAGAGGTTAAATGGTTTTCTTATTGCTACACAACTAGTAAGTATGATGTAGAATTGTATTAATAGCCACAAAATGAAAACTCTGAAAACATTTTTCATCAATAAATCCAGTCTTATGCATGAAGACCATGAATATAAAATATAATGAAACTCAATGTGATCAAAGAAATATCTCAGTTAATTTGCATGATAAGTGATAAATAATAACATTGCTTATGATTTTTTCCAGTTTTTCCTTTAGAAAAAATTAAAGAAAGTCATCGAGGATCCATTGTTTCCCTACTACAACGCAGAATAATGCATGCAACTTTCACAGTTGTGCATGTGCATACACATGTATATGTGCACATGCACACACACATACACAAAGTTTAATATAGAAATCCCTTCAACTCAACAGAGAAAGATAAAGAGAAAGGAAAAGTATAAAGGTAGGAATAAGAATGAGAATAAATTCAGGAAGGAATTAGTTATAATCAAATTAAACTGGAAGCTTAGAGAGAAGACTTTTCAAAAACAAAATAATAAGCAACTAACCACTTTTATTACAATGAAGAAAGAGGAAAACCAAATTTCAAGGACTAAAAATTTTAAAACAGAGAAGAAATAAAGGAAAATATTCTAAGATATTTTGCCCAACTATGTGACAATAAAATGAACAACTTAAATGATAGGTATGAATAAAAAATGTAATATACCTTGTTTAAAGGATCAAGTAATAGAAAATTAAGAAATCCAATCTCAGAAGAAGAAACTGAATAATACATAAAAAGCCTGAAGAACTTTATCACAACAATGATCAGCCATGATTTTAGAAGATGAGTGATGAAGTATGCTGTACACCTCCTCACAGAGAGGTGATAGATGAATTTTCAGAATGAGACACACATTTTTGGACGTGGCCAATGTTTTTGCTTTACTGTACTTATTTCTTGAAAGGAGTTTGTTTTTCTTCTCTCTTCTCACAACCCTTCTGCAAGGTGGTTGGCAATTAGAAAATATAAAAAAGAATGGTCAAGATATGTCATTGGCATAGAAGAAAATAATTCAGATTAGTTCCATGTAAAATTCTAAGACAAATGTTTTAACTGACAAAGCCCAAAAGCCTTCATATAATTCAGGGGAACTTGAATGAACTACTAAGAGGCTGCTTTTGGAATAGATATTCTCTATATAGATGAGGTTGTAATCTACTGTGTTCAAACTTGGCTAGATTTTTTTTTGTTTGACTTTGGCATAGGTTAAAGGTTGAGGGAGGATATAAAAAAGTGTTATTCTCCAAATTTCTAGTATTTCAATTAGACAAGGTTGGGTTACTATAGCTGATTGGGCTTCTCAATGAAATTAGCATTTCTCTATATAGTACATGAAGTATGAAAATTAAAACAGCAATTTATATAGACACATGCATATACACACATGTATATATCATTGCTGAAAGCTCTGAGGCTAGAGGTATAAAATGAAGCCCAATGATTTCTGGTAGGGGACTGTGTAAATAAAATATCACACAATCTTCCTGGGATATATTGAAGGCAAAAAAGTAAGGAAAGTCATATGTCAGGTGTTCATTGTTAGTGGCATGGGAATGATGAAATTAACATTTTAGCTGATGAAATATTCAGCAACAAAAGAAAAAAAACAAAACTTAAAAATTAAATAGATTTAATGAGTAGGATTTATGCCTATGCTTTCTCAAGACAGTAGTATATTAAATCCTTGGGAAAAATAATTACTGGAAAATTAAGAAATCTAGTAAAGACTATGAGTAGAAGACTATTATGTGACAATTTTTTTTTTTATCATCGTGGGGCAACTAGGTGGTGTAGAGGATAAAAATGCTGGACCTGCAGTCAGGAAAACCCAAGTTGAAACCCGACCCCAGAGATTTGCCAGAAGTATGATCCTGAGCAAGTTGCCTACTCTCTGTTTGCCTCACCTAACTTCTGTCACAGTTTCCTCAACTTTAAAATGGGGATAATAAAAGCCCCTACATTCCAAGCTGGTTGTCAGGATCAAATGAAATGATAATTTTAAAATGTTTGGCACAGTGCCTGGCACATAGTAATCATTATATAAATGTTAGCTATTATTATAAAAATCAAAAGTATGCAAGGATAAATCTCAATATTGTAAAAAAGGGAAATATATGAAGATGTTTTAGAATGAAAAAATGAAGCCTATTGATATCTTTGAGACTCATTAAGGGTCATTTATTGCAGGTTGTGTCTGCATATCCTGTCCTGAGATATCAGAGATGGAAAATTGAGTAGAAGTTAGCCAAGTTAAATCAAATATGATTTGTTAAACACTTACTGTTTGCTAGGCACTGTGCTGAGTGCTGGGATTATGGATACAAGCAAAAAGATAGTCTTCAACCTCAAGGAGTTTATATTATGAAGAGGAAAGATATCACAAAAAAGGGTGCTTAAACCTAGGAGCACTTATGCAAGAGCAGAGTCAGGAGAGAAATGAAGGAGTGAGCTTAGTTGTCAGTGAATTTTTTTCAAAATGGAGGCTCTGGGAAGAACTTATCAATTAGAAGAGGAGACTACAAAGTCTGGTGATTTTCCAGAGTAAGAAGGCAGATAGTGAATGGAGGAGGATTCTAGAGAGTCAGGAGTAAAGTTGAAAGGGGAATGAAGAAAACACACCTAATGGAGAAGCTACCCACCTTTTTTTTTTTTTAAGAAAATCCTATTGTTTGACTCAGTTACCATGACAAGGAAGTAATTTTGACTGAGTTGTACTATTCTCACTAGAACATGTCATTGAGAACTATGCAAGACTCTGATGTGAGGCAAGCCTGTTGTCTTTCTGATATCATTCTCAGATGGCTCTCTTAATTTTATGTAAACTTACCCCTGCCTCCTCCACTACTGTTTACTTTGTGAAGTCATGCTTTGTATAATCTTTCATAATCTTCCTTCATAGAAATTCACAAAAAGGTTTATATTATAAACTTGTATTGTCCTTCCTGCCTGAAGTTTTTTTTTCTTTTTTTCTTCCAAAATTGACCTCCTTGTTGTGGTAATTAATTGATATTGGCTAAACTTCCTTAGGAAATGGTGACAGTCTGTCAATATATATTCATTTATCCCTATTTTATTTTTTCAGCAGTAAAAGTTTATTGTAATCAGAAATGTTAGGGTTTATTTTATTGCATGAAATATCTTCTCATATTTATTCTAACTCTGTTTTAGAATCCTTTGTGATCTATGTTCAAACAAGGTAGTAGTTTGAATGCCATAGATGCAATTAATGTAGAAATGACTCAAAGTGATGACTGGATATTTTCTGTTGATTAAAATATAAGCAATTTGACTTCAACTTATAATGGTGATCAGAAAAAGTCCTAAAGAAGACTAGATTTCACACAAACCCTAGAAAATATATAGACAGCATGGTGATGGTCACTGTTATAGATGTGTTCTTTCCGATAATCATTTTTACTGATTTATTTAAATAGGATCAAAATCAAGGATTTTATCAGTGTGGCTATGACTATAATTATTATAGATTTTGTACTTTCTGTTTTTTTTTTTTAGTTAATCCACATTTGTATTTATGACTGGAAAAAAAATCATTACCTGTTGGTTAGCTTTCTGGTGATGTTTTTTCTACCTTTAGCAATGATGGTACTTAGTTCATCTCTATTTAAAACTGTTTAAGCTTATTAATACTTGTACTAAATACTGTAAGTAAAAGTACAATTGAAATCTACTAATAAAACCTATACAGACCTAGGATGACTTCCATCCTCTTTTGGGCTGGACCTATTTCAGGCCAGCTTTTTGGTAGCTAGATTCAATATTGAAACAAAATGAGACATTCATCAACTCTTCAACATTTAACAAAAGCACAGCTACTTCATCAGCAAGAGAAAGATGTCTAAAAGGACAGGTATTGAGTTGATTTATTAGTGGATTCAGTTAAGTCAAGATCCTATTGTCATCTTTCAGCTAATCATCTGAGTGATTCTTTACCTCCTCATGGCTCCTTTGTAACCAGGTGATAATGAACTTGCATCAACAATCTTAGCCTTCATCCTTGCAAGTTTTGAAAAATGTTTGAAAACTTTTTAAGGAAAAAAAAGTAGCCTAAACTGCAATATGGGAGGAGTTAGGATATATGCTCCTACAATAACATATGCCATGAAGAAAAATTTGAGTAAGACTTTTGTCCAGGTACTATTAGTTCTAAAATGCAATTTGCTAAAGAAATGACAAAGTAAGATTTGAGTTGGTAAGAAAGAAGAGGGGGCAGCTAGGTGGTGCAATGGATAGAACACTGGTCCTGGATTCAGGAGGATCTGAGTTCAAATCCAGCCTCAGACACTTGACACTAGCTGTATGACCCTGAGCAAGGCACTTAACCCCATTACCTAGAAAAAAACAAACAAAAAACAAAACATAAAAAAAAGAAAGAAGAGAGCAAATGGAAGTAGCATGGTTAGGAAGTGAAGATGTAGATTTATTAAAAGATTCAGGTAAATGATTTAGATAAAATCCACCAATAATTTAATGGAATTTATGGAAGCACAAATGAAAAATGGAAACAATATTAGCAGATAGATAAATGTAAAGGACAGAAAGTAGAACATTTTTAAAGAATTTAGCTAGATTTTCAATGAAATGAATGGAAGAAAATTATATTTAATGAAATTCTCTCTTGCTTTTACTTAATTTAACATGTCATTTTTGATGAATTGCCATTGTTTTATAATCTCCATTTTGTGAGTTTTAAACATTATGTTTGCATATTTTATGCAATTGTATGCCTTCCCTTTTAAAATGGATTTTTAAATTTAATTGTAGTCATACTACATTTTCTTTATTCTTTTTGATGCCAACTTTGTGTAATTATTAATGCTTTAGTTCCTTAAATTGCTGAATTTTTCTTTTATGTAGTACAGGAAAAATAATGATAATAAAAGGATTCAAGAAGTAAAAAAATCTTTTTTGAATATTAAACCATCTGGCAAACCCTCTGACTAGGAAAAAGGTGATCTCAGTGATTCTCTGTGGTGGAAGAGTCAAGGTGAATATTTGGAATGAGAAAAGTACTGGAATGTATAACTTTGAGCATATAAAAATAATGAAATTATTATTTTATAATACTTTATGCTTAGTCCTTTTATAATCATCATCTTCATCAAACTCATTAGCTTGGAATCCCTTGGCACTTACCTTTCCAGCCTAATCTCATATTACATTCTTTTCTACCCAAACTACCCAAACTCAAATTACCCATGTACAATTTGTATTTTTTTGTCTCTCTGCTTATGATTATATCATTCTCCATGCACAGATGATCCTCAGCCTCATCTGTTGAAATCTAATCTATCTTTTAAGACCCATTTCAAATGTTATCTCTTCCTTGAAATCTCTATCATCCTCCTAGGAGGTGATAATCTTTCCCCTTTGAACTGAGGAAATAGCTGTGCTTTACTCCACTGTGTGTGTGTGTATGTGTATGTGTAAGTGTGTATATGTGTATGTGAAAAGAGTTGGAAAGGAAAAGAGTTTGAAACATGTGTACTCTTGCTCACTCTGACCAATCATTTGCAAGAAGCAAACTGGAATTATTTGTTTGTTTCTTAAAGTATTTTATTTTGCAGTGAAAAATGCTACCATAAAAATCTCTCTTACAACAAAATGTCCATCGGGGGCAGCTAGGTGGCGCAGTGGATAGAACACTGGCCCAGAAGTCAGGAGGACCTGAGTTCAAATCCAACCTCAGACATATAACACTTACTAGCTGTGTGACTCTGGGCAAGTCACTTAACCCCAATTGCCTTAAAAAAAAGTCTATCTAGCATATATTAAAATCACATGATTTCATAAAAGATGTAACAGAGAGAACTATATATTCAAATATCCTTTGATTATTTATATGAAATGAATCATAAAACAAGTTGCTTGCTTAAGATATTTCCTGGTATCATAGAAGAGGTGCAGTTCAGGGTCCAAATGGAAGAAGGAGTTTCAAATAAATGCTTAGGTTCTATATATATTCCTATTAATAACCACATAAGGCCCCAGAATGCTGAAGAACCTCTTAAGTGGAGACTACCATCACTCAACAATTTCTAGCTGACCATCTACCCAGGAGAAACCAACTAGATAATTACTCTATCTATTTTCCAGATTATGATATTCAGCAAGTTGAATAATCTATTGAACTTGTCCATCAGCTCATACATCATGGATAGACATTGCAGAGGTGAAGAACTGGACTCAAAATTTAATGGGAGGAAAAGAATGTAGTGGATAGAATGGAGGAAATTATAAGATGCTTTTAATGACCCAAGCAGTTCTCTGAAACAAAAGCCCATCCTAAAAAAAAGTTAGCATAAACTTAATAATCTTCAACAAAAACAATCTAATAAATATTTAAATTGGAGAAAAAATTTTACTCTAAACTGTTGGCCTTAATAAAGGAAAACCAAAGGAATTAACAAACAAGACATTCAAAGAAATTTTTTATCCTGTTTTCTACATCTAGGCCTATCCAAAGTTCTGCTTCCTTTGACTATAAAAAATACAATAATTTTGAAAAATCTCTTCCTTTTCTCCTTCTTCTTTCTTCTCTATTATCTTTTCCCCTTTTCCATTCTCTTAAACTTGCTACTGTCTTTTCCCTTTCACTTGCCTTCCCCTTTCTTTCCCTTCTCTGAAGTCACTAGGCAAAGTCTGTTCATGCTGATTTCACAATGCTTCATCTCATATAATTCTTTCAACATTTCCTTGTAATTTTTGTTTTTATGGAATAATAATATCCCATTACATTATGATATAATAATTCATGAAGCCATTTGCCAATTGTTGGACACATAAGTTATTTACTTATATACTTTTTGCTATTGCAAAAAGAGCAGTGATGGATATTTTTGCATAACTAGGTCCTTTTTATGTTTTAGAGTCCTAGTAAAGAAATCTCTGAGTTCAAAGATATGATCAGTTTCATGATTAAATGAATATATCTCTTAAAAATATTTGTACCAGCTTGCAATCCCCTTCACCTAATATATTAGAGTTTGAATGCCAATATTTTTTTCCATGAAATCCAGCATTTAAAAAGCAACTCCCCAACATCTCAGGGCTAAACTTAAAGTGTTAAGAGGATGTACTAGCCACATTCTGATGACCTTTAAGTTGAATCTTTTCTATATTCTGTTAGTTATCTGAAGAAACAATCAGTGATTCAGAAATTATCTATATCTGTTACCAATCATTTCCCATTTTTTCTCTCAAACCAATTCAATATTTGTGAAATACCCACATTGGACAAGGTCCTATGCTAAGTACCATGGATACAAAGAGAAAAATGAAAAATTCCCTGCCCTCAAGGACCTTACAGTCTACTGTAGGAGAGCATGCACACACACAATGTAAAGCATAACTTTTGTGTGTGTGTGTGTGTGTGTGTGTGTGTGTGTGTGTGTGTGTGTGT
>NW_020954596.1:40312127-40335826 GCF_900497805.2 Vombatus ursinus
TGTGTGTGTGTGTGTGTGTGTGTGTGTGTGTGTGTGTGTGTGTGTGTGTAGGATATGGCGCCTAAGTTGAGCTTTGAGGTGTGGATATAGGGAAGGAATATGTTCCAGGCATCAGGAAATGTTATGTGAATGCACACAATTGGGTGATAGAATATTTACTTCACAGAATAACTAACAGTAAACAGTTTGATTAGAAACTGTTTATTAGAATATCTCAATATATTAGAATGTTGAGTTTTCAAAGGAAAATAATCCTTTGTGGCCCATCCTGTTTGTTAGCCCCAGGGACGCATGGGTGTGTTACTCCTTTCCTGGGCCACAATTTCCCCTCTAAACTTCCACTGGGGCATAGGCTGGACAAATGATACTCAAGCAGAATAAACCTTTGTTCTTTCACCATCCTTCATTTTCCCCTTGATAAATTCAATCTTTTCAATGTACTTCTTAAGCTGTGGTACCTTACAATGAACATGTTACTCCAAATATGGTCTGACTCAATCAGAGAACAGTGAGAATATTACCTCCTTATTCTAGGATCCCACTTATTTCTTCATTTGACCACTGATTTCTTACTTGGTATCTTTTGCATAGCTGAGGCTACACTCCACTAAATCTTTTAGACTTCTTCAAATGATTTACTGTCTAGATACATAGTCTACTCTGTCGCATGTTCCATCATTTCATAAAAGTACCATTCCAATGCCTCATCATAGTGTGAAGGTAACCCTGTGTTTTTGACAGTGATGTCACCAGTGTGCCATTTCTGGCAGGTACTACTGAACTGGAAAGTAGGTTCCCAGCAACATGCTATCAACTCTTCAAGGACCAGCCTACCTTAGTGTGGACATGATCATCATTAGAGGTTTGAAAACAAGGTGATAATGTTTTGGGGCCTTAGCAACCCTTTAAATATTCAAAAAATAGAAGAAGACCCTAAGGTATCATGTATTATTATATATTATAGCTATTTTACATATCTCATAGCTCTCTTCTAGCCTGTAAGCTGTATGAGGCCAAGGATCGTCTCTTATGTCTCATCCAGTTTCTAGCATGGTGTTCTGGCCATGATTTGGTTGGATGTTTGGATGGATCTCAGCTTTCATCAATCTAGATGTTTCCTCCATTGTACCTTCTTATCTGGTATAAATCTAGCTCATGTTTTCCCAGAATTCTTCCACAGAGGTTTTTAGTCAATGTTTTAGTGGCCTTTCCTTTGTTTTTTCAGGATCTCACAGGTGCCAAAGTATCTGTCTCATCCATGCTCCATGAAAAACACTCTCTCTTGTCCAGTCATATAAATCCTTGATAACTTCTTTTATGTCTTTTCATGCATGTATTCACATATACATATGTATATACAACATGTGTGTATACATACATGTATGCCTTTATGTATGTGCGTGCATATACATATATGATATATAAATATATAAATGCTGATGAACTAACTTGATGACTTCTTGTTTGACTGCATGTCATAGGTAGCGCATTTGACATTTTTATTAATTCACTATAACTCTGCATGATTGATTGTTAGATCTTAATCTTTGACATTGCTAGGGATTTTTTTTGAAGCTACATTCAAATGTTCTAGAACTTAATGGAATGGGTATAATGTCATTTGAAAATAGGAGCATTTAGGGCATTAGAGAAGTTGAATGATACAGTGAATAGAGTGCTGGGCCTGATGTCAGGAAGACCTGAGGTCAAAACTGGTCTCAGATACTTAACTAGTTGTGTGACCCTAGGTAAGTCACTTAACCATTTTTGCCTTGGGTTCTTCATCAGTAAAATGAATTGGAGAAGAAAATAATAAATCACTCTAGTATCTTTGCCAAGAAAACCTCAAATGGGGTAACAGAGTCAGACATGACCAAAATGACTGAACAACACCACCACCGTCAATAAGAAATCTTTCTCTTTTTGGAAACTTTCACATGAAATCTTCAATGATAATGGTGAATTACTTTGGCAAAGACATAATTCCTTGTGAAACACCTCAGTTGGTTTTCGAACAAAGTTATCTTACCTTATATCTATCCTAGAGTCGTATGTGATTTTGACATGCATGAGATAATTTGTCTTTATGAACACAATTTGTACTAAGGAAAACATAATTGCATTTCCATCAAATAACTTAGAGTCTTTGTAAGGTATAGGTCAATATACTACATAATAGAAACAACAATCTGACCTTTTAATCATTTGGTGAGAGAAAAGGAAAAAATAGCATTGTCCATTCCTTTGCAGGAGTGGGAATAAAAATTTCCTATTGAAGCTTTGGCAGCCTGATTTATAATCTGTTTGTTGAATGATCCATCTGAACAACATCCATTTGGATTATAGGCTCTCATATTCAGCATGGACCTCAGAGATAATCTAGTCCATCCTGTAAATAAATAACAACCCCCTTATAAAATACCCCAAAACTTAATATCTAGTTTTTACTTAAAGATCTTCATCAAGGAGAAATCCACTATTCCCAAAACAGCCCACTGTACTTGAGCATATCTCTAATTGCTAAGGAAGGTTTTCTTTGGTTTAAGTCTATATTTATCTTTTTTTGGGGGGCAATTTTTTTTACCCAGTGTTCCTAGCATCTAGACAGAAGGACAAATATCTTGAAGAACTAATGGACAACAAAATAAATGAAACTTAAAGACAAGCTAAAGGCATTGTGATTATTTTGCCTAGAAAAGAAAATTTTATAAAATCTGTAATAGTCACATGAGAAGGAAATTAGTTGTAGTATTCAGAATATTGCAAAAGAAAATTTATAATGTTATTTAGCATTTATATAGCACTTTAAGGTTTGAACAGTGTCATACAAATATAATCTCATTTTATCCCCACAACAAACCTGAGAGGTAGGTGCTATTACTACACCAGTTTACAGATGAGGAAACTCTGGTAGTCAGAGGTTAAAAGGATTGCCCAAGGTGACACAGTTAAGAAGTAGCTACGTGCAGTTTTGAACTCGAGCCTTCCTGACTCTAAGTCCCTTACTCTATCTGCTATGGAGACTAGCTGTCTTGTTTTAAGCAATATCCAAAAAATATCGGTAAAATTAAATCAGGAATTGAACTGCCTACACCTAATTAGATAATAAGGCTATTTTGACCTCATACAATGTTTACAAAATCTTTTTTGGGGGAAAATTAAGACCTCATACAATGTTTGCAAAATCTTTTGGGGGAAAATTAAGTAAAGGATGCAATTGTTTCCCAACTGTCTGAGAAAGGTTAGTTGTATCTTTTCTGAGAAGCTTGGACTTGTCAGCAGTGGTGAGTTTTCCCTAACCTCCTTAGAAATCTGATGAGTGCCAATAAAGATAGATAAAACTTGAGGAGTCTTCCCATGATTCAAATGCATGTGTAAGAGCCAAGGTTATGTATTTATATTCTCACTGGTAGCAGCAATTCTAATGATCTGCTGTTTTAAGGACTCCCAGCTTTTTCATATGGCTTCAGGTTTAGTGGTGCTAGTATAACATTTTTCAAAGCCTGTAAAATCAGGCAAAACTATTTATTTCCTCATTTCCATTTAACTACATGTACTGTGTTCTTCTATTATCTGAATAGCCCCCTCAATAGCTATTTATTATAACACTTGCTGCATACTCAACTCATTCCACACAGCAGTATAGCTTGGTATAATGAAATATTTTTAGAGTGCTTTGAACACCAGAAAAGAAAATGTATATTTTTAAAAATTCCACATTATATTTATCGTCATTCCGCTAATAGTGTATTTTCTCCAACAGTGGTCTACATGGGGTTTTCATCAAATCATGTACTATCTATTTGACATAAACTGCAATTAAACGCTATGAATGATTCTGATTATAGACACAAGTATAGACTAAATGAAGTTTAATTGTCTTCTTGGGCACTGAAAGTATCTCATACTAACCTCTATAGATTTGGAGATCAAATGCAAGTGATTCATGAACCTTACATCTAGTCAAGTAAAGATAAGATATTTCATCTGTCTGCAACTCAGTTTTCTCATCTATAACATGAGGATAATAATATTTACACTACCTACTTCTTGGGGAAGCTTTTAGGAAAGTACTTATAAACCTGATTGTGTTAAACAAACTATTTCCTTATCTATTTTTTGATTCCTTATCGATGATCATACTTTGTAATGGTTTCCGTTGATATGACTGTTGCAATGCTGTTGAAGAGCAAAATAAACAAAATGAATAACAGGTCTTCTGAATTATTCTTTTATATTATCTCAAAGATCATTCCCCTCCTCCCAGAATATACCTTAGCTGACTAATTAAGAAGTTGCTGAGTATTGAGAAGAATCAGGTGTTTTCTCAAAATGATTGGAGAGTCCAAATATTAATTATAAAATAAAAAGTCAATTAAAACATGACCAAAACTATTTCAAAGTAGATAAAATTATCAGATATGCTCAAGTAAAAATTCTTGAACCATTCTTATGCATACTTTTAATTGAAATCAATTTGGACAATTTATCTCTGTTAGATTCACTTCATTCATTCAACAAAATTTGTTAAGTGAGGCATGAATTGGATAGGGGAGTGTTTGCAACTGAGGAGACTAGTTATGAGCCTAGTCTAGTTGTGATGTAATTATAAAATGGACTAGGATGCTAACCTTGGTATTCTAAGGTAGTGCCAGATGCCAGAGACATAACCCTTCCAACGAATTCAATTTTCATTCCCTCTAATTCATTATTGACTCGCTGCAAAAGTAGTCTTTCTAATAAACAGGTTTTGCTGTGCCATTCTTTTTTTCAAAAATACTGTCAAGGGCACTACTGTCCTTCTAGTCACCCAGATTTATAACCACTATGTCATCCTTGACTCTTCACTCTTATTCATTTCATATATTCAAATAGTCACCAAAATTTGCTGTTTTTATTGCTTTGTGATTTCTCATTTGGACTCACTTCTTTCTGCTCATATAGCCTTCATACTTCAGGCCCTCATCACTTTTCACCTGGATGATTTCAATAGCTTCCTCATTAATCTCCCAGCTTAGTTCTTTCCACTCCAATCTATTCTCCAAACAACCACCAAACCAATATTCTTAAAATATGAGTTTGATTATGTCATTTACTTATTCAATAAATTCTATTGCTTTTCTCTTACCTTCCAGAATCAAACATAAAACATCGTTCAGCATTTAAAGCTCTTTACAACTTGGTTCAATTGTGCCTTTGCACCATGTAGACAGAATGGCTCACTTATTGTTCTTCATGCTTGACAATCCAAATCCTATCTCTAGGCCTTTGCACTGCAAGCTTCTTATGTATGGAATCCACTTTCCTGCATAGCTGCTTTTTCATAGTATCCACTAGTTTCCTTTAAAACTTACCACAAATGTTTTCTTCTTCATGGGTCTTTCTTACACCTGCACCCTAGTACTTTCCAAGGTTATCTTGTGTCTTCTTTATATGTTATTTGTGCACATACACGTATACACAATATATATACACTATATAAACATGTGTGTTATATATCTATGTGTATATATTATACATACATAATGTATATAAATAACCAAATTAAACAAGTATGTTTAGTCATATAAATATAAGGGATGCTAAAATAAGATATGGTAACTGTTATGTGCATGTTGTCCTTCTTGTTAGAATGTAAACTCCTTGAGGACAGTGTATCACTTTTGTCTTTTTATCCTCTTTGCACAGTGCCTGGCACATGTCTGGCCCTTAACAAATGCTTGATTTATTCATTTGGTACTTATTAACCACAGGACAAGGTTAAAGACCCCTTGATAATATGTTTCCCAGCTGCTTTTCTAGGTTTACTTTACTCTAAAACAATTTACACAGTATACTTTCCAGTTATACTGAGACTAGCCTTCTGTGCCTTTCTCACTTAATTTTACATGGCATCCTCTGCACCTAGAATGATAATATAGTCTGAATTTTCCGGGACAGTTTGGACTTCTACAATAGAAAGAAAAGCATACCTTTTAGTGAGACTATTACTTGCTATTGTGTGTTGTGATTATTGATTAAGAAAATATGGTTGCAAAACCTTTAATGAATTCCTTTAACTTTTCCACTGACTGAAAAAGTTTCCTTTCTTGGGCCCAGTTCAAGTGTCATGTTCCTCTGTAAAGATTTCACTGATGAACTCAGCTAGAAGTGATTCTTCCATTGTGGAATCTCTCTGGACATTCGCTTTTACTTTTTCCAATCATATTCCAAATTATGTTATATTTATTTGTGTATGTCTTCTCCTGTCTACAAGATTATATGCTGCATAGAGGCAGGTACAGTGTCAGCTTTCAAAATCCCTTTAGAATTTTAATATCGCTTTCTGCCAGCTCTTCCATATTCCAGTGAGTTGCCAAAATGACGAACACAAAAGGAAAAAGGAGAGGGACACGATACATGTTTTCTAGGCCCTTTAGAAAACATGGTGTTGTCCCCCTGGCTATGTATATGCGAATATACAAGAAAGGTGATATTGTAGATATCAAGGGTATGAGCACGGTTTACCAAGGAATGCCCCACAGGTGTTATGTTACCTTGGCAAGACTGGATGGGTCTATAATGTTACTCAATATCTTGTAGGCATTGTTATAAACAAATGGTTTAAGGGCAAGATTCTAGCCAAGAGAATTAATGTGCATATTGAGGATATTAATCATTCTAAGAGCAGAGATAGCTTCCTGAAGCAGTTAAAGGAAAATGATCAGAAGAAGAAGGAAGCCAAAGAAAAAGGCATTTGGGTTCAACTGAAGCACCAGCCTGCTCCATCCAGAGAAGCACACTTTGTGAGAACCAATGGCAAGGAACCTGAGTTGTTGGAACCAATCCCCTACAAATTCATTGCATAAATGGCTGTAAAATAAAAACAACAAAAAATTAAAAAAAATAATTTTAATATCCATCTTACTTATGTTTGAATTATTAATGCATAGCATAGTATCTTGTACTTAGTAAATGTTTTTTTAAGAGAATTTTGCTCAATGAAATGAGTCAAATTATGATATGGAATAATTAATTATAGTCAAATACCCTTAAAGAAATTTGTCTCCCCATTTACCTTTTTTCAGGATAGTATTCAAAGACTATGGAATTAATATAAAAGACAAAAATAAGTTGATAAATTTGGACTTTTCAGGTGTTATCCTTATTTGTTCTCATTTCTTTACATTCTTATTTTCTACTTATGATCTCTTTTTATTCTTGGATACTGAACTTCTAAGCCAACATTTCTTATTCCTTTACTCCAAGCTTACTTTTCACTAGTTGTTTTACGATATTTGAACCAAAAGCATAAAGTGCAGAGGAGATATACCTTTTTTGCTCTCTTCTCTGTGCTTTTTATTGAGACCATCTGTCTCTTCTGACAATTGCCAGGAGGTGCTTAGGTTTCATGAGTTCTTTAGACCCTGTGTTACTACTTCTGTTAGTCAGATTATTTTATATTTCTGTTTTAGGTGTCTTTTTGCCTAATCTATGCACTAGAGCCTTATGGCCTTATCTCAAATCTCACTTTCTATTCTTTAATGCATTTTACTTCTCTGAAGAGTTTGGAACACTCAGAGAGTAACTTTAGGTTACAGAGTTTCTAGAACAATCCCAAATTTAACAGTAATATATATACTTTCAAAGTTTTGTAAAATAAATATACTTTGCTATGATTTTTGGTTCCGAAAAATATGGTTGCCATAATCGTGGGGTTTTTTCTATTTTCATGTGGCATCTGGAACCACCCAACTTGTAAATTAGTATGCAAAGTAAGCAATTAACTTTTTTTTGACATTTCTGTTTCACTTTTATTGTTCTAAAGAAAAGCCAGTGAACATTATTATTATCATGAACATTATATATGTTTATATGTAACATTATATATGTATATATATATGAACATTATATATATTTATATATAACAATATATCAACATTAAAGGAGGGAAGCAAAAGAGTATTTCGGAATTGCCTAATTTGTATTCTACAGAAACCAGAAAAATTATGCCAAGGAATTTTGATAGGTTAAAAAAAAAGGCAATGGTTAAAAATAGATTAAGTAAACCTGTCCACTTTGTTAAATATTTGAAATATATGAAAGTATACTTTAATCTGGAAAATCACGTGAAATAGGTTGAAAAAATGCCAAATTTATATAAGAATCTATATAAAATAAAAATTTATATAAAATAAACTATACCTATTTATATGCTTAGTTTTATTTTAATATTTAAAAATAATAACACATTTCAAACCAATACTCCCTATGGACAAGTGTGTAAAATTTACAGTACCAAAAGAAGAGAGAGAAAAGAGTATTAAATCTGTAGTAATATATCCACAAATCTAGGTTGAAACTAAATGCTAAATATAGAGGAAATGCAAATACTGTAATAGTCACCTTAGCTTTTGTGTAAGTTCTTGTGTTCTTAATTTGAGACATATGTTGATGTTACTAAATTTTAAAATTTAACTGTTTCTGACCAAATTAAAAGATACTTACAAACAAAATACACTAAATTAAAAAAAAGTTTTAAAAAGTAAAAATATGATGGACTAAAATATCCCCTAAATATAGATTTATATAAGTAAAAAGGAAATTGAAAATCTCTGTGTAACAAGGGGTGAATCTGGGAATTCAGGGACCAACTAGGATCTTTCGATTATTCATGTCTATTAGCAAAAAGCCAGGACATATGAATGACTCCATGGAGATAGAAAGTGGCTCCATGGGCTCACCCTATCACAGATGTAAAATACAAAAATTCTCTTTATGATTACCTTTTATAGATGATGCTCTTGTTCTCTAGATTTTTTTTTCAAACTACTGCTCTAAGAACGGATTGAAGGTACAAATAACCAACCAGTAACTAGTAATCCTTTCGTGGGGAAGAGAGAGAGAGAGAGAGAGAGAGAGAGAGAGAGAGAGAGAGAGAGAGAGAGAGAGAGAGAGAGAGAGAGAGAGAGAGACAGAGACAGAGAGAAAGAGAGAGACAGAGAGACAGAGACAGGGAGAAAACACAAGGAATTACAAGAACATGGATTTTGGGGAAATTTTCTAGCTCAGTACAAACATCCAAACTCATAACAATGATTTCCAGAAATTGAAATTATGAATTTTAGATACTTATAAGATATACAAGCATTCCTGTAACCAGAAATAGATTAAATGACCACTGCTGGGTTCATTTAAAATGAGGCTTACCAGGCTTCTCACTTCCAAGCAGAATGGTTGGACAGGAGGGGTGGTGGAAGAGGGAAGAGAAATGAATATACAAAGAGAGACAGCCATGCTACTTCTTGTTCTTCTGTTTCTATTTCAAGGGAAAGAAATGAAGAAACATAGGAGTGACAGCATCCCATTCAGCACAGCAGGACAAAAAGAAAACATTTCTAGAAGAAAGTTTGATGAGGCTGTACAAAGAGAATGATCATTATGAAGTAAAAATGACATACGTGGAGAAATGTTAATCCATCTGGACTATTGGACTGATCTCATGGTTTGAATAAAATCATAGTCGACAATTCTATTCTTTCTGGCTAGATGCTTACCATTTGCCCTACCAATGCATTCTAAGGTCCTCCAGGCCTTACCATTTACAGTCTCTCTGTGCCTCCAGAAGCTAGCTAGGCACTATCATCTGACTTGTAGGTGTGATGTAAAGACCTGTGTGCCTTGCCATCTGTCCCTCTAATTAGCCTGCAGGCCTTTCAGTTTACCTTGAAGCTGAGTTCTCTTTTATACTTTCTTTCTCCCAATTATAATGTATGTTTCTAGAGAACAGAGACTGTCATTTTTTCTATTTCTACAATTCTCGGGACATAATAAGCACTTAAGAAATGTTTTTTTTTTATTTCTTCATAATCATGAATGAAGTGATAACCTATCATTTTGTTATGCAATGTTTCCTTAAATGTAAAAAAAAAAGTACTAAGAGCTATATATGTGTGTTTTATATAAGGAAATAATGGTGACCATTACTAAGAAGGAAGAAATTCTATATAAGCAAGAAAACAAACAAAAATGAAACATCCTAACAGAATTTAGAGCATACATACACACACACAACCACAACAATTCTGCAATTGTGAAGAATTCTTTTTGAAAGCTAAGAAATTATGTATTTGAAATAGTAAACCAGTTAGTGTTGTTTATACCTTCAACAATACTTGGCAATTTATCTCAAATTACTATTAAAGGAAAAAATGATAGTATAAACTTAGGCTGGCAGTAAGAAATGGAATCACAGAAAATGACTGGCTTTTATTGGTAGAAAAAAGATGACAGTAAACTACTTTAAGGGTCAAAATCTATTAATGTACAAAATAAGGTTAGCAAATGTGCAGATTGTATAAAATTGGGTTAGTAAAATGAGGAACCTAATAGTATGCAATCCCAAGAGTTGAGAGCAATACATTAGGGGAAAAGGGCTATGTTGCTATTGTTATTGTTGTAGTTCTGGTCTAAATGTAGAATGAACATTAAAGAAAATGTTGTTTCACAAGTAGCATAGTTAGGTACATTCCATTTTTAGTAGGTTTAAAATTCAGGTTGGTTTGACATATGAGAAAGTCAAAATAACTTTGTCAAGGCTGTTATGTGAAAAATGAATCGAAGAAACACAATTTCCTATGAGTAGGTTATTTCTGTCAGAATGGATGAATATCTAATGATTTTCCAAAATTGTATTGTGAAAAGATCTTGATTCAAATCCTGTCTCTAGGTCTTACAACCTACAGGAATCACTTCCTCTTTCTGGGCCCATCCAATGAAGCACTGGAACTAGATTTCCTAAGGTTCTATTCAGCTTTAAATCCTATGGTCTCTCTATGATATTTGGATGGGTACACCTGAGGGAAATAGTAGTTTGAATAGCACTCAATAATTATTTGCTGAATAAATTTTTTTTTTTACATTTTGACTCAACTCCCACACATGGACACCTATATGAGCTAACCTATAATATATATAATTGAACTAATTGAACTTAATATTTTTATAGTTCTTTGATTTCTTCCATGTAGGTATTCTTCCCAATGAA
Source organism: Vombatus ursinus (assembly GCF_900497805.2). NCBI lineage: Eukaryota > Metazoa > Chordata > Mammalia > Diprotodontia > Vombatidae > Vombatus > Vombatus ursinus. The sequence continues at coordinate 40,323,154 of NW_020954596.1, forward strand.
ACAGATCACAGCCCCCTCAAACTTCACATTGTGCCTCATTCTGGTCCACGTTCTCCCTTCCCTCCCCATAAATTCTCTAAAGATTGACTTAGCCACTAGGCTGAAGACTTTCTATTTCTTTTGGTATCTCAGTCATCTCTATACTACTTTGCCTGTCTGGTACTCTCTGTCATTCTCCTTATAAGAATACCTTCCCCACTTTTTTCCATCAGAAAGTATATTTATGAGTTTTATGCCATTTTTGCATTCAACTCTTCCTTAATAACATACATAGTGCCACCTGATTATACTCATTATTCATCCTTTTAAATCTTTGTGATGATTTTGTCTTTCCTTTGAAAGAAAAATACTCTATTGTATTAGACTACTAGACTGGCCAGTAATTTAGCAAGAAGTGGGTGATATTAGTGATGATTATAATATAAATTAAAGTTTATTTTAAATACACAAAGAAACAGATGACAATCAGTAAGTAGTCTCTTTACTATTTGTTATAGATGTTGGGGGCCTTATATGCTAGCTTCCTCAGGCATACAATCACATTGTGAGACTTAAACCCTTGCTGAGTAGGGTTCATGGTAAGTTCTGTTAACCATGTGGAATGCATAGTGGTCACACCTCAATTATGCAACTCATCTCCTTGTAGACAGAGTTTGGATTTGTTTGTTTATTTTTAATAACCCTAGGGAATAAGTAGAATGTACCACAATGAAGCCTGAGTATTTGGGGGGATTCCAATAGAATTACATAGACTTCCCTATTGGAACATAAACACATATATTCCAAATCAGGAGTCTATGTAATCTAATATAACCCTTATTGGAATATATACACATATATGTATGTGTGTTTGTGTGTGTATATGTGTGTGTGTATCTATATATAGATACACACACACACACATATATATATATATACATATATATATATTCCAATAGGATTCTATGTAATTCTATTGGATTATACACACAAACACACACACACATACACACACACACACACCATGCATGAGGAGGACAGTAGTTGAATTATCAGTATAGGAATCAGTTCAAAAGACTAAAATACAATATAAACATACAAAAGGCAGTGTGTATACACACATATGTGTATATACACATATGTGCGTATACATACTTATAAATAGATAAATAAATACACACATGAATATATATTTATATATATACTTTTATTATTATATAAATGTATACTTACATATAAGCATATATTTTGTGTTTATGTATGCATATACACACATAAAGATACATTTCCGAAACAATGGAAAATATAGAGCATATAAGACTGATGGCCTAAACACAATTAAATCTGCTTATATTCTGCAAAACTAGTCCCATGGTGCTCAACATAAACAGATGGATTATTTTAACTGATGTTATCCTCTCCCCAAAATCATGAATGTGCAGTCACATAATGTGTATATATATATATGCACACATATAAATATATATCATACACCTATATGTATCTATGTCTATGCCTATATCTGTATCTGTCTGAGTTTATGAAACTGCCTGAGGGCTTTATCAATATCACAAGATAATATCCTCCTAGGTTGACCAACATTAACAAAAATGAAATAAAAAGAAGTTGGAAAAACTGGTTTCTAGAAAAAAAAAGACACCTTACTGGAAAAATAAAATTTAAGACATGAACACATGACTGTCATATAACTAATATTTGAGTCACTGTGGGATTTTGCTCTTTTGAACTGATTCATGTACTGATAATCCAACTACTATTCTCCATCTCCATGATTCACAGCCCTGTAACAAAAGAAGACTATTAGTGGCTAGACAGATAGGATTCTTCAGTTGTGAACAATCTGTTATCGTTAAAAGTATAGTACAATAACCCCAAAATAATTCAAGTGGATCTCTTCTTCTCAAAAAAAAAAAAAAGAATAAGGAGCTGATTTGAACTCAGGTCTTTCTGACTCTAGGTAAAGTTCTCTGTTCATTTTGCCAACTAGCTATTCTAATAAGATAAATCCTATTAGGTTCCTTCCTAAGTCTGGTAATAATAGTGTAAAATAGATACAGTTCATATTTGTATAAAGGTGAGAAACAAAGTGGAAGGTTTTTTTTTATATATATATATAACAGATATATTAAGGGCCCAGGAGAGGTATAAAGTTTACGTAAGATAAACTCCCTGATCACCCAGGACTTACACTGTACAAAGAGAAGATGTGTCTACAAAAAATTTAATTATATATTATCATGTGACAAATTCATTAGAATAGTACAAATCAAAGTTTTACATGATGTCCAAGGTCATTGATGACAGGAGGAATCAGGGGAGACTTCATGGAGAAAGTAGAATTTGAGTTGGGCTTTAATAGATTGGTAACTAATTTAGTAGACAAAGAAGAAGGATGCCATATCAGTCATAGGACACAATGTAAGCAAAAACCTGAATAAAAACAAAGGCCTGAAACAACAAGGTTATATTTGGAGGACTGAGAGTAGTTCAGCATAGATGTGAGAGTGTGAGTATGTGTGTGTGTATGTGTGTGTCTGTAAAGAGAGCCATATGAGATAAGGCTGCATAGAATGCCATCAGAGCACTGAATGCCAGGCAAAGTAGTTTGAATCAGTCAATAGAAAGTTACTAAAGATTTTCTAGAGGAATAATTATATGACCAGATTTATACATATAATTTAGATAATTCTGGCCTGAAACCTATTTTCTAGTCATACTTATGGACAGGTCAAATGATAATGGTTTTGGAGAAGACATTTAGTCTATAAACAAACATTTACAAAGGGCTTACTATGTACTAGTGGGCAGCTAGATGTCACAGTAGATAGAGTGGTAGGCCTGGAGTCAGGAAAAGTCATCTCTTTGAATTCAAGCTGGGTGACCCTGGGTCAGTTACTTAACCCTGTTTACATCAGTTTCCTCCTCTGTAAAAATGAACTAGAGAAGGAAATGGTAAACTGCTCCAGTATCTTTGCCAAGAAAACCCTAAATGGAGTCATGGAGAATCAGATATGACTGAAAAAAAGGACTTAACAAAACCTAACTATAAAATAGGACCTTGACTACACACTGAGAATTAAATTAGAAAGAAATAATCCCTATTCATAAGGATATTATCAGCTTGATTCTTTACCTATGGTATATGCCATAATGCTAATCACTGATTACTGATTTGAGGAATCAATTTCATGTTCATATTGGTGTTAAACTTTAGAAATAGTGGCTGCTAGGTGGCTCAGTGGATAAAGCATGGGGTCTGGAGTCAGGAACACTTGAGTTCAAATCTGACATCAGACATTTACTAGCTGTGTAACTTTGGGTAAGTCACTTAACCCCTTTTTGACTTAATCCATTGGAGAAGGATATGGCAAACCATTTCAATATCTTTGCCAAGAAAAGACACAGACAATATGGTCCATAGGGTCATGAAGAGTTCGACATGACTAAATGACTGAACAACAGCAACATGCAGAATGAATTTAAAGTGATCCCTCTGGATGTTTAAGATCATAAACTCTTGAAAATAGAATTTGATTCTTAAAATTTTGTTTCTTTCAGAGTCTCAATTACAAAAGCAAGATAAATTATTAAGTTGAGGATCTTTTAACTAGGGTGCATGAACTGTTATAGAAAAAATTTTTTGATAATTTTATTTCAGTATAATTGGCTTCTTTTGTAATCTTCTTCATTTTATTTTATGCCATTAAAACATTATTCTAAGGATGGGTGCATAAGCTTCTCCAGACAACTAAAGTTGTCTATGACATGCAAAAAAAAGTCAGAACCCCTGAGTATGTTGCTGGAAATATATTTGTATATTCTGTTCAATAAATACTTTTCTGCCTGCCTGACTGAATGCTGTATAAGACTGAGATACAATTTGATAGCCATCCCACATTAAAGTCTTTCCTGCTTCGTAGAATGTCCCAGTGCTTGTGTTTAGCTGGCATAAATTTTGAAAAGTCAATGTTATCACCTTGCATGATGCCACATCAGGGTAGGATGATCTACAAATTTACAGAAGAATAAATTGTATGCAAACTAGATGAGCAGGATTTGCTTAATAGAAGTATAACAAAAAACAGTAATTGCATTATAGTGGATTGTTGTAAAATGTAAGTCAACCTAAAAAATGATGTAGTTTAGTTTAGTTTTTGTAGTTTAAAAATAATGTAGTTAAAAACATAGTTTGAAAAATGATACCAATCACAATGTAATCTAAATAGGGTTTTGGTGCAGAGCTGTGGAATTTGGAATATAGAGACTCAGAGGTAACCCTCCCACTTCATACTGTTATTATAATGCTTTCCTTAGTCTCAGATATTGTAACCAAAAAAAAACGTTGAATAGTCAACACAAATACCTAATGATTTGGGAAATAGAACTCTTGAGGAAAAGCTGAAGGAGCTGGGTTTATTTAGCTCAGAAGAGAGAAAATTAGGGGTATAAGAATAAATCTACCTAGTTCTCTGAAGTGGTGATTACATGAAGGAGAGTAAATAGCTATTTCCTGTTTCTCATTGAGAGGACCAAAGAGAATAGGTTTAAATTGGAGCGTCTTGGATTTAAGTTAGCTATTATGAAAAATGACCTGCCCAAGTAAACATGCAAGTATACAACAAGTACAGAGCAAGATAAATCCTAATACAACAGCCACTAAGTAATTTGCAAAATCCAAATTGACAAATGATATGGCAGGAGTTTTCCAAACCCTCAGTGTTCAGAACATTAAACTGCAAGAATTTTATGGAATTAGATACGAGGTGTGTGTGTGCATGTATGTGTGTGTGTGTGTGTGTGTGTGAGAGAGAGAGAGAGAGAGAGGGAGAGAGAGAGAGAGAAAGAGAGACAGACAGACAGAGACAAAGACAGAGACAGAGAGATAGAGACAGAGAAACAGAGACAGAGAGACAGAGACAGAGAGGCAGAGAGAGAAACACACAGAGTGAGTAAGTGAGTTTGGCTGGACAGATTCATATTGAAATGTCTTTAGATAAAAGTTGGGAAGTGGAAAAATATAACCTAAAAGTATCAAGTTGGTTGTATTGAATTTAATGAAATCAAGACAATTCTTAAAGAATACATTTCCGGAGCAATGGAAAATACAGAGTATATAAGGCTGATGGCCTAAACACAATTAGAGTCCACTTATATTCTGCAAAACTAGTCCCATGGTTCTCAACATAACCATATAGATTATTTTAACTGATGCTATCCTCTCCCCACAATCATGAATGTGTACTCACATAATGTGAAAGAACTCATAAACCTTCCAAGTGATGGCAAAGATTATCTCATTGACAGGATGACATTCACTCCAGCAGCATGAAATAGAAGATGGATAGATGAGTCAGACCAGTTCCTTCAGTGGATTTCCACTAAATATGCAGTCATAATCAGTATTTTGGAACAATCTTCTAAACTTGACACTGATGCGGAGTGGTTTTGATATTCCACTCTAAAACCTGACTTTTCTTTGTCATTCTGGCATGAATGTGTGTGCAAAACACTTTATCACTCTCAGAGATGCTGGGTCTGACTGTCTATGGAACTGCAGCTATTTTTAAGACATTAATGAATGGAAAACCATATCTGTATCTTTAACCTGAAGTCAGGTGTCACATTTAATGTGCCTTGAGTATGGTGGTATGTTGTGGTAGCGTATACAAGACACTACAATTGGAATACCCCTAATGCTCTCAGTATTAATGAAAATCAAGAAGGTTATGCCAATATAACTCTAGTTCAACCTATTGCAAAGTAAATAATTCAGTTAGCATTTTCCCCCTTCTACATAAAAAAATAACTAGGGCAACTGATTTTTCTTTCTCTTTTTTTCAAAGCCATGACTTTTTGTTTGCTTGTTTTCTTATTGCTTTTGTTTTGTTTTGTTTTTTTCTTTTTTTGGTTCGGAACTATGCTAAACACTTTACAAATATTATCTCATTTGATCCTCACAACAACACTATTAGGTAAGTGCTACAATTATCCCCATTTTATACTTGAGGAAACTCAGGAAAAGGATAAGCGACTTGCTCAAGGTCACACAACTAGTATGTGTCTGAGGCTTGATTTGGACTCAGGTGTTTCTGACTCCAGGCCTACCACTTTATCTATCAATGGTAGCATTTTAATTATATGATTTATATACTTCAATATTTTGATGGAACTGTGACTTCATTCTTGTCCATATTTTCCTGTTAAGCCTTTCCTTTAGATTTTTAGTATCACTAAACTACCAGCTTACCACAACTGCTTGTTCATTTGTTATATGCCATGTTCAGACCATGCAAGTACTCAATTATGATTTTTTGACATTTGTTTTCTGTGTAAGTTGTTGACAATATGGTTCAGCCAACTTTGAAAAAATGTAACCAACATATAAAGGAGAATCATTATAATTAAGTACTAGTATTATACCTGATGCATTTTTATAGTGCTCTTAATTTTTCTGAGAAAATTCTGAGCTAGTTCTTATTAGCAAAAATGGCAAAGAACTGACAGTCTCACTTTTAGCAACTATGGAGAGCTTGTGTCCAAAGGACCTCCTAGATGAAAAATTAAAATGTTTCAAAGACTGCCTCTCTACTCTCTAGGTTCCCAGGGAAGACAGTCTTCTTTAAAAGTAAAAATGGACAAATGAGGTAGAGCCAACATAGCAGGAAAGAGTATAGCCAAGCTTCTTAGCCCAACTTTTCCACAAAAATCTATAAAATACATGAGACAGACTCCTGATTGGGAAATCTAGGGGAAAAATACAGCATTGTCTGAACCCACATAAGCATAGGAAGATAAAAAGAGAAGTCTGTGGATACTAGAGATTGGATTTATCCAGGAGCATACCATACAGAGTATTCCAGAGGACCAAAGACCTTCCATCAGGTAAAGAAGAGGTCACAGACCACTGGGGATTGCAACTTTGTACAGCATGCAAAAATATGTTCCCATTGACAATTCTGTTGTTCAGTATCCAGTTTCAGGTCACAGATTCAGGGCAGATAGAGGAAGCCATTTGCACTATATAGCAAAGAAGTTCAGATGCAAATAATATCTGTGTGTTTCTGATCCTAGAAGCTGAGTAGAATCTCAATTCCAGTTTCCAGCCTAGTGTAAATCCAGAAGAAGAATAAACAGGGCAGGAATCCCAGAAAGCCTACATTTCTATCACTCTAAACCTTTCCAGCTAGCAGATAGTGGTTGAATCTATTAGTAATTTACTGGAACTTCAGACAGGGGAAAGCTCACAGGTGTGTTGCTAAGACCTGAAATCCAGGCCAGGATATTTTAGAACTCATACAAGGAGGGCAGTGGTCAACCCAAAGTCCCATCTGGATAATACCACTTTAAAAGCACTAGAAATTTGTAGGTTCCCAGTTTTAGTTGTCCCTGAGATCCTGGAATAATGTAATGCTCAATACTTTAAAAAGGTATAAGAGGACAAATGCTCAACCTAGACCTTTGCTGCAGAAATGAATATAGCATGGTCCTAACAAAGTATGAAGTTCAGGAGCAGGCAGCAAGAATGAGCAAACAAAAAAGAATCCCATCATAAATAGTTATGATGATGTCAGGGACAGAAACTTAAGACATAAACTCAAAAGAAAAGAATGATACAAGCATTATCAAAACAAAGACAAAAAATAACCATATAAATAGTTAAAAATAAATTATATTAAGCTAGATGAAATAAAAAAAATAAAATTAATATTAAGCTTGAATTCCCAAAATGACATAGGATCTAAATTCATAATGGAAAAATTTACTGATTATGAAAGGAAATATAACAATACAATAAAAGTAGGAGACATTAATGGTGAGCTTTCAGATTTGGACAAATCTAAAAGTAAAACAAAGGAGAAATAAAGAATTTAATACTTTTTTTGGAGAATTTAGAGCTGAAGACTAATAGAGCCTTCTGAATTCCACCACCTAGAATATCAAGACACATTTGCAAAAATAGATCATATATTAGAGCACATAGAAATTGCTAATAAATATAATACAAAGAGGAAGAAAAACTGACCATATCCCTTACAATCCAATAAAACTTGCAATCAATTTAGGAAGCAAAAACAAAAGAAAATGACACGACTATAGACCTAATAAGGGATTCCTGAATCATGAATTGGTCAAAGCATGAATTATATAGTTGATGAATAATTATGTAAAAGAAATTATAATTATGGAATAACATACCAAAGTTTCTTTTATACAGCTAAAATAGCCAATGGAGGAAAAATTCTCTCTCTAAAAACAATGTTACCAAAATTAAAAAAAGAGAGGTGATTAATGAGCTGAATGTGTTGAAAATATTGGAAAGCTAGCAAATAAACCCAAAATGTTCACAATGAAGAAAATTTGAAAATGAGAGGAAAAATGAAAAAATAGTGAACAGAAATATTTTTAAAACAGATAATAGTAAAACTTGGTTCTTTAAAAAAAGGTTAAGAAAAGTGGTAAAAGTTTATCTTACTTGATTAAAAATTACTTTCATTATGATAATATTTAGGTACTATGGAGATCACCGGGGACAAAAAATACAAGCAAGCAAGGTAGTCCATATCCTCTAGAAGCTTACATTTTACTAGTAGAACAGAACACATTAAGGAAGGTTAGGAAAAAGGAGGAGAGATATGTGTATGACAGTATGGTGGGGAAATGATATGGAAGTAGTGTAGCAGCCAGTTTTCCAGCAAAAGAAATAAAAAGCTCATTTTTCAAAGCCAGGGGATCCAGAAGTAGACTTTAAGTTTACAGTAAGAGGAGATAATTACAATGATTAAAGTGTAGGCAATATGGTAAGGACATGGCAAAAGTGTCACATGAAGGCACATTGCTAGGCAAGAAGAAGTGAAAGTTCACTTTTCAGAGATGGAGAACCCAGGGACAGAGTTATAGGTCAAAAGCAAACAAACATTAGATCTAAGAATAAAAAAAAAAAACAAAAACAAAAGGTAAGGATTCCCTTAAATAGCAAAAAATATCCAAACAGAACACCAAATATAAATATTAAATAATTAAGCCTCATGAAAAGAAACATAGCACATTATAAAAGACATTTTAAAAAATGGAGGAGGAGGACAGGAGACTGGAGTCCAAATCAATTTATAGAAGAATTATATCAAACTTGTAAAGTTAATACCCTAAAGAACAAATTAATATTGAGAAAGCAGTCTACTAAATACTTTTAGTGAAACAAATATAGTGCTAATATATAGAAATAATACCTAAATCTGTGATTAGAAAAGAATTATAGATCAATAGCATTAAGGAACATCTATTAAAAATTAGAAATTAAATCCTGGCAAAATTAGTATATCACTTTTTCCAAGAAATATTACTTATTGACAGTTTGGATTGTTTTCAAGGAGAAAAAGATAATTCAACATTAGTAAAACAATTAATATAATGAATCACATTAAAAACAAAAACACTGAAATCACATACTTTTTCTAAATAGATTCAGGAAATGCCTTTCAGAAAATATAGTACTCATTTATGCTAAAATCTTACAACATCCTACAAAGTATAAACATTGTTATTTTAAATATAATACAAAATATCTAAAACCAAAAACAAGAATTATATACAATGGAGAGAAACTAGAAGCTTTCCCAATAAGTATAAGGATAAAATAAAGAATCCTCCTTTTCCTGACAAGAAAATGAAATTAGAGAAATAAATATGGGCAAAGAGGAGACAAAACTAACCCTCTTTGCTGGTTTAAATATAAAATCTTGAGAAATCAAAGTTGCATGCTACATAATAAATCCACAAAAATCTAAAGAATGTTAAGTGATAATAAAAAATTCAGGAGGCAATGAGAAAAGAAGTATCATAAAAAATAACCACAAAATGGATAAAATACTTGGAAGACAAAGTATTGAAGCATATGGAGTACTTGTAAAGATTCTGTTACAAAATGCTCCTTAAGCAATAAAGAACAACTTAAATACTTGGAGGAAAAGTCAAAGCTCATAGCTGGACCATGCAAGTATAATAAAAAATGATAATACTACCAAAGTTAATTTATATTTTTCCTGCAAAAATAAAACCAAAATTACTATAGAGTTAGGTATAATATGAACAAAATTCATTTGGAGGTACAAAAGATCTAGAATAACAAGGGAAATAATGAAAATAGGTAGAAATGATGGGAGAATGGTATTTCTTGACCTCAAACAATATCATGGAGTAGCAATCATCAAAAAGTCTTTAAAGAGAAAAGAATAGCAATAGAACAGACAAGGTAAGGATGAATCAGAAATAATCAAACTCAATAATCTGAAAAAAAAAGCCTGAAAACAGAAATTACTTAGGCAAATAAATCTCTATTTGATAAGAACTGCTGAGAAAAGTAGAAAGCAATCTTAAAGAAATTAAACATACACCAACATCTAGCATATCATTCAACAATAAAATAAAAAAAATGCATGATCTGAACATTAAAAATTATACCATTTAAATTAGAAGAGAAATATATTAATATGCATGATCACAACAATGAACAATAGCAACAATGAACAACAACGACCACAATCACAACTGAAAGTTGCAAAATTTCAAGCTTGGCTCCAAAAAAGAAATATGATAAGATACCTTTCCTTGATCCTTTGCAGAGGTTAAGATGCCTGGGTATGATCCCATAATATAACTTCAGAATTTTTTGATGTGATGATTAATTCTACTGAACTGTTTTTCCTCTTATTTTAAAAATTCTTTGTTATATGGGATGGCACTCTGAAGAGAGAAGGAAAGTATATAGAAGGAAATCTAATAATGTAAAAATGATTAAAATTTATTGATACAATCGAACTTAAGCTCATTTATTCAGAATTAGAAGGGTGCAGTTTATTTAGTACTATCCCCACATTTCCCCTTATTTAGTATTTTATTTTCCCATTTTTTTATATGGCTATAGATAACTTTAATTACTTCATCTGAAAATTGACTTCATATTTTTTTTTTGCTCATTCATCAATTGGGGAATTACTTTTTATAAATTTGACACATTTCTCTATATATTTGAGAGATGAAGCTTTTATCAGAGAAACTTGCTTCAAAATTTTTTCATAGTTATGACTGCTGTTATTTCCCTCCATCCTATTCCCCCTCTCCCCCTGGTCATTTTATTCTCTTTCTCCTTTCATCTTGTCCCTTCTCAAAAGTGTTCTTCTAGGGACATGTAAGTTTTCAGTTATCCCAATGTAGTATGGTCTAAGGAGAGGGTATTACTACTTTCCTGGCCTATGCCCTGGTCTGTAAGTGATCACAAGCACTCTTCTCTTCTAGAACTGTGATGAGGGTCCCCGTTCCACTGTGGCTGCAAGCTCTGGTGTGCTAGCACTCCTCCTCACCCCAGAATTGTCACTCAGGACTGTGACCTGGATCAGAGTATGGGCAAAGCAACAAAGTCCTGCCCCAGTGCAGCAAAGAGATCCCCATAAACTCCTTCTGATCAGTTGTTGACCATCTAACTGTCTGTGGGCTGAGAGTTCTGGGAAGGAACCACTGCCACTATTGATTCAGTTGCTCCTGAGGACTGCTCAGGCTTTGCTGGGGCTGGTCTGTGCTGGCATGGCCTGTATTGGATTGCACACTACTCTCACCCATGTGTGACAGACTTTTCCTGCTGATCTTCTAAGTTGTCTTGGACTGGAAAATCATTTCACCCCAACTTTTTGTGGGTTTTGCTGCTCCAAAATTTGTTTTTGGGAATTATTTAAAGGTGTTTAGAGGGGTGTAGGGGAGAGCTCAGGCAAGTCCCTGCCTTTTCTCTGTCATCTTGGCTCTCTATCTCCCACCTATTTATCACATGAGGAAACAGTCAAGTGATATTCTATAGGCCAAACAGGTATTATGTTTTAAAGAGGTAAGATTCAAACCTAGATCTCCTGATATAAAATTCAGTATTTCCCTATAAAATCCAATTTGTTAGTACAAAAACATTTGCTGCTACAAAAAAAAATTAAAAAATTAAAAGAATGATATAATTCTAAATTTTTCAAAATAATTTAAAATTGCCTTAGGGGTTGTAAGAGTTGTGAAAAATGAACCATTTTTGGATTATAATTATTTATTCCAATTTAGGATATACCGTAAGCCAAACTAACTTTAAATCTTCAATGTACAATACCTCATCATATTATAGTGCTCCAACTGGCTATTTACTGATCAAAGGGGGCTTGAATAAAGGGTCATTTTCTAATGAGGTCAGTAGAAGGAAAATGTATATCTAAACTACCTGAGATATATAAACCTTTTCCTCATCACTTGATTCATGTTTGCTTTTATCAAGCAGGTTAAAATATAATGTACTAGCAGTCAGCCCAACATTCAGTTAAGTTGTTGTTATTTGAATGTATACTGTAAATAGATGCCTAAAAATGAGGAGAGGGACCCTACATGTATGGATTGAATATGTCAGTACTTTTATTTGACAAATGCAAAAGTTGAAAAAATATCATCAGCATGAACACTGGAATTCAAAATGTGATTCCAATTCCTCAAAAATAATTTGACTTAGCAAACCATATAAGAACATCTAAGTAAATAAAGAAAACATACTGCCCTGATTTTGATTTGCATTAAATGGCTAGTTCACCGAGCTGCTTTATCAGTATATCTATCCATATCCATATCCATATCCATATCCATATCCATATCCATATCC
>NW_020954596.1:40335836-40592643 GCF_900497805.2 Vombatus ursinus
TATCCATATCCATATCCATATCCATATCCATATCCATATCCATATCCATATCTATATCTATCTGGCAATATAACTGAGGATTCAACAACTGGGAAAACATATTTGCGTAAGAGTGGAAAAAGAGACATAGATTGTCAGCAACTCAAAGCTAGATGTTTCCTACTATCCCTGTTAATCCTGCCACTATTTCTGTGGATCCCACATGTTAGGGATCCTCATACCTATTATAGTATGGCTGTCATTTCAGTAGAGTTCATTTGAGTTAGCAAACCACAATAGAACAAGAGGAAAAGAATGTGATAATAACAGCCTGGGCTAGGACTGATCAGGGAGGGTATGTCCTATTTCCTCCTTACAGGCGTTAGCATGAGTTTTATGGGGTGTGGTGGCAGATGTACTGTCCATATTTATTGTCAGTAACTTTTGCTTATATACTGGCTGTCCCACCATCTATGACATCTGTGCAGAGGAAGTGACCCTCTTCACCATGGTAGTTATCTGGGGGGAGTAAATGTGCCCTCTCAGATGTTGGTAATCTGGAACAAAGTTCTCAGGGCCTATACTAGTTACAATTGTGCGTTTCCTATAATGATAGCCAAGTCTAAAAGTGAATAACTAATCAATCAGAAAGGACTGAAATTACTGTATGTAATACACTCTGCTAAATGCTAGGAATACAAAAAAAGGAGAAACAAAAAAGAAAACCTTGTACCTGCCCTTAAGGAACTCACATTTTAATGTGCAGGCAGCCTGTAAATAATTATCTACATTCAAGATGCATTCAGTGTAAACTGAAGGCAATCTCTGAGGGGGTAGAGAAATGTAGTGGTATCTGGGAAAATCCTTTTAAAGGTGGCATTTGAGCAAAGTCTTGAAGCAAGCCAAGGCAACCAAAAGTCTGAGATGATGAGGGAGAGGATTCCAGGAATGGAGAACACCAATGCAAAGGCATAAAGCTGGAAGATGGAGTGTCAGATATGAAGAAGGACAAGTAGACCAGTAAAGGTGTATTTTAGAGAGCATGGAGGGAAATAATAGGTAAGAATATTGGAAAGGTAAGAAGTGACCAGTACATGAAGAGTTTTTTTATCCCAGATGTTTTTATATTTGATCCTGGAAATAACAAGGAGTCAGTGAAATCTTTGGATTTGGGAAGTGATATGGTCATGCTTAATCTTTGAGAAAATCACTTTGCCTAGTGAAGGATAGATTAGAGTGGGAAAATACTTGATGCACGGAAATCAATAAGAAGTTTATTATGATAGTGCAGGCGAGAATTGAAGGCCTTTATATAGGTGGTGGTTGAATGGGATGGGAATGTATATGAAACTGAATGTTAAGAAAAAAATGACAAGATCTGAAGATAGACTTGGTATGTGGGGTTGTGAATTCAGAGCTACTCTGTTTTGAGAATCACTCCATTTTGTTCATATGTATGTCTGTATTCTCCTTTTAGTGCTTGCAGTGCAATAACCCAAATAAGGACATGCCATGATATCCTATTGCTGGCTGTTCTGAGAAACAGCCTATCCCTTAATGTATCCTGTAATGCAGAAACCCTTAACCCAAAAAAAGTGCATAAAAAGGTTAATATGCCAGATCATCCTCAAGCCTTAGCAACACAGACCTTGACCAATTAATTTTTGCCCCATCCCATACCCTCACTCTTTGAAACGTATGTAAACCTTGTGTTTCGGTCATTTGGGGAGTTTTTGCCTTTTCAGGTAAGAATCCCTTGCCGGTAAACTCAATGAACCTTATTTGGTCCGAATTAATTTTCTAAGAAAATCTGTTGTTCTCATTCCCAACGTTGATAGCAAGAGAATCATTAAAGAATAGGAGGAAAATAATTGGACTGGACTGCATATGGGAAATTGTACAGTGTTTTAAATGACTCTGAGCTTCCAAGTGAAAAGAAGTCTTATATATTGAGGAACAATATTCTTTTTTTGTAGCAATGAACCATGGAATACAGCAGTCTGAGAAAAATCAATATTTTGAGTAACCCTAGAGGCAGAGGAGAGGTTTATGCTGGACATAAACAAACTGATCACTAATGATTAATTATATACAAAAAGTGACAAAATCTAGCATTGAGGAGCTGTGTAAGTGGAAAAGGAGGTGGTCTAGTTATGAACCTAGAGTAAAAGACAATAGATAAACAGGTTGCATGCTCCACTGGTACCAAGGCAATAACCTGAGACCTAGAGGATAGTCTCCAGTAATTTGACTGAACCCTAGAGGAAATATGTGGGAGGAAAAAGACAAAAGTCAAACAGGATGGGAACCAATACCAGTTGTGCTATGTGCTACCATAGGTGTACCCACATCAATGAATAAATAGATGCATTGAAGTGTAACTCTAGAGAAATCTGTGGCTCAGAAAGTTGCTAGCCTCAGCTCAGTACAGTCAACATATAATTTCTCAACAAAGAGCAACTTTCACTTTGGAGCTAAGCAAAGAATTATTTGGATGGTGGAAATGTAGCAAGAATCAATGGAATCTCAAATTCAGATTCAAAACTAATAAGAAATTAACAAGAAACTAAAGGATGTGCTCTATCTCATAAAGAAAGGAAAATATTAGAACCAAAAGGAAGTTGTGCCAGGGCAAGTTGACCTGAGTACTATGTGTCAGCATGAAATAAAGAAGAAATTCACTTGGCAATGACCTACCTAATTTGATCATACATCAACCAAACCAAATAATCAGGCTTTCAAGTCAATATTTTGTCTCGAACTACACCAATATACTGATTGTGTAACCCAGGACAAAGTGTTTAACATCTCCATGTTCCAGGCAACTCTCTAAAGTCACAGAGATTTCTAACCTGCATTGGTAGAGGATTGCTCTGGGCTGGGCCTGACTCAGGCTAGTCCTCTGTTAGTTCAGATTCAATACTGGAACAAAATGAAACAGTTGTATGTTATCCAACAGTTAGCAAAAAGGAGATTTACTTAGTCAGAGAAGGAGGGTATTCAACAAGATTAGATATTTAGAGCCCCTTGAGTTCATTCATCTGTACTAAGTTCCCATGCCAATTCACCAGCCCCTTCAGTTCCTTATGACTGCTTTGTACTTAAGTAATGAGGACATAATGTCAACAGTCTAAGCTCAAGAAATGCCTCGATACCCTTTAAGGAAAAGCTAACAATGTGCATGGAGGGAGAGATTATGATATTGCTTCTATCACAAGCATGTTTACTCATTGGTCATTCCCTATGGCATAGGGAATGGCATGAAATCATAGGACCAGTGCCTATCCCCATACCTAACTTTAAATAAGGCGATTAACTCCCCTGAACCTCAGTATTCTCACACATAAAATTAGGGAATTTGTATTATATAGCCTCTAATTTCTATCTCTAAATCTATGGTCTCCATATTAAGATTATTAATTATTTACTGATTGTATTAACATAGATCTGAAATTGTTTTTCATCCCAAACCTTTGATATTTGTCTGTAACAGAAAATCATGAGATTTTATGTTAAAAAAGACTTTCAATTAGATGAGCAAAAACATCTTGGCATAGTCAAAATTTTCTCTTTGTAAAGTGTGGGAGTTTTGAAAAACATCCTCTGTTTTTCTTTCTCAAAAAAGTAGTTATGAAATTTTTCTTTAGCCATCTTTTTTTTAATATTTCTCACTTTTCCCCACATCTTTTCCCTCATTCTAATAACTGTCTAAAGTATACTGCCTTTTTTTAGTGTTGAAATTTCATGAATTTATATTATCCATTTTGCTATATAAAATTTTATTCTTTTTTTATTTCTCATGGAATTTTCCTCATGATTCATTTTCTGTTAACATTTAAGAAATCAGGTGACAAGGCATTACAGCAATAGTCAATCTCATCAATGATTCTAGACAATGGGAAGAGATTGACAACAAAGGAATGTTGAGAGTATGGCAATTTGGACACTGACATAGGCTTCCTCTCCTGGGAAGCCGAAGGTTACTTGTTTAAGTGGTGTTAAATATTGGCCAAGCCTGGCTTGTTCAGGGCTACAATTTTGCTACAGGCCTCAGAAATACGTACGCATAACTCAGCATAAATTATTAGAATTAATGAGTAACAGATGGCTCAGCTCTTAAAAAAAACCCAACCAAGAAAATAAAAATACTTTCTAAAATGATTCAACAAAAATAAAACTGTTACTTTGACAAACTAGAAGGGAATTTTCTTAAATTTCTCCTAATAGGCATGAGATGGGATATTGGGTGGGTATGTGTGTGTGTGTGTGTGCAGTAAGGGAAGTTATCCAATAAAAATAGGCACTATCCACTTAGCTTGTGGAGTTACTGAATTCATCAAATACCCTGAAGAGGAAAGTAACTCCATTTCTGCAGATGTAGTCAACTATGGATTAAGTTTTCTGTAAATGATCAGTTGTCATCTTCTGTTACCATGGTATTGCTTCAAATAAGTTTAAGTAAAACTGAGTAGCAAGGAAAATTTGTGTACACATATGTTCAACTGCATTGGGAGCAGAGACCATAAATATTAAAACTACTTCCCCCATTTCAACTTTCACTAAAGGGTAGGACTTGCTAATGTAATTAGAGAATCTAGAACCAAAATAAAAGAAAGGCTAGTCATGTAGCTAGATCAAGGCATAACCAATTGGGGGGGGGAGGGTAAATCTATGATGCACTGTTATCTAAAACGGTGTCCAAAGACCTAGAGGAAGGTCTGTAGCATTTTTGGTGGAATTCCTGTGGGAGACTCATGGGAGGACATGAGTAAGTGTTAGATGGTTTTGATGAGATCCCAGACCCCCATCCACATAGCTAAGTAATTTGCAATGATGGAATGACTCCTCCAACCCCTCTCTTTTATCTGTGTCTCTGTGACTATCTCTCATACAAAAACACATGCCCATGTACAACCTTTAGAGGCCTGGGAGACTCTGGGACATACCTCAATGAAGATATGGACATTTCCTTAATGAATTGATTAGCTTAAGCTGTTATGGATAAATTAAAGAAGAACTGATTATCACACTCCTACCCACTCCTACCACACACATTGTAGGTCACAGTCATCTTTTTGTATTGAATTTATAAAAGAGTGGTAGTGGAGGTTAATTTCAGAGTCAGTACCTGTTTAGTGGAGAGAATAAAGCGCAGATTTAAGGTTGGATCTAGATTCAGAGTTCATAGAGATAGAGCCTCAATATGCACACAACCTCCCTTCAGAGAGCTGATGGTATTTCCCACTCTAGCCAGAAAGGTTAGTTCCTAGACCTAGATTAGTCCCTAGTCAAAACATTTTGTTCTTTGAAGTTTGGATTCAGTCAAAGAGCCACACTTGAGGACCTAGAGGGCCACATGTGGCCTCTAGGCTACAGGTTCCCCACCCTTGTCCTAAACTTTGTGTTCCTAGCCCCAGCTATAAAGAGGAAACATTAAAACTATCTGAATACCAGTGAGACAGGAAGAGGGAAAATTTCCTAAAAATCATTGAATTCTTAAAAAGTTTAGGGAGCCAGCCTTTCAGTGAGCATAGGGAGAGTCTTTATGGAGTGCCAACCTCCTAAGGAGAAATAGGAGACTGCAAATGGCCCCAGAGTGGGAAAATCAGCTATCTTCTAACCTATGCTATAAGGGAGTAGAAGTATCGAACATTGTCCTCCACTACTAACATCAGTTACTTGGACAGTACAACTTTGAGGGGAAGGTCATTACTTCTCTAGCCACCCCAGTTCAGTTACCTTTTGGGGGAGCCCAAGTCCTTAGGGTGATACCATAAAATTATTATCCTCTAGGCATCCCTAAAGTAAAAGGGACTCCTTTGAATATGAAAGGATTATCTAACAGCTGAGATTTGATACTTTTCTGAAGTGATTTCAAACCACACATGATTCTAAGGTATTTTCCCTTGAGGAAAAGCAGGTCTCATTAGAGAAGGAAGATAGTTATTTATGGGTTACTATTTTTAAATTTTTTTTGCACTTTTCTGTGCCATGAAATAGTTTGTCCTGAATCAAAGAGACAGTGTTACCTTGAGTGCTTGTACCGAAGTTGGGGAAGCTCTTACCCATGAGGATATTTGAACATGACATATTTGAGCTAAATCTTGGTAAATGAAGTTTATGTGAGAGCCAAGCAATACAAATACTTGTTTGGGGAAGTGAGGTGGTAGTGTACGAAGGAGGTAGTGCACAATTTTTTTTCTTGTCTGAATCTAAAGTATATCCTCAAAAAAAAAAAACAGAGATTAAGCCTCTGGAATATATAAGGTCATTTAAAATAATCAGAATTATGGATTCATAAATTGTTAAAACCAAGATTATTAGACATAAACAACTTGAATTTTTGTGGTTGAGGAAAGTGATGCCAAAAGAGATTGAAATGGCTTGTTCAGAGTCAAGCACCTAGTATGTGATGGTTCTGGTTGTAAAATCCAGGTCTCCTGACTAACAAATACTCTTTCTACTACATCATGCTATTATAATTGGTTCTGGTTCAGATTCATTCATCTGATATTTATATCCTATTATGAATCTAGGTCTTATTTTGTAAAACAAAGAATATAATAAGATTGGGATCTTTGTTTTTATAGAATAAGAAATGTGGCAGAGGTGAGGAGACATGTACAAATAAGGAAGATAAACAGGATAAAAACACCTTTGCTCAAGTAGGAATATTTTTTGTTTTTTGTTTTTTTTTTAGCTTATCGAAATTAAATTTTCAAAGTCAAGATGAATTCCAAACACTTTCTAGTTGGTATCATTGATTTATTGACTGTATTTATCATAAGTAGAGAAAATTTACATTTGCATTGCCACTGACTGTCTTTACCATGAGTTGGCATTCCAAATGTTTTTGGGTGCCTTTTCATATATGTTTTCTTTTTTACTGAGCATATATAACTGTTAATGTTTGTGCATATGAAATGGCTATGAGCACTGAAAAGGAGTGTCAAGAGACAATTGAGAAATCTAGTCTGTATTTTTACACTATGTGATACAGAGGCAAAGTTCCAAATGAAAAGTTTATTCATTTTATATGGTGTGCTTTTACTTTCTTTAAAAGTATAAGGTAATTTTATTTTAATCATTTTTCTTCAAAGACTAGTTGTTAATATATTCTCCCTTATACATTTCTCTCAAGCATGAGATCATTTTCAATACTTATAAACATGCTAGATTATTGCCCGTCATGAGTAGTTAAAATGTTGGTCAGTAGAACATTAGGAATTTTTAAGGTCTCTTTCAAATTTATAGTTCATAAAACTGAACAGTGTTGGAATTTCCTGTGATTCTCAAATTCAGAGACTTTAAAAAAATTCTACCTTTCCAGTACTGTAGGTTCTTTCTTTCTTTTTTCTTTGTTTTAGTATTTTCACCAAACAATAAAAGAGTAAATTAAAACAATGACTCAATTTTCTAATTTTCTACTAGTCTAGCTTTCTTTTGCACTCCCTTTTCTATGAATTTTATGTTGGATTTCCTGTTTCTTTGAAGAATTTAATTACAAGAAGTTATTAAGTAATAGTAGCTGGAAGAAATAGCAAGGACTGTGTTCACATAATTTATCACAAAGAAACATGCTAAAACAATTTTTGGAGCCATTTCAATGATTAAAAACAATACATTTGGAAAGGGTAATCTGTCATCATGGTTTTATCTGCAATTCTGTAGAAAACAGCTCACTCAGATCTGTTTTTTCTTTTGTTTAAAGTGATGCTATTATCTTCATATATGGTTGGCCTTAACCACATCCAGGAAAAATTCTCTAAGATGACTATATTCTTCTTATATCAATACCTTTATTGATCATGTGATCTCATCAAAGTGAGCACTCCTTCTCCTGGTACAGATCACAATCATCATTCATACCTTTTCAACCATTAGTATTCTTAGCTATATCCTTTCATAAATCTTCCATAGAAGGATCTATGCAGAGTTCCTCTAGATATTAATTTTTTTTCACTATGAATATAATGCTTGAGCTATTCTTCAATCAATCAAGAAGCCTTTATTATTACCTACTATGTGCCAGGCAAAAATGATTTGAAGACAAAAATAAAATAATCCCTTCCTCATAAGCTTTCATTTCATCTAGAGAGACAACATAGCCACAAATAGATAAAACAAACAAATTAACTTGGAGGAAGTGGCACTACTGCCTTGGGGTATCAAGAAAGGCCTCATGTAGGAGGTGACATTTGAACTGAGTTTTGGAGTAAACTAGAGATTTTAAAGCAGAGATAAGCCTCTGTTATTTTCTTTTAGTGTCATTACATGCCAACCAGCCTGATTTTCTAATCATATGTTTCCTCAATAATTACTTGGATACCAATTTTTACACATTGTTGGCAATATGCTAGAGCCTACTCATATCGACCTTGTATCTTTCCAAAGCTATTTGGGCTAGCAGCAATTTTGATTATACTGAGATCTCAATGTTCCATGATTTGCAATCACATATCATTATTAAAAGAATATATCACTAGGCAGCTGGGTGATACAATGCATGGAATGCTGAACTTGGAGTCAGGAAGAGCTAAGTTTGAACCTACCTAAGCCACTTACTAGACAAAGGAGTAAGCCTGAGAAAGTGACTTAACACTGTTTATCTGAGTTTCCTCATCTGTACAATAAGAATAAAATTGCATGTACCTCCCAGGATTTTTGTTCAGGATCAAATGGATAACATGTATAAAGTGCTTTGCAAACCAATAAGTTCTGTGTGATTATTGTTATCATCATCATTATCATTATAATTTTAAGTTGGACATTTGTGTCAGGAAATAGCTTACATTATTTAAAGTGCTGTGAAATTTCCCAAATGCAATTCAGAGCACTTTCTTCTTCTTATTTAATCCTGTACTTATCCACCTGCAGTGCTTGTTCAAGATGTATAATGGGAAAACTCAATGGGTTTCCTATTCAACTTTATGTCATGTCATAATCTGAACTTAAATAGCATTTCCATCCATTGATATTACTGTAAGGATTGCTAACCTGATTTCTTTTGAATAGCTATAGATCTCACTTAGGGGGCTCTAAACTTTAGGGAGTTACCCTTGATATAGATCTTTTTTGGGGGGAATGAGTTTGTTCCAAGATTGTGCAAATTAGTTTAATATCATGTACAATCATGATAGTACATTATACTTATATAGTACCTTATGATTTACAGTGCTTTAAAAATATTATGTATTCATTTTGATACTCTTTTCTTTTTAAATTTGGAGTTTCAAATTCTCTCCCTCCATCCTACCTTTTACCCAGCCACTGAGAAAGTAAACAAAATGATACCAATTATACATGTGAAATCATGCAAAACATATTTCCATATTAGTCATAACACACACAAAAACAACAAAGAAAGCAATAAATTTATACTTCAATTTGCACTCAGTTTATCAGTTCTCTCTCTGGAAGTAGACAGCATTTTTTCATCATGAGTTCTTCAGAATTGTCTCAAATCATTGTTTTGATCAGAGTAGCCAAGTCATTCATGGTTGATCATCATTACAATATTGCTATTACTGTATATAATGTTCTTCTGGTTCTTCTGACTTCACTTTGCATCAGTTATTATAGGTTCTCCATTTGTCTTTCTGAAACCATCTGACTCATCATTTCTTATAGTACAAGACCTTTCAATTACAGTCATATTACCATAAGTTGTTCAGCCATTACCCAATTGATGGGCATCCTCTCAATTTCCAATTCTTTGTCACCACAAAAAAACTGCTATAAATATTTTTGACATATAGATTTTTTTCATTTTTCTTTGACTTCTTTAAGGAACAGACCTAGTTGTAGTATTGCTGGGTCAAAGGGCATACTAAGTTTTCAAGCCCTTTGGGCATAATTCCAAATTGTTCTACAGAATGATTGGGCTAATTTATCACTCAACCAACAGTTGATTAGTGTGTCTATTTTCTCCCAACCCCTCTAGCATCTGTCATTTCTAATAGGTGTGAGGTGATAGGTGTGTGACACAGACAACACACGACACACAAAAGGAATCTAAAAATATTATTTGGAGGAGGCAAGAAGTTGGTTGGGGTTGGGTGATGTAGATGGAGAAATCACAAGTAATACAGCTGAGTGGGAAGTGAAGAGATGGCTGTTCTGAGGGCCCTCCTTAAGCGGAGGCTTTGGTAGTAACTTTTTGTTCAACCCTCCAATCAGAGCAGTCCTAGGGCAGAAGGTACTGGTAAAAAATGAGTATCAAAGCTGAAACAATATTGCAGGATGTTGTAGTTCCTGGATACATGATGGAGAAATCCAAAGAAGTGAAGCCTGGTGGGAAACTCACTGTACTCCAAAGACTTAGATTCTATTTATTCACTACCCTTATCCCAACCACAGGAGTATGAGGACACATATGCATGTGTATTTGTAAACCTTTTGAGCAGTAGTAACAAACTAAAATAGAAATGAGGACAACTAAAATCATACATAAGGATCTATGTTCCATTTTATTTTTATTTATATTGTTAAATAAGTCCCAATTATACTTTAATATGTTCAGGCTGCCTCATGAGTGTTGGGGTCAGGAATATAAACTATGGGGGACATGTTTAAACCTCTGCTCTAGAGAATTCCTACTCCAATGTTTTATTCTAGCATTAGAGATTGACTTTCCCAAAGGTTATAACAATAGAATGCCAACTTTGGCAAAGTCTACCTAAGCTGAGAGGTTTCAAGCATTGTCTCTAATGATAGAATATTTGCTCTTTTAAAGCCATCTTAGTTAAGTACAGGAAGATTTATCCCACATACTTTGGCCATTTAATGAGGAGTGGCAACTCTTGATACAAATAAAAACACAAAATAACTCTAAGTCCCACAGGCATCCATCTGTCTCCACAGTGACAATGACCAAATAGCAGAAAAGAGGAGAGAAGATGCTAAGAATCAAAGTTTTTTAGACAATTGTCAAAATTTACCTATAGGTGACCAAAATGAACAATGAAAGACAATTCCATACAAATTAACATTCTTCTCATAAAGAATTCCAGGAGAAATTAAAAAAAAACACTTGCATTTAAAGAAAAGAGTAGTCCATAGGTTCTTCTTGAAGAGTTGAATAAAAGACTTGTCAGAAAGTTTTATTTTGTACTCAAAGACAATAAGAATCATCATATCATTAGATAAATTGTCACTGAATCTTCAAGTACTCATGAGGGGCAAAAGTAAAAAAAAGAAAACACAATGGAGATAATTAATTGCCCATTGCAAGCTAAAATCTGTTGATGGAAAAGTAGAGGCATTCTATGTAGAATCTGACAAAAGCAAGTCAATACATACCTTAATTTCAGTGCAAAGTTGGGTATAGGGTAGAGGGTCAAAACATACCTGAAAATCTGGTGCAAAATTATGAGATGAAAGAGGCCAAGAATTTGTAGAATATTCAAAAGCCATGTTTGAATGTTATGAGTGCATTTTTTCTAGAAGAGAATTGAAAGACATGTAATATAAACATCATAGAAAAAGAAATTGGCTGCACCTCAATAAAAAGTAAAAAGACCAGTTTACTGAAGAAAAAAAAGAGTAATTTCAGATAAGCAGTTTGTGTGTAACCAAATTGCTGATTGGTTGAACAAAAGTGAAAATCAATAGCAAATCAGAAAAAAAAATTTAAAAATGAGAAGCATTGATATTACTAAAATTGCTCCAATCTGATCATTTTTAAATGTTATTTTCTGTAATTGAGTCTGAAAAAATGGGAAATGACTAAAGTAAAGATATTGATTAGCCTGGATATTGCCTTATTCTTGATCTCTTTGCCAAGTGCAAAGATATGGCAATCAAGGGAAATGCCAAATTAGAGAGATACAAATTCACTCTCAAAAAAACAAACAAACAAACAAACAAACCAAAAAAAACATATAGCAAAATGGATTATTCAAATCCCCCTTCACAAACTTTGGAAAGCATTGCAAGAAAAGTTGACCATTAGAAAGTTTGTTGTAAATCCTAAATAAATGAGGTAATTCCAAGGTTATTCAAGATGAAGCTGGAAAGAAGGCAAAAGATGAATATGAAATGGAATAGATGTAATGATCTATTGACAAGGAATTATTGAGTAATAATCATAATAAAGAAGGAGAAGAAAAAGAAAAGCTAACATTTATAAATTGCTTACTTTGTGCCAGACGCTGTGCTGATCAATTTAGAGTTATTATCTCATTTTATTCTGTTATGGAGGTGCTATCATTATCCCCATTTTACAGATGAGGATATTGAGGCAGGGGTTTGATGATTTGTCCTGCGTCACATAGCTACTAAGTGTCTGAGGCCACATCTATACTTAGGTCTTCCTGACTCCAGGCCCAGGACTCTGGGCACTGTGACCCCCCAGGTGCTTAAGCTGCTCGTTATATTTTGAGTATTATCCTAGATGATTGATAAAAACTCACCTTTTCATTATCTACACATCAAATCACTTATGAATCAAACCTCTGCCTCCAAAAGGGGATGGCAGAATTGTCCTAACAGTGTCATCAATATTTTCTTTGGAATCTGTCAGCGTAATAGTCTGTACTGCATTTGAATATATAAATCTCCTGTATTTGCTTTGTGTGTAAGTTTATGCCTAATGAGATTGTAAGTCTGCTGAAGACAGGGATTATGGCTTATACTTCTTAAGCATCTTTCACAATGACTAACATAATCCTGGGCAATTAGTAGATGCTCAATAATTATCAACTTGACTTGAATTAAAGTCACAGAGCTTTTAGATTCCCATGCCCTGTAAAACACTACAAATGTTATTCATCATTGTCACTTTAACAAGTGCCTATGTCTTTTAATCATTTCATTATCCTTTTAATGGGCTTAAGAGTTGTTTGATTTTCTTGAATTTTAAGAAATGGAGTAAAAGGATATGGTTATAATAAGTGATCTACTTTACATTAAATCAAAAGGTCATGGGGTCTTTTGTACTAAACAAAACTCATCAGTGTAGTTCATTAACACAATTAAGAAGAGTGCATTCTCCAATTTCAGATATCTATTTATTCTAAATGACCTTCTGCCTTAATCAAATTTAACTTCAAAGAATTTTCCCAGCCACATAATCAACATGTAAATTAAACTGTAGGGTGATCTATGAAAAAGTCAATTGTTTTATCTGTTAATTTTTCTATATGAATTAAGTTGTGTAATGTTTAATTAAAAAAGAAAAGCACACATACAATGACCACAGTTTTGTTTTGTTTTTTAAATTCTGACTATCATTCATATTAAAGCATCTACATAGAAAATTGGGTTATTTTCTAATTTTGAGAAGGGGGACTGTAATAATTACAGAATATAAACATTTTAAATAAAAAAAACTTGATAGAGATAATGATAAATGAAGTTTGGATTAATATTCTATGTACCATGTAATTAAATGTTCATGAGAGGCTCCTCATGCTTAAAGATAAGAAATTACATTAAGTTTGTTCAAAAGCATTAGGAAATTTGTCAAGATACTATTTTTTTCTAATATACAACCTACCCATTTAGAGGCTAGTTTAACTTTGCAAAACCTGAACTATTGAAAATCAAAAAGACTATTGAAAACTCATATGATGTTTTATTAAGAAAGTTCAGGAAAAGTTCATTTGGAGTTTAATGCACCAGCCTTTGAAGTTAGTGATGGAGTGAGTACAAGATATGAAGTATGATCTCATACCTCCAGGAAAATTGTGAGTTAATTCATTTTGTTGAATTAAAAAAAATTCTGCTATTTTCTAACCTAATTACATTTTGAATATTCTCATATATTTATTAATAAACAAATCTTTAAACATATAGTTTTGTGTTGTTTTAAAGTAAGACCACTGATGAAACAATAACCCATACTCAAGAATTAGTGTTCTACTCTGACAGAACACTGATATTTAAATTCCTTTATAATCGGTCTCCAGCCATCTTTCTAGACATTTCCCATTTCTCCCTTTCATACTCTACATTTCATCCTAAATTGTCTAGTTGGCATTCGTGGTACACATTGCATTTCCTGTTGCTGTGCGTTTGTAGAGAGTCTCTTCAAAACTCTTCACCCCACTCCCAACACCCTTCCCAACCTGGTCTTGTACCTAGAATGCTCTGCTCCCTCAATCCTCCCTCTTGACATCCATAGCAACCTTCAAGAATAAGCTCAGGTATGGTCTCCTCTATGACACCTGTCCTAATGACCTTCATTTTTAGTGCTCTTACCTTAGTGCAAATCACCTCTATCTCTTCTAAATTATTTGTTCATAATCTGCCTTTTCTTATCTGCATAAGCATTCCATTCTTCTAAAAGACTCAGTTCCTTGATGGCAGAAATTTCATTTTTGTCATGGGAGTGTGTCATGTGCATAGTAGGCAATGCATGAAGGTTTGTCGAAACTGAAATTACAATCCTGACTTGCTAATTGAAAAATTAACAATCTCTCATGCCTCTTATTTCTTTCTCAAGAGTGACTGATGGGATTTTCACTTCTAAGAGCCAAGATGGTGGAGTAAGAAGTAAGTTGCTCTTACCCTCCCTTAGTAAGCTCTGAAAGCCCAGAAAATATTGCCCCAGGAAAAACCCTGGAACAGCTGAACCAGAAGAAAGACAGGGGGAGCAGTCCAGTAGCCCAGGTAGCTTGAGGGATTAATGGGAAAGGCCCCTCTTGCCCTGGGGGAAAGGGAGAAGTACAGAATGGGAGGCATCCCAGCAAGTGAGCTGAAAGCCCCACCACAGCATACCAGGAGGAGATCCTGAAACCCAGGTGGTGGAGCAGGCAAACATCAACACCTGGACCTACAAGTGCCTCAGTGAGGGCAGAGGAACCAGTAGAAACCAGTTTGGAAAACCATCAGGTGCCCCAACATTCTACAGCAACTGGGTCTTCCAGTACCTCAGCAAAACTAAGGGAAGCAGGGCTCCAAGGGGCCCCAGGGGGATAAACATCCTGCAACATCTACTGAAAGGAGCTGAAGAAAGCAAAAGGAAAGAAAGGCCCAGGTAAGCAGGAAATCTCCAGGGGCCACATTACCCAATCCTACCCTAGAGTTCCAGTATTGCTGTTTCCAGCCCAACACCAGGTAAGCTGCCAGAATCCTACAGCCTCCAACTGCCAACATCAGAGGCCCCAGCACACAAAGCCACTGACCAGGACCTAGGCTCCCAACACAAGAAGTTTGTGTCAGTGCCCTTTGCTCCCCAGCTGGAGAGCTCAATCTCTTTAAAAGTCAGAAAATAAGCAAACACCATGAGCAAAAAGAAATGTACCATAGATTCATATTATGACAACAGTGAAGATCAAGGCAGAAATGCTAAAGAGGACAACATTGTCAACAAACCCACATCTGGAACCTCAAAAAGGAATATGAACTGGTCTGAAGCCTGAAAGCCTTCTTAGAAGAGCTCAAGAAGGATTTTAAAAGTCACATGAGAGAGGTAGAAGAGAAAAAATGGGGAAAAAAATGAAGGGTATGCAAGAGAGAGTCAATAGCTTGGAAAAGGAAAGACAAAAATTAACTTTAGAAAACAAATCCTTAAAAAATACAATTGGTCAACTGGAAAAAAAAAGTACATTGAAGAAAACAAGTCCCTAAAGAAATACAATTGGCCAACTGGGAAAGGAGTTACAAAATCTAATAGAAAAAAATATTTGTTAAAAATTAGAATTGGGGGGCAGCTAGGTGGCACAGTGGATAGAGCACTGGCCTTGAAGTCAGGAGGACCTGAGTTCAAATCCAGCCTCAAACCAAACACTTGACACTTACTAGCCATGTGACTCTGGGCAAGTCACTTAACCCCAATTGCCTAAAAAAACAAAAAAACAAAAAAACAAAAAATAGAATTAGGCAAATGGAAGCTAATGACTCTATGAGAGAGCAAGAATCAAACAGAAACAAAAGAATGAAAAAGATAGATGAAAATGTAAAATACCTCATTGGTAAAACAACTGACCTGGAAAATCAATCCAGGAGAGACAATTTAAAAATTATTGGTCTACCTGAAAATCACAATGAAAAAAAGAGCCTGGACAATTTCTTTCAGGAAATCATCAAGGAAAACTGCCCTGAGGCCCTAGAACCAGAGGATAAAATAGCCATAGCAAAAATCCACCAATCACCTCCTGAAAGAAATCCCAAATTGAAAACACCAAGGAATATAATAGCCAAATTCCAAAATTACCAGGTCAGTGAGTGATTGACTATACTGCAGGAAATTCTTATGGCCATCATATTTGTTCAGGCCCTCGTCTCCTCTCCCTTGGACAGCATCATGTAGTAGACAAAGCTCTGATCTAATTCTGGCTCTACTACTCACACCCTGTGTGTACCTCTATGGGCTTCATCTTCTTCCTCTTGAAAATGAGAGGATTGGATATTAATGGCTCATTAATTTCTAAATCTATGACTCCATTATCCTGTGAATATTGTTAACAGCCTCTTAATTGGTTCTTCCTTCAGTTGTTTCCTTCTCCAAGAAATTTATCACACTATAGACACAGGAATTTTCCTAATGCAGAGCCCTGACCATGTCATGTTCCCCACTTTTAACACATTTGAATGTCCCCCTTTATGATTAAGAATAGCATTTCAACCCATTAGCTTTACATTGAAGTATCTTCATATTATGGCCACAAAATGCCTTTTTAGCTTTATCCTCCATTGTTCTCCTCTATGCACCCTATATTTTTTTTCAAGGTTCAGGTCAAATGCTCTTTCCCTTAAGAAACTTTCCTGACTTTTGCAGGACAGAATTGAGTTTTTGTTCTTCTAGGCTTGACTAGCACTTTATTTCTGCCTCTCCTAGAACATTTAGAATATCCTACCTTATAGTAAAGTCATTGCTACATGTCTTATTGCTCCAACTAGAGGACACATCCTTAATGTTATAGTCACGTCTTGTTTATCTGTGTATCCTTAAGGTAACTAAGATAGGGTCTTGCTGATTGTGCTGAATAAACATTTATTGAATGGAATGTATTAGAACAAAGTCTAATTATACCTCACATTTCTATAGTACATTATTTTCTTCAAAATACTTTCATCTCAGGCACAGAATCTTAGAAAGGAACTTCAGAAATCATCCATTTCATGAATTCTATCTACAATATACTTCAAAAAATACCTGAAATACAATAAAAAAGTTGTGAAACTGAAATCTTATTTTTCATAGTACATCTAATAATCATAAATCGCCAATGAAAAGTTATTGAAAGGATGGAGAAGAGAAAGAGGATGGGGTTGCATTTGTGAAGGAAATCAAATTCACTGATAATAGTTTTTGCTTTATTGAACATTTATTTTAGCTAGTGCTTCATTGGGAATGTTGTAGCTAGGGAGCTGGAACCTTGGCAGGTTCAAATCCTGCCTTGGATACCTAGATTTGTATGATCCCGGGCAGGTAAGTTACCCTCATTTTGCCTCAGTTTTCTCATCTGAAAAAAGGAGTGGAGATTGGATTAATTTTCCCCTAAGATATCCTAAAATATTGTGTTCATAACTGAATATATCCCATAAGAATATTTTTTTTTATTTCCATATTCTGTGGAAGAAAGTTCTAGGAAACAGAAACAGGAAAAGAGAGAACTTCATTTGAATAAAGAAGAGAACAATGCAAAGATATTTAAAACAGTTTTGAGTTGTATTTAGAACAGTATTGAATCTGATTAAAAAAAAAACCTTTGGAAAGGAATTTGGAAGAAATTAAGGAAAATCCAAAGGTGAACAAATTCCAGGTTTGTATTCTACTTCTTACTTTTGTGAGGGAAGGGTATAGGAGAAGAAAAATTAGAAAATACAAGGTTATAAGTTCAATAATATGGAGTATGAAATTTTAAAGTTGATTTTGAAGAATTTGGAATTGTGAAGGTCAGAGATTGAAATTTGGAAAGGAAAAATTCAGTGGAATTTAAGAGAACCTAAAGATAAATTAAAGATTTTAAAGATAAATTGAATCTTTAATTGAAATTGAAGATTAAGTGAAGAAAAACTTGGGCTGACAGAAAATAAAGTTTCAATCTGAAGGAACAAAACAACTACAGAGTAAGGAAGTAAAGGCACAATCTCAAGGAGAATATAAAGAAAGAAGCTGATTGCAATCTTAGGATCATATATCTACAGCTGGAAATCTGGCAAAGGCCATTTAATCCAATATCTTCTATTCATAAGTGATCAAAGTCATACAGGTAATGTTAAAGTAAGGATTTGAAACCAATTCATTTGCTACTATAACCAGTATTCTTTCAATTATAATATACTTTCAAGGGAAAATTTTCTTTAACTTAGACAAATAAATTAAGTAAAATAAATTTGTAAATAAAATAATTTGCTAAAAATAAGTAAGTTTAGCAAGGAAAAAGAAAAGCTAAATGAATTAAGACATGGGGATAAAGGTGTTTAGACAAAGAAAAAGAAACTGTATTTGTGTGTATTTATGTATATGTGTGTAGACTTTCAGGTATTGCGTATACTCTTCAGACAGTATTCCAGCTTCCACTCATAATGATGAATCCTGTTCCTACAGTATTGCTACTACATCACCATAGGATTCTAGAATAAGTTTGGAGTGGTTAATGGGCATTCCACATCGCAATACTATGTAACTCAGAAGCCCCCAACTAGTGTGCTTCCTGATATGATTATCAATTGACCTCAATTAGTTAGCTGTACTTAATTAGCATTCAGAAGGAATCCAATATCACTAAAGTGGCATAATTGTAACAATTAGTACTAAACATCTCCTCACATACTCCCCTCAAAAAAAAGTTTGTTATGCACTTTCCCAAAAGTATACATAGAGTTGAGAGAAAATTAAGCTCAAGCTTAGGAAGCATATATAGCATAGGGCTAATTCATATCTCCTGGAAATTCTTTTGCTGGTATCCTCTAGATGTTCACCTGAGGTACAGTATAGCTCTTTGCAGAGCCTTGAACATAACTTTCCTCATCTGTCCTGTCTGTTATCAATTTCCAATGTAGACATTACTGCAAACTATTGATATACTTGAGATACTGGTAAAGTACTGATGGAAAAGTTCAAATACTTATAGGGTCCTACTATGACTAAGGTAATGTGGGGGTGGGTAGGAATGGGAGAAGAAGAAGTGACTGGGGCTGAGGAATAGGCAAGGGCTCTACTAAGACCTTCCAATCAATTTCAGTGTTTAAGCTAAAATATTCTCTCCTTTCTACTGCTAAGAGACAACTGAGTCTGACTAAGTTTCATCAGCCAATCCAATTACACTTCCCATATAATGTATTCCAGTTGATCAAGAACCTTTTTCTATACTTAGTCTGAAGCCTAAGGTTGATTGGTTTATTAGAGAAGTGTTCTCACCTGGTTAAGGTATCAGGGCTTAACAAGCAGCAGTACTTTAAATGGGGTGAGATAGTTTAATTGATTCACTCAATTGATTCTTATTCTTACACACTATATCACACACATTAACACATGTTACTAACTCCTCTGGCACTAATTCCCTAACTTTCACTCACATTGTCAGGGCTGAGTCCCTAGAAGAGAAGACTCGTTGGAAATGACCCTGATGTTGGGAAAGGCTGAAGGCAAAAGAAGGGGATGGCAGAGGATGAGATGAATAGTGTCATGAATGAGATAAACATGAGGGTAGATAGACTTTGGGAGACTTTGGAGAATAGAAGAGCCTGGTATGCTGTGTTCCATGGGGTCATGAAGAGTTGGACACAACTGAATGACTGAACAATGAAAAAGGTACAGAAAGGACTTACAGATGGGATTGCTAACACACTGTCATTGATATCTTCTGTTTGAAGGATTTATTAATGTAGGTGATGAGAGAGATGCACTTAGATTTAACAAACCTTTTGACAAAAATATTTGTTACCAACCTAATGAAAAAAGGCAAACAGATGTGGAATAGAGTAGATGGAATCAGAAACTGATGAATGAACAGATTCAAGGAGAAGTTGTTAATTGTTCAATCAAAAATTGGAAAAAAGTTATCTGATAGAGTGCTCCAGGAATCTATTATTGGCCTTGTGGTTTTAAACATTTTTTTTTCAGAAACTTGGATAAATGGGCTATGTAGCATGTTCATCAAATTTGCAAATAATCCAAAAGTGGAAGTAAGAGTTAACCAGTGGGTGATGGTCAACATCTAAGAAGGATCTTGATAGCCTAGAGCATAATATGAAATTTCATAGATATTGTGGAGGTTGGAAAGCCAACTTCATAAGTACCTGATGGAAAAGGCATGGTTAGACAACCAGCTTCTCTAGGTAAAAATAGTGTGAAGATCTCTATTTTTATCACTATAAGTTTAACAGAGTGATGTGATAAGAACAGCAAAAACAGTGAATGGGATTCTTGGGATGCATTAAGGTTTTCTGGGATATTTTTGAGTACTGTGTTCAGTTCTGAGATCTACACTCTATGAAGAATATTGTTAAATTTGAGAGTATTCAGAGGAGGGCAACTAAGATTATAAAGGGCTGTTAGGTCACATCATATGAGAATCGGCTGAAGGTACTGAAAGTGTTTATGCTGGAGAGAAGAAAACTTGGAGGACAACATGATAACCCTTTTCAAATATTTTAATAGTTTTCTTAGGGAGGAGGGATTTTATTTGCTCTGTTTGGCCTAAGCTAACAATACCATGATCAAGTGGTGGAAGAAGCAAAGAGACAAATTTATTGTTAATGCCAGGACAAAAAAAAAAATAGCAGCAGCAACAACAAAAACTTCCTAACAATTAGAGATTTTTACGTATAAGATGAGGTGTATCAAGTAGTTGGTTCTCCCTCATTGGAGGTCTCCAAGTAAAATCTGGAAGAGTCATTTACTGAGAATATTATAGCACTGGTTCTCATCAGGTATGAGTTTAACTATAAGGCCATGGAGTTGCAGCCAAGAGAGCAGTGACCATACCTCTCCCCGGATCACATCACCTTGGAAGCCCCCAAAACTTCCCAAACCTCAAAATGAGCTCTGAAAACAGCATCACCTCACATGTATAATCAAAATCAAGGTGTTTTCTTTCTTACATAAGAGGGAATGATGGGAGGTAGGACGAGAATTTAGAACTCAAAATTAAAAAACAAAGATTGTTAATTTTTTTGTATTTAATTGGAAAATATTTAATGAAACTAATATAATTTTTAAAAACAGATTTAAAAAATTACTGGGAAGGAAGAAAGACATAAATATGTAAGAAGGATGAGGGGGTGGAGAAGGCACAACTAAGAGAAGTCAGATTTATTACATTCCTATAGCCCATAATTTCCCTGTGTCGCAACAAAAGCAGCATTCAAAGGTATTCATCATTAGGCTGTGCAACTTCCCCAAGATTTCCCTGAAATACTCTCTTCCCTAAGAAAGTTCAGAATCAATGGCCAACTTCTTTTTTGTTTTTTAGAAAATAAAGGATTAAAAGTCTTAATCAATCAATATATTATGTTGCCTAAGTCTACTCTAATAGTTTTATAGTTCTGGAAATGTCATTTATTTGGATAGTATCCTTTCTCCTACTCTTGAAACTTCATGGAGGCCATCATATACTAAAAGGGAAATATCATATCAGGTCTAGACTTAAACCTAAGACATCTTCAAGACTGGTAGAATGTTCAAGTTACCATACCTTTGTTCAGTTAAAAATATTCATGTTTAAAAGAGTTTTTCCTATATATGGTTTTAAAAAGACATTTAATAAACTGCCTAGGAAATAATACAGGACAAACATATACATATTTGACCTGAGGTAGGTAGCAGTGAAGCAGTGCATTGTGGTAGATGGAATTCTGAACTTTGGAGTCGATAGAGAAGTGAATGTTTCCAGATTCTGAAATTTATAAGCTGTTTGGCACTGGATGAGTCACTCTACATCTCTAAATCTCACTTTTCATCTTTTGAAAAATGATATGCAGTAATAGTTTTATTAACTATATCACTAGTTTAATAAACTTTAGTGTAATAGAAGTATGATCAATCATCATTAGCATTTAAGATAGGGTAACACAGGAAAATCCTGAAAGGCAGACTGAGTAGGCCCTAAAATGGGAGAGGAGTCACACAGAGTGAAATTATTGGGTAATATATTTATGGGGGGTGATGCCTAATTTATAATTAGAGGAAAATAAATACTAGGCTTTTAGTTATAATCCAAGAAGAGGAAAGAAAGAATGAAAGAATGAAAGAAAGAAGGAAAGAAGGAAGGAAAGAAAGAAAGAAAGAAAGAAAGAAAGAAAGAAAGAAAGAAAGGGAAGAAAGAAGGAGGTAGAGGGATAGAAAAAGTGGAAGGGAGGGAGGGAAAAAGGCAGGAAAGAAGTGAGAAAATGGAAGGAAGGAAAAAGAAATGAAGAAAGAAATACTTTTATCAAGCCTCTTCCCTACAGAAATACTTAAAATATGTTGTTGTAGCAGAAAAAAACACATTTGTCACAAGCAGATAGTATAGGGTAGTGGAAAAGGGCAGTTTTAGGCTATCTGGGTTCAATATCTGATTCTTCTACTTATTATCTGTGAGAGCTTGAACAAATCTTTTCTCTAGGGCTCAGTTTCTATATATGGACAATGAATATTTTGGAATAGCTGGATTAACATTCTTCTTGACTATAATCGTGAATTATCTTGGATTATTTTGAACAACAACAAAAACTCTATCCTCCTCATGTAACAAGACAATTTTTCAACCTCACCTGGGCTACCAAATACAATCTGGATACCTGAACCTCTTGCAAGATATCAGAAAACTGGGGCAAGTCTAGACGAAGGCAGACCAAGTTTTCTAGGAGATAGAGAAACTAGAAAATCCTTTTAGTCCTTTAGCTATACAGCAGCAGCAAAAACAAAGAAACAAACAAAAAAACCAAGCTACCCATTTGATTGCTATGCTTTTATGTTGCTTGGAATATCAGCAAGAAAGTGTCTTATATATATATATATAGATAGATAGATAGATAGATAGATAGATAGATCTATAGCGATATATCTATATAAAAACAGAATTACAAAACTGAAAAAAAATATTCATAAGTAGGGTATTTTGTTCTGGCAAGCTATACAAAACCATTTGTGAAAATTTCTGATGGCAGAAATGTAAGCAATCTAATGTCCTAAAAAGCACTCTGAAAGTTTCATATTAATATTGAAGTACTGTGATGTTCTTTTCTATTTGTTCATCGTTTGTCCTCATAAATATTCATGTCTGTCTTGAGCTACATGTACAGCTTGAAGACAACATTAAAAAAATACTTTGTTTGTACTTGGCTGCTAATTGGCCAAGTCTACAAATGCTACAGTAGAGGCAGAGGTCATTCATCAATGGAACATTTGTGTAGTCAGCTCCAACAAGCATAATCATATGCTGCAATAAATTTATTAGCTTTAGAAACTTTAATTTGGAAAACGAAACTGAGTTTTTAAAATCCTGGATCTTTTGGCAAATAAGGAGTTAATTATGAGACCTTTACAATTGTACAGAAACTGAGTAGAAACTAGGTCTTTGTATTATTTACCCAAATAAACAACATGATTTAGAAGAAAACAGTCAGCTTTACTAATGAAAAATGTAAATTCATTCTTCATGTGTTATTCATGAAGTCTCTGATAGCACAATTGTTATTTTCAAGTATTTAGCTTCTGTGAGAAGCATCTTCAGTGGTGAAGCTGGATGTTGACTGCTGAATGTCAAAAATAATGAACCAACCACACTATAATCTTAAGTGAATGAGGTCTATTATGTGCCAGACTTTTAAGCATATTTGCATTGGTGAAAGATTTAAAACTAATTACCTAGTTCTTCTTGCTTTCTCATAAAAAAGTTATGATAATTATGCTAACAGATCACAATTTACCTTGCTTGGCCCAGCTTTGCGTATCTTCCCTGAGGTGGGAATAAATTGCATGTTTGTGAGGATCCATGTCAATTTCCACATGGATAGACTGGTCACTATAAAAATGACTTCCATGCCTTCAGAACTCTAAAGTGGACTTAGCAGCAGTAAAAATTTATTTTGTGCTGTGCCAGGAGTTATTTTCTTCTTTATAAAAATTGATGCACTGACTACTTTGTAAAAAATTAGACAGAAGTCTAGGGCTTCTAGTCAAAGCTGATATATGTAATCTAAGACTCATTTTCAGATACATACCCATTGGGAGTAGGCAGAATAGGTTTTCCAAGTTATTATAAAACCACATCTAGGCACTTGGGCATGACTATTTACAAGTGGACTGCACTTACCCAATTCAATGCAAACTAGTTTTTAATGACCCATAAAATTTATTTTCTTAAAATGGTTTAAAAAAACAATTAAAAGTTTAGCATTTTTTTCTTTATTGAGGCATAAATAGTAGAAAGGAAAAAGGTGTTAGAACTGATTATTTTGGAAAACTTTAAGGTAGGATAATTTGGTAACATTTGATAAGTTTCCTTACATTTTTTGGTATACAGTGTGTGTGCATGTGCATGTGCGTTCGTGTGTGTGTATGTGTGTGTGTGTGTGTTTAGGGACTAGGGAGTTCAAATAAAAGCAAGGATATGTCATTTGGACCTGAGTAAATTAATGGGGTAAAAATTCAAGAAAGATACAACATTGTTAATTTTGTTTATTTGAACTTAACTTTATGACATTTGTAAACTGATGGGTCTTTGAGGCCCAAACTAAATACTAATTCATTCACTTCTGAGAAAAGCAATTCGAGAAGAGGGTTTTTTAATGAGCAACTTGTCATGCTTTTGTAAACAAAGAAAATCATTTGACTTCCCATTACAGTTTTCAACTGATTATTTTGATATCATGTGACAGCCTTAAGGTGATATTTGGTAAAGGAAAAAGAATAGAATGGAACAAAAATTGAGTGGCATAAGAAAATATATCTTATCGTGAATAAAGTAAGACTATTCTAGATACAGGTGAGTCTGTACTTGGAAAGGAAAATCAGAGCAAAATACAATCCTGGTACCAAATATTTACTTATTTATCTTTCCAGGCAGAGCTGAATGCATCAGATTTTCTGGATATTATTTATGAAAAACTAGTTATGGTGAGTCTTTGGTAAATCAAGTACCATTTTCAGTAAATGGTAGTATTTTCTTTACTTTCCATTTCTTCTCAGCATTCCTTTGATAACAATTTGAGATTTAAATTTGAATTTATTAAACACACTGAAAAATGGAGTGTTTTAGAGTCAAAATATTTAAAACTATGTTTCTAAGAGGCAACAAATAAATTTATAACAAATCATACATGAAGTCCATTATATGCATCATAAATTAAATCTAGGTCATTCAACAATAACAATTATAATTCAGGAGCACTGTTAGAAAATAAAAAAAGAGAGAAGGCTTTCCATGAAGAACTTCAGGGCAAATTCCTTTCACAAA
This sequence comes from Vombatus ursinus, assembly GCF_900497805.2. NCBI lineage: Eukaryota > Metazoa > Chordata > Mammalia > Diprotodontia > Vombatidae > Vombatus > Vombatus ursinus. The sequence continues at coordinate 40,361,150 of NW_020954596.1, forward strand.
AAAGCAGCAGGAAGAGCATTCATGTCCATTCACCTTAATGTGTTACTATAAAAAATGTTAAGCCAAATGAAAAATATAAAAAATTCTGCCCTGAGACATCAGCTTTATATCTATGCAATAGAAAAAAAATTGTTCAATGCTTTGGAAATATTAGTGAAACTAGTTATTTGCTATTATGTAAAAAAAAAATAAAAGTGTACTGATTGAATGAAATCTTTGCTTTCCAACTATATGATTTGATGTCTTCAGCTACAGCCACAGCCTAAGGCTGCTGATATATTTATGAGATGACATATCCAAGGAAAGAATTACCATCACCTAATTCAGGATTAGACACACTCAACAGAAAATATATATACACACACAAACACACACACACATATATGTACTACATGTATCAGACTCGTTTTGGATCTGAGTTATTTTAATTCATTAGAGGAAATAATTAAAATTCATAAAACATATTCTTTTGAAAGTTGTTTTTGCTAGCTTGGAATACTTTGAAAGGGAAGTGATTAGGAAGTTGGACAGAGATATGAGGAAGATGATTTACATTTTGTAATTTTTATCCCTGTACTTATTTCCATTGGAATATTTTCCTTTTGGTTTGTTAGAACCTGGTTTATATATTTAGAGTAATATTTGTCTCACTGTCAGTAACTAGTGTAGTATGAAAAGTGACAAAAAGGTCATTGTGGAAAGTGTTTGTAGGGTGATGATAATGAAGTTAATTCAGATCAAAAGATAAGTCACTCTCTTTGGTAGCGGTGAGATCTGAGAAAAATAGAAATAATGTACATTTTTTTCCAATGGAAGTATATAAACAAATTCACAGAGGAAATGTTAAGTTTGAAGAGGGATCTATTTAGAAAATAAGAGTAAGATAAAATTTAATTACAGTCATTTCTACAATGTAAGGATCTGTGCTAGTCAGACACTAAGGTACATAGAAAAGCAAATTTGGGCCCTCAAGGAGTCTCACATCTACTATGAGGGAAGGAAAGAAAAAAGGTGACTGTATTATTTTATCTGATTTCTTAAAAGAAAATCATATATATTTAGTGTTCAAGTTTTCAGAATACCTGCTAATAATTCCATGATTTACAATGATTAAGTCTTACTGAAAAAAAATACTTATAATTTTTGGACCAAGGAGACAATATATTTTTCCACATTTGGAAAAAAAACAAAATTAATTTAAAATTAAAATATATAATCTCAAAAGCATGATATGCTGTTTTCTAGGTAGGGACATAATTATGACAATTTAAACTCTAATATTAAAAATCATCTATATTTTAAGGAATCATAGGTGGGGAAAATTGCCTAATATGAAGAATTTATCTATCTATCCACACACATGCATATATTAAAAAAATTTAAGTAGATTACATTTGCAATATAACACATAACACATTCATGTACATGTACACATATGGTGTGTGCACTCACTCACACACACACACACACACACACACACACACATCATTTGGAACCATTACAGAACCCAAACTGCAAGGTGAATCTGAGAATAAAATTGATTACATAAGAAATGGGCTTACCTGATAATGTTGTAGAAGCAGAAACAAGGCATAACAAAACACTGAAAAGTTTGTTTTCAAATTATTTTGTTTCATAAAATAAACATATTTTTAAACTGAGGGAAATGTCACTAATTGTTTTTTTTATTTTCTAATAGTTTAATTCATATTGATAATGTGTTCCCTTTCTAAATGTTTTAGTGACAGAAGCCACTGAAATGTTTCAATGAAAAGATTAACACCTCAGAACTTTGTCATGTTGGAGCTAGTAAAGTTGGAAACTTACTGCTTATACTTAGAAGTTCACTCAAAGACAAAGTACAGCCTATATCCATGAAGTGCCACAGAGAGCAAGAGAATATAAATCAGTTCTTTAACTGACAGCTTTATGGTAAATAGTAACAAAATTCATTTGGAGGGACATAAGATTGAGAATATCCAAGAAAGTAGTGAAAAAAGGCTGGAATGAAGGGGGAATATCACTTCCAGACCTCAAACTATATTATGAAGTAGTAGCTATCAAAACCATTTGGTACTGGTTAAAAATAGTGTAGGATAATGGAAAAGACTAGACAAGGGAGAATCAGAAAATTAGAATTCAATTCAATGGTCAAAACCCTCAAAATATATATTATCTAGAAATAGACTGCCTATTTAATAAAAAATTTAAAAATAATTCTGCGAAAATTGGAAAGTAGTACAGCAAAAGTTAGGCTTAAATCAATACTTTATACCATATTCTACAATAAGTTCAAAATGGATAGCAATCTGGACAGTACATTAGAAGAGAAGCAGATTACCTTTCATAACTGTAACTAGGAGATGTATTTTAACCAAAAAAGACACAGAAGTGATTATGAAAGATAAAATATAATGTTGATTACATGAAATTTAAAAGCTTCTGCACAAACAATATAAATGCTCCCAAGAAGAAAGGAAGTGGTTGAATGAGGAAAAGAATCATTGTATCAAAGACTGATTACTAATTTGGTATCTGACATATATAGACATTTAACAGAAGCATTGAAGACCAAAAGTCAATCTCCAGTAATGGGTCCAATTATATGAACAAATAGTACTTAAAAGAATTGCAAACTATTAACAATGATATGATAGAATGTTCCAAATCACTAATAAGAGAAATACAAATTAAAACTATATGACAATTTCATCTCACACTTAAGAAATTTGCAAAAAATTACAAAAGAAGGGAATAATCGATGTTGTAGAAGTTGATGATAAATTAGTGCATTGTTATGAGGCAAATAGCCAATGAAGTCATTAATAAAAAGAAAGACTATATATGACATACCTATAGCAGTCATTTTTGTGATACAAAGAATTGAAACAAAGTAAGTGTCTATCAATTGGGAAATGGATAAACTAATTGTGGCATATGAACATAATAGGATGGCACAAGAAAATGTAGAAAATGATGAATACATGGAAGTGTGGAAAGATTTACATGAACTAATATGAAGTGAAATAAATACAGTCAAGAAAATAACTTACGCAAACACTACAACAAATAAATGATAAGAAGACAATTGATAAATGGTCAAAGGATATAATCAGGCAGTTTTCAGATGAAGGAATCAAAGCAATAGTCATGAAAAAATGCTCTAAATCACTAATTAGAGAAATGCAAATTAAAACAACTCTGAGATAACACTTTATGTTTATCAGATTGGCTAATATGACAAAAAAGGATAAATGTTGGATGGGGGTGGGAAAACTGGGTCACTAATGCATTCTGAAAAGCAATTTATGGCCATATCCAAAGGGCTATACAACTGTGTATATCCTTTGATCCAGCAACACCATTGGTAGGTTTGTAACCCAAAGAGTTCAAAAAAGAGGAGAAAAGGTCCTTTTTGTACAAAAATATTTATAGCAGCTCTTTTTGTTGTGGCCAAGAATTGAAAATTGAGAGGACGCCTATCAATTGAGGAATGTTGAACAAGCTATGGTTTATGATTGTGATGGAATATTATTTTGCTATAAAAATGACAAGCAAGATAATTTCAGAAAAACCCGGAAAGACTTACACAAACTGATGCAAAGTAATGTGAGCAGAACCAGGAGAACATTGTATACAGTAACAATATCATATATTGAAGAACTGTGAATGACAGCTATTCTCAGAAATACAATGATCCAAGACAATCCCAAATTACTCGTGGTGGAACATGCAATCTGCCTCCTAGAGAAAGAACTGATATTGTCTGACTACAGACTGAAACATATTAATTTTCCCTTCCTTCTTTCCTTCCTTCCACCAATCAATTTTTCTTGTATGAAATGACTAATATGGAAACGTTTTACATGATTGCACATGTGTAAACTATATCAGATTGCTTACTATCTCAGGGAGGGGGAGAAAGGAGGGAGAATTTAGAAATCAAATTTTTTTTAAAAAAAATTTTAAAAATTGTTTTAACATGTAATTGGGGAAAATAAGATATTATTAAAAATGAAATAAAATTATGTACCATACAACTGAAAGTGAATTTCACAAAATTACAAAGAACAAGTAATCCTCAAAGCAAAGACATGAGGAAATCCCTCCTTTCACCATCTGACAAATGTAAGTGTTCATTCATAATTGTGGAACATAACAAAAACTGTCAGATTTGCTTTTTTATTAATTGGTTTTGCTGATTTTTTTTTCTTTTTCCCCCTGCTCTTTTTCCTTCTGAAAGAAATAACTTTTCTGGGATGGCTTTCTGGGAGGAGGTAGAGGGAGGAAAACAAGGGGAAGCTGTGTAATGTTAACAGACAGAAGGAAAATTTCATTTTAAAAATTGCTCTTCAGGTCTCAAAAAAAGAATCTTAGGCAGTGTCTTTGATGAAAGAAAAGAGATATTAAATGACTTATTTGAATTTTTAGGGTTGGGAGAGGTTCATTTTCTCATTTCACTGGTATAGAGTATTCTCTGTGAGGAAACTCCTTCTGCCAAGAATAAGTACAACTCCAAGTGTTCTGCAAATTATATTTAAAGAGTTACCTTGGAAAAAGAGATGAAATATGGTTCTCAGAGTCACAGTTTATATCAGAGAACTCAAATATTCCTGACTAAGAAGCTAGCCTTCCATTCACCAAACTATGCTGACTCTAATTGAATGTGATCTAACAGGCAAAAGGGAAAAAAGATGGTTTGAATTTGGTGATTAGTGAATATGTATATATATGAATGAATGCAAATTCAAATAAAGAACTGACTAGACTCAATCAAAAGAACAAAGCAAAACAAAATGATACCTGATAGTAAAAATAGCTGAGGACAACAGTGTGGTTCTATCTGATCACTGAGGTCAGTCAAGAAAACTCACAATTGTCCTAAACTACTAAGCTTTTCAAACATTAATCAATTTTTTTATTCTGAGATGGGGAGGACAGGTGCTTAGGTCAAATGGTCCAACTACTGGAAGCTATTTTTAAAACTTATAATTTCATAAATATTTTAAGAAACAAAGAGTATTTTGCTCATCACTTGTCCAAAGCCCACAGAAACCATAACATAGTTTGATTTGTTACCTGGGTTGAACAAGAACCCTTTTAGCAACTTTGTAAGGTAATAAATGCTTTTTGAGGGGAACAGAATTAAAAAGTAAAGGAAGAAAACCTTTGACAGATATATTTAAAATAACACTGAGGTTACAACAAGAATTAAAATCAGCTCTTTAGGGTTTCAAAGTCAAAGATAATGTCAGAGTTTAAAATGTTCATGGTGTATTTTGTCCTAAATAATTACATGATATGATGAAAAATAATATTCTTTTACATTGGCAATTTGTCCAGAGAATTTCTTTTCAAGAAATCCAGTGAAAGGTCATTTTGTATTAAGGCTTGCAGTTGGCATCTTTGCATGACCTGGATTGAGTTGGCTTTTGCTTTCTAGAGTTAGTTTGTACTGACAGTTTTTAATCTTTAATTCTTTAAGGCAAAGGTATATTCCCCTTCACTATTTAATATGTGGTCAAAACTAATGAAGTTGTATTTAAGCCAGTCCAGTGCAGAATGTAGTTAAAGTGACCAATCATTGGTAGAATATAAAAACTATTCCACAAGTAATGGGAAAACCTTGTAATTTAGCCTAGGTCCAAGCCTCAAATAAGTTATAAAGGTTTACTCTTTCAAGTGCAAACAATTCTAATACATCTATAAATGTTTGTTATATAATGAACCTGTTATAGAAATGGGGGTGGGGTAAAGCTTTGTTGACATAAGGATTCCATTGTAAAAGATTTGGTATTTCCTCCTTCACTTTATGGCCCAATCAAACAGCACAAATTTGACAGGGTTGTATTCAGGATCAAATGAGATAATATTTGTAAAATATTTAGCACAGTTCCTTCCCATGGTACTATATAAATGCTTTGAGTCTCTCCCTTTCACAATGTTTTATAAGACTATAAATAATCTGAATCTTGTATTTCATATACAGAGAAGTTTTATGAAAGCATTTTCTCTCTCTCTTCACACATATTTATATTTCTGATTTTTTCTTTACTTTTTAATATTCATTTAAAACATTGAGTCCAAATTCTCTCCCTCCCCCCCTTCCACTCATTGAGAAGGCAGGCAATATGATAACAAATAAATGTGTGAAATCATGCAAAAATATTTCCATATTAGCAATGTTCCAAACAAATCCCAAAGAACAAAAAGCAAGTAACATAAAGAAAGTGAAAAAAAATTCTTCAATCTTCATTCAGAGCCCATCATTTTTCCATCTGGAGGTGGATAACATTTTTCATTATGGGTTTTTTGAAATTGTCTTAGGTCATTATATTGATGAGAGTAGCTAAATTTTCATAGTTAATCATCCTTACAATATTGCTGTTATTGTGTAAAATATTCTCCTGGTTCTGTTCAATTTACATTGCTTCAGTTCATATAAGGTTTCCCAGGTTTTTCTGAAACTATCTAGCTTGTCATTTGTTACAGTACAATAGTATTTCATTATTATCATATGTCACAACTTATTCCCCAATTAATGAGTATCCCCTCAATTTCCAATTCTTTGCCACCAAAAAAGAGCTGACAAATACACACACAGACAGACACACACACACACACACACACACATTTCATTTCCAGTTTTCTTTATTTTCTTTGTGATACAGACTAAGTAGTAGTATTGCTGGGTCAAAGGGTAAGCACAATTCAATAGTCCATTGGGCATACATAGTTTCAAGTGGTTCTCCAGGGTAAGACCAGCTCACAACTCTACCAACAGTGAATTATCATAACTACTTTTCCACATTCCCTCCAGCATTTATCACTTTACTTTTCCGTCATATTAGCCAATATGATAGGTGTGAGTGGGTACTTCAGAGTATATTTTAATATTCATTTCTCTAATCAATATTGATATAGAACATTTTTTCACATGTGTATGAATAGCTTTGATTTCTTCTAAAAAATGCCTGTTCATATCCACTGACCATGTATCAACTGGGGAATGGCTTTTACTTTTATAAATTTTGCTTCATTTCCTATATATTTGAGAAATGAGGCCTTCAAAAGGGAAATTTACTGTAAAAAAATTTCCCAGTTTCTTCCTTTCTTTATAATTTTGGCTGCATTGATTTTGCTTCTGCAAAACCTTTTTAATTTCATGTAATCAAATTATTTATTTTACTTCCTATGATCCTGTCCACCTCTTTAGTCAAAAACACTTCCTTTATCCATAGATCTGAGAGGTATATTTTTCAATGCTCCTATAATTTACTTATGATATTACCACTTATATCTAAATCATTTAGCTATTTTGAACTTATTTTGGTATATGGTGTGAAATGTTGGTCTATGCTTAGTTTCTGTCTAACTGCTTTCAAATTTTCCTAGCAATTTTTGTCAAATGTTGAGTTGTTACTCAAAAGCTTGTATCTTTCAGATTATTAAACACCAGGTTATTATGTAATCATTTCTTACTGTGTATTATATACCTGATCAATTCCAATGCTACTTCTTTGTCAGTCCCAGATTGTTTTGATGATTACTGCTGTGTAGTATAGTTTGAAATTTGACTGCTAGGCTACTTTCCTTCATATTGTTCATAGATTTCCTTGATATGCTGAACCTTCTTCCCCTGCAGATGAAGCTTGTTATTATTTTTTCTAGCTTTATACAATAATCTTTTGGTAGTTTGATTGGTATGGCACTGAATAAGTAAATTAAATTAGGTAGAATTCTAATTTATATTGCCTCAGCCAAAGCATGAGTAATGAATATTTCTCTCATTGTTTAAATCTGTCTTTATTTTTGTTTTGTAATTATGTTCATGTAGTTCCTTGGTTTGTCTTGGCAGGTAGACTCCCAAATATTTTATGATGTCCACAGTTATTTTAAATAAAATTTCTTCTTGTATCTCTTCTGTTGTTTTGTTGTTAACATATAGAAGTCCTCATGATTTACGTGGGCTTATTTTACATCCTAGAATTTGGCTAACATTGTTAATTGTTTCACCTAGTTTTTGGTTGATTCTCTAGGATACTCTAAGTATAAAATTATCCTCATTTTATATTTTTATTCCTTCAATTTTATTTTCTTGTCTTATTGCTTTGGATAGTATTTGTGATACAATATTGAATAATAGTGATGACAATGGACATCATTGCTTCACCCCTGATCTTATTGGGAAGGCCTCTGACTTATCACCATTACAGACAATGCTTGCCCTTGGCTTTAGATAGATGTTATTTATTGTTTTAAGAAAGGCTCCATTCATTTCTGTGCTCTCTAGTGTTTTGTTTTTTTTATAGGAATGGGTGTTGTGTTTTTTTGAAAGGTATTTCTGCATTTATTGCTAAAATTTTATGTTTTTTATTGTTTTTATTATTCATAGGGTCCATTTCCTTATAGCTTTCCTAATATTGAACCAGTTCTGCTTTCCTGATATAATTTTGAACAAATCGTAGTGTCATGAGTTATGTGATATATTGTTGTAATATTCTTGCTAGTATTTAATTAATTGCATAAATATGCATTAGGGAAATTGGCCTATAGCTTTCCTTCTGTTTTTGCTCTCTATGGTTTAGGTATCAAAACAATATTTGTGTCATAAAAGAAATTTGGTAGAACTGTTTATTTATGTTTTTTTTCAAATAGTTCATTTAGCATTGGGAATAATTGTTCCTTAAATGTTTGGTGGAATTCATTTATGAATCCATCTTGTCCTGGAAATTTTTAATCCTGGAGTTTATTTATGACTTTATCACTTTCTTTTTCAAAGATAGGGTTATTTAAGTATTTTTTATCTCCAGTTAATCTGGGCAATTTGTGTTTTTATAAATATTTACATTTAGATTCTCAGTTTTACTGGAGTATAATTGGGCACTATAACTCCTAAAATTTGTTTAATTTCATTTTTGTTGGTTGTATATACAACTTTTCATCTTTGATATTGGTAACAATTTCTTTCTTTTTTAATATCAAATTAACCAATGGTCAATCCATTTTACTGGTATTTTCATAAAACCCAATTATAGGTTTATTTATTAGTTCGATATTTTTTAACTTTACTTTCAATTTTATAAATATCTTCTTTGATTTTCAATATTTCCATTTTGTTGGTTAATTCAAATTTTTATTTTTTCTTTTCTAGTTTTTTTTTTTAGTTGCATACCCAATTTGGCAGAGTAGAGGAAGCAGCCAATCTCTTCCAATATTTCTCCCCCAACACCTCAAATTTAATTCTGGAGTGACAGAGCCAACAAAAGATCAGGGTGAGGCAGTTTTTTTTTCTAGTACAAGACAGCTTAGAAGGTTGGAAGAAAAGGTCTGTGTCAGTAGAAGCTGGCCAGGAACATACATACCAGTAACTCTAAGCACAGGAGGTGGCAGGAACAAGTTTGGGAGATCTCTAGCCAGAAAAGGAAAGACATCTGGCAATTAGTAAGAAAGGCACTACAGGAGATCCCTGTGCTATTGTTGGGTGCATGGGTTTGTCCTTTGTCTTTTTTATTGATGTATGTGTTCAGAGATATACATTTCCTCCTAAATACTGTTTTGGGTAATACAAATTTTGGTATTTATCTCATAATTGTTATTATCTTTAATGAAACTATTGATTGTTTCTATGATTTGTGTTTTGACTCACTCCTTCTTTAGTATTTTTTGGTTTTCAATTAATTTTTAATTTATGCTGCCACAGCCCTTTATTGAATGTATTTTTATTGCATTATGGTCTAAAATAGGCACATTGAATATTTCTGCTTTTCTGAATTTTGTTGTGATGTTTTTTATGTTTTTATATATGAATATTTTTTGTGAAGGTTCCATGTACAACTGAGATTATATTATATTTCTTTCTATTCTTATTCAATTTTCTCCAGAGACCAATAATATCTAACTTTTCTAAAATTCTTTTCATCTCATTAAATTCTTATTTAATGTTTAGATTTATTTATTTCTGAGAGGAGAAAGATGAGATCCCCCACTAGTACAGTTTTACTGTCTATTTCTTCCTGTAACTAATTTAACTTTTCCTTTAAGAACTTGGATGCTATGTTATTTGGTGCATATATGTTTAGTTCTGATATTACTTCATTGTCTATGGTGCCTTTTAGCAAAATGCAGTTTCCTTGCTTATCTCTTTTAAATAGGTCTATTTTTGTTTTTTCTATTCCTGAAACCATGATTGCTACTCCTACCTTTTTTACTTCAGCTGAAGCAGAGTGGAGGTTGCTCCAACCCTTTATTTTAACTCTATGTATCCTTCTGTTTCAACTATATTTCTTTTAAACAACATAATGTTGGATACTGGTTTCTAATCCATTTGCTATCTGCTTCCATTTTATGGTTGAGTTCATCCCATTCACATTCAGTTATGATTGCTTACTGCGCATTTTCCTCAATCCTACTTTCTTCTGTTTATCCTTCTCTCTTTACCCTTCCCCTCCTCAAAATTTTGTTTTGCTTCTGACCTTTGCCTCTCTTAATCTGCCTTCGCTATTTGATTTTAAAAATAATTTTTAGCTCTTCCAGTAAATCTTGTTGGGCTTGTGTCCAATTCAAATTTTCTTTGGCTCTTTATTTGTGGGTATTTTGACATCATTGTCTTCTTCTGAGTTTATGTATTAATCTTCTATATTACCACAGTAGCTTTTTTATGACCAAGTTCTTTTTGTTGCTGTTGTTAGCTCATTTTCCATTCTTTTCTTGACTTTGAACTTTGTGTTATAGTTGGACTCTTTTCTTACAGTGGCATACTGTCCCATGCTTCAGGCTTTTTCTTTCTATTCTAGGAGTTTGGAAGTTTTTGGTGCTTTGATCCATGGAGAAACATGGTCATTGCTTTCCTGGTCTGCACTCTTGTTCTTTATCCCTCATAGTTTCAAAGGATATTGCTCCTCAGGACCCTTGCTTCCTTGGGATAGCAAGAAACATTGTTCCCCAGGTCCCCTGATTCCTTGCAATAAAAAATAACATTGTTTCTCAGGGACACTGTTCCTTGTGACTGTAAACACACCTCTCAACTCTCAAACTACAACCTAGAGGTGGGTATAGGCAATGGAGTTGCCAAACAGTGCCATACCATGTACCCGATGATAGCACAGGGATCTCCTGTAGTGCCTTTCTTACTAATTGCCAGATGTCTTTACTTTCTCTGGCTAGAGATCTCCCAAACTTGTTCCTGCCACCTCCTGTGCTTAGAGTTGTTGGTATGTATGTTCCTGGCCTGCTTCTACTGACACAGACCTTTTCTTCCAACCTTCTAAGCTGTCTTGTACTAGAAAAAAAAACTGCCTCACCCTGATCTTTTGTTGGCTCTGTCACTCCAGAATTAAATTTGAGGTGCTGGGGGAGAAATGTTGGAAGAGATTGGTTGCTTCCTCTACTCTGCCATCTTGACTATGGCCTCCTTCTTTCTCCTTTACAAACAGTTATTAAACTTACCTCTAGAATTAGAGCATTATATTTCATGTTACCTTAGTGTGTTCTGCTTTAATAAACGTTACAAAGAAGTTTTAAGATCATATTTATGATAATAATTCACTTTTATATATTCTTTCCTTAAAACAATCCCAACAAGGTGGATACTACAAGTACTGTTCAATATTTACAAATGAAGAAATGGAAGCTATGATGGATTAGATGACTTACCCATGATCATACCAATAATTTGTGCCTGTGGAAGGATTTTCCTGATTCCAAATTCAGCATTTTCATCATACCAAGTTGCCTGTTATGTTCAATAGCTGATGAAATAGGCTGTGCATTAGAACCTGACTTTAAGTTAACACATACTACATATCTTCTGCCACTGTTAGCTCCAATTGTAGCAGTATTTATAGAGAGATACAGATCCTGTGATCCTATTAATAAGGACATAAATTGTAATACCATTTTTCCCCATAAGATTGTAGATTTAAAATTGTAAAGGAATTTAGAAAATATCTAGTTTGACACCCGTATTTTATAGAGGCAGAAACTGAGTCTTAGAGAGCCTAAATAACTTGACCAAGGTCTCACAGAGAATCATAATTAGCAGAGCTAGGATCTGAACCAAATTATTTTGATCCCAAAGTCATTGTTTTTATTTTTGTTTGTTTGTGGATAGCTACTCGTAGTTACAGATGTAACCAGGTCCTAAATCAGGACTGAATAAGGAGCTATTCTTTTTACTTTTGGAATGCATTGAGCATGTTATAAATGACAGCTTGAATCTGAATCTCAGTTAGAAAGGTATTTGACAGACTGTCCATGATAACTGCTGTGAGTTGTCTAGATAGTACGAAGCCCAGATGAACAAAAATATTTGTTTTGTAGTAGCACCAAAGGTCTTCACTTCTAGGGGAGAGTTTATCCAACCCAATTTGATCCAGACTAATCCAGTAAAATGCATTTGAAGTTAATAGACATATATTAAGCATCTATCTTCAAGATACAAAGATTTTCAATGACATAGCCTCTGAAAAAAGGCATGGATAGCAATAAGATTCTAAGTAGACTGTGATAAGAGCAAAGGAGAGTTAAAGAAAAAGTGTTATAACAAAATTGATGGACAGAGAAATAATTTTTCAGCTGAGAGGACTATGGAGGGTTTTAGAAAAGAGATGGTAAGTGACCTCGACTGAAGGAAGGAAAGGATTTTGATAAGTAGAGATTTAAAGGGAAAGTAATGGAGGCATATACACACACACTTGATGAAAGAATATAGATTGAGACTGGAAAAATGCTAATCATTCATCATTTAAATTATACTAGAAAAATAGAATAGAACTAGACTGTGGAGAGTCTTAAATGACAGAGTGAATGTTGATGCTTTATTTTCCTGATGAATGAAGGAATATTTTTATATTAAAATACCTTCAATGACCATTTATCTAGAATAAAAATCTTTTAAATAAGTAATAAATGTATATTACTGTATTCAAATTCTTTGTAAGTTTGTAATGCATATGTAGCACATATTGTTGTGACAAATAACCAAAATAAACTACTAGCAAGAATACCCCTTTCTATAGCCATTGTGGAGAATATGAAATTTACTATAACTAATTCTGTTTATTTGCTTCCTTACAATTTATCCTCCATTGTGCAATTCTCACTTCTTCCTCTGTGTTACTCAAATGAAGAGGAGGCTGTAATTCTCTTACTCTAGGACACAAAAAAATGTTTTTCCATAACTTACAAAATGGTTAAGTAAAATGATATGCCAACATTTGTAAATGGAAAGATTTACACTGTGATCATCTTAAATTATTTATAACCAAATTAGAGTTTTAGATGATATAAAAAGGTTGATTTAGAAATATGTTTGCATAGGTATTTGTATTTGGAAAAAAAAAGTACTGTGTTGGAGGTTTCTTCTCCAGTGATTTTATTGGCATGATAGAAAATATGGGGGAGGGGAGATTTTCCAAAAGGTGTTGCCGATTTCCATGGTCATTTTGGATATTGGTAGTGTATATTAAATCAGGACAAAGACAGTAAATCTGAAAGAGCTGTTCCTAAGAAAATGAGATTTCTCCCACAGTGGCATTGACATATCCCACCAACACCCCACTCCTAGTTATATGTATCAAGGACATATTCCTGCTTTCATTATATTCAGAGGATCCCTATGCTGAGAAAAGTGAAAATACTTTCTCACTGGAGGGTGGGCCTGCCCAGAATGCCCTGAAACTACTGTGAAAAGGAAACACTTAACAAGATGCCTCTGCCAGTACAACTGGTCCTCCAGGGAGAGATAACAGCTTGACACAATAAAAAGGCTGAGAGTGACAAAAAACAAATGTTTTCTACTTCACAATTTTGCATAGAGACCGTCATGTCTGTGTGTGTGTGTGTGTGTGTGTATGTGTGTGTTTGGGGGAAAGAGATTTTATATATATATATATATGTATGTATATATACCTACACACACATATGCATACTTTTTTTGTATTTAAAATATCCTTTTAAATGGAGAGTATCAATCCAACAAACATTTATTTAGTTCCTTCTGTGTGCCAGGTATTGTGTTATAACCAGATTTAGAGCTAGAAGAGACTTTAGAGATCATCTAATTCAGGTTTCTCATTTTATAGAAGAGAAAATTCAGGCCCAGAAAAGTAATGTACTAAAGGTTACTTAATTAACAAACAGTAAACATCTGTTATGTGCAAACCTTTGTGCTAGACAAGAGGAATAAGAAGAAAAAGGATACAACAGGAGTAGTTCTCAAGAAACTTGAATTCTTTCGGGGGAGATTGTGTGTGTGTGTGTGTGTGTGTGTGTGTGTGTGTGTGTGTGTGTATACAAAATAATTATGTACAGAGCAGATACAAAATTGACATACAACAGTTAAATCCAAGGGAGGGAGGTCAATAGAAGTTGAGAACATCAGATGTCACACATACATACCTGATATGGGGAGGATACCAACAAGGAACAGAGAGGAGTAAGGCAAGCACAGGGAAGTGCTCAACTAGGGGGAAATTGTTTAGATGGGCTAAGAGGAAGAAAACTTTCGTATGATAGCTTCCTGTTCATTTGTGCTTGCTCAATAGGTGCAGAGCTCATTTGCTTCTACCTCTTAAAGGAGGACAAATGAATACATATGAATGTGAATATGAATATGAATGCATAACCCTTTATATTTCTCTACCCTTGGGCAAAACTTCAGGCACTCCATTTTAGTTATACTTCTGATACCTATCTCAAAAGAACCCTAGACAAAACTCACTGGAATTTTCGCTTTCAATACATCTGATGTTCATATCCTCATCTCATTCTTCATTGTGATTATGAATAGTATAGTATAGTAGCTCCAAATTTATCATGAAATGACATGAAAATATAAACCAAAATCTAATGCCATCTGGTTCTTTCTTAACAACAGGAAGACAAGCAGCCTCTTAGATATTGCCTATGACTTGTCTTTTGAAACTTGTACAGGCTTTTTTTTTCTTTGTATTTGTGTTGCTTTTCTTTTTTGCTTTGTATTGCTGGCTTTTGCTCTATACTAAGAGAATAAAATATAATTTATTAAAATTGACTACTTCCAAGTCCTATTCTTTCAATACTTTGCTCATTACCTATGCAATAATTTTTAAAGATTGTTTCTTATTTCATCACATTGTTTTTCTTTGACCTCATTTTTCCTGCATTTTTCTTATCTAAATTTACATCCACAATTTGATTAGATTCCTGGTTAATTCCAGTAAGTACATTTTAAAGAGTTTACATAGAACTGAAGAGGCCTATGGAAATAAACTAAGACTACAGGCATGTTTCAGTTTTAAACAGGTGGTTCCTCTTTCTGAACTCAAGTAATTTTCCCCACTTGTCAATATCATGAAAGTTGACCTGTATTCTTTTAGGTATTTCCTATAGCAGAGTTTAGCACAAAATGCCACAATCTAAACTGCCAACCCAAATTAATGGAACAACTTAATAAGAATTTATAAAGTGCCTAGTAATGTGATGAGATCTTTAATCAACACGGAGGGTAAAAAGATAATGCAAGTCATGATTTCAAGTAAATTTCATTCTAACACTCAAATTATATAGTCATGAGATTAGGAATTCTTAACAATCAAATAAAAATAGTAGTTGAAGGTGTATTGAAGTAATAGATTAAGGATATAGTCTTATGTTGTAACATAAATAAAATATGCAAAACATCAAATATTTAATATGTATATAAATATACACATATTGTGTATATATGATATCATATATATGTTATCCTCTACACATACAAACACACACATATGATTTTTACTTTAGTAACTGTTACTCAATATTGTAAGCAAATTATGGGGTTGCAATTTTTGGAAATACTTAATGATTAGTTAAAGAGTTATTGATTTTCCCTAAATTGGTGCCTCTATTCATTAATCATGGTTTTCGCTTAATAGACAGACTGGATGCAGATCCGGAGACCTAGTAAGAGTTCAACAAAGAAGCTATATTATCTGTGGAGGAAACTTCTCTTATGCTTCACACAGGGGAGAAAAAGACTTCCAGCAACTATAAATTTACAGGAGCTATAAATCACCTCTATTTCACTTACTCCTTTGTGAGCTTTTTGCTCTTCAACCCACTTCCTCAGTTTGTACCAATTGCTCTCACTGTACCACTGTCATAAATATCACTTCCTGAAAGTTACTTTCATTCCAAGTCTATGTTTCTCAACTGAAAATCATGGTAGAAAAAAACATTGGTGGGGGTTGTCAGCTATTAGCAGAAAAACAACACTCAACTTCTTAGGGCTATCCTAAGAGCTCTGAGGGAAAATTGTAGCTGACATCTAGGCACTCAACTTTTTAGTATGAGTGAGATTTGGGATAGTAGCTCAGAGCTCCCCAGAATGTGTGTTACATTTGTGAGTTTTTAATCTATCATATGCTCTGATTTCAATATTCTTCTTCCTTTTTGCAGAGGAAGTGTTAACATTTCTAATGCTACCTTAGAGGAAGGATAACACTCATATTTCACTAATATTTATTTTTTTAAAAAATATCTTTGAGATTCATGTAATTAATGTTATTATGCCTAAAAGACACCTTAAGAAAGGCATAATGGTGGTATTAATTTTTTTATATATGCCCCCCCACAAGGTAAGCTCTGACTTCTGAATGCCAAAACATACATAGCCTCTACTCATTTCATGATGGACTTATGCTAAATACTTCTGTGAGTATTGCTTTCACTCATTAATTCCCCTTTTACTTTTGTTAGAGAGTCTTTCCACAAGATGAAGCAGATGTTTAATGTGCTTTTCAGGAGAATAATATAACTTTATTGTATTCATGTACATCTAGGGATTAACACAGTGTTTTGATATAATTCCCTCTTTGAATTGAAAGTCATAGCTTAGTTCTACTAGAAGAGATGATGATGGATTTAAGATTAATAAAAACCATAGTAGTTTCAAGTCTCACTCATAAAAATGCCACATTCAATATCAATTATTCTGGACATTAATGTGTTGGTGGAATACTTTATATAGAGGACAGTAGTCCATGTACACATCAAATCCTCTAGCATTGCCACCATGTTTCACTTTATTTTATGTATCTTTGCACTATGTGGTAAGCCATGAGTGAAGGACTGAATCAAAGGATTTCTGATAATCAATAATAATGGTTTAAATGTTACACTACATTCAAATGCTACTGAATCAATAATAAGTTATTATTTACATCCCCGGGAATTTGGGCACATACTTCTTAATATTCAGCTGATAGATTTTCTTGTGTTTATAGAATTTTTGAGCAATAAAAAGAGTTCTTTTGTGTGAAGTATATAAACATAATTGAGCTGAATTTAGAAGAGTGAGTGAGGATCTTATCTTTTGACAATAAATATAACTTTCTTTACATAAGAAAGGATCAGGATTACATAAAAAAGGCTGGTAAGTTATTCTTCTAGTTATTTGTACACTATTCTGAAGTATTTGAGCCAAAAATCATGGATCTCATTCATTCTTGTCACCATCCAGTTTTATAGCATTTCAGTTACCTCCCTTGATACAATTTTTTGTTATTCATTATGCTTATGACGTGCATGCTTTTTTTGTTTTATATTTGATCCCACTTGTACTTTTGTTGTGTTGAGCTTTGTCTGCCACATATATGACCAGAACTTTCTGACATCTTCCCCCTCTTTTCAGGGATTCTCTAACTCCTTTAATTTCTTTGATTCTTGAGACTCTACAATCTGGTTTTGGATGGAATTCAAATTATTTATTTTGTTATTTATGCTACTCTGACTTCTATCACATTAATGTTTTGGATTTTCATTTCACTTGTGGATCAATGGTAGCAAGAATTATACACATACGCTTATATACACATATACATACATACATATGTGTGCATATATATGTGTGTGTGTGTATGTGTGTGTGTGTGTGTGTTCCCACACACACATTCATGTTTTAAATTTCATTCTTTTTTGCTGTTGTTAATTTTAATTAGGTTATATGGTGTTCAAATTTTCTACTGTGCATATCAATTAGATATTGATGTGAATTTACAATGTCTTTCTTAAGGTCCTCAATAGTTTTCACAAGTGACATTTGACATAATGATATTTGATGCATAGTTCTATTAATAATAACATAATGACTAACATTTATATAATGCCTACCATGTTTCAGTTACTGTGCTAAATTCTTTATAGATATTATCTCATAGCCTCAAGAATATTCCTAGATAACTCTACCTTATCTATGTTGATCTTTACTGTGATAATTACTGCAGCATATATCTTTACATTTAGGTACTGAAATGTTTTTATACTCTCTTTAAGAATTTTCAGGAGAATTTATTAGTGATGGTTGAAAAATAGCTAGATTTTAAAAATTATTTTGTTTTGATATAGAAAGCTATTAGTTATATTTTTGCTGTTGAACTCCTAAAGGGCTTTCTTAAATTACAGACTAAGTATGGCCATCTCCTTTTCCATTTCTTTCAAGATACACCATTATTATTGCCATCCATTTTTATGACTATCACTTTGGGAATTTTTGTTAGGTAAATATTCAACATGTTCAGGTTCTTCAGCTTTCTCTTCTTAAGATCACAATAACTCCTCCATTCCTATACTTATTTCATCAAATATGAGTTGAGAAATTACTTTATCCTTCTGAACACCCTGGATTTCAGAGTAGTATGCTGTCATCTAAATTTGAACTAAGGCTATCATAAGGGGTATGGGGCAGTCAAAAGAACTATATAGCAACTATTACTATATATATACATATATATGTGTGTGTGTGTGTATATTATATATATATAGCACATAATATAGTGCTTGTCTAATTATCAACTTAAATAATACATATATGTATGATATGTTATCAAAATAACCCTTCAAGGTAGGTATTGCTGTTATCCCCATTTTGAATATGAGAAAATTAAGAAAGAAAATAGTTAAGTGACTTGCCCAGTATCACACAGCTGGTAAGTCTCTGAGGTGAATTAGAATTCAGGTCTTCCTGGCTCCAGGCCTAGTGCTCCATACACTGTGCCACTGTCTGCCTCATGGACAAAGAGCAATATTAATACCTTGCCTACAGCTGGTAAGATGTTTCTAATTTTGTCATGCTGTTGAACTGGCACATAATAAAATCATTCATATCTTTAGTCTCCATGTACAGTTGTAGCTTGCTTGCTTTAATGACTAGCACCATCTGCACTGAAGCATTTTGAGGAGATGGAATATGTTTGTTTTTTAAATTTTTCTTATGATGATCTTGCCTTCCTGAGATAGCAGAACATAAAGGAGAACCACTTACTCTACAGTCCTCTGTGCAAAGCAGATTATCACAATGGTTCTGAATAGGGCTGGCCTATTGTCCTCTGCCATCTCATCAATTTTTTATATTCATAAGAACAGTTACATCACATTGGCCAGGATGCCAGAGCCAACGTGAAAATTGTTTCAAGGCCTATGCCAGACCTTGACCACTACTTTAGCCATCACTGGGCAGAGAAAGTTCTCTTATACATCTTTTTGGCAGTCATACTCTTATTTTGCTGTTCCCTCTTCACCCTTTACCCACATAATAGCATGAATGTTTGATTTTGTTTTCAGGGAGTGGTTATGATTGCACTTATAATAATGATGATAGTGATGATTTTCAGTATCTAACATGTAGGCACTTAGTATTTGTTCACTTGATAGAATAGAGTAAATTTTCTTCCATTTAATACTACATTGTTTAATTATAGAACTAAGCGATACATTGGAATGAACAATGTCAAGTTATTAAAGGTGTCAAAATGTTTATTCTTTACTTGCAGGCAATCCCATTAATGCTCAATACTCATTGCTGAGATTAGGTAGATACAATTATTTATTAACTATTTCTTAAAATATCTCAAAATTGTTAATAAATCACAATGATAAAATAAGTTTAATATTAAGAGCTAACATTAATATAGTCCTTTACATTTTCCAAAATGATTCCAATTTTTTACCCCTTCTTTAATCCTTACAACCCTGTGAATTACTATTAATTTTACAGAGTAGGAAACTTAGGTTAAGGCACTTGACCTGTGTCACAGTTTGATGCAAGACATCATTTTGACTCCAAGTCCAGTACTCTATCATGCCAACTAATAAGATATAAAAACGTTTGGATCCTGAAACTTGTCTTCCTAAAAAAAAATCTCTGGAGCTGAATAAATTTTAATCTCAAAAGGAAGACTTGGTGTCCTATTTCCATGTCACTAAAACTCATATCAATATAATCAAGTGTTTATTTCATTAGGTTTACAAAGTGTGGAAATAGCAGTTTGGAGCAAATTTGTCGATATGTTCAGAAAATCTGGCTGCCCTCAAACATGATTCTCTAACTAAGCAAAATTCTCCCATTTGTAGAATTGTACTTGGAGAGTCTTTCAAAATTACAATGACAATAAAAATTATGATAGTGAACCTGAGGATAGATAGGCTCAGGGTAGGCTGTTATTGCCTTATTAAAATTTGCTTCTTATTTGCCCCCAAATGTACTTCATTTGATGCTGACCTCCTTTTGCATGATTGGGGTAGACCCTACTTAGAAGTTGCCTGAGGAACTTCTGAGATTAATTTTAATAATATAATTATGCATAATTTATATTATATTTATAATTTATACAAAATTAGTTGCTGTGAGTTTTTCCTCTCTTTTCTCTCTGCCATGGAAACATAAGAATACATTTTCTCTAAAAGTACAGAAACAAGAGAGTCTTTGTTTTTTTTTTTTGTACCTTCGCTGATTCCTAACTTGAAATAAGGATATAGTAAGTTAAAGAGAATAGTCATAAAATTGGACCTGGTGGTCTTTTGTAACAATCATCTAATTTAGGATTTGAGGAATCTGAACTCCTCAAGAACCTAGCATATGACAGTTAAGGTCCACTTGGAATCTGTCCTCAAATGCAATTCCATGACTATATTTACATTTGTTTACAAAATTGTTGTATGGCGACTGTGACCACATAATATAAGCAGTTAATAGGACCTGTGTATTTTCCTTCTTATCCATCTTATAGATACAACACACCTCAATGTGTTGTACTAAAGTTAAGTTGTAAGTTCCCTTGGATTTTACGGATATCCGAATCCCAAAAGCACTCATGGCTGTTAACCTGTTTATTGCACCTATGTAGAATATATGTTAAAGCCTATCAAATACTCATAAATTCATGCCATGAAATATATTAATGACATCTTTTCTTTTCCTCTTGTTGTTAACTACACTAATGATCACTTGAGTGGAGGTGGTTCCTTTGGTCAGGGGGAGTGTATAGATAAGAATATTTTACAGACTTCAATCTGAGTCCATGGGATAAGCCAGACATCCTTTATTCACCCATCAATTTTGACATTGGAAGGTTCCCAAAAGAAGATTTGGGAATGGAAGAAGTAGACAATACTTTTCTTCTAATCAACTAAAAATCTAATCCTAGATCAATAATGAGGGAATCTGATGAAGTACCAACAGTTTATGTCAGCAATGAGACTCTTTCTTCATATAAGCAAAAAGCTGGGGAGGCATTTTGCTATTGTCATCCTATCAACTGGGCTCAAAACTTGATCTTAATGGGGCCTGAGTTACCAGCTTTCATAAGACTTCAGAACTCTAGAAGCCACATAGGAACACTTCTATGTTCAGTTCAATACAATTAATTTAAACTCAAATCAATTCGAGAAGCCTTTATTTTTTTCCTTCTTTTCACAGAGACAAGGACAGAGAGAATGAGCAGTCATGTTCTTAGCTTTATCACTCATGGCTTAATATTTCATTACCTCAAATATCCCTCAATAAACTTTTCTAGGATACAAATATTTTGTGAATGGATTTCATTTCATTTCTCCAATGTACTGATAGTACACAATCAGCCATTTAGAAAACATTTGCTACTTAGTGATAAGGGGAAAAAAAATAACCACTTCAAAGACAAAGTCAAGGATTTTGGGACCAGAAGAATGTTCTTCTCTGCTCCACCCCCATTCAATATTAGAAAATATGAGTACACTTACTTTTGATTGATACCAGTTTGGGTGCCTATGCCAACATACCCACCCATATCCTGAAAGGAGAACAGCATTCATTCCCTAATTATAGCCCTTACCATAGATAGAAAAGGGATTCTACGGCAATTAAAAGATGTCATCACACTTCAAAAAATCCATCCAGAAAGCCCCAGAAAATATGGAGTTTCTGTGCCACCATCATCTTCACCCACCATTAGAATTACGAGATCAAACTCTAGGATCTGTTATTTTCTGCAGAAATCTTTCACTAGTGAAGGAGAATTTCTGCTGTAATGACAAGACAGATTCAACTTAACATATCAGACGCTGATGTGAAACCATATTATTCTGAAAACTGTTAACACCACACTATCTTTCTTTTTGTCTTTCATGGTCAAGATTCTGGTTAGCATTCTCTTCTACTAGCTACTATAAAATATAGAATTTGATATTTTAAACTGAAAGTGAGAACCTCTTCATGATAATAGTCAGAGAATGGGAAAAACAGATCCTGAATTTTTCTCCCAACCATACTACAATTATTGTTCTTATTAAACATTTATTTCTATCTAATCTGTATAGATTAACCCTGTGAGTGGCCATATGCAAACAGACACCAGGATAGTAATAATTCAAATAATAGCTTTTCAAGTGAAAAAAAAACCCTATATATTATCCAGAATAATATACCTGGCTCTATACTCAAAATATAATGCAATTTTCAAGTCCGGAAAGATGTGATTTCCCTTCCTCTCTTCTTTCCCCTCTGCGTTCTGCATTATTACTTGCTAAATCAATTACAGCTGCTTACCTCGGTCCAGTGCCTCAAGCCCTTTTATATGGTCCTCTGTACCACCCTTTGAGAATTTCACCCATAACTCCTTACCAATTCCCTAAGCTGTATTGCCTTCTCTACCAGAAAATTGTTATTATATTTATAACAGCATTCTGGGATTATTTCACTGTGCTGCAAATGAAACTTTGTTGTGTACATCCAATGAATTATGCCTTCAATGTCTTTTTCTCTCTGCATGATGTCCTAGATTAACACACTATATAATGTTTGTAAACACAACTATGTTTCTTCTTTAAAAGTCATTAAGAGGGTTTTAATAAACATTGAAATGATCAATGTGTTAATTGGCTCAAGATAATGTTTATCAAATATTTAGTAGGAAAAGAGAAACTACCATATTTTAAATAATCCAATTCAAAGAAGTAGTTTTAATGGAAGTGATTTGCTTAATAGGGTTAGAATTTGAACACCAAGAGGTTCTTAAATACAAATGGGAAGAAGAGGTAAGAATTAGTTAAAGTAAAAGTTAATGCAGCATTGAGTTTACAAATTTAATTGAACCAACTTGGGAAAAACAGAATTAAAAGGATAAGCTTTAAATTTACTCCGGAATGTATACAATACAATGTAATTTCTTAATTGTTGTGTTAAATAAATATATGTTTGTATATACATATATATGTGAATATTATATATAAGTAAATATAATCATTACATGTTATACCCATATTACTGTGTTTTCTTTGCCAAAGCCAAAGATAACCCAATGCCTCTTTATGTCCAAGTGTCTAAGGAATTAGATTAAGGACTCATGGATTCTGTGTCAAGTCATGTAGAGGAAGAGAATCAGTAGACTACAGGTACGATCAATGAATGTTTTTCTTATTTGCTGCTGATTTTCCACTTCTCTTTATTTCTCCTATCCTCTTTAGCACAATGTATAAAAAAATCATTTTTCTTGCCTATAGGGCATTTAAAGGGAAAGATAATTGAAATAATAGAATATATGTACTGAATGTGACCTTAAGCTCATGAAATTTCACTTTCTGTTTTAGACTGAAGTAATAACTAAGACTCATGGAGGTGAAAAGCAAAGTGACTTTCCCAAGGTCTCACAGTTGTTTAGTTGCACACTGTTATCTTCTGATTCCTAGTTCAATAATTCACAAGACTAGAGAAGTTTTTACCACAAAGACCTTATATCAAATGGAAATAATTCATCATAGTTTTAGCAAGTTCATTGTGGTATAGCTGATCTATGTTTCCCTAAAACTTCACCAGAAGAGAGAGATTTATAGGCCAGAGAACTAGAGGTGAGCTTTACCTCATCTCCAGGAATTTCAATTTCAATCTCTCTCTCTCATCTCTCTGTTCTTGTCTCTCTTATCTGTCTCCTGTCTGTCCGCCTATCTATATATCTATCCATATAGTTTTCCAAAGAAATATCTTGTGATTAGTATCAATGCAGTTCTTACAATGCCTTAACTTAATACCCTTTTTTCTCCTTGTTTATAGTATGGAGTATATGGGAGAGGGAACAGTATTGCCAGAGGAGATAAGAGATGAAAGAGCTCTTTCAACTTGCTTGGCCAGTTTTAATAAATGACTGTGAAAAAGGGTCAGGGTTTTAATGATATTTTATTCTCAACCTCATAAGGTTTAAGGATAACATGATGTTTCTGATGTAATATTAATGATCAAATGAAATTCTTATCATCAGAACCTTATTCATTTCTTGTATGAGATAGATATCCTTCCAAATTCATATAACCTCAATGATGGGGGAGGTTGTGAATCCTTCCAACGCATTGATTGCCATGTCTACTTGCTTTGCGCCCAGTAATAGCTCATGACTTGTACAGATAGAGACCATTTTAGAGCACAAGAAATACTCCCAATGACTCAGCCCTCTTGGTATGTATTATGTTATAGAAACTCTGCCCTGGAAAAAGACCTAAGAGGTTAACCATTCCAGATTTTTGTACAATATTTTAAATGCTTTCTACAATGGATAGTGCATAGTGTGAAAAAAAGAAAAAAGTTTATGTAAGAAGATCCTATTACTGGATACTTCCACATAAAGGTTGTGTGACCATTTTATTGCAAGGGAATTGCAACAGATGATATTTAGCATCACTTCCAAATTTGAGACTATATGTTGTTTTTTTGATAATGTTTGATAACTCATATGCTAATAACTTCAAAGCAAAAGGTCTACTAAACATGTATCATAAAAAAGTAACTTGACATAAGTATTAACTTTAAAGAACAGATATACCATAAGGATTAAAAGATGCATGTTAGCCCCGAAAATTCCTAAATTTTAAGATAAAACATTACAGGGAAATATAAGCAAAATCAATGTTTTTA
The DNA here is from genome assembly GCF_900497805.2 of Vombatus ursinus. NCBI lineage: Eukaryota > Metazoa > Chordata > Mammalia > Diprotodontia > Vombatidae > Vombatus > Vombatus ursinus. Next base: position 40,386,330 of record NW_020954596.1, read on the forward strand.
AAAACAATACCATGGAAGAAAAATAAAGATTTACTAGTGTCTTTTTTTCTGTTTTAATACTTAGTGCTATTTAAGAGTAAATTAAAGAAGTAGAATGACAAGAAGAAAGCACATTCATCAGGGGGTGAGTTCTGCCTCAGACACATAAAACGGTACTAGCATGGCCAAAATGCTTCATCTTTCAGTACCCTGGGCAATTGTCTAAGTAAGATCCTAAGTTTTAGATGAGTTTCCAATCTGTTTCAATGGAGGAAGTTTCAGCATCAGGAGTTCCCTTCACTGATGAAGTCAAGGGTTTGAGAATAAATGAATCGATAACCAAATAAACAGCTCAGATTCTATTCTAAAATATGGAGGAAGTGGGGAAAAGAGGCATTCAGAATGTGATTATTCATCAAAATTTAGTTTCATTTTGCACCTTTTACTTTTTTAGGGTTCTAAGATATCTTTGGAGCAGTTTCTGTCACAGCATTTTATGTTGTGTGAATATGCTTATTCTATGCATCTGCAAAATAGTGGACCATAATACTTAATGTCTAGTAAACATTATTACAAAAAGCAGTTAGTGCTCATGCTTTGGAGCCACCAGTGAACCTTTATATCTTCTCCATTTACATTTTTATTTAAAATACTAAAAGTAGAATTAAAATGCATTATGAACAAAGTGCATGCAAGATTTCATTTTTAAAAACACATAAAAACCCTACCTTGATATCATTTAAAAGTTACAAGAAATAAAGATAAATAAATACCTAACCATGTCAAATCTTAGCTTCTTAGTGCTCCTAGAGTTGAAAATAGCTAGATCTATTTCTTGATAGCTAGTAAGAAAAATTAATTACATGCTGAGAAGTTATTAGCAAACTTTTGAGTAAAGAAAAATCTGGTCACACTATATGATCTGGAAAACAGCAAACACTGCCTGGAATGCTATAAAAATTCAGTAATCCATTCCTCCCACACCCTACTTATGCCAAAATGCCATCTAAGGCTGACATGAGTGAATCGTCAAAAAATGGCTCTCCCGATATTTAAATGTTCCACTATCCTTCAGGTTGAAACAAAACAAAACAAAAATGAAAAGCTCATCTGGGGTTTTATACTTAGGCAAAGTTAAAAACAAAATGGAAAGAAGAGTGAATTGAAGTGATGTGACTGTCAAGGTGGCAGAGGTCTTGTTTTTCCCTATAGCTCTACAACCTGAGAACCTTAAAAGATTGAAAAATGAAGTACTAAATATATAATAACTAATGGTGAATTGACAAGGCAAAGATATAAAATATGTAAGGCAAAAACATCATGAAATAACATTAGAGACTAAAACACACAAAGTTTTTCACTCACTCTCAGGTGCACTTCAGTTACTAGGTACAGGGAACACAACCAAACTCATGGTATCTAGATGTGGGGCTGGATCCCCGGTTCTTTCAGTGCAGTAATTCAACAGGAACACCTTACATATGCCGAGAAGAGAAAACAGCTATGTATTGTGTAGAACAATACATAGGAAAGGGAGTGTAACTGAGAAGGATGGGTGTGAAAAACATAGTATTGCAAAGGCAGTTTGAGGAGAAATGACCTCCATTCCTAAGAGAAAGGGTTTTAAAAATCTAAATGTCACAAATACTCTCCCCCAGGAGTTTACTCTGGGCAAAGAACTAGTTAGGCCCCCTTTTACCCAAAGATCCACTCCAGTGATCTAAGCAAGGAAAAGAAAAAGATGTACCACAGCACTGGAGGGACGTGAGCCAAAGAGAAAAGAAGGCCAAGAGGCAAAACATTGGAAATATAAGGAAATAATAAAAAAGACAAAAGATGCAGGAGAGAAAGAAATTGTATAAGCCTAGTTTCAAAGCAGACAACCCAATAGTGTACTTCATAAAGACAGAGATAAAAATATACATATACATATATGTATATATGTAGGAATGTAAACTTCTTGAAGGCAATGACTATATTTTTGCATATACTTGTATTTTCAGTACACAGCACAGTGCCTGGCACATAGTAAACATTTAAACACTTATTAACAATAACAACAATAATGATAAAACACTGATTGATCAAATCCATGGATCATCATTGACCCTTCAAAACCATATTATGCTCAAATTTCATAGTTTTAATAACAACAAACTTAGTAAGCAGCCAGGAAAAAGGCCTTCAGCTATGAAATTGAATAATCCAGGATTATTTGTAAGCAATGAGAAATAGAAATGAATTAAAAAAAAGATATTCCAAAAACCAAAGTAGATCAAGAAATAATCAAAAATATCATGTCCTACAGTTTCTACCTAAGCATCAATACCTTCCACAAAAGGGAGGGATTTGAGGTCTTGGTGCAAAACAAAACAAACAAACAAACAACAACAACAACTAACAGTAATAAATGGGACATCAGACCAAAAAAAACTCTAAATGAGGAACACAAGAGAAGCAAATAAACAAAGAACACCTAAGCAGTGAAATTAGATCTAGGATGAGTATGGGCTCTGGAATCATCTGAGCTGTGTCTTAATTACACCTGTGATGTTCACTTTCTTTGTAACCTTGGGCAAGTAAATTGGCCTTCCCGGCTTCAGATTTCTTATCTGTAAAATAAGGGAGTTGGGCTTAATGACCTTTAAGTTCATTTCCAGCTCTAAATCCATTGACATATGGGCCTATGTAATTGTACAAATAACTTGCTAAACACTTTAAGTCAAGTTACTTTCTGACATTCACTGACTACAACACTAAGGCAGGAATTGACAAAAGCAGTGAAAAACACTGTAAAAAATATGGTTCAACAGAATGGGAGAGGGCAAAGATTTATAGACCAAACAAATGTTCACACCTATAAAATATTAATATTTTCTTCATGAAAATAATATTTATAAATGGCAGTCACTGAATAACATCAATAAATATGAAAGTAGTTATATTTTAACAGATAGAAAATTACAGATTACTCATGTGGCAATCATTCTTGAATTAGTTGTCTCTGAGCAGACTGATCCCTAACTTGCTAGGGGAAAGTTAAAATTTAATAACAAGCTAAAAGAAAAAAATAAAAATAACAAATGATATACATTTAACATAATTTCAACCTGATCTATGTCCACATTATTATTATTGATGCTAAAATGGATGAAAGAACATTCTCATTAATTACAGTTATTTTATACAGAATTTTAATTAAACTGAATCAACTGTCATAATGAGAAGAATAAAAGTGAAAAAAATGCCTTCATTAGAAAACATTTCAGTTACTTGCCCAGAGTAAATAGATAAAAAGGGCAACAATAGTTCAGAATATAAATTCATTTGCGAAATCTTACAGAGAAGAATGCTCAAAGATTATGAGTACTACTCTTTTAAAAATCAAAAAGGATGGAAAATCAAAGTAGAAAAAGCTTGAGAAGAAACACCACTAAGGGAAGTTATTCTGAGAGCACTGAAGGGGAGCAACCCATATACAAAATTGATATAATAAATTATTTTACAATGAAGAGGGTGGAGGAAGTATACTTGTTCTGCATATGCTTATAGAGGAGATGGAGATGGCCTAGAAGAAGAAAGGTGGGGAAAAGCAAATGGATTATACCAAGAGAAATTTCTATGCCAGAGGGCACATAGTTTTACAAATGTTTTATGATTAATTTGTGAATATAGCTGAAAAAGATACTAGAGTTGGAAAATATTTATCTCTTCTTTAACAAAAAGGGATGAATTAATTGATAACTGTGGATCCACATATCTTTTCTCTTTCTTCATCACGGATACTCTTAATATATGTGGAGATTATTCTCATAAAAATAATTTCATATAGAAGGGGAAAAAGACAGAATATATTTTGAAAGGAATGTTCTTTTTTAAATTTATATATCTTTAAATTGTTTTCTTTTTTATTAATTAATTAATTGCACCATTATATTCATATATCCCACAACTTGTTCAGTCATTCCCCAACTGATGGGCATCCCCTCTATTCCCAATTCTTCGTCACCACAAAAAGAGCTGCTATAAATATTTTTGTGCACATGTGTATTTCCCGATTTTTATGATCTCTTTGTGATACAGAACAAGAAATGGTATTGCTAGGTCAAAGGGTATGGACAGTTATATAGCCATTTGATCATAGTGCCAAATTGCTCTCCAGAATGGATGGATTAGTCCACAACTCCACCAACAATGCATTAGTGTTCCAATTTTTGTACTTCTTGTCCAACATTTAACATTTCCCTGTTTTGTCATGTTAGCCAGTCTGACAGCTGTAATGTGGTACGTCAGAATTGTTTTGATTTGTGTTTCTCTAATCAATAGTTATTTAGAGCATTTTTTTCATATGACTATAAATAGCCTTAATTTCTTCCTCTGAAAACTGCCTGTTCATTGACCATTTATCAATTGGGGAATGACTTCTATTCTTATAAATTTGACTCAGTTCCCAATACATTTTAGAAGTGAGGTCTTTATCAAAGACACTGTCTGTAAAAATTGTTTCCTAGCTTTCTGCTTCCCTTCTCATTTTGGTTGCATTGGCTTTGTGCAAAAATTTTTCAATTTAATGTGATCAGAATCATCCATTTTACATTTCATAGTGTTCTCTATCTCTTGTTTGGCCATAAATTCTTCCTTTCTTCATACATCTGATAGGTAAACTTCCTTGCTCTCCAAGTTTGCTTATAGTATCAGTTTTTACATCTAAATCATGTACCCATTTTGACTTTATCTTGATATAGGGTATAAGATGTTGATCTACGCCTAGTTTCTGCCATATTATTTTCCAGTTTTCCCAGCAGTTTTTGTTAAATAGTGAGTTCTTATCCTAGAAGCTAGGGTCTTTAGATTTATTAAATAGTTGGTTACTATAGTCATTGACTGTTGTGTCCTATATACCTAACCTATTCCACTGATCTTAGCCAGTACCAGATAGTTTTGATGATTGCTGCTTTATAATACAATTTAAGATCTGGTACAACTAGGGCATCTTCCATTGCATTTCTTTTCATTTGTTCCCTTAATATTCTGGACCTTTTGTTCTTCCAAATATTGTTATTGTTGTTTCTAGCTTTATAAAATAATTTTTCATACTTTGATTGGTATGTCACTGAATAAATAAATTAGTTTAGGTAGAATTGTCATTTTTATTATATTAGCTTGGCTACCCATGAGCAACTGATATCTTTCCAACTATTAAATCTGTCTTTATTTGTGTGAAACAAGTGTTTTGTAATTATGTTCATGGAATTTGTTTCGGCAGGTAGACTCTCAGATGTTTTATAATGTCTACAGTAACTTTAAATGGCATTTCTCTTTCCATCTCTTGCTGTTGGGCTTTGTTAGTAATATATAGAAATGCTGATGATTTATGTGGGTTTATTTTATATCCTACAACTTTGCTAAATTTGTTAATTTCAAATAATTTTTACTTGATTTTCTAAGATTCTCCAAGTATGCCATCATATCATCTGCAAAGAGAGATAGTTTTGTTTCTTCTTTGCCTATTCTAATTCCTTCAATTCCTTTTTCTTCTTTTATTGCTAAAGCTAACACTTCTAGTACCATATTGAATAACAGTGGTGATAATGGACATCCTTGTTTCACCCTTGATCTTATTGGAAATGCTTCTAGCTTATCTCCATTACATATAATACTTGGTGATGGTTTTTAGATAGATGCTACTTATCATTTTAAGGAAGACTCCATTTATTCCTATGCTCACTGGTGTTTTTTAATAGGAGTGGATGTTATATTTTGTCAAATGCTTTTTCTGCATCTACTGAGATAATCATATGATTTCTGTTAATTTTGTTGTTGATATAGTCAAGTATGCTGATAGTTTTCCCATTATTGAGCCAGCCCTGCTTTCCTGGTATAAATCTGAGCTGGTCATAGTGTGTTATTCTTGTGATAAGTTGCTGTAATCTATGTGCTAATATTTTGTTTAAAATTTTTGAATCTATATTCATTAGGGAAATTGGTCTATAATTTTTTTTTCCTCTGTTTTGACTTTTCCTGGTTTAGGTATCAGCACCATATTTGTTATCATAAAATGAATTTGGTAGGACTCTTTCTTCACCTATTTTCCCAAATAGTTTGTATAGTAGTGGAATTAGTTGTTCTTTAAATGTTTGATAGAATTCATTTGTAAATCCGTTTGGCCCTGGAGATTTTTTTCTTAGGGAGTTCATTGATGGCTTGTTCAATTTCTTTTTTTTTTCTGAAATGCGGTTACTTAATATTTTATTTCCTTTTCCATTAATCTGGAGAATTTATATTTTTGTGAATATTCATGCATTTCACTAAGATTGTCAAATTTATTGGCATGCAGTTGGGCAAAATAGCTCCTAATTATTTTTTAATTTCCTCTTCATTGGTGGTAAATTCACCCTTTTCATTTTTGATGCTAGTAATTTGGTTTTCTTCTTTTTTAAAAAATGAAATTAACCAAAGTTTTATCTATTTTATTGTTTTTTTCATAAAACCGGCTCTTGGGTTTATTTATTAGATCAATAGTGTTCTTAATTTCATTTTCATTAATCTCTCCTTTGGTTTTCAGAATTTCTAGTTTGGTATTTAGCTGGGGATTTTCAATTTGTTCTTTTTGTAGTTTTTTTAGTTGCATGCCCAATTAATTGATCTCTTCTTTTTGTATTTTATTCATGTAAGCATTTAGAGATATAAAACTACCCCTAAGAACCTCTTTCACTGCATCCCATAAGTTTTGGTATGTTGTCTCATTGTCATTCTTCTGGATGAAGTGATTGATTATTTCTATAATTCATTGTTTGACTCACTCATTATTTAGGATTAGATTATTTAGTTCCCAATTAATTTTAGTCTATCTTTCCATGTCCTTTTATTACATGTAATTTTTATTGCATCATGATCTGAAAAAGATGCATTTAATATTTCTGCCTTTCTGTATTGGATTCTGAGGTTTTTATGTCCCAGTACACCATAAATTTTTGTGTAGGTGTCACGTACTACTAAGAAAAAAAGTAGTTTCTTTATCTCTTTTAATAAGATCTATTTTTACTTTTGCTTTATCTGAGATCCGGATTGCTAACCCTGCTTTTTTTTTTTCACTTCAGCTGAAGTATAATATATTCTACTCCAGCCTTTTACCTTTACTCTGTGTGTATCCCTCTGCTTCAGATGTGTTTCTTGTAAACAACATATTGTAGGATTATGATTCTTAATCCATTCTGCTATCAACTTCTGTTTTATGGGAGACTTCACCCCATTTACATTCACAGTTGTGATTACTATCTATGTCTTTCTCTCTATCCTATCCCCCTCCCCATTTTTGCTTTTCTCTCTCCTTTGACCCTTTCCCTCCTCACTAGAGTTTTGCTTTTGAACACTGCCTCCCTCAGTCTGCGCTCCCTTCTATTATCTCTCTCTCTTTTCTTCCTCTTTATCTTTACTGCTTCTTCCCTCCCTTCTCTTCATCCCTCCCTCTTCTATTCCCTTTCCACTTCTACTTCCTATAGGGTAAGTTAGATTTCTATAGCTAACTGCTTCTATCATTCCCTCTTTGAACAAAATCTGATGAGAGTAAGGTTCAGATGATGCTCATCTCCCTCCCTTCTTTCCCTCTACTGTAATAGGTTTTTGTGCCTTTTCATGTGATGTAGTTTACCTTTGTCTGCCTCTTCCCTTCCTCTTCTCCCAGTACAATCCCTTTTCACCAATTCAGTTTTTTTTAATCACATCAAAGTCCACTTCTATGCATGGCATAATAACAATAAGGTCCTCAAGAGTTACAAATGTCATCTTACCTTGTAGGAATGTAAATAGTTTGTCCTTATTAGTAACATGTTGTTGTTCTTTTTCTTTGCTGTTTACCTTTTTATTCCTCTCTTGAGTCTTGTATTTGAAGATCAAATTTTCCATTGAGCTCTGGTCTTTTCATCAGGAAGGTTTAGAAGTTTCGTATTTCATTGAATGTCCATGTTCTCCCCTGAAAGATTATGCTCAATTTCACTGGATAGTTGATCCTTGGTTGGATTCCAAGCTCCTTTGACTTACAGAATATTGTATTCCATGCTCTGTGATCTTTTAATGTCAAAGGTGCAAGGTCCTGTGTAATACTCTCTGTGGTTCCATGATATTTAAATTGTTCCTTTCTGGCTGCTTGTATTTTCTCTTTGATCTGGTGATTTTGGAATTTGGCTACAATACTCCTTGGCATTTTCAATTTGGAATCTCTTTCAAGAGGTGATAGGTAGATCCTTTCAATGACAATTTTACCTTCTGGATCTAGGACCTCAGGCAGTTTTCCTTAATGATTTCCTGAAAGATGCTGTCCAGGCTCTTTTTTCTCGTCATGGTTTTCAGGTAGACCAATAATTTTTTTAAATTGTCTCTCCTGGATCTATTTTCCAGGTCAGTTATTTTACCAATGAGGTATTTTACATTAAAGCAATATTCTCTAGGATGCCTCATTTTTTCAACACACAATTGACTGATAAATACATACATATACATATGCATATATATGTATATAAATATGTACACACATGCATATATGCATATATGTGTTTACACACACATACATATATAGAGATAGACAGACAGACAAGTTCTCACTGGGCATCTTGCTTGTTGGCTATACAAAAAAAACCCCAAAACTTCAATATGGTACTGGTGTGATGCCTAAAGGACTCTCCTCCAACAGGATACTTCTCATGTAAAAATAATTGAACATTCTTTGAAATATATAACTTAGAAATAAATTTTATTGATGAATTTCCTTAATATTAAAAAAAAAGCATAAAACAGGGGAATATATGCTCACCAAAAAAGGTTTGCCACTATTATGGAGGAGATTTATTTGAGAGTCCAAACCAAAAAAGGATTATGCTAATGTCACTTGTTTTTTAAAAGAAGATATTATAATCAGGTTGCATGCCCATCTTGGGGTGGGAGGTAGGGGGAGAGGGGGAGAAAAATTTAAAACTCAAAAGCTTATGGAAGTGATTGCTGATAATTCAAAATAAATTAATAATTAAAAAAGAAGATACTATATTGATTACAATAAACTCTGTACTTTATATAACTTCCTGAATCAAATCTGCAACCTCTGGTAAGAGCTTGGCTTTACTATCCCAACAGAAAAAAAAAAATAAAACAAAACAAACTCAACAAAGAATGTCTGTTTTCTGATATGTATTAGATGGACCACCTACAGAGCTTGCCCATCAGTATATAAATAGTAGAAAGTTATTACAAATTAAAAATAAGCAGAGACCAGAATTAAACATGAAGTATAAAGTAGGCTATATCTCCTTTTGGAAATGACAAAATTATTTAAATTATTCTAGGTTTCTCCCTGTCCCAAGGGTGATGTTTTTAATGCCAATATTTTTCTTGCATTGCATAGCTTCTAGTTATGAAATTAAAAAAAGTCTCAAAAATTTTTAATTGAATATCACTGAAAAGAAAATGGAGAAATGTATATTGGTTGGGAACAGGCTGAAACATTACAACAATGAATTACCTAAGTGATAGATTGTAAAGAAGTCATCAAAGATATATATGTATATGCAAGAAGATGGCCTGATCATGCGGCAAGAGCAAGGGAATCTTAGACAGCCCATATGTTCCTTTGGTATTCTCATAATGTCAAAAAATAAAAAATAAAATCTCTAGCATGCTGTGTGGATCTTCTTTTTACGAACTTATGGGAAGACATCAACATTAATCACAGGATGGTAAGGCATGAAAAAGATTTTTGTGAAATCACAGATGCATTTGAGCATTTGAATTAAGTAAATCCTGTATATGAAGAAGCCCAAATATTGTTTCTTGTGTATATAAAACTTTAGGTACATGAAAGTTTACCTTGACCATTCCCTTCCTAGTAAGAATGGAGATGACAATATTAATACTAATAAGTGAAATGTGTAGCATGCTTTGAAGTTTATAGTGTTTTATACATCTTATTTCATTACATATATCATTTCATATTATAGCCAGGTATGTTGTAACACTTGTGATAAGCAGAAGCCACCAATCGGCTATACTGGACTACTTCCCATGGAGCTGGGCCTGAGTGATTTGGTTCTGTAAGGAAGCACTCATGCTCAGTACCCAGTCATGGTGACATGCAAGACTAAACAAGAGACCATTAATTTATGTATCATTTAGCAAGGAATTAGAAAATGTCACTCTCCAAATGGAATCAAAGTACATAAGCCCAGTTCCATGGGAGGTGACCTTTTCCATAAAAGCCTAGGGTTTCTTTTATTATTTCTCTTACATTTGTCTCTCATACAACTTCTGGCAAGTAGGGGGAAGAGTTAGACATCTATCCAGAAAGGAATTGCCTTATTGTATTAAAATGGTTGGCTTTCTTTTTCCCTTTTTGGGTACTTAAATGAAGTATTGAATATTTAATGACAGATATTCTTAATTTCATTTCCTAGGTAGTTGTGAACGTAGACAAAGAAATTCTTGAAAGTAAGAAGTGATGATAGTTTTTGTCTGAAAGTCATGAGAAAATTGGAAATTAGAAAAGTAGATTTTATTCAGCCAATAAGTATTTATTGACTGCCAAGCATGCAATGAACCATGAAAACCAGAGCACCCTTTTAATACCCTTTTTCATGATAGTAGAAGACAAAAATTTTTCAGAACTGTATGTGGCCAGAAAGATCAACTAATCTCAGTTCTTTATTTTACAGATGAGAAAACAGGTCCACAAAAGATCAAGCAACTTGCTTGAGGTCCTACAGTCAGTTAAATGGCAGAGCTCAGGTTTAAGGCAAGGTTTTCCGACTTCTACTTTAAGTGTTTCAACACTATCTGACCTTACCTGGTAAAAGAAGTCCTAAACATTTAATATTAATTATTTTTACTGTTGTAAATTATTACTTTCTATGACTGTATAGTAATCAACTACCTCATCACCAATGGATTGTATAATCAACACAGGTTATACAAGCTTATTCAAGTATGATTTTTGGAGGGGCGGAGCCAAGATGGCAGAGTGAAAGCAGTGATTTACTAGAGCTCTCCCCCAAACTCCTCCAAATACCTGTTAAAAAATGGCTCTAAACACATTTTAAAGCAGCAGAACCCACAAAAAGACAGAGTGAAACAAATTTCCAGCCCAAGACAACCTGGATGGTTGATCAGGAAGGTTTATTGTGCCGGGTGGGGAGAGGAACACAATTTGGCATGGGCGCGCAGGCCGCAGCAAACCTGGAGCAGTCCTCAGAGGGCTGAAGTGTGGCCAACTGTGGTGGTTTCTAGACTTCTCAACCCAGGGACACCAAAGACAATTTAGAAGGTTAGTGGGAAAAATCTGTGACTGTGGTGAGAAAAGAAGCTAGGTCTCAGCCACAAGTCCCAAGCTTGGGCCGCGGCTGCCTCCTGAGCTTCCAGCCCACAGACTGAGGCGGAATCGAGTGGCTGATCATAGGGGGATTTCAGGGATGTCTTTGCCAGTGCTGGGGCAGGAATCTCTTGCTTTGCCTGTGCTTGGATCTGGGTCAAAGTTCTGAGGGGCAGATCTGAGGCGAGGGGGAGCACTGGCATGGTGGAGCTTAGTGGTGGTGGAGGGGAAACACCTCGCCCCTTATCATATCATCTTGGAGGAACTGAAAATTTACAGGTCCCTAGAAGTATCTCTGAAAACAGCTGTACAAACCCCCAAAGCTTTAGACAGTACATTCTCCACATTGGAAGCAGACTCTTACCTTAAGAAAGAGTTTAAAACTCAAGTAATTGGTCGGGATCATGAGTAAGCAGCACAAGAAGAGTCAGACTGTATTATCTTACTTTGGTGACAAAGAAGATCAAAACATACAACCAGAAGAAGAAAACAAAGTTGAAGCTCCTACAACCAAAGCCTCTAAGAAAAATATGAATCAGTCCCAGGCCTTGGAAGAGCTAAAAAGGAAATTTGAGAAGCAAGTAAGAGAAGTAGAGGGAAAACTGGGAAGAGAAACAAGAGAGATGCAAGAAAATCATGAAAAACAAGTCAACAGCTTGCTAAAGGATACCCCCCCAAAAAAACTGAAGAAAATAACACCTTAAAAAAATAGCCTAACCCAAATGGCAAAAGAGGGCCAAAAAGCCAATGAGGAGAAGAATGCCCTACAAAATTGGCCAAATGGAAAAGGAAGTCCAAAAGATTACTGAAGAAAATACTTCCTTAAAAATCAGAATAGAGCAATTGGAATCTAGTGACTTTATGAGAAATCAAGACGCTATAAAACAAATTCAAAAGAATGAAAAAATAGAAAATAATGTGAAATATCTCATTGGAAAAACAACTGACCTGGAAAATAGATCCAGGAGAGAGAATTTAAAAAGTATTGGACTATCTAAAAGCCATGATCAAAAAAAAGAGCCTAGACATCATCTTTCAAGAAATTATTAAGGAAAACTGCCCTGATATTTTAGTACCAGAGGGCAAAATAGAAATGGAAAGAATCCACCTATCTCCTCCTGAAAGAGATACCCAAAGGAAAACTCCTAGGAATATTGTACTCAAATTCCAGAGTTCCCAGGTCAAGGAGAAAATATTACAAGCAGCCATAAAGAAACAATTCAAGTATTGTGGAAACACAATCAGGATAACACAAGATTTAGCAGCTTCTACATTAAGGGACTGCAGGGCATGGAATAGAATATTCTGGAGGGCAAAGGAGATAGGATTACAACCAAGAATCACCTACCCAGCAAAACTGAGTATAATCCTGCAGGGGAAAAATGGTCATTGAGTGACATAGAGGACTTTCAAGTATTCTTGATGAAAAGACCAGAGCTGAATAGAAAATTTGACTTTCCAATACAAGACTCAAGTGGAACATGAAGAGTTAAACAGGAAAGAGAAATCATAAGAGACTTATTAAGGTTAAACTGTTTATATTCCCACATGGAAAGATGATATTTGTAACTCATGAGACCTTTGTCAGTATTAGGGTAGCTGGAGGGAAAAAATTATATGTATTATATAGATAGATAGATAGATAGATAGATAGATAGATAGGTAGATAGATAGATAGATAGATAGATAGATAGATAGATAGATAGATAGATAGATAGATAGATAGAGGGCACAGGGTGAGTTGAAGATGAAGGGATCATATCTGGAGAATAAAATTAAGGGGTGAGAGAGTATTTTACTAGGAGAAGGAGAAAGGGAGAGGTAGAACAGGGTAAACCATCTCACAAAATAAAAAAACCAGAAAAGAAAAGACTTTTACAGGGGAAATTGGGGAAGGTGAGAGGGAATGAGTGAATCTTATTCTCATAGGATTTGACTTAAGGAGGGAATAACATACACACTCAATTGGGTATGGAAATCTGTCTTACCCTACAGGAAAATAGGGGGAGAAGGGGACAAGAGAGCAGGGGAATGATAGAGAGAGGGCAGATTGGGAAAGGGGGTAATCAGAAGCAAACACTTCTGAGGAGGGACAGGATCAAAAGAAAGAATAGAATAAATGTCAGGGGTGGGATAGGATTAAGGGAAATAGAGTTAGTTTTTCACATCATGTCTACTATGGAAGTTTTTTGCATGACTGCATATGTATAACCTATATTGAGTTGCTTGCCTTTTCAATGAGGGTGGGTGGGGAACGAGGAAGGGAGAAAATTTGGAACTCAAAGTTTTAAAAACACATGTTTAAAAAATGTTTTCACATGCAACTGGGAAATAAGAAATACAGGAAATGTGGTACAAAAATCTATCCTGCCCTACAGGAAAATAGAAGGGGAAGGGGTTAAGAGAAAGGGGCAGAGATAGAAGGGAAGGCAGACTTGGGGAAGGGGTATTGAGAATGCATGCCATCTTGGCGTGAGATGGAGTAAAAATGCGGAACTCAAAAATCTTGCAGAAGTAAATGTTGAAAACTAAAAGTAAATACATTTATTAATAAAAAAGTATGATTTTTTTTTGTAGGTCAACCAGTTTAATTTATTTTTTAATGTCTGAAAGATTCTTATTCTGGAATTCACTAATCATCGAAAGATTCGTGGATATATAGACTTTAGAGGGTCCTATAAAAACCCAAATCTTTTTTTTAAAACTAAGTTCTAACTGAATTTTAAAATTTCCTTCTATTATTATTTTTTAAAAATTCTGAGAAAGGAATCCATAGGCACCACCATACTGCCAACAGAGTCTATGACACCACAAAAAAAGGTTAAGAAATTATCCACTAAAGGAACACTGAGTATAGGGTAGGGAGAAGAAAAAGACTCATTTCTCCATAATTGTTATAGTCAAACAACTGGTAAATGAAGGGGTTATTGACTGAAAAACTTGGTTCTGTTTCTTTTTTGAAGTAGATTTTCATTGATATATTTTGTTTTAACATCATCCAAATTTCTCCCATTATCCTTTTCTGCATGAACTCTATTCACACAACCATATCATATAATAATTAAAAAGAAACAGGAAAGAAAAATCAGCAAAATGATCAATAAATTTAAAAAGTCTGGAAACATACACAGTTTGATATACCCATAGACAACCCACCTCTGCTAAATAGTGGGGAAAGGTTGTCTTATAACTTTCATTTGGAGAGGAGCACATTTAGGAGGTACCTGGAGGGGGAAGGCTCTCTTGGAGCCATTGGTCTCTCTGAGTTTGAGATCCCTGAAGATTATACATATTTTAAACTCTTTATTTTCCATTGCAGAATATAGGTTATCCTAAACATCTTACTGAATATTTAATCTATTAAAGTTTAAAATAACAGTAAGACTATTGAGACATTCTATATATCTCCCATTCCATGAGAAAATTTTTCAGTGAGACATTTCCCCTACCCATATTAAATCAATATTTCTCTCTTCTCTCTTCCATTTGTTTCAATTTTCAAGGACTTTGAGAAGAAAAAAAAAAGATCTCTTACTTGTCCCTGGTTGTTATTGTTGGTTGTTGTTGTTTAATTTCATAGACTTCTTTTTTTTTTCTTTAACACAAAGTTAATAGTCAAGAAATAGGCTGGAAAATGAGTGAACACACACACACACACACACAGGAGAAGAAGAACTTAATTGTAAAAAGTTACTATGGTGACAGGAAAGATTAAGACACAGACTCAGAAGACAACGATTTTGAAACAGCTACAAACAAAACCTCAAAGGAAAAAAAAATGTGAATTGGATACAAGTCCACCAATAATTTCTGGAATAGCTCAAAAAAAATTTAAAAATTAAATAAGAGAAAGGAAAGATTGAAAAAATAAATGAGAGTGACTCTGGGCAAGTCACTTAACCCTATTTGCCTCAGTTTCCTCATCTGTAAAATGAACTGGAGAAGGAAATGGCAAACCACACCAGTATCTTTGCCAACAAAACCCCAATGGAGTCACAAAGTGTTGAACATGACAGAAAAACAACTGAAAAATAACTGAAAACAGCCATATGAAAAATTGTTCTAAATCTCTATTGATACCCTTTGACCCAGCAACATCCTTAGTAGGTTTATGTTCCAAAGAGGTAAAAGAGAAAGGAAAATAACTTATATGTACAAAAATATTCACAGGGGTTCTTTCTGTGGTGGCAAGGACTTAGAAACTGAGGGGATGCCTGTCTATTGAGGAATGGCTGAACAAGTTATAGGATATGATTGTGATGGAATACTGATGAGCAGAATGGTTTCAGAAAAACCTGGGAAGACTTATATAAACTCACACAAAGTGAAGTGAGCAGAACCAGGAGAACATTGTATACAATAACAGCACTATGGTACAATGTTCAATGGTAAATGACTAGTTATTATATTCAATACAATGAACCACAACAATTTTGAAAACTTTGTGCTGAAAATGCTGTACAACTGCAGAGAAAAACTATTGAAGTTGAATGCATATTGAAGTATGTTTTTTCACTTTAATTTTCTTTTTCTTTTTTTTTGGTGGGGGGTTGTTTGCAACTTGCCTAATATGGAAATATGTTGTGCATGATTTCACATGTGTAGTCAACATCACATTTCTTGCCTTTAGAGTGGGTGGTAGAGGGATTGGAAAGGAGAGACTTCACAATGCATTTTTTTAAAAAGAATATTAAAAATAAATACATAATATTTTAATAAAAGAAAAAAGTTTTATTTGTATAGAGATACTTTTTTAACATTTTAGTTTTTCTTTCTCTTCTTCTAGATTATTGTTCTCTTTATATTTATATTCCTAATCAATTTTTCTCTCTCTTTTTTCTTCTGGCAATTATCTCTCCTATGTATGCCACAAATTCTGCTTTCACAATCCTGATTTTTCTCTTAAATGATTCAGGAAGATCATAATATGATTCCATGCTCTGTTGATCCAGAAGGTCCTCTGTTTTATTTTGTATTAGTACAATTTTCTTTGTCTTGAAATATATTTTGAAATATTTTAGGCTCATTTAAATGTCTTGCTGACAGTTTTTCCTTTTGTTTTAATATTTTGTTGATTTACATGCTTTACTGAAGGTTTTAATCTGAATTTTCCTTTTGGGAGATGTTTGGTAATTTTCCACCTTTATATTTCTTTATCTTTCACTTTCTGACCTCTACCCATTTAATTCCAGATTCCCTCTATGTACTAGATTTAAAAGTTGTCTCAGCCTCTGCATTGGATAATTTGCTTTTTCCTTGTGAATGAATGCCTGGCCCAAGGGACTTCTGGGGAGACAGAAATGATTCCAGATGAATGCTGGTCTGCTTTCCTTCAGTCCTGGTGAAGCCACACACACAATTTGTCATAGTCAAGTTTCTCTCTAGTTCTCTGACTGCTGCTGCCACATGATGCCATATTGAGAATACACTTCTTTTTTTCCTATACCTTCTTTCCTCTTCACAGCAGAGAGGTGTTCAGCAGTGAAGTTTGCTATTTGTTGCCATATAATGCTGGGATAAGGATAGGACACAGTATACTGGCAGTAAGTGAAGTTTCAACAAATAGCTGAGTGAATCTCAAGAGTGCAATCCTGTTATGAATCTTGGGTTTATGCTGCCTCAAAGCAAGGACTGCTGGCCAAGGGAGTATTGATTATGCATATTAGGGATTTAGAATTAGCCTTCTGTTGTTATGTTATGGCTGTACCTTGTTAGAGTTCTTGGTGTTTAGGTCTGTAGAAATAGACTGCAATTATTTTGCTTCTTGTGCATAATCTCTATTTGGGCATTTTTAGAGAGTTCACGGATTGGAGAAAATATCTAGTCTTCCATCTTACTAGTGACACAACTTGAAAGTGGTTATACTGTTTCTAAATTAACAAGGCAACTCTTTGACCAGGAGTAGGAGTGATGATCACTATCCAAGAAATAAAATCACCACTCTTGCATAATTTCTAACTTTCCCCCTAAAAATGTTTTATCAAGTCTCTTTTTGGAGCAGTAGGACTGATGCCACATAAGAGTGAGGACAGTCTGAAAGTCATTTCTATTCTGTTCTGAGAGCAGATAACTCATCTTGCACACTAATACTGTGGAAACATGCTGAATATCTATTTCTAAAGATTTATAGCAGTGTATCTATTTTAACCCCTGGTCTTCATATTTGATCTTCTCATAAGCAGAATAATAACAAGGAATCCTTTTGACTGAAATAAATCAAACAGTAGATGGAGGGGGAAACACATGAGACAATGTAACTTAGGTAGAGTGGCCTCAGAAGAGGGAGTAGTCCATCATGTAGAACATGCAGTCCTTCCTACACCACAGCTCACTAGAAGGAAGTGTTCAAGGAGAATAGGTGAGGGAAGATAAATCGTAGGAACCAAGTACTGTAGCAAAAAGACACAAAGGATATTATCGCAGGCTTATATGAGAATATCAATGTCTTTGTGTCTTATGGCATGAGCTGGTCCACCCAACGATGGATGTTGATAGCTTGGGACAAAGCCTTGATTGACCCACTAGCTACTACTTTACTAAATAGTGCATTGTTGGAAACTTTCTTTTTTTTTTATGAAGTCTTGTCTGCCAAGATTCTCTTTTTTTTCTGATAATTTGGACTAAAAATATTTAAATGCTATTCCCACATAATGGAAAACAAATAAAAAAAGTCCTCATTGTATCCCAAAAACAATGAAACCAAAAACATGCAGGAAATCAAAAGCATCAGTTTGATTTTTTGTTTAATTAATTGACTTATATTTTCATTATCACAAAATCACAGAAATTCACAATTAGAAGGAATCTTACAAGCTGTCTACTCCAACTCATACTTGATCAACAATTTCTTTTATAACATTTCAACATGTGTTCACCTATACCTTGCTTGAAAATCCCTAGTGAGTGTGAATCCTTCTATTCTTGAGACAATCCATTTCATTTCTTAAGGGCATTACATGTTAATTTCAGGGAGGGACATGGAGTGGAGCCAGCATAGCAGAGTGAAAGCAGTTCCTTGCTTGAGTTCTCCCCCAAAATCCTCCAAATACCAGTAAAAAAACAACTCAAAACAAATTCCAGAGCAGCAGAACTCACAAAAAGACAGAGTGAAAAACATTTCCAGCCCAAGACAACCTGGATGGTTGATAGGAAAGGATTGTTGTGCCTGGCTGGGAGGGGAGTGCAGTTCAACATGTACCATGCAGGCAAAGATAGAACAGGCATCAGGGGACTGAATTATGGTCAGCTGTGGTGGTTTCTAGACTTCTCAATTCACAAATGCCAAAGACAACTTAGAAGGTCAGTGGGAAAGGTCTGTTGGACCTGGGTGAGAGAGTAGCATAGTGCAGTCCTGGACCTAGTACAGTCCTGTGGTGGTAGCCACAGGGGCAGCAGCTACTTCTGGAGTTCTTGGCCCACAGATGGTGGGGAGATGGAGTAGCTGATCAGAGGTGAATTGCAGAGATCTCTCTGCTGGCACTGAGGCAGGATTCTCTTGCTTTGCCTGTGTTTGGATATGGTTCTCAGGCCTGGGTGGTACTCCTGGGTCAAGTAGGAGTGCTGGTGGGTGGAGCTTGTGGTAGTGGTGGAGAGGGAATCCTCCTCAAAGTTCCAAGGCATAATAGAATACTTATGGTCACTCATAGACCAGAGCACAGGCCAGGAAAGGAGTAAACACCTCTCCTTTGATCATACCATCTTGGAAGAACTGAAAATTTACAGGTCCCAAGAAATATCTCTGAAAACAGCTGCACAAAACCCCTGAAGCTTGGGACAATATACCCTCCACACTGGAAGCAGAGCTCTGCCTTAACAAAGAGTTTAAAAGTCAAATAATTGGCTGGGAACATGAGCAAACCGGGTAAAAAATCTCAGACTATAGAATATTACTTTGGTGACAAAGATCAACCAGTAGAAGACAACAAAGTTAAGGCTCCTACATCCAAAGCCTCCAAGAAACATATGAATTGGTTTCAGGCCATGGGAGAGCTTCAAAAGAATTTTGAAAAGCAAGTAAGAGAAGTAGAGGAAAAATTGGAAAGACAAATGAAAGTGATGCAAGAAAATCATGAAAAATGAGTCAGCCGGTTGCTAAAGGAAACTCAAAAAAAAAAAAAACCTGAAGAAAATAACACCTTAAAAAAATAGACTAATGGCAAAAGAGGTCCAAAAAGCCAATGAGAAGAATGCCTTAAGTAGCAGAATTGGCCAAATGGAAAAGGAGGTTCAAAAGCTCACTGAAGAAAATAATTCCTTAAAAATTAGAACGGAGCAAATGGAAGTTAATATCTCTTAGAGAAATTAAGAAATTATAAAAAAAACCCAAAAGAATGAAAAAATAGAAGACAATGTGAAGTATCTCATTGGAAAAACAACTGACTTCAAAAATAGATCCAGTAGAGATAATTTAAAAATTATTGGACTATCTGAAAGCCATGATCAAAAAAAGAACCTAGACATCATCTTTCAAGAAATGATCAAGGAAAACTGCCCTGATATTCTAGAGCAAAAGGGTAAAATAGAAATTGAAAGAATCCACCAATCTCCTCCTGAAAGAGATCCCCAAAGGAAAATTAGGAATATTGTGGCTGAATTCCAGAGTTCCCAGGTTAAAGAGAAAATATTGCAAGCATCCATAAAGAAACAATTCAAGTATTGTGGAAACACAATCAGGATAACACAAGATTTAGGAGCTTCTACATTAAGGGATCCGAGGACTTGGAATATAATATTCTTGGGGTCAAAAGTGATAGGATTACAGTCAAGAATCACATACCCAGCAAAACTGGGTATAATCTCTCAGGGTAAAAATGGACATTCAACAAAATAGAGGATTTTTGAGCATTCTTGATGAAAAGACCAGAGTTGAGTAGGAAATTTGACTTTCAAATACAAGACTCAAGAGAAGTGTGAAAAGGTAAATAGGAAAGAGAAATCACAAGGGACTTGTTAAAGTTGAACTGTTTACATTCCTACACGGAAAGATGATATTTGTAACTCATTAGGCCTTTGTCAGTATTAGGGTAGTTGGAGGGAAAAATATATGTATAGATAGATAGACAGATAGATTAGATAGATAGATAGATAGATAGATAGATAGATAGATAGATAGATAGATAGATAGATAGATAGATAGATAGAGGGCACAGGGTGAGTTGAAGATGAAGGGATAATATCTAAAAAATAAAATTAAGGGGTGAGAGAGGATTATACTGGGAGAAGGAGAAGGGGAGGGGTAGAATGGGGTAAATTATCTCACATAAAAGAGGGAAGAAAAAGCTTTTACAGAATGATTCAATCTTACTTTCATCAGATTTGGCTTAAGGAGTGAATGGCATGCACACTAAATTGGGTATGGAAATCTATCTTAGCCTACAGGAAAATGGAGGGGGAAAGGGATAAGAGAGGCAGGAATGACAGAAAAGAGGGCAGACTAGGGGAGGGTGTAATCAGAAGCTAACACTTTTGAGGAGGGACAGGGCCAGAGGAGAAAATAGAATAAACGTGGGGTGGGATAGGATGGAGGGAAATATAGTTACTGCAACATGACTATTATGGTAGTGTTTTGCATGACTACACATGTATAGCCTATATCAAATTGCTTGTCTTCTCAATGAGTCTGGGTGGACAGGGAGGAAGGGAAAGAATTTGGAATTGAGCTCTTTCAAGAGATTTTAAGATGTTACTTATTTGCAGTGTGAGCCTGATGCCTTTCCACCAATCTGGTTTCCCTCCATGGCTCAATCTCTTGAATATCAATGTACTTTCTAAAATAAAGGCATGGAAATTAGACCCGCAATTTCATTGATAATAATAACAGTCATAGTTTGCATTTAGGTTTACAAGGTGATTTATAAATATTTCAGATCCAATCATTGGGCCTGCTGTCAGGGAGACCTGAGTTCAAATCTGTCCTAAGATACTTAGCAGGTAATCCTGGGCAAGTCACTTAACGTCTGTGTACTTCAGTTTCCTCAATTATAAAATGGGCATGACCAGAGCCCCTACTTCCCAAAGCTGTTGTAAGAATCAAGTGAGATAATAGTCAATTAAGAATCAAGTGTAAAAAGTGCTAGCACAGTGCATAGAATATAGTAGGCATTTATAAATGTTTATTCTCTTCCCTTCTCCCCTTTGCAACTGCTCTGCAAGGTAGGTGCTATTATTATTCCCATTTTATAGATGAGAAAAGTGAGGTAGACATTACCTAACTTAGTACCACACAGTAAATGTTTGAGGCTGGATTGGATGTGAACTCAGGTCTTCCCAACTCCAGGTTCATTTCTTTATCTACTGTGACATCAGTGGTAGGGAGCTTTCTGAATAATATTCCTCCCTCTTTCAATATAGGACTGTACCTTCCCATAACTTACATTGTTACAGAGTTTCCTAGAACATTAAGAGGTTAAATTACTTGTCCAAGGTCACAGAGCCCATACATATCAAAGATCTTTTTGGCTCTGAAGCTAGCTCTCTGTCCACTACTCTATGTTGCCTTTCCTGGGTGAATTATGACATTCAGAAATGAATAATGAACTTTAAATATATATGCAGACCAGGGAATAATGGAGTTCTGGAACCTATTTATCTCAATGCAGTCTTCAGTTCTCATTAGCTTAACTGACATACTATTGACTAATAATGATTAGTCCACTACAAGTTTCAAATATTTCGCAAAGCAGTTGCTCCCTGTGAGCATTTTGGTAGTGAGCAGGTTTGGAAGTATGGTTGGGGATAGGAAGATTTTCCTAGTTAATCTTCTGTTCACATTTATTGTTGTTTAGTGGTTTTTCAGTCATGTTGGACTTTTCATAGCCCCATTTGAGGTTTTCTGGACAAAGACATTGGAGTGGTTTGCCATTTCCTTCTTCAGCACATTTGACACATGAGGAAACTGAGGCAAATATGGTTAAATTACTTGTTCAGAGTCACACAGCTGGCAAGTGCCTGAAGCCAGATTTTAATTCAGCAATATGAGTCTTCCTGACTCCAGGCCCTGTTCTTTATCTGCTGTGCCACCTAATTTACATTTATAAGAATATTCATGTTTATTTGGTAGAGAATTTGTCTTCTGCTTCAACCCAATTAATCTGATTTCCCTAATTTATAAAATGAAGTAAAATAATTGTATTATTCAGTAAAGCATTTGCTTCTATATCACTACTTCTTGCATGTACTTAATGAGGGGTAATTACAGAAACATCTGTGAAAGAATCTGTGTCCAGCCACTTTTCTTTTGGCATTTAAAATATTTGCCCTTATCTACATGGAAAGCATTAAGAGTCAATGAACTGACATCTTATTCTACCGTCCTAATATGAGTTTGAGCAAGCTTTGATGCTATGGAAGATCATAATTGTTTCTCTAAAAATTAACTCATTGTCTGAAAGTGGATGGTCCATTGTTTTTCTATAAATTACCTGCATGCTTATCTCATTCTATAAGAAAGTCAGATGCCAAGAAATGAAACGTCTGACTTTTAATTTCTGGTCTGTTATGAATCCTTCTATATTCTAGAAATGAACTAGTATTTCTTATCTGTCTAATATATTTCCTGTGTAGTATCAATGACTAAGACTTTGTAACAAATTATATAGCTACTATCTTCATAGGAACTATTAAAGTCTCATCTATATTTTTTCTTGTTAGTAAAAGAAGGAAGATATAATTTGCAGATTATTTCATTTTTCTATGTGAAGAGGGTGACATGGGTGAAAATTCAGTTTCCTTTAAATTTTTTGTACTCAATTCAAACTTTGTTAAAAAAAATTGATGTTTACAGTTATGGAATTTGGAGATTAAATGACCTGAAGACAATCCTCAGGTTCCTTTCTCCCATATTATGCCCACAAAGATCATGTAAAATCAGAGAGAACCCTACACACACAATTCAAGCCTGGAGGTGATCTCAGTCTTTTGTTTTCAGCAGGGGAGTAGAAGGAATCTCAATTCTGATACATGTGATCCTAGATGTAATTGTAAAAATAATTCATGTCTCTGTATCTCAGGGATTTTGTCTTTTCCCATCAGTAGCTGCTAAGAGTCTATTCATAGGGACTTCATATTTCCATGTTTCCGTATCACACTTTGGAGATGCAAGAATCACTCCAGGCTGTCATTGTCCTCATAGGTAAGTGGCATTGTAGATAGAGAGAGAGCTGGGCCTGGCATCAGGAAGACCTGACTTAAAATAAAGCTTCAGATACTTGGCAGCTATATGACTCTGGGCAGGTGACTTAACCTGTATCTGCCTCAATTTTCTTATATGCAAGATGGGAATAAAAATGGCTCCCATTTCCTAGTGTAGTTGTAAAAATCAAATGAGATAATATTTGTAAGTCATTTGCAGACCTTAAAGTACTATATAAAGGCTAACTACAACCATGACTAAGACCACTAAGACCACCACCACCACCACTATTACTTCTTTTCTCCTAACTTTAGGATGAGAGGAGCTGAAATCTGTTTAATCCAGTTTGCTTTGTGACTGGGATATCTATGACATTTTTTTTTTTTGGCTAGGCAATGGGGTTAAGTGACTTGCCCAGGGTCACAGAGCTAGTAAGTGTCAAGTGTCTGAGGCCAGTTTTGAACTCAGGTCCTTCTGACTCCAGGGCCGGTGCTCTATCCACTGTACCACCTAGCTGCACCCCCTTTTTTAAACAGTTTACATTATTTTATTCGGTCCTCCTGATACTTCTCAACAGTATACAGAAAAAGTATTATCGTCTATTATTGCCAATTTACAAATGGACAAAGAAAGAACATGAGGGAAATTGAGTGACTCTAAAGGCAAAAAGTAACTAAGAAGCAAAGCCAGATTTGAATATACATCTTCTAACTCCATCCAAATTAATGTCTATTTCTATTACACAGGATTATCATCTCTGGGGACTGAATGCTATGGAAAAAATTGAAAGCCTTGGAAAAGTAATATTATAATTGCATATCAAAATACATCAGGCTTTAACAAAGTCTTTGTCTATAACTTCTTAAATGAAATGGTAAAATGTGGGCTGGATGACAACACAATTAGATAGTTTCAGAAACATTGGAAGATCCAAAGATATTTTGATTAATGGATGAATATCAGGCTAAAGTATGGTATTTCTAATGGCATACTATAGGATTAGGATCAAAGGAGACCAGGATTTTAATCATAGTTTTGTTACATCACAATGGTGAGACCTTTGCCAAGTTACTCTCAGCTTCAATTTCCTTTTCTATAAAATGATAAAAGATGGACTAACTGACTTAAAAGGTCTCTTTTATCTAGTATGGTACAGGAAAATATCTAGTGACTTCCCTCACGCCATCCCAAATAGTACCCACTGCATACTTTTTAATTTTAATCTAGGGGCAGCTAGGTGGTGCAATGGATAGAGCACCAGCCCTGAAGTCAAGAGGACCTGAGTTCAAATCCGGCCTCAGACCAAACACTTGACACTTACTAGCTGTGTGACCCTGGGCAGGTCACTTAACCCCAATTGCCTAAAAAAAAAAAAAACCCTACAAAAAATTTTTAATCTGCATTATTAACATTCTATATCACTTTCTTAAGTCTAACAGGGGTGGTAAACCTGTGCCCTCAAGGCCCTATGTGACCCTCCAAGTCTTCAAGGTCCTTTGACTAAATCCAAACTTCACAGTACAAATCTGCAAGTTCTCCACCCCTGGTCTAGAAATTAAATAAACCATTGATTTGCAATTTTTGTCAATTTTTCGAGCAATAAATGCTCACTCTGGAAATTTAACAATTGACTACAGTATGAGTTGGCACCAGCACACATTTCATCCCTAAATTTATGATCTCCTACATATCTAAGGCACCTTAGAAGTAATTTAATCCAACCTTTTTAATTGTTAAAAAATTATTTTATTTAATTTCCTATTTCCATGAAAAAAATGTTTAAATAGCCATTAAAAAACTTTTGAGTTCCAAACTCTCTCCCTACTTCTCTTCTCCTTGAGAAGGTAAGTAATTTAATAACAATTTTACATGTGAAGTCATATAAAATATATTTCCAAATTAGCCATTTTGCAAGAGAAAATACAAATAAAATAAAAAGAAAGTTTAAAAAAAGTATGATTTAGTCTGCATTTAGAGTTCAGCAGTTCTCTTTCTGAATATGGATCACGTTTTTCCTCATGGGGTTTTTGGAATCATTGGATTCATATGCTTTCTAGTGTTTTAACAGGAATGACAATAGCTTTTTCTCCATTTATTGAGATAATCATACAATTTTTTATTAATATGGTCCATTATGCTGATAGTTTCCCTAATATTGAACCAGCCCTATGTTCATAGCATGAATTCCTGCTGGTCATAGTGTATGGTCTTTGTGATATGTTGCTGT
Organism: Vombatus ursinus; assembly: GCF_900497805.2. Classification (NCBI taxonomy): domain Eukaryota; kingdom Metazoa; phylum Chordata; class Mammalia; order Diprotodontia; family Vombatidae; genus Vombatus; species Vombatus ursinus. The sequence goes on from NW_020954596.1 coordinate 40,412,016, forward strand.
AATCTCCTTGCTAGTATTTCATTTAGATTTTTTACATTCATATTCATTAAGGAAATTGGTCTTTCTTTCTCTGTTTTTACTCTCTCTGGCTTATATATCCAAACCATATTTGTGTCATAAAAGAAATTTGGTAGGACTCCTCCTTTACTAATTTTTTCCCCCAAACAGACTTTTAATTTTAAAAGTGAGAAAACTGAGATATAGAGTAGATAAATGATTTGTCTTGTGTCACATGGGTTACAAGTGCCTCAGTTAGGTTTAAAAGTCATTTTCTTTGCCTTGAAGTCCAACATCCAAAACCTTTGTCTTTTATCCACTGACACATCATACTCCACAGGAGCATGCAGTGTCCCTTTTTTATTAAATATTTATTTCATTGATTTGAATGAAGGCATAGAGTGCACAAAAGTAAAAATTTTAGTTGGATGAAAAAAGAATTGAAAAAATGGACTAGTCATTTTGTGATCTAAGTTTGATGAAATTAATTACAATAGTGATAAAAATGTTAAGTACTGTGTTTAGGTTTTTAAAAAAATCAACTTCTTTAGTATAGGATTGGGAAATGTGGCTAGGTTCATGTGAACAAGTCCTGGTGGATTTTACTTTAAATCAAGTTTAATGTCAATCAGGAATATGATGTCATCAGAAAAAAAAAAGTGATTCTAAACTGCTTAATGTCCAGATCAGACAAAGTGATGATCAGTAACATTCTCTATTGGCAAGTACATTGATGGAGGATTCTGAAATCTACTAAGCTCATTTTAAGAAAAAAACATTGACAAGTTGGAGAACATTCATGATGAAGAAAGGCACTCTACTCAAACATATCTTATGAGGCAAGGTGGAAGGCATGGGATATTTAGTGGAGAACAGAAATTAATATATGCTATTTGCTTTTAAAGATTTGAAATGTTATCATGTCTAGGAGGGACTAAAGGGGATCCCCTTTAGGGAGAGGGGGGAGAAAAAAGGGAAAGAGGAAATGATGTAAAGAGAAAGGAGAGAGAGAAAGTTAGAGGGAAGATATTGCTGGACCTACCAGAAAGGTCTCAAAGAGAAGATGATAAAGGTAACTAGAATTTAAATAACTCTTTAAGGTTTGTAAAGCCTCAATAGCAAACCTTATTGTCTTATGTGATCCCCATAGCAACCCTCTAAGGAAAGTGCTTTGCTAGAAGAGATTGAAGAAAGGGTACTCAAAAATCAGGAGCAATTTTTGAGACTAGATAGTTACTTTCTTACAGCCAAGTTACATGTCAATATCTTCTTTCTAACTATCTATATCTTGCCCTTGATACCACCTGGAGGTTGGAGGAAGTATTATGCATTCTGAATTTCAAGTTTAATACCCCTTCTGAAGACCAGAGGGGTTTTAACTAGTTGGAGGTTTCCCTAACCAGCATTTCAAAAAGCAAAAGAGATTTGAATGTATTATCAACAAAAATACTATCTCTTCAATCTACTCACAGGATTCGTTGCTACCCATTTTTCCACAGATTTACTGTTCTGGTAGGAACTTATTTTTGGGGGGGAAGTGAAGTAATGATACTCTCCATTCTGCATAACTAGAAGGTTTACAGTTCATATTTGCAGTAATAGTTACCCAGGTAGGCTCCTAACATCCCCTTTTTAATTTTGTTATCATAAGATAGACTCTTTTTTATTTTAAATTTATTTATTTTTAGTTTTCAACATTCACTTCCACAAGATTTTGAGTTCCAAATTTTCTCCCCATCTCATACTTCTCCCCACCCCAAGATGGCATGCATTCTGTATACCCCTTCCCCTAATCAGCCCTCCCTTCTATCTTTCTTCCCCCCTTCTCTTATCCCCTTCCCCTTCTATTTTCCTGTTGGGCAGGTTAGATTTCTACACCCCATTTCCTATATTTCTTATTTCCCCGTTGCACGTAAAAACAATTTTTAACATTCATTTTTAAAACTTTGAGTTCCAAATTCTTTCCCTCCCTCCCTGCCCACCCAACCTCATTGAGAAGACAAGCAATTCAATACAGATTATACATGTGTAGTCATGCAAAACACTTCCATAGTAGTCATGTTGTAAAAAACTAAGTATATTTTCCTTCATCCTATCCTGCCCTCCATTTATTTTATTCTCTCTTTTGACCCTGTCCCTCCTCAGAAGTGTTTGCTTGTTATTACCCCCTGCCCCAATCTGCCCTCCCCTCTATCATCCCTCTGTTCTTTTGTCCCCTTCTCCCCCTATTTTCCTGTAGGGTAAGATAGAGTTCCATACTCAACTGAGTGTGTTTGTTATTCCCTCCTTAAGCCAAATCCAATGAGAATAACATTCACTCATTCCCTCTCAACTTCCCCTATTTCCCCTCCACTGTAAAAGGCTTTTCTTGTTTGTTTTATATGAGATAATTTACCCCATTCTACCTCTCCCTTTCTCCTTCTCCCAGTTTAACCCTCTCTCAACCCTTAATTTTATTCTCCAGATATCATCCCTTCATCTTCAACTCACCCTGTGCCCTCTATCTATCTATTTATCTAGATATATCTATAGATATAGATATATACATATAATTTTTCCCTCCAACTACCCTAATACTAACAAAGGTCTCATGAGTTACAAATATCATCTTTTCCTGCAGGAATGTAAACAGTTCAACCTCATTAAGTCTCTTATGATTTCTCTTTCCTGTTTAACTTTTCATGTTTCATTTGAGTCTTGTATTTGAAAGTAAAATTTTCTGTTCAGCTCTGGTCTTTTCATCATAAATGCTTGAAAGTCCCCTATTTTGATGAATGACCATTTTTTCCCCTGAAAGATTATACCCAGTTTTTCTGGGTAGGTGATTCTTGGTTGTAATACTATCTCCTTTGCCCTCCGGAATATTATATTCCGAGCCCTGTGGTCCCTTAATGTAGAAGTTGCTAAATCTTATAATATCCTGATTGTGTTTCCACAATACTTGAATTGTTTCTTTCTGGTTGCTTGTAATATTTTCTCCTTGACCTGGGAACTCTGGAATTTGGCTACAATATTCCTAGGAGTTTTCTTTTGGGAATCTCTTTCAGGAGGTGATCAGTGGATTCTTTCAATTTCTATTTCTGGTTCTAAAATATCAGGGCAGTTTTCCTTGATCATTTCTTGAAAGATGATGTCTAGACTCTTTTTTTGATCATGGCTTTCAGATAGTTCAATAATTTTTAAATTATCTCTTCTGGATCTATTTCCCAGGTCAGTTGTTTTTCCAATGAGATATTTCACATTGTTTTCTATTTTTTCATTCTTTTGGATTTGTTTTAGTGTCTTCATTTCTCATAAAGTCACTATCTTTTATTTTTTATTTTATTTTATATTTTATTATGCTCCATTCTAATTTTTAAGGAAGTATTTTCTTCAGTAAGCTTTTGGACTTCCTTTTCCATTTGGTCAATTTTCAGTTTTGCTTTTTAGGGCATTCTTTTCCTCATTGGATTTTTGGACCTCTTTTGCCATTTGAATGAAGTTATTTTTTAAGGTGTTATTTTCTTCAGTATTTTTCTGGGTCTCCGTTAGCAAGCTATTGACTTGTTTTTCATGATTTTCTTCCATCACTTTCATTTTTCTTCCCAGTTTTTCCTCCACTTCTCTTCCTTGTTTCTCCAAACTCCTTTTTGAGCTTTTCCATGAACTGAGACTGATTCATATTTTTCTTGGAGTCTTTGGATGTAGGAGCTTTGACTTTATTGTCTTCTTCTGGTTGTATGTTTTGGTCTTCTTTGGTAAAGAAGAAAGATTCTACAGTGACTTTTTTTTGGACCTTTGTTTATTTGTGATCCCAGCCAATTGCTTGAGTTTTAAACTCTTTGTTAAGGTAAGGTTCTGCTTCCAGTGTGGAGAATGTACTGTCCCAGGGCTTCAGGGGTTTTTTCCAGCTGTTTTCAGAGATACTTGTAGGGACCTGTAAATTTTCAGTTCTCCCAAGGTGGTATGATAAGGGGTAAGGTGTTTACTTCTTTCCTGGCCTGTGCTCTGATCTATGAGTGACCGCAAGCACTCTTTTCTGCCTTGGAACTGTGAGGAGGATTTCCTCTCTACCACCACAAGCTCCACCATGTCAGCACTCCTTCTCGCCCCAGGACCACCACCCAGAACTATGACCCAGATCTAAGCACAGGTAAAGCAAGAGAATCCTGCACCAGCAAAGAGATCTCTGCAATCCCCCTCTGATCAGCCATTCGATTCCCCCTCAGTCTGTGGGCCAGAAGCTCCAGAAACAGCTGCTGCCCTGGGCCAAGCTCAGGGACTGGGGCTGGGACCATGCTCCTCTCTCTCACTTCGGTCACACACATTTCCCACTGACCTTCTAAGTTTTCTTTGGCATTTGTGGCTTGAGAGGTCTGGAAACCGCCACAGCTGCCCGTGATTCAGTCCTCTGAGACCTGCTCCAGGTTCACTGAGGCCTATTCTGCCAGTGTGCCCATGCTGAACTGCACTCCTCTTCCCGCCTGGCGCTATATACCTTTCTAATCAACCATCCAGACTGTCTTGGGCTGTAAATTTGTTTCACTCTGCCCTTTTGTAGGTTCTGCTGCTTTAGAATTTGTTTAGAGTAATTTTTATAGGTATTTGGAGGAGTTTGGGGGAGAGCTCAAGCAAGTCACTGCTTTTACTCCGCCATCTTGGCTCCGCACCCTCCATAAGATAGACTCTTAATTTGCCTGTTTGCAATTCAACCCATATGATTATTATTAATTGTTTGTTTTCTTTTCAAAACAGGCATTAGTTATTTTAGGGTGACCTTATAGAAACACTGATCTTTCACTGCTTAATATAATTTCATTAAAGACTAATGTAATTTTAGCATACTTCTCATTATTATAGATTGCAAATCTACATGAGCAGGACATACATTTTTATGTGGAAGAAAGTGTTGCACAGAGTATTAAAGGTCAAGATAAGACAATTAGGTAGGCAAGACTTAATACTTGGTCACTTGAAGGATTTAATCAAATTAATTACTAAGGGGAACACTAGATCACAATGTATTTCATAATTGATAAAGTAAGGCGAAGAAGAGAAGATACATTTTTTGTGCAACATTGAGTCAACATAGAAAGTCCATGACTCCAAGAAAGCATTGAGGTCAACATTGCAAATAATTACATTTGTATATATGCTAAAGAAAGGACAATTCAATTTCAGCTTTTAGGGCAGTAACTGATTCATTCAGGGGTCAGAATGGAATGCTGTTCTGAAAGGCACTGAATCGCCTCAGTGCATCCCATACACTGTATATTATCTTTATAGCTAAGGAGCCCTTGATATTTTTAAGACTGCTGTTATTTATTTTTGTGCTTCAGCCTCAGAAAACTAAAGAATGTATTATATACTATACTTGTCCTAAGCTCCTCATTCATTTTATCTTCTTCCCTTTTTTTTTTTTTTGTTTGTTCGTATGTGTAAAACATCTGTTTGGAACTGTCCCTTTCAAGATGTGAAAGTATTCTTCTCAACATTTTTTTTTTCCTTTTTCGCAATATCAGTAAACTAGGTCAGGCGATATGTGAGTACCAGTGGTGAAAGGAGCTGAATAAGATTGCCCAGAGACTTTTGCAATTTTGGTTCTGAAGGCTTGTCTACACTGCTGAATAGAGGCTTTCAACAAGGAGTAAAAAACACAGTTCTATTGTAGGGCCCTAAATTGTGTGCACTGGCCTAAACCGAAACATTATAATTCAAATACCCATACCCTGGCAGTCGAGTGTGTGAGACTGAAAAATGAACACTATTAAGGAATATAGTGTGACATATTTATCCTCACCTAGGTGGCTAATACAGCTGTGTCTTGGGTGTATAGTATTAGTCTCTGTTGAGCTTCTGAAGGGGGAAAACTTCTGGGAGGAGCAGGACAAAGCACCAGTATCTTGGTGAAAAAAACTGTTTGTTGATTTTATGTCATTGGAAGTTCAAACTTCCAACTTCCATTCCTTTAGGGAAGACAGAAGAAAGGGGGGGGAAAGATAGAAAGGCTTATCAGAGATGAATTTAATTACTCAAGACTTTATTTATATCCAATATTGCACAACTGTTGAAAAATGAGCTGATGTTAGAAGGAGAAATGAGTCATGCCCAGTGAAACAAGAAATAATGTTTGACTAACTGGAGCCCAACAGAAATGTAGATTTGAGGCTAAAGATGCAATCTCAGGACTGTGTCTACAAAGGCAACAAATCTTGGAGAGGTGAACCATAATGCCATGAATTTGACAGCTGTGGAAGACTAAACTGGATAATTCAAGCCAAGCAACCCACTTTGCTTTATCTTAAGTGTTTAGATAAGTTCCCTTAATTACTTACCTACACCATCTGCCCTAATTCTTTGTTTCATTTAGACTTCTCTCTCATAGGCAAAGCTGTTTTGTTGCATAATAGAGATCTATATTATATTAAATCTATATTATATTAAGACAATAGAAATGGCACCATTGAAAATAAGGCAAGAGGAAAGTTTCATCCATTTTATTAACTACTTTTCTTTATTTTTCTAAATATCATTTAGGAGGTGCTAGTTCAAAGGAGGAACTCTAATCCTATAGCTTTAATGGAGAAAATATCATAGGAAATAGTTGTGAAGATTAGAAATAGGAAAGAAAAACAGAAGACTATAGCTGCCTATCTCCAGAAAGTTATAGCTATAAGTTGAAAATGGGAAGGACTTCAGAGGTAATTAAGACAAAACTTATCCCAGAGCACTTTAAGATTCTTGCCCTAGGATTGTGTAGTTTTTGATATTAATTTTTTTGTTGCAGCATAAGTTTATGACTTTTGACATTTGGAAAATTTTGAAATGCAGCAAAATAGGGATAACATTAAAAGTTCTACTGAGGACATAAAAACATGCAAATGAGAATATGCAAATAGAGGCAGTTCCCATCACAAACATTCAAAAATTGCAGATAACCAAACTGGGTTTCAAACTTTCAAACTAAGAAAATAGGTCAGAATCATAGGCAGGGTGTACCTGTCTGAGATATCTTTCCAGCATTTGAATCGTTCAAGTTTTAATACTGAATGTGGTTACAAACTATTTGCCTTTTTTAAACTCCATTTGCATCAGAAAATTTCTTCCTAACTTTCCTCCACTCCCATAAAACGCCCCAGGTAAAATGGAAGACTAAATTATCTGCAGTTTCTGAACTCAAAATGAGTTGAGCTTTTCCCATCTGTAATGTTAAACAGAACCCCCTTATTCTTTTAATATCCCTGGATTGTATTTTCAAATAGAAGAAAATAGCATTCTATTAGTAAACTTGGCTGGTATACTTTTAGAGTACTTTTAAAGGCACATAGAGAAGGAAGAAAAATGTGGAGTAAGGTTATAATTTTATGGAAGTACTAGATTTGTTTTAAGTTAAAAGTACAACTTAAAATCCATTGGACTAAATCCCATTCTTTGGAAAATCAATATTTGGGGGAGAATACTTGTTTCAAACTCATTCGAATGATTTGTAAAACATGGCTTCAGGGTATGTAATGTTTCCTGAAATAGATGAAAAAACATTTCCCTAAGAGTTACTATGAAATGGTATAACATCAAAGAGAGGTCTTTGCACAACTGTTGTAAGGAGAGCACAACTCAGTGAAAAGAATGCTGCATTTAGAGCCCGGGGACCTGGGTTCAAATCCTAGCTTTGAAACTTTGTTTTGTCACAAGTAATTAAACAAATCATGTCTCAATGTGCCTTAATAGAAGAAGGGTTTAGACTAGATGGTCTCTGACATTCTTTCTAGATCAAAATCTATAAACTTATAAACTCATACATTTAGAAATTTGGATCCTGGACAATGAAGAAAAAGGCAAAAGGTTGCTCAGATAATGCTGGGGAACATTAGTCATATATTATTCTAACCTTACACTTTTACTCTATTGCTTATGATGACTTCCTGAGGCAACCTAATTACAAAGACTTTGATGATTCCTTTCTTTTTTTCCCCCTCTCTCTGCCTCTGTTCCTTTCTCCTATTTCTGACTTAACTACCACCAAAATTAGGATGTTTTTCCTTTTTTTCCTAGAAAATTTCAAGAAGTATATCCTGGGTCAGAAGGGAATAGTACTTTCATGTTTGCCCTTCCCCAACATCTCCCTATGAAATGAATAGTGGGGAGGGTCAAGATTGTCCTATTAACCCTGGTGGTTCCAGTGGGTTCAGACTCTCAAATGGAACAAGAATGGAGAACGGATCAATAACTCAAGTTCCCATGCTCTGGGTCAAAGGTCCTTAGTTTAGAAAAGGCAAATCAATTCTGTAAGGGAGAGACCCAGGCTAGCCCTCCTTCTGCCAACCTTGAAGATCCTTAGGCATTAAAAGTGTCTGTTGTGCCTATTGCATGCTTCTGTCTAATCTTATGTCCAAATTTGTCATTAAAGAATGAAAGAAATTAAATAAAAAATAACAAAAATTACTGTAATTTGGAATAGCAAAATATAATAGATGAACCAGTCTCAGAGGAAAAAAAAAATGTTAGTTTAATTAATTAAATATGCACACAGGTTGCCATATTCCTCCACCAAATTAACCTTTTAGCTCTAGACCAGGTGGACGATGATTCCAGACCTCTAAATAGAATTTCCAGGGACAGGAAGTCACTGCTTGACTCTACCTGGTGCTAATATGAAAAAGTGTAGAAAAGTTTAAGGATCACTTCGTAAGTCACTGAGAAAATTGCTAGTTTCTAGTTGGATCATAAGAAGTAGAATATTGCTATATATTAGAAACTTGAGACTTTTATCTCAATTATTTTAAGTAGAAGTATTATATTGGGAAGGTTGCTTAAAATGCAGATCTGTATCTTTCTGCTCAGATAACATTAATGTGGCATCACCAACCTTAGTCCCATGGCTTTAGGAAGAAAATTAACAAAAATATTTTAGCTGATTGAGATTGTTGCTCTTCTATAGGTCAGCTCCTTCCCAGACTTTTTATTTTTTTTTTTGGCGAGGCATTTGGGGTTAAGTGACTTGCACCAGGCCACGCAGCTAGTGTCAAGTGTTGGAGGCAGGATTTGAACTTAGATCCTTATGCTTCTAGGGTCAGTGCTCTATTTACTGTACTACCTCACTACCCCTCTTTCCCAGATTCTTTCTTTTCCCCTCCCTGAAGAAAGTCTAGAGTCACATATGTCTTCTCTCAAAGCTGGAAGTTAGAGGAACAATGATTTCTCCTTTTCCTTGGGCGCAGAGCACAAATACCAGGCTTGAGCCCTAGGTTAAAAGTAAATCAATCAAAACATTCCAGCCCACATAAGGTATGTTGTAAGATGTCCTAATATTTTAACAAGTGAGAACAAGATTCAAGCAACCAATCATTCAAAACCTTTAGATTAAGTATTAAATGTCCTTAAATGATCTATAGTGATATTGAAAGAAAGAGTGTTTGTATTGGCTAAGAAATCTTAGCCATACCCTCTGAATCATCTATAAAATAGAAGACCAGTTCTACAAACATCTGGCACAAACTGAGGTTCTAGTAAATAGCAAATTAGGAGAAAGATTTCCAGCTAAGCCCACAGCAGAGCTGCTTGGGAAATGAGAGGGCACTTTGGTTTCTACCCTGCTTGCCTGCCTTCTTTCCCTGCTTCCCTTCCCTGGGCAAAAGGGTTCCTTGCAAGTTTCAAAGCATTGGAGTACTAGAATTGTCCCTTGGGTCAGCAAAGGCTGGTGGTAGGGTCTGCATTAGGAGCTTAGAACAGACTGGACAAAGATCCATGGCAATATGGATAGCACAGCAAAGAAGTTACAGCATACTAAGAGTAAACTATTTAAACACCCTGAAGAGAGGGAAAATAATCTCTTCTATCTACTATCCCTGTTTGATCCAACTTTTCCCTAGCCTCTGTATGTACTTCTGCAAGAGCATGTTACAGAAACTAAAAAACCTTTTTATTCCAACTGTTCCTAATGTACCACCTTAGTAAATATGTTTTTCTAAAAGCTAATTAAATCTGGATGAGTAATTGATAATCTACCTATAATCACAGTGGGAAGTACAAAGGTAGGAACTCTTAAGCTATGTGTTTTAAAAAATAAACTTTTCTTCCACTCAGGTTAACCCTTAGTGACCTGAGAGGAACTAATAGCCATGCTTTGGGGACTCCAACTTATCAGGAGGAGAGGAGAAGAGAGCAGAGGAGAACAGAGGGGAGAGAGACAGAGCAGAGGGAGACAGAGAGACAGACATACAGAGACAAGGACACACACTAACAGAGAAAAAAGGAGGAGGAGGAGGCTTCTATTATGTATAATATTTTCTGCAAAGTGTTGGGAGGTATAAGCCAGGATGGCATAACAGGAACTGTACTATGCCTGTTGCAAATATTATCACATGTGATCCTCACAAGAACCCTGAGATGTAGGTGTTATTTTATCCCCATTTTACAACAGAGAAAACTAAGGCAAACAGAAGTTAAGTGACTTGCCCAGGGTCACACAACTAGTTTCTGAGGTCAACTTATCTCTTGTCTCCAGCTACAGCACTCTATCCATTATGCCACTTAACTGGGAGTAAGGGCATATAAGAAATATCAAATGACATAGTCCCTGATCTGAAGAAATATACTGTCTTTTCAGTGGTAAAAGCATGAAATACAATGAGTAATAATACAAAGTACAAACATATGAGGTCAAAGGGGAGGCATTGCCTCCCACCTTCCTAAAATGCTTTAGACATATTTAAGGATGGAAAGGACAAATTTGGCTTGGGGGAATCAGAGAAAATATGACATAAAACATTCTTTGTGAGTTAAACTTTGAAAGAAGATAAGGATTGTGAAAGACAGGGATGGAGAGCAGATGCATAACTTGGATAATAGCCGGCACAGATATATGGAGGTGGGAGACTGACTGAATATCCACTTTGGCTGAAGTGTGGCTTTCATCAAGGGAAACAGTCTGAAGGGAAGTTGGAAAGGGAAATTGGAATCTGTTTATGGAGGGCCTGAAATATTGGTCTGATAAATTTGTATTATATTCTAGAGGCAATAGGGATTTACTAATTGTTGAGACAGTGATAACATCACTAGACTTGTTCCTTAGGAAGATGATTTTGATAACTGGGCACTTAACTGTGCAACTGGCTGGAGAAGGGAGAATCTTGTTTAGAGATTATGACAAGGAGGACTGTATAAACTAGATTGTAAGGAGAGAAAAAGCAGTGTTCTCTAAACCCCCTCCATGATTTCCCCCAAGAGAGCTTTTCAATGAAATCAAGGTCCTTCTGGAAACTCTTTGATGGCATACCCCCCCTTTAGCTTTTTGTTTACTAATCTCCTCAAAAACATAACACTGAGATAATATTATTACCTTAGTTTGCCCATGGCAAGGATGTGTTAACTTTCCTTTGCATTTAAAGATTTCTGCTACTTCCTAGACATCTGAACTTGAACACATTTCCACATCTCTGTGTCAATTTTAAAGCCCCTTCTTCATAATTCTCTTGCAACTGGCTGTTTGATGAGGTGCAGGCTCTCCGTTCTGTGTCCCTTCCTCCAACTACAGAACTGATCAACTATTCAAGGACTAAAGCTCAGAGTGGAGGGATGCATGGGCCACCTGCAGCACACTCTGACAGATCCTAGCTTCTCAAGTAGATTGACCTTGCACAATCTTGCCAAGCACAATCTCTTTGCATACATTTTTCATCCTAAGTAAAATATTGTCCCCGAGTTGTCAACGCTTTGTGGTCTGTCTTATGTTCAGTTACCTGCATTCTTTTATTCTGGCTACTAAGTAAGGGGGTTCACAGTTAGGTTTGTGGCTAACCACAGCAAGGCTCAGAGACATCATAGAATAATGAAAAGGGAGCAGGACCTGAGAGAGATCTTGAAACCTTCTGTCATCCCTCCTTCCCACCAAGCAGGGAAAGCAATTCCATGTGTTTGTGTGTGTCCATGGCACAGGTAGATGAAGAGAGGACAGCAGTGAGATGGAAAATAATGGGATTCTGTCATAGAGAATAGGCCTTCTCTCCTGTTAATGCTGTTGGTTTTGCTACTATAAACCACAGTGGATAAAGCACTGTGACTGGAATCACTAAGACCCAAGTTCAAATCTGTCCTCAGACACTTACTAGATTTATGACCATGAACAAGTAAGTCACTTAAACTCTCTAAGCCTCAGTTTTCCCTATTCTAAAATGGGGATAATAATAGCTCCTTTCTCAAAGGGTTGTTGTGAGGATCAAATAAGATATCACATTTAGCACTTTGCAACAAAAAGGCCTATGTAAATGCTAGCTATTGTTTTAAAATTAATTTTATTTTTTAAAAAGTGATAAACATTTCTTTTCTCTCCCTTTTCTTCTACTAAAAAAAAAAAACTAAACTAAACTAAACGCCACCTTTGTAATTCTATTGTTTTGTGAAGTTGAAACACAATCTTACAATGGATGGGGAGAGAGGTTGAGGATGATCCCTCAAAGCAGAGGAAAACAGTGGCAGTGGGAAGCAAGAGAGGCAAAGTTGGTTCCAGAGGACCTGGGTCCAATTCTACCTCTGCTACTTATCATTTATATGATCTTGGGCAAGTCACTTATCCCCAGTATGCCTTAGGTTAATCAGTTGTTAAATGAAGGTGTTTACTAGCTAATATCTTAGGTCCCTTGCAGTTCTGAATGTATGATCCTAGGATATGTAGGCCCCCTAACTCAGCTTTTTTATATACAGGACTAAGTATGCTGAGAATGATGTTATCCCCTACACATTGCCTATGCTTATTTTATATGGATATGAAGGAGGGGGGCCGGTGCAAGAATGCTGGATTTTATATTCAGAAGATCTTGCTTTGAACCTTAACTCTGAAACCTTCTACTTGCATAAACTTTACCTCTTGGGGGTTTACTTTCCTCATCTCTTGAATGCATTGAATTTACTGATGTTTCTTACCATTTTTATTCTCATTTTCAGGAGATATGCTTCTGACCCTGAGTATACTTTGAGTAGGATTCTTTCATGCACATGCCTGCTGTTTCCACTGTGAAATGTTCTAGCTCTAAGAAGTCCTGAAGCCGGGTAGCAGCCGCTGAGCAGGTTAGGAAGAGGAACTGCAGGGCAACATCCTGGCTCACAGCCAACCATGTCTTGTTTCTGCCTGTGGGGTGAGCATGGCTGTAGAGTTGACTGGGAGAATCGCTGATCATGGCAGATGGAGCAGCCTCTACGTGCTCCAGGCCACTTAAGAGCAGCCTAGTGCAGGGGAGGCATGTTTCCTTATGACAGTTGGCTCTCCCTGATAATCAAGATAGAAAATCAGCTTCACCCATCTAATCATCTCATGCCTCAGGGAACTTAATGAGGTGTCAATGAAAAATCCTCTGTCTCCTCCAGCTCTAAAATTCTATGATTTTATTCTTTTCCCCTCTATTCCTTTAAAGTATATACTCAGCTCATGATTTAAAATGTATCACCCAACCCCATTCGTTTGGCTATTTTTTTTAGTTGTATAAATCAACGTTATAAGAATGCATAACCAATTTACCAGCCCCCACAAATTGCTTATGAACTGGCCCTCACTTAAAGTAGTAAATAACTGAAGGCAACATTCCTTTCAACTTGCATGGCATAAATTATTACCCACCTTGAATGAGGAAGCTGTGTTGCTCTGTTTGCTGCATATGGGATGAACTGACATGAATTAGAACTTTCATTGACCCATGATGCACAAGCTACAGTATGTGGTTTAAAGAGGCATACATGATTCTTGAAATTTTATTGTATTGTTTTAATGTGTTTATGTGCGCAGGGGGTCAGTTCAGGAGCTTTATTGATAAGATTGTATCAACTTTAAAATATATATTTGCTCTTTGATCTCTTGTATCAACTAAAAGTATGAGAAAATGAAAGTGATTCAGACATCCCAGGCATGAAGGGAAATTCTCTTGTATCTGAATATCCTTCCCCACCTTCCAACCCCAACCCCATCCTTTTTCATTCAAAAAACAGCCATCTCTGTGGGAACTCCCTCAGTCAATCAATAAATGCAATCAATCAATATCTATTAAGTACCTATGTGCCAGACACTGGGAGTAGAAACACCAAGAATGAAGCAATAGCACACAATGAGTTTCCAATCCCATTAGAAGAGACAGCAAGTGCATGTATAAGCAGATGTAGAATACATGTAAAGAGAAAAAATACAAGATGGGAGGGCACTAGCAACTGGTGTAAATGGGAAAGGCTTCATGTAGAAGATGATATTTGAACTGTGTTTTGGAAGAATACAGATTCTTTGAGGTGGAATATGAGGGGAAATGTATTCCAGACGACATAGGGGGCAGGCTTCTATAAAGGCACAGAAAAGGGAGATAGAGTACTATACGTGAGAAACAAAGAGGAGGCCAATTTAGCTGGATCACAGCTCTTGCCACCGAAAGAGAATCATGACTGAATCTTACAGTCTTGGAGACTTGTCTGAAATAGAGGCAGCTAGGTCATGCAATGGATAGAGTGTGGGGTCTGGAGTAAGAAAGGGCAGAGATCAAATCTGGCCTCAACTAGTTATTAGCTGTGTGACCTTTGGCAAATTACTTAACACTTGTTTCACTTGTTTGCCTTAGTATCCCCATCTGAAAAATGGGGATAATAACAGCACCTGTTTCCCAAAGTTGTAAGATCAAATGAGATAAACTGTATTTTACCGCATAATTGTCACATGCTATTTTTTCAGTCCAAAAATTGGTTTATGACCTTTCATCACATAATCATCACATGGTATCATTCTGTTTGTCATGCTGCTTAAAAGGTAAATAGAGCAGCAACATATTCACCAGTGACACATTTATCTCTCAAGCATTGCGAGCCCTGAGCCTAGAATTCTTGTCACACATGCATTGTCAGTATTCAGTTTTAACATATATTAATGAGAATTCCCTTCATTCAAATCTTGCACCAAAGATAGCTTAGTAATAAATGATTTTTAAGTAGTACTGGCACAATTTTTTAAAGCTTTACATAATTGTAGTACCCCACCTTTTTGCAAAACAAAATTGGCATAAAGTCTGCAATGATTATGTGGCAAAATACAGCAATTGTAAAGTACTTAGCAAAGTTCTTGGTATAGAGTAAGTACAATATAAACGTTAGATGTTGATATTATATTGAGAGGGTGATTAATGTGCTCATGATAAAAGATAGTATGTATTAAAGGTAGTAAATGAACCCAGGTCTTCCTTCAAGGCCAAACCTGCCTCTCTCTGCTCTCCCATGTAGGCTGTCCAACATATTCATAGGCTACTAAGAATTTAGAGTCAGTCCCATCAGAACAAACCCATAGAGATAGGGTCAAACTAAAGTCAGATCAAATTGTTAAGTCACGATTCTCATTTGATCTGGAAGGGTAATATAATCCCTTGCTTAATCTATTTTCAAACGTATTATGTTTGTTATACTTAGATCCTAAATTCATTTATCAAAACATCTAAATTCCCTCCCTCAATACAGGTCACTACCCATTTATGTCTTCCCATCCTAGATGATTCTGGTCTATGTCCTTGTGTAGAACCCCTTACCATCTGCCTATTGTTTCTCAATCTCCTTTGCTAAATTTATGTCCCTCCCTAAAACTGAGAATATACGGCAATGTACTGCCATAGGCTCTCTTTCCTTTGTATTCTCTCTCTCAGTAGCTCCTCAAAATTTAATTATCATCTCAAGGCAAATGACTTGCAGTTGTTTGTTTTTGTTTTTGTGGTTTTTTATTTATTTATTTTGCCCATCCTTAGCCTATCTCTTAAACTCCTGTATCATCAACCACCCAGGGGACATTTCAAAGTGCATGTACCATAGGCATTTCAAATTCAACATTGCCAAACAAGGAGGACATTTTCTCTTTCATCTTCACCATTATCTTCTTTCTGGTCACCCTAGTTTTTAGCCTCAGGGTTATCCTGGCCTCTTCACTCTCCCTCACCTTTCATAGCTAATTAATAGCCAGCTCTTGGTGAATCTACCTTTACCTTATCTCTCACAACTTTTTTCTTATCTCTTCACACAGCCTCTATTCTAAGACATACTCTCATCACCTCTTATCTGGAGTATTCTATTAGTCTCCAAATTTCCCCTCTTTCCAATCTATGCCCCACATAGTAGTAAAAGTAATATTCCTAAAGCACAGGTTTGACCACATTATTCCCCTGTTTAAAAAACAAACAAAAAACCTAGTGAGTTTCTTAAAGGTTCTTGGATTGAACATATGCCATACCATTGTTCTAGACACACTTTCTCTTTTTTTTAGGTAATTGGGGTTAAGTGACTTGCCCAGGGTCACACAGCTAGTAAGGGTCAAGTGTTTAGTCTGAGGCCGGATTTGAACTCACGTCCTCCTGACTTCAGGGCCAGTGCTCTATCCACTGCACCACCTAGCTGCTCCTATACACACATTTTTAAAAAAATCATTTCAATCCCTTAACCATTTACCTTTCCAGGCTTACTGCACATTAATCTTCTTCATGAATGACACATTTCAGTCAGATTGGCCAACAGGCTATTTGTTCCTTATACAGGGCATTCCATCTCCAACACATTTGTCTTTGTACAAGCTGTCCCCAATAACAAGAATGTTCTTCTTATTTCTGCCTCTTATAATCAGCTAGGTTCCTTCAAAGTTCAGTTCATAAGGCCTTTTTCTGATTTCCTCCCACCTGCTGTTTCTTCTTCCTCCCAAATAACTTTGCATTCACTATGTATTAATTCATGTGTATAAGCTATTCCCCCTCTGTAGCGTATAATCTCCTCAAGGGAATGAAGCTGTTTCATTTTTGTCTTGGTAGCACCACCCTCCAGTCTTGACCTCCTGCCCATTAAGATCCTTTTCTGACATATATAGCCTCACAGTGCTGTCTTTCTTGAGCACAGGCCATCTTCTAAGAAATACACTACAGCTTACTTGTAGCCATTAAACATCTCTCCATTCCCCTTTAGGTCACTCACATATTAAGAATTAAATAATTCTCAGAGTTTCTGATTTTCTAAGATTTACAAGCATAGAACATGTCTGGGGAAACATGATTTGTCTGCCTACTGGGAAGTAGCTTCAGATTGTCTTACAACAAAACAAAAACATTGGACAGTTTCTCAAGTGGAATCCAACCTACTCTCTTCCTTTTTTTAAATCTCAGCCCAACTCATTATCTGTATGCAGAGGCTATTCCAAATAAAGAGGGTACTCTAAAAGTCTTGAGGCACGTTTAAGCTTTAAAACTTACATACAGGATACCCTATATGTTGTTCAATTCTAAATGACTTGCCCAGGGTTACACAGCTAGTAAGTGTCTGAGACTAGACTTGAACTCAGGAAGATGTATCTCCCTGAATCCAGGCCTGGCTCTCTATCCACTGCATCACCTAGCTGCCCTGTATGTACTGACATACTAATTCGATAGACTGTCCATCCAACTGTATGTCATAATCTGGACAGTAAGCATTTATATTCATTAAGTTTTTCCATGTATAAATTGTTAGGCCAAACTCTTGATTAATTATAACTTTCACTAAGGATGTTTTATGATATTCTAACATTTTATATAATTATCACAAAATTATCTATGAACATGAACATCTGAGGGACCTAACTATCTATTTGAGACCCATTCATTTGGCGTAACACAAAATTTGTTTTTAATAATTGAAAAACCTTTTTTGGAAGAATACATTCAACAATAAATATTTCTTTATGGCCTATGTATGAGGCATTGTTTTATATATCCCTTCTTTGGTATTAATAATCAGAAGTTTACTAAGTATTGTATTTGCAAAGAGATTTTTTTCAAAAGATTTTTCATGTTCTTAACATGTACACAAGACACTGTTGAGAATAACCTTTTAAGACTAGGTTAGGAGGGAGAACATTACTCTAACCATGGGGCATATTCTAGGCATTATTCTAGTCAATACAAATGTAGACTGGAGATGGAGTATTGAATGTGAGGAACAACAAGTAGGATACCATAGGAAAGGCCCAAGTTGTGAAGAGTTTTAACTCTCAGAGGACTTATATATGATTCTAGGAGTAATAGACAGTCAGAGTTTACTGAGTGTGGGTTAAATGGTGAGGGGTAAGATGGTCAGAATTATGTTTTAGGAAAAAATTACTTTTTCCATTATGTGAAAGGTGGGTTGTATTGATAAAGAGACTTAAGGCAAAAAGTACAGTTAGAAAGTCATTGCAATGGTCCAGGAGAGAGATGATAAGTAGGGTGGTGATTGTATGAGTGGAGAGGTCATGGTTTTTCAAGGTATTATTTTTTTCCTCTACTTGGTAAGGTAAATAGGATATGACAATTTATCACTGGATTACTGATTACTGGGATGTAAATCCAATGTTGTGTTGTGGACTTTCATAAGGCAAAACTATAAGAAATGAGAGGAAAATACATAATTAGTGCCAATAAAAAATATTAACTGAATTTGATGGCTAATCAAAAATTAAAAGTTTATACCAGAAGCCAAATTTTGTGATTTTATGTATTTTGCGTAGTTTTTTTTTTAAATTTATAAGGGAAGAAAAAATAACCAACTTAAAAAAATGAAAAGTATATTTTTTCACAGCCATTTTTATCGGTCGAAACATTATATTTTACTTCTGTGAGGGGACAAAAATAATTCTCCAAAGCCTTATGAATAGACATTTCACATTTTTACATTTCAACTCTAAATGTCTTTAAATGAATTTATGATGCAAACTTAGACAAAACTTCAACTCCTTGACTAATGTATCAAATGGATGAACGATTTGCATTATTAGACTATGACTAACTATATGGCTAAATGCTACAATAAGACAGACTATAAAATTTAAACATTTTCTTGAGGCTAAACTTTTATTAAAAAAATAAAGTTAGCAAGTAGTGAGATACTCAGGATTAAATAAAGGCCATTCAGCCCATCAAGGGTCATTTCCGTTTCAAATCTAGAATTCCTCTGGATACCATCCATTTTCAGAATGAACCCAGTAATGTCTCTGTAACCTTGCTGGTTGGCCAACTTACATATTTATAACCTTCTTGCAAAGTCTGTTTTTCATACATCCCGGAAGTTTTATTTGCCTATTAAAGAAAAAAAAAATTGAGTTTGTCTGTTTTACATTTGGAACTAGTTTCAAGTTTAGTAGCTTGAATAGTAAAGATGACATAGTTGTCAGGTTCTTTGTAGGTTGGATATAATTTGAAAAACAAACCTATCGCAACCAACTTGATAGTCTCTCAAAGGATGTATTTGGAGCGGAGATTTTGGCTGAAATATTTTCAAATGGAGTCATTGGAAAAGTTCTTTATAAAGTGTGTTAACATCTGTATCTGATTTTGAGTTTTGTCAAAGAATAGATGTAGAAAATTAAATTGAGTTAAGGAGAAAAATCCTTAATGTCCATGATACTCTTTTGCCTTTCAGGGAAATGATGTGAAAGGCATTCAATGTTTAATTATTATTCAAGAATGAATCTTTATTTTCTAGTATGTTTCTGCATATTGGCACCACCTCTTAATCTAGGCAGTGAGAGTAGGACAGGGATGTAGATCATCATTTTTTAGTTTCTAAGTTTTACATGTTAAGAAACAGGAGTAAGATGCTACAAATAAAATAGCTTCTATCTTCTTTCTGATTTAAACAATCTCTTGAAAAATTAGTCTCTGATCTTGTTACTTCATATATTTTCTTGGATCACTAACTGGTAGATAACTTTTTCCTCCCTTTCATGGGAAATTAAAGTTTGGATTGAATAATTTTTGTTTTGTATTATGGCCCAGGTCCAAAGGCCTCCAGAGGAAATAAACCAATCTTCATAACAATCAATAAGTCATATATTCAGTTTCAGGATATTGGAAACTCTAGGAATTGCTTGATCAGCTGTTCTGTGCATTGTGATCATTGCTCATAAAAACCATCCATCAACATGTATGAGCTGACAGAGAAGACCCTTCTAAGGAGAAATCTCGTTTCTTTCTTTGGAAGTATTTCAGGAGCAAAATCTTAAAGATTTCTTTACTTGCATTGTATAATGTCTAGCACCTGATAATAATTCTTTCCACTTTGAGCAAAATAACCTAGTAATAACACACAAAAAAATGTAACCAATTTTATACTTTTTCAGAGATCCCTCAGAATTTTCTGATTCCAGCATGATTATCTCTTTGTGAAAAATCAACTCTGCATCCTTCCCAGGGCACAAGCAAAGAATATAGCCCAACCACACAAGAATCAGTTTGGGACTTCTCCATTATAAAGCTTTCCGTTATAGAAATGATCATGGAACAACTTGTAAAGCTTTCCCTACTCATCTCTCCTTCCTGGTTTCCTTTAAGTCCCAGCTAAATCCTTTCCTGGCTCACCCTTAATTCTAGTGTCTTCCCTCTATTAATAAGTTTCAATTTATCCCATGTATAGCTTATTTGTATCTAGTTGTATTCTCTCTCCCCCTTTATACTGCGAGGTCCCTCAGAACAAGAAATGTCTTTTGCCTTTCTTTTTATTTCCAGTGCTTAATGCTGTTCCTGGCACATAGTAGGCACTTAATAAATGCGAATTTACTGACTGTGTCCATATGTTCTCAAATTCCAATTCATTGTTTCCACATTGTTTTATAAAAATATGACTGAACAGCTCGATTTAATTCAACAATCAAAAACAAGAAAATTTAAGTTTCTGCTCTCAAGAAGCAAATTTTCTATTTAAGAGTTAAGATCCTAAAGGGTAGCTAGATTAACAAATCAATTCAATAAACACTTATCAATCACCTACTATATGTCAGGCACTGTGCTACTGGTGATACTGGTGATTCAAGAGGCCTTCCCCTCAAAAAGTTTACTATCTAATGGGGGAAGAAAACACAAGAGGAAGCAGGAAAGAGGGTGGGGGAACCAGATGGTATCCAGCACCAGAGCTCTCTTATCTCATGGAGTTGAGACCAAGAAGAGATGCAGATGTGAAGTGGAGTGAGCTTCAAAGTCCATTATTTATCAAGAAAGGCTTTGGGTAGATTTTTGTACTCCATCCTCCAACCTAAGGAGAGAGGAAGATGAAGAAGTAGGGAAGGCATTGAGTATATCCTAAGTCAACATAATGAGGAAATTTCTGATATTTTAGCAATCAGAAGGTCTGGATTTTAGTTCACTTTGATACTTAGTTTTCATGGCTGTGATAGTTGAAAATGAGAACCCAACAAGATATTCATATGCAGAAGGAAGAAATTCCTCATCAGCTGTACCTAGTAAATCGTGATTCTCATCCATCAACTATGCAAAAGTTTTTGCAGAAATTCTGCTAGTAAATTTCTATATTCCTTGATATTAATAAAACATTATTGAGACCTAATTGGGAAATGTTGCATTTTTATATTTTAGCAAATATATTCAAAACCCAATGATACATTTCATTTAGATTTTAAATGGGTAGAAAATTCTGTTTCAAAGACCTTTAAAGCATGCAGATATTTTTGTCAGATTTAAAATTTAAGTATGCAAAAAAGAGTATTATGTATACAAATGAAAATATTTTCATAAGTTACACATTTCAGTAACCTAGAGAAGAGAGAATAACTAACCAGGAGGGGGAGAAGGTGGTTATCAGTGTCAAAAGCTGCATAGGGTTCAAGAAGGATGAGGACTGACAATATTTCACATTACTGGTAACTTTGAAGACAGCAATTTTAGTTGAGTCCTTATATCAAAAATGATGAGGAATTTGAGAAGATGCAAAAATGGAAGGATGGTGGTGACCTTGATAGAAATAGGAAAGATTAAATGAAGAATGTGTTTAGAGTGAAAAATAACAAATGAAATCTGGAATGCAGATCTCAACCCATTATTGCCTCTTCTTCCTGTGCAGCTCACTATAGCCTACCAAAATTGAAAAGAAATGGGGTGGGAGTGAGATAAGGCTTCTTATCCTCTTCTCTATAGGATGATCTTAGGCTATAAGTTCACAGGGTGTAGGGGAGGGGTAGGGAACCTGAATCCTTGAAGCCACATGTGGCCTTCTAGGTCCTCGGGTGCAGCCTTTTGACTAAGTGCAAGTTTTACCAAAGGGGATTTGTTCTGTAAAATTTGGATTCAGTCAAAGGGTCACACTTCAGAACCTAGAGGGACACATGTGGGCTTGAGGCCCTAGGTTCACCAATCCTGGTGCAAGGGATTCCCCTAGGACACCTGCACCACATCTACAGGTACCTGGGTCTTAATGTGCTCTCAGCTGCTGATGCTCAGACAAAGGGAGATGTGGGGGATTTGCATAGGCACCTTGAAGTTAATATTATGTTTTTATTTTTGTGTTTTTGGTAAATTGTGTTTTCTTTTTCATTTCAAGTGGGCATTTTACTCATGACTGACAGCTATTGTACTCAACCAGTCACTTAATTTAAAAAAAATGGTTTGAGGATTAGTAGCTTTATATCTGTCCACATTTGAAGCCTAATTCTGCTAAGAATCTCCTTTTTAAAGATAACCATTGCATTTTTGTTTAAAAAATTCAGTATTATTTAGGAGATGACTACCAACTCTTCTTACTACACTCACTTGCCTAATCTTGGATATCTAGCTTTAAAAAAGACTAGTCTTCCTTTTTTTCCATTAAACACCTACAATGGTGCCTGACCTGAAAAAAAGTTTATATTCTACCTGAAGGAAACAGATGCACACAGAAAAATAAATACAAAATATTTTCAGTGAGGGACCCACAGTCGACAAAACTCTCAACCTACATAGACTTTGTCCAATCTTGGGGCTGACCCAGGAATGCAATTTGTCTTTGGCTCAATGCTTCCATCCAGAGATTACTCTGGGAAAATCTCCAAATGTAGGTAAAGTGTTGTATAAAGTGTTTTCACAAATGTGAATAAAAGGGGCACATAGCTCCTGTACAAACTTTCAAGGCAATAAATCCATATTAGGTAGAATATGGTTTTTATTCCATCCTAAAGAATTAATCATAACTTTTAATATTTTCCTAAAACAACACAACGAGGTAGGTAGTAGAAATATTATTATCCCCATTTTGCAAATTAGGAGACTGAGGTAAAATGGCTTGCCCATAGTTATAGAGCTATTAAGCATATGTGCCAGATGTTTTACTCAAGCACAGTTTTTCTGATTCTAAGACTTCTTTCCTCTGCTACACAATGTCCTCCAAAAGAACATAAGCTCTTGTGATGGAATACTATTGTGGTATAAGAAATGATGAGCTCAATGATTTTAGGGAAGACATGGAAAGGGGCAGCTAGGTGGCACAGTGGATAGAACACCGGCCCTGAAGTCAGGAGAACCTGAGTTCAAATTCGGCCTCAGATCAGATACTTACTAGCTATGTGACCCTGGGCAAGTCACTTAACCCCAATTGCCAAAAAAAAAAAAAGAGAGAAGACATGGAAAGACTTGCATGAAATAATGAAGTGTGAAATGAGTAGAACCAAGAGAACATTGTATATAGTAACAGCAAGATCGTTGTAAAAATGACTTTGAGAAAATGTTATTTTGATTATTATAAATACCCAAATTAACTATAAAGGACATATGAAGAAAGACACTCTTTGCATTAAGAGAAAGAACTGACAAATAGAAGTATGCATGAAATAATTTTACACATGTAGGTATACACACAGAGACATATATATGTACATATACACACATATATGCATAAATACACATTCATACATACATATACACACCTATTTGTGTCTAATGGTAGTCATCTCTAAGGCAGGGAGGAGTAAAAAAAGAAATTTACATGATAAGTTTGTTGTATATTTGAAAGGAATAGCAGGTTGTGTATAGTAGATTTGTAGTTTCATACAATCATCTTTTTTATTCTACTATGTTATGGAAATGCTTGTTTCATTCCATAAATTAAAAATTTAAAAACAAAAAAGAACATAAGCTTCTTGAGAACAGGAATTATGTCAATTTTTGTTCTTTGTCTCTGCAGTGCCTAACACAATATCCAACATTTAGTTGGTATGGAAAATGTTTGTTGATCATTTGATTTTTATCCCTCAAACAGCTGCCTAAAGAAATGTGTTTGTTGGCTAAGTAGAGTGGCACATTTATGCCTATAATACCTGCTACCATGGCAGTTGAGGCTCGCAGATTCCTTGTGCTTAGAAATTCCGAGCTATTCTGAGTTAAGCCAATCAGGTGTTTGAAAACTTTATATTAAGGTAAGAGGTTCCCCCAACAGAAGAGAGAGTTGGACCCTACAAGGAAGAAGCAGGAAAACATTTTCTTCCTCCATAAAATAGAGATAAGATTTATATGGGCCACATCTCATATGTGAGTTGATTCATTAGGCTTTATTTTTAAAGATTCTATTAACCTAATATCTTCTAAAGAGTCCCCTTCCCCCAGAAGTGGCTTGATCTATGGTAGAATAGAAGAATTTTCTCATCTGTCCTTAAAAGTTGAATGAATAAATCCATATGTAGGCATATGTTAATGAAAATTATTGACATTCTTTTCCCATCCTTTCTTGACTTGGAGCCAAGCCTGGATGTGTGACAATGAAATCTGATATGCTTTCAAGGTACATCATTTCGAATATGAGTATTGTTTCCAAATATCTTTTTGTCCTGGTACAAACTTTCTTTCTGTTGTATCTGGCAGTTACTTAAAGGTTTTCTGAGTAAGAAAATAAATAATGGTTTCTTTTCTATGCCAGCCACAAAAACATCTCTGGTCTATTCTCCCTAGGCTCAGCAAAAAAAGCCTATGTATTCCTATGGATATAATATGATGCTGTATCATTACATAGCAAATTCTTCATCTATAAGATGAAGGATAAAATTCAATGTTTCTTTTGGTCCTTTCCAACTTGGATACTAAATTATTCTCTTTCTATGGAGTTTAATGATTCAAGAAAGTGAGAAAGAATCATGATTAAGGCAGAAAGATGGAAATGGACAACAGATATTTAGATCCAAAACCTTCTCCTTGGAGGGTAGTTGACAAATGACCAAGAGGTATTTTCTCCTGTACTCTTATCCCTGGTCTTCAGAACCCACTTGTCTCTATTTTATCTGGTATTCAGGCTTCATTAAAATATGACCACAGGCTTATAGGAGCTTGACTGAATCCCTGAGGATCAAAGATACCTCACACCTATATTCTAATGGATATCCTCAGTCATTTCCTGATCTCTGCCCTTTAACCTAGCTCACATTTTAAATAAGTATTGTAGTATAATTGGTAGAATCTGACTGTCTATTCTAATCATTTTTAAACATTTCTTTTGGATATTATTTGAGGCACATCTGAATTTATGATATCACACAAATTTATATAGACTATGGTAAACTTTGGGGCTAATTTGAAAAAAAAGACCTATTACTTTGATTTATCTTATCACAGGATTTAAAAAAATCTTATCATGTTATTTTTTTAAAAATCTTATCACAGTGTCTCATTTCTTTTTCTAGAAATGTAGTACTTCCTAACAAGTTTAGGCAAAAATCTACTGGCTGAGAAAGTGTGAATGATGACACAGGAAAAAAAATGTTAAAATTGAAAGAACAGGCAAGAGGTGTGTGTGTGTGTGTGTGTGTGTGTGAATTTCTCCTCTCCCCTGGCATAGCAAACACAATATTAAGGTGGCAAATTGTGAGATGACCTAATGACCTGTCATTAGGTAGTCATTCCCCAGAAAGGAAATGACTACTATCAGAAATGTCTCTTTTAGTTAACACTGGGTAGCCCTTAATTTATCAAGTGCTTTCCTATCATTTTTATAAGCTATTGCTCACAAACACACTTTGAAGTAATTTAGTCTCACACTGATGAACTGGAAGAACAAATAAGTTGCAGTTTCTGTAGGCATGGGAGGAGCTCCTTAAAATAATCTTTTGTTCAAGATTCTTTCATTCCACAGCTAAAATTACTAAGCTTGAGGAAAAACAAAATAAAGCAAAACCTCTTTAAATTTAAACAGCTTTGACCAAATACTTGATTTCATCAAAACAGTGACAATTTGGAAATCTATGGTACATTTTCTTTAATACCCCAGAAACTTTTCAATGAGGATTCCACTAGTTATTTTTTTTTTTTTGTGATCATTCTACCTCATCTAAGCTTGAGTTTGTTCTTAACTAATCAACAGAGTGAGGTTTGCCAGAAGAAAATAAATAATGCAAGAAAATACAGGGGACATGTTTACTCTCCTTAAAAGACAGCATTTAAGTAACTGAGTTTGTGTGTAAATAAGTATAATAATAGCAAAAGGATTTTAAGGAGGAGAAAACAATTTGCTTGGATCTTAAAGTTATTTAATGTCTTTAAAAGTCAAGGGATAAAATGGGATATGATGGAAAGAATATTAGATTTAGAATCAGAAGTTTAAGATATAAGAATGTTGGCTCTAAAAGTCAATGAATCAATGTATTTCTCAAAAAAAAACTACCATATGTCACACTCAATAATTTCAATTGTTTTCTCCCAGTTAGTTTAAATATATGAGGTTTTATTATACAGACTATTTCATTGGATAGCCAAAATAATTTGAAATTTATTCCTGTTATCCATCTAGTTAAACTATAATTCTGAATATTAAATATTAGTTTTTTTTAAAATTGCACAGACTTAAGAAGCTATGGCATCTGTTTATTAACTGTATATTTTTAAATGAAGGACAAATAAAAGGGAAGGCTACCACCACTAACAAAAAAAAAAAAAAAAACAAAAAACAAACAACCTCACCTACCCCCCCAAAAAAAACATTTCCAAAGTCTTTAGTCTACCATATTGCTAAGGATACAAGAAGAGTTTACTTCCATATTTTGATGGATCTGTGTTCTCATTAATATTAGCATTCCTTTGAACAGCATAGATTATGACCCAAGAAAGCATATTCATTCTCTAAGATGATTATCCATGTCTTCTAATAACTCCTCAAGAGAGACAGAACCAAGATGGCGGAGTGAAAGCAATGACTTACTTGAGTTATCCCCAAAACCCCTCCAAATACCTGTAAAAAATGGCTCTAAACAAATTCTAGACCAGCAGAACCCACAAAAAGACAGAGTGAAAAAAATGTCTAGCCCAAGACAACCTGGATGGGTGAATAGAAAGGTCTATCTTGCCCAGCTGGGAGAGGAACATAGTTCAGCATGGGCACGCAAGAAAAACAGGCCTCAGCAAACCTGGAGCAGGCATCAGAGGACTGAACCACAGGTAGCTATGGCACTTTCCAGACTTCTCAACCCACAAATGTCAAAGACAACTTAGAAGGTCAGTAGGAAAAGTCTGTGCCTGTGGTGAGAGAGAAACGTGGCCCCAGCCCCAGCTGCAGCCCCAGGGCGGCAGCTGCTTCCAGAACTTTCAGCCCACAGACTGAGGGGGAATTGAGGGGATGATCAGAAGAGGATTGCAGGGATCCTTTGCTGGTGCTGAGTGAGGATTCCATTGCTTTGCCTGTGCTTGGATCTGGGTCACAGTTCTGGGTGGTGTTCTTGGGGTGAGGAAGAATGCTGGTGTGGTGGAGCTTATAGTGGCTGTGGAGAGGGAATACTCCTCCCAGTTCCAAGGCAGAAAAGAGTGCTTGTGGTCACTCATAGACAAGAGCACAGGCCAGGGAAAAAGTAAACAACTTGCCCCTTCTCATACCACCCTCGGAGAAGGGAAAACTTACAGATCCCTAGAAGTATCTCTGAAAATAGCTGCACAAAACCCCTGAAGCTTGGGTCAGTACATTCTCCACATTGGAAGCAGACCCCTACCTCAACAAAGAGTTTATAACTCAAGTAATTGGCTGGGATCATGAGCAAACAAGGGTGCAAAAAAAGTCAGGCCATAGAATCTTTCTTTGAAAACAAAGAAGATCAAAACATACAACCAGAAGAAGACAACAAAGTCAAAGCTCCTACATCCAAAGCCTCCACAAATCAGTCCCAGGCCATGGAAGAACACAAAAAGGATTTTGAAAAGCAAGTAAGAGAAGTAGAGGAAAAACTGGGAAAAGAAATGAGACTGATGCAAGAAAATCATAAAAAACAAGTCAACAGCTTGCTAAAGGAGACACAAAAAATACTGAAGAAAATAACACATTAAAAAAAAAAAATAGCCTAACCGAAATGGCAAAAGAGGGCCAAAAAGCCAATGGAGAGAGGAATACCTTCAAAAGCAGAATTGACCAAATGGAAAAGGAAGTCCATAAGCTCACTGAAGAAAATACTTCCTTAAAAATTAGAATGGAGCAATTGGAAGCTAGTGACTTTATGAGAAATGAAGACATTGTAAAACAAAACCAAAAGAATGAAAAAAAAAATAGAAAACAATGTGAAATATCGCATTGGAAAAACAACCGACCTGGAAAATAGACCCAGGAGAGATAACTTAAAAATTATTGGACTATCTGAAAGTCATGATCAAAAAAAGAGCCTAAACATCATCTTTCAAGAAATTATCAAGGAAAACTGTCCTAATATTTTAGAACCAGAGGGCAAAATAGAAATGGAAAGAATCCACCAATCACCTCCTGAAAGAGATCCCCAAAGGAAAACTCCTAGGAATATTGTAGCCAAATTCCAAAGTTCCCAGGTTAAAGAGAAAATATTGCAAGCAGCCAGAAAGAAACAATTCAAGTATTGTGGACACACAATCAGGATAACACAAGATTTAGCAACTTCTACATTAAGGGACTGTAGAGCTTGGAATATGATATTCCAGAGGGCAAAGGAGATAGGATTACGACCAAGAATCGCCTACCCAGCAAAACTGAGTATAATCCTACAGGGAAAAAATGGTCATTCAGTGAAATAGGGGACTTTCAAGCATTCTTGATGAAAAGACCAGAGCTGAATAGAAAAGTTGACTTTCAAATACAAGACTCAAGAGAAACATGAAGAGGTAAACAGGAAAGAGAAATCATAAGGGACTTATTAAGGTTGAGTTTTTTATATTCCTGCGTGGAAAGATGATATTTGTAACTCATGAGACTTTTGTCAGTATTAGGGTAGTTAGAGGGAAAAAACTGTATGTATGTAGATAGATAGATAGATAGATAGATAGATAGATAGATAGATAGATAGATAGATAGATAGATAGAGGGCACAAGGTAAGTTGAAGATGAATGGGTAATATCTGGAGAATAAAATTAAGGGGTGAGAGAGGATTATACTGGGAGAAGGAGAAAGGGAGAGATAGAATGGGGTAAATCATCTCACATAGAACAGACAAAAAAATGCTTTTATAGTGGAGGGGAAATGGGGGAAGGTGAGAAGGAATGAATGAATCTTATTCTCATCAGATTTAGCTTAAGGAGAGAATAACATATACACTCAATTGGGTATGGAAATCTATCTTACCCTACAGCAAAATAGGGGGGGAAGGGCACAAGAGAGTGGAGGATGATAGAGGGGAGGGCAGATTGGGGGAGGAGGTAATCAGAAGCAAACACTTCTAAGGAGGGACAGGGTCAAAAGAGAGAATAGAACAAATAGAAGTGGGATCAGATCAAGGAAAATACAGTTAGTTTTTCACAACATTACTACTATGAAAACGTTTTTCATGACTACACACGTACAACCTGTATCTTCTCAATGAGGGTAGGTGGGGAGAGAGAAAGGGAGAAAATTTGTTACCCAAAGTTTTAAAAACAAATGTTAAAAAAAAAATTTATTTTCACATGCAACTGGGAAATAAGATATACAGGCAATGGGGTATAGAAATCTATCCTACCCTACAGAAAAATTGAAGGGGAAGGGGATAAGAGAAGGGAGGGCAGAGATAGAAAGAAGGGCAGATTAGGGGAAGGGGTATTCAGAATGCATGCCATTTTGGGGTGGGGGACGGAAGAGATGGGGAAAAAATTTGGAACTCAAAATCTTGTGGAAGTGAATGTTGAAAACCAAAAATAAATAAAAAACTAAAAAACAAAACAAAACAAAAAAAACTCCTCAAAAGGCAGGTCCACCCAATATACTGAGTCTTTCTTTAAATCCCTTGACATTCCATGGATACTAGTGGATCACACAAATCGCCTGTTATCTCTTGCCCTTGCTAACTGATCCGGCCATCTCTTCCCCACAGTGGCACATAATCTTCAAAATGGCATCAAAAGAAATGATGATAAGTAAGCAAGTGGCTAGTCTGACTAATAAAATACAGTTTTGAGAATGATAAGGGATTGGTTTAATGGTATATAAAAGGGGACCCAATAGAAAGTCTTTGAAAAAAACTTTGAAAAAACTTCTGACAAATAAAGGCAGACAGTAACTGAGACAACACAAATAAATACAACACAAATGCTTATTTTCCTGGCTCACCAAAAATTTTGTAAGATTAATCTCATTCCTTCCTCTCAGGAAACCTCTTTCACAGCCTCTTTACCAAGAGCACTGGGCCCATATCAGAGAAAACAGTCTGAGAGAACTTTCTTTTGGGGGGCCTCACTCTCCGAGAACATGATTTCAAGAGACAATCGTTTCACTCTCTCCTTTTCAATCACCTCCTTTACAGCCCTGCTCTGTCAACTTCCATAAGTCATGTCTATCCCTTCCTTTCTATCCTTTCCCCCTGTTCTGTAGCCATGAAATAAAATAAAATGATATCAAGTCTACCACTATTCCTCAATAAAAGATCCTGTATAACATCACTCACCTTCCCTGAAACTTGTCAGACTGAGTGTCCCTCTAGCCACTACTCCGTTTTGTTTCTTTACATTAGAATGCATGCTCCATGAGAACAGGAACTGTTGAAGAGGAGTCTAGAAGATGGAATTTTGCCTCAAAGCCAGCAAGACCTGAGTTCAGTTTCCAATCCTGATATAGACTGGCTCTGTGACTCTTGGTGATTCACAATCTTTGAGTGCTCTTTGCATTTCTTTAGGACCATAAAATGCAAAGAAGGTGCTGATCTGCATTAGTAGAGGGGATTTTATAACCTAGAAGTTCTCTTTATCAATTAAATTATAGCTCTGGTCATTATTCAGTTCTTATTACTAAAGGTGTTTGTCCCCTGGAATGGGGAATATAGAGCACAGAGTATAAATGGAAGAGGAATTCCACAAAAGTTCAGCTCCTTATGCACTGGTATACACCAAGCCCTATAATACTGTGGAGCCTCTTAAATCAAATTTATAATCACTCAATTGAGTTTAGTCTACCTAACCAGAGATAAAAAACAAAGTAAAAGAGCATCTGTTGTCCATGTTATAATATGTAATTATGTCAGTAAACTAAAGAGTTGATGCATCAATACATATTTCTTATGCTACAAATGGAAAATTTGATGGAATTCAAGTTGAAGAGGAGTAAAAAGAAGGTTGGATTACCTTGGGCAACTTGTACAGTCCTCATGATTCTATGCTTCTTCATAAAACAAAACTCTGTATTGTAAATGTCTTCTGATAGTGCTGCATGACTTATGGAATTATAGAGTTAAAGTTAGGGAAATAAAGAATTAAAACTGAGGTCAACAGATATGTAAGTAAGCTGCCACACAAATAAAAAAATCACATATTATAAGGATCAAAGATGTCATCAGTGAGATGTATGTCAAGAAGATCACACCCCAGAAAAGATTGAATCTATTACTCAATTGACTCTTAGCAGATTATGATTAGAATGTTATTTGTATACTGTAATAGTATACTATGAAATGATAGCAATACTGTTGAAAAAAAGTATTATATCATGAGTAATTCAATCATGTAAATTTTTATAAGATTCTAGCTTGATAGTAATTTCAGACTATCTTTCCAGGATGTCACATCTAACTCAATATTGGCATTATATCAGAAAAACAATCATGTACTTTGTTATTGACTGGTTCTCATGACAAAGTCATAATGCTATATATAAGTTTAATTTCCTGATAAGAACTACTGAACATGAGCTCATCAAGAGTATGGATAAGAGAAACAAATTTAGCCACTGTAACAATTTTAAAATTACAAATTATGATGAATTTCTGGACCAGTCGTTCCGTGGAAGAACAGTGTTATCTAATTATGGAACATCAGATATACAGTATGTTTGCTACTTGATTTTTTTCAAGACCACTCAAATATGACAACTATGATATAGACAAGTTCAATGGACTAATTATCAATTGATAATGAAAGGATAATATAGTTGAAGACCATATCAATAGAAAGCTAAAAAAATTGAAAAGCAGAAGATTCTCTTCTATCTCCAAACCATTTTCCCTAGAATTTTAAATAAATGAAAAGAATTCATTGAAGCCACTGTTTAGCATTTCAGAAGGCATATTAATGTGAAAAACAAAATTTATGTCAGTGGCATTATGTGGAAAACACATTTCAAAGGATTGATTCCTACAAATAGTAAGGGTTGGCTGCCCAACTATCTGCTGCATCTTAGATTTATTCAATTCAGTAAACACCTATGTGCCAGGCACTGTGCTAATTGCTAGGGATACAAAAAGGGAGAAAGTTCCAACTAAAGAAATCTCTTCCCTCATAGAGTTTACATTTGAATGTTACTGAGACAGATAAAAGAAGCAAAGTCAGACTGTATTTGCTTCAGGGTTTGTTTGTTTTTTTTAATTGTGTAATCAGATAGTTCTAGACCCTTATCATTAAAAACATTTTAAGTATCCATAAGTCTCCTGTAATTTACTTAGGCATTCTGTGGTTTAATAACCTCCAAATATCATTCCATTAGAATTAACCATCAAAAATATATTCATGAAAAAACACATACAATAGAGTAATGGTTTTCATAAGTTTACAGATTGTAAAACAGATTAGAAAAAAGTGCTTGGATAAATCTTCAGAAGAACCTTACCTTTTGTTACTGCTTCCCTCCCCCAACCTCCAAATGAAGAGGATATATTCTCCACTAAAATCCTCCACAAAGGCTAATGGAGAGCTATCTGTGGGAAGCTTTAAAATCAGGAAAGTTTTAAATGTGGGCTTGATAATTAGATACATTTGCATACACTGCTGTAGGAACTACTTAGTTCATTACCATCATCTTATGAGTTTCTGGGCCCCATGAAATCCTAAAGATTACCTTCTAAATTCTAAAGAGAGGGTTTGTGGTCTCTATCCTTTCTACAAGTAGAGAAAGACCTATTCGAAAGAAATCTTGGATTTTTTGAACTAATGAATTTGAGAGGGGATGGATACATATTTCAGATGTTGCAAGAAAATCTCATTCCAAAATTATCAACAATACCACATTTAGAACGTATCAATATCTCCAGGCCTGACCAGACCTTTTCCAACTATAATTCTAATCAGGCACTGATGAGTTTACAGAGGAATGGGTGGGTGTTTGTTTGTGATGCTGGACCAGTCACTACACTTCCCTGGAAATCAATTTCAGGGGAGGGGGATAGGATGGACAGCTGTTGGACTAGATGATCTCCTAGGTCCCTCCTAGCATTAAATCTATATTTTTATTATTTTCCTCAATTCAAGATTTGTGGCTGTGATATACATATAGTCCTATCACCCCAAAAAAACATAGCTTTAGAAAACTCTATACCACATAGCAACAGTTGCTAGGTACGGCAGTGGTTAATGTACCAGATGAAGCTGGTTCAGTTCACTCATGTGTGGAATTTTAGACACATCCCATTTGTAATCTGTGAAGCCAGATAAAGAAGTTTACCAATTTAGAAAACCATTTGGGATAGGAAAGAATTTAGGATTTTTAAGGAATGTGCATTTCTTTTAAAAAAAAATGGCAATAACAGCCTTATACAATACTACCTTAATAATAGCACTTCAAGGTTCCAAAATACTTAATAGTTGATATAATTGGATCATTTCAATTGTGTTGATTCTATAAACACTTGTGGGACATCTTAATTGCCAAACTCATGTAACATAACCCTTTCTAAATCTGATATAATGAGGCATTAATTTTATTATACCCTTTTCAAAGGTGGTTTCTTTTGGGGAAATTCAAGAGCATAAAGAAGGATGTGTCAGGGCTTTCTCTTTCTTTTTTAATCTGTTAGATAAATATATGGAAATTCTTTCCTGGGCACAGTGAAAAGTAACTCTAGTGGGAAGAAAAGCAGAAAGAAGAAAAGGTTTAATCTACCTTTCACCCCACCTCTGACCTGATTTGTCACTGGTTTTAGGCATAAATAACTGAAACTCTAAAGACTGATTCTCCCAAACTGGAATGGATATAGACGTTTGTTTTGATACTTTTGCTGGTCCTCAGGAAGAAATAAATTAATGATCTAGGGGATGTAAAATTCAACTTCTTTCTGTTCTAGAACTTCCTTTGTACTATGGAACGTCTGTATTTCCTTTATACACACCCATCATCTAGATAGCTTTCTCTAAATTATCACTCAGCCATCACAGGCACTGCTGCATTAATTGTTTTACTCCAATGTTACTATAAGGGATTTTAAGTTAGAGACGGTTCTGAGAAATATATGATGTGTGCAGTGAGGATCATCTTATGGAGCATACTCAGTGTTGTGATTTATGATTAGAGGTGATCATGTGGAACTTTGGAGGAGGGATGCCGTGATTATTCCAGATGTAGATCTATGATCACATATGATAAAATTGTCCCTAAGACAATAAGCCCAGGGTACTTAATGAACCAGAGTACAAGAAAATGGAAAGTAAACCATCTCAAGAGAGGCAGGCTCCCCCAAAGCTTTCATGTCATCATTCAGACCTAGAAGCAGCCTTCTGAAATGCTTTATGAGATCCTTGCTACATATGGATATATGGATATATGGTATATAGACATAATAAATTTCCCATGGGAATTTAAACTATTTTTTTAGGTCCTAAGTAGTTCTTTCTATAATCTCTTCTTTGACTACGGTGGCTTATTTTTCCTCTTATCCCTTTTATGCTATTTCTCTTGGCATCTCATCAATTCCCATATAGTCAATTATCATTTCTATGTAGGTGATTCTAAGATATCTCTCTCCATTCTTAATACTTCTCCTCACTTGCAGAATTAAATTTCCAACTACCTATTAGAGATCTCTAACAAGATGTCTCAGAGAAATCTTAAATCAGTGTCCAAAACAGAATTCATTATCTTACCCTCTTTCTAATTTTCTTTTTAATTTTCCTACTACTATTGAAGGAACCACCATCCTTCTAGTCACTCAGGTTTACAATCTTAGTTGTCATCCTAGACTCATGTTTCAAACTGACCCCACCCTCGTATATTAAATCTGTTGTCAAGTTCTATTGTTTTTACCTTTGTAACATTTCCTATTTATTCCCTCTTTTCTTCCCTGACACTGCCACCAACCTAGTGTGTGCCATCATCACCTAATTCCAGGACTAGTGCAATAGATTTCTGGTTGGTTTCCATGCCTCAAGATCTCCTCCCTCACACCCCTGCCTCAATTCTAGTTCATCTACTACTTGGTATCAAATTGATCTTATTCAAGCACAGATATGACTGTATCAACTCCCCACCCCACCCCATGCACTCAGTAAAGCCTACCAACTTCTACAAGATACCTTCCCCAATCCCCTCAATTCTAGCGCCCTACCTCTCTGGATGTTTTATTGTTCCTACATTGATGTTTACATTGTTCCTCCCAATAGATGATGAGCTCCTTAAGAACAATGAATATCTTCTACCTTTCCTTGTACTTCAATGCTTAGTATAGTGCCTGGCATATAGGACACATTTAAGAAATGCTTGTTGATATAACAAGGATTGTTTTATTTCTAAATATGATATAAAATGCTATGAGACTTTAAAAATGAATTCTTCTTAGAAATCATCAGTAACAATAAATACCAGCAAAATAAATGAGAAAATAAAATAGTAAGTCTAGTCTCCGACTATCTGAGTATTTGTGGCAAAAAAAAAAAAAAAGACCAGACATGACTTACTGCAGGGATCCTTAACCAACTTTTACCAAGAATACTGATGAGAGAGGGGGAGGGGAGAGTGTTTAGCCAATTCACATATTGGATGTCAAGTAAGCAAGTTTAATCTGCCCCTTGTATAACATCCCCACACTATTTTGATAACTGTTTGGATGCACTGCAGTTTGTCAAAGCCCTTCCTTACTGTGAGTTCTGAAACTAGACAACATTCTAGATAGAGTCAGACCAGGAAAGAATTGGGAGAATCCGTAACCTTTCTTATTCTGGAAATTATGCCTCTCAATTCTGCCTACCTGCATCAATGTTTTTCGGACAGTCTTCCATGTCACATTATTTCTCATATTGACTGGGCAATCTGTTAAAACTCCCCAAATTTTCCTACTCCCATCTTGTACTTGTACGAGTGAATTTTGGAATACAAGGGCAGGAATTCACATTAATTGCTGTTACATTTCATAAACTAGAATCATCTATTTCACAATGTATTTCAATGGCATATCCAGATTCTTTGAGAATATTATGTATTTACTTATTACTGGGTGTGCTATCTCTTAAGGGGAAGGCCAATCAACAAATCTTGCTCTCAAAGTAACTAATGCTAGCCAGCTCCTGGTTACATCATTCCCTCCTGTTCTTCTTTATCTAGACCTATATTCTAGCTAAAGCCGGGTAGTGGTGTAGAGGGAATGACTTTTAGAGTGCTATTAAACCCTTGATCCCAAAGAACTAGAAGGTTATGATGTGTCAATTTGACTTTTGGAAACTGTCATTTTGTATCTTTTAATGTAAGTAGCATGTGTTAGAACTTATAAGGATTTTGTGCATGGTAAATAAAGTCAGCAGAGCCTTGGGTTTTAGGGAAAACTTGGGCAAAATTTTTCATCAACTTAAGCACATCACACAAGGATTTCAAAAATCCAGTTAGCGAAATGCATTACCTGCAAGTTGCACATTTCAGGTACCAAGTGGTAAATATAAATGACTAATATAAAATTCTCCTGAGCAAAATCATTAATGTAGCCTAAGCATTTGAAAATGATTACTGACTTGGGTAAATGCACATATGTAATCAGAAATTTCTGGAGGTACTTCCTTTAACAGAGAAATCCAAAAGGATAGAAATAAATGCAAGTAATTTGAGTGCTTTGCATTGACATTTAAATACTAGAGAAAAAATATTAATAGGATAAGTACCAGAAAGGATTAACTAATGATAAACACTAAAGAGGATTAGCTATTATCCTGTCTATACAGGCACCTAAGTTTCATGTGGCCAAGTAGATAGGGTAAAGAAAGTAAGTGCAGCAAAATGGGACTTTTTTATTTTCCACTAAGCTTATACAAAAATCAGTTTGTATTAAAGCACATACCTAAACAAGTCACATAATACTTAAGCTTTGCTTTGGATAATCTAAACAGTATTATGCCTTTGAATGCATACTGACTAAGGAATAATTTGATCATTTTTTAAAGGTTATTTTTCAAAAACGGTATATGCCACATATAATTAAATATATGTTACTTATGTTTATTATATATGTATGTAGAGATCTATAAAACACATGATATGTACGTTTGTGTGTGTACATATGTTTTTGTGTATATATACGTATATGTTTATATATACAGACATATATACACATAATATTAATATAATGAAATCTGCCATTCACTCCTATCTATAATGCTAAAGCTTGTTCAATAATTAAATATGACCACAATCGAAGAGATTCATCTCATTCAACTGCCATTTTTCATTTGTTGCTTACTAAACTTCAGATCAGAGATATAAATAAGGTAGTATCATTGGAGCTTTGTCCCAGAGTATAGTCAAAGGACACTGACAGGACTTGTAGTCCATCCACAGAGGAGAAACAACTGAATTTACTCAGCAACAATAATTAAAATACGAAATTATTATGTGGCCAAATATCCCTTCTACTCTTATTCTGTTCAATTGTAAGTAGCACATTAAAGAACGGAATTGAAAGGCTAGCATATGTCAGAAGAGAGTCTCTGCCCTGCTTCTTCTTGACTGTATCTGTTGTCATATTCCTGGCCCAGCTCCTCCCTACTCACTTCCTTTCTCCAATAACAAAATTTTCATATCCCAGTCTTAATTTTCTCGAAAGAGGGCAATATGTTTTGGTGGGATCTCTCTCACCGTAGGTTCTCATGTCCTGCGATCCTTCTAAGTTAAACTCAACTAAATTTGTCTTAAAAAGGTGGCTTGAGAGCACATTTTTGTAGCTTTCTCTGAACATATTTTGTGATGGCCCCAGAAACAAAAATTACTGGTTAGGACTTTACCTTCAAGATATGCTTTACAACTCTAAAATGTCCATTTCTAATTTAAGAAAATAAAGTAGTCCTCAAGGAGGTAAAATATTAAACAAACCGTTTTGTTTTAAAAACATTACTTTTCAGACCTAGAATGATTCAGACACTTCCTTTTTTGGTACTTTCTACCATTAGGTGACTGTATTAATTTATCTATTTATTTAATCACTAATTGGTACCATGCTTAGGGAAGAATGTGAGAATTAAAGGAATTGAAAATTAAAGCAGTCAATATTGGTGGTTAGGGGATTAAGCTTACTACTACTACTACAACTATTACTACTACTGCTGCTACTATTGCTGCTGCTACTACTGCTACCACCACCACTACTACTATTGCTACTATTACTACTACTACTACTACTAGATGATGATGATGATAATGATGATGACTACTACTATCAATGAATCAATAAACATTCATAATGCACATCTTAGGTGCAAGGTTTTGTGCTAAGTTCTAGAGATATAAAAAGAGGCAAAAGACAGTCTGTTCCCTCAAGGAGCTTACAACCTAATGGGGGAGACAACATGAAAACCAATATATACAAAGATACACACACATATACACACAATATGCATACACATATATGTATGTGTATGTATACATACATATATACACATACATATACACACATATATTTAACAGAGGGAAGTCCCTGGAATTGGAGGAAGGCTCCCTTTAGAAGGCAAGATTTTAGCTGGGACTTAGAGGACATCAAGGAAGTCAGTACTACTACTGCCATTACCACCACCACTACTACTACTACTACCACCACCACCACCACCACCACCACTACTAAGATATCCAGATGGATTATGCTTCAATTTTGTTTCAAATTCTTGCCTGCAGATAGATTATAAAGAACTGGCTACCTCCATTTCATGATCTATGTTGAACTTGCTTATTTATTACTAATGGTGCACAGTGCTTTCACTGAACAAACACAATTTTAGAAAAATGGCTGTTGTTCAGTTGTTTCAGTCATGTCTGACTCTTCATGACTCCATCTAGAATTTTCTTGGCAAAGAAAAGTAGTTTGCCATTTTCTTCTCCAGCTCATTTTACAGAAAAGAAAATTGAAGCAAACAGGGTTAAATGACTTGTTCAAGGTCACACAGCTAATAAGTATCTGAGGCCATATTTGTACTCACAAAGATGAATCTTCCTGATTCCAGGCACAGCACTCTATCCTCTGTGTTACCTAGCTGCACCAGAAATATGCTGGTATAAGGAACAAAAATTACTGGTTATGTTTTACAACTCTAAAATGTCCATTTTTGATTCTAAGAAAAGAAAGTAACTTTTAAGGAGCAAGGTAAAATATTGAACAAACCATTTTGTTTTTGAGAGCATTAATTTTCAAGTATCTCTCATTATCCAGACCTAGAATGATTCAGTCTCAGGAATATGGTTTCCTATTTTATATTTCATTCCTAACTCCTACTGTCCCTTGTAATCAGGTAAAGTGACTTCTAGTTGCTTCCCATTAATTCTTTCCTGGAGTCAATCACATAGTAGTGACTATTTTTTTTTTAAATATAACAGCATTTATTAAGTTATGCGCAGTCTAAGTTAATGAGTGGTCAGGTCATAGGGATGAATGTTCTGTATACATGAGAATGATATCGGTAATTGTTAAGGGGAAGAAAAAAGAATGAGTATTCAATTCCAACTAATTATTTTTATAAATATTAATACATAAAAGTTAAGAGATTTGCAAAAATATTTCTATAATTCAGTCAATTAAGACAATCATGAAGTTGGACAGTCCCACTCATGTGTATGCTACAGGGAGTTATTTCAGTAGAATTCAATCATGGAATACCTAACCTAAGAAATAACTTCTTTTTGCAGGATTATCTGTTCCAACTGTGCTCAAACAGTTACAATTCCTACAAAAATAATTGTCATTATTTTGAATGAAAGTTAAGTTATTAGACAACTATCAATCTACTCAATGCAACACTAGTATAAATGAAATGAGGTTGAAAATATTTAAAGATGAATTTCAACAAGATTTTATGGTCATACGCTACATGATAAAGGTAGTTTATTTTTTCTTCTCACCTATTAGACATTTTTCTTAAATACCCGGTGACATAGGTCACTTACTCAATACTTTTTTTTCCATGCTTATTACTACTTCTAGATTACTACTTCCAGAAATAAAACTCTTGAAATATATTTATTTTAAATTTGTCAAATTTCATTTATGTGTAATATATCAGATATGTTATGCATATACATATACACACACACAAACATAGCTTACGTGTACTATATTTATATGTCCAAAAACTAAGTGCCCATATAAAATGAAATACTAGAATAGATTACTCTTTCTCTGACAGAAATTAATATAGAAATATTTTAAATTGAATAGAAATCTACGATGAAGGAATTTTCTTATTTTTATGCCACTATAGGCTTATAAAAAAGTTCATAAAATCCCATTATCTTTAAGTTACTTTTCTTTTTTTTCTTTTTTTCTTTTTATTGTTTTTATTTTACAGCCATTTATGCAGTGAATTCATAGGGGATTGGTTCCAACAGCTCAGGTTCCTTGCCATTGCTTCTCACAAAGTGTGCTTCTCTGAGTGGAGCAGGCTTGCACTTCAGTTGAACCCAAGTGACTTTTTCTTTGGCTTCCTTCTTCTTCTGGTCATTTTCCTTTACCCGCTTCAGGAAGCTATCTCTGCTCTTGGAATGCTTAATATGCTCAATACGCACATTAATTGTCTTGGCTAGAATCTTGCCCTTAACCTGTTTGTTTACAACAATGCCTACAGCATGTTGAGTAACATTATAGACCCGTCCAGTCTTGCCATGGTAACATGTGTCAGGCATTCCTTGTTTAAGTTACTTTTCTACTGAAGATTTTTAGGGGGGTAATCTTTGCTGTTATACCATCATTGTAGAACAAGAAAGTCAAATGCAAATTTTCATTACTCTATGACATATGTAAACTATATTTGCCATGCAATACATTGTTTGAAGTTTGGTGAAAAGTGAAGATACCTTTGGCTAGTAGTATTGAAAAAACTCCATGATGTCCATAAAGATGGTGAGATTAAAGTCCTAATCAATGTTGATCTTCATAATTCTTTAAAAACTTTGGATTACCTATGTTGTTTTTCTAAATATTAAAAACTTGAATTTTGAAATAAACTCATCCCACTCCTAAAACCAAAATATTTGAAAAAATTAAAACTTTTTAGATTATTTAAATTTGTATTTTCACAATGTGGTCATAGAATACATTTTGTAATTTTATTGTATTGTTATATTCAACTTCAGTGACCATGTCAGAAAAGAGAAATGGGGTGCTAGGAATCACAGTTTTTAGATTATATATAAATGTAACCAGTTCAACTTAATTTAACTAGTATTGTAAACATGAAACATTGTTGATTGATCAGCTTTTTTACATCCCACTATAGGAACTGAATCATACCATTACTGACTATAAATAAACTAAAAAAAAGTTTTTTTTAAGTGTTAGGCAAATGTAAAGTTTGCTCTCAGGTTCTTCTTACAGAGACAACTAAAGGAGTTAGTAGAGTTAGGTCATATCATGCGCCCAAAGGTAAAAAGAAATTTCAAGGCATAGTCTATTGGTCATCTTACCTTGCATATAAAAAATATTTTTATTGATATCTTTGGGTTTTTGTTTTGTTTTGCTTTTTATGTTACCAACACTTCCTCTTTAGGCCTCCCCTTCCCCCATCCCTCATTGCCATCACATAATAGGTTTTGTTTTGTTTTGTTTTGCTTTTAAGAGGAAGAAAAGAATAAATTCAGCACAACTAACCAATATTTTTTGATATTATATGCTTTATTGTATACCTGTGGACCCTACTTCTTCAAAGGAACAGAGGGAAGGGTTTTCTCATATCTCTTCTTTGGGAGCCAAGTTTCATCTTTATAATTTTGTAGAATTAAATTTTAATTGTTTTGGGGTTGATACTAATCTATTTCCTTTGTGGTAGTCATTGTGTGGATAATTTTCTTCACTGTTCACTTTATATCAGTCTTTCTATTTTTTCTATATTCAAATATTTGTCATTTCTTGCAGTATAGAGATATTTCATTACATCCATGTACCACAATTTCTTTAGTCATTTGCCATTTGATGAGCATCTCTTTTGTTTCTTGACCTTTGCTACCACAAAAAGTGATCTTGTTTTTTTTAATTAATATTGATTACAAAAAATTTCTATGTAGAACACCACAAGATCATTCAACTTAATTCAACATGTTATTTAATATTTAATGACTTTGAAACAAGTGACAACAATGACAACTTCAATTTAACAAAAAGAGAGGAGAAGGAAGCAAAAATAAGATGGAAAATATGGTTCAATATTAACAATGGAAAAAGTGAAAGGCATACAGACTACGTAGAAGTCTTAGGTTTGTATGGCAAATCTTTTTTTTAGTACTTAGAAGGGATTATATGTGGCTAGCACCACAAATTATCACTAAAAGTTTGGATATTAATAGAAAGGAAAAATCTAGTTAGTAGTGAGACCGTTTAGTGGCATAGTAAATAGAATTTTGAGATCAGAGAAAAGAAAAATTTGAGTTTAATGTTTTCTCATCAGACAGACACATTAAATACGTGACCCCTGACAAGTTACTTTATTTCATTCATAGTTTCTTCATCTATAAAACGGGGATAATAGCACCTAACAGTCTCCTGAGTATCAAATGAGACCATATATGTAAATTGTTTGTAAAACCTAGAAAACTCTATATAAACATATGTGTGAACATATGTTCACGTGTATATTAACCATTATGATAATGAGGATAGTAATGTAGGAGTCAGTCATGAATCATCTGACAGCTTAGTGTCAGATCAGAGACCTGTTTGAACAGAAATCAAAATCAACATCAATTAGGAGAGAGAATGGTGAGAAAACTATGTAGTATTCAATTAAAATAAATCTAACATATTTTTAAAGGTAATTAATGCTGAAAATTTTGAAAAAGCTATGAAGGAATAGATGTCAAAATAAACTTTCATTATTTCCTACAGAAGTTTAACCAGTGTAAAGCATACACTACAAGAAGGAAAACAAAAGACTGTAGAAAGCTCATCAACTGGGAAACATGTGATGTCCTTGCCAAGCGTAGAGGTATAAATAAAAAAAAAAAGAAAGCATGATTTAGAATATTAAATTACTTATAATATGATACAGAAGAGGATAAAGAAAGATTATATGTAACATCTATTCATTAAATGGCAAGAAAAATGAGAGCAAAAATTAGTTTAGAGACATCTTGGTATGAGATTCAACTAAGTCAGATAATACCAAGCTTAAAGGTACAACTAGAAAGACATCAAATAGCAGAAAAATGGAAAAGATCTGTCAGTATTTCTATTGCACATAT
This sequence comes from Vombatus ursinus, assembly GCF_900497805.2. Classification (NCBI taxonomy): domain Eukaryota; kingdom Metazoa; phylum Chordata; class Mammalia; order Diprotodontia; family Vombatidae; genus Vombatus; species Vombatus ursinus. Next base: position 40,455,535 of record NW_020954596.1, read on the forward strand.
TTTTCATAAATGATTGTAATTAATGCATTTCTCATGTAAGATTATAGCCTCTAATGTTACAGTGCAAGCTCCCCCACATGGAGCAATGAAAATTACAGTATAGAAAATAAAAATCTAAACTGCTATCAAAAAGAGAAGATACAAATCACAGGTGATAATATATAATGGATGATAATACTAGTGTATAAGTAATTGAGAGAATGTCAGTAACTATGAATTCATACTGCTACTTTTTCATGTCATAAAATGTATATGAGAATGATCTACAAGTATTGAGACATCCTTGATGAAACTATGAAAGAGAATAGGTAGGTTTTAACAAATAGGATTTGTCATTAGAAATTTTTACATCCACATAATTGGTGTAAAGGTACAGAAAATACAGGATCCTACCTTGCTTTTTATTAGCTATTAAAAAATTATATTTGATTTGGTATAGAATGATGCAAGTTTAATAGCTGTCTTCCAACAAAGTATCTCAAAACATTTTCTAAGTTTACATAATTCCTTGACAGAAGTAATAATAATTTTAACTTCTCTCTGATTATTAATATTAAATGAAGAATAAAAAGAGGGGAACATATTCGATAAAGCTGTTTTCCATTATTGTAGAGGGTGCTCTGTGCAGAGTCTAAATGGAAAAGGAATCCCCTACAACATGTTAAGGTTCTCAAGGTATGCTTGTTTGCGAATGTCATTTTGATGATTGCACCAAACCCCAGATCACTGCAGTCTTGTAAATGAAACTGACAACCATGTGAAATAAGTTAACTTCATAACTTACACAAAGAAAAAAAAAGTGAAAAAGAACAAGGTAGGTGAAAAATTCTGGAAAAAATTATTGTAGCTAATAAAAATTATTATATTTAATGTATATATAGCTTTGATTCAATAATATTACTATTAGTCATGTACTCCAAGGAAGCTAAGGAAAAAAATGTAAAGGAGCTAAATGTACAAGAATATTTATAGTAGCATGTTTTGTTTTAGCAAAGAACTGGAAACAAATAGGAACCCATCATTTAGGGAATAATAATAATTATTAACAACATTTATAATAAATTATATTAAATATATAAATAATATAAAATAAAAATAAATAATAAAAATAAAATGTAATATTATTGTCCCAGAAGAAATATAACAAATCAGAGAAGCACAGGAAGAACCATATGAACTGATACAGATTGAATTAATAAGACTGACAAGAACCATTTGTGCCATATAACACTAAAAATGTGAAGGAAAATAATTATGAGACAAACTATGACTTCAAAAGAATAATAGTAGAATATGCCTTTAGTGTCTTAGAAGAGTGGTGTTAGACTAGAGATATAGAATGAGCTATCCATTCTCATATGTGACCATTGTGTTGATTTGTTTTGCTTGACTGTATTCATTTATTTATTAACTAATTTGTTTATTTTTGACAATGGAAGGCTTCTATTGAGAGTGAACCAGTGAGAGATATGTAGTGTAGTGAGAGATATGTTTAAAAAAAGAATTTTAAAAACCGACAGGAGAAAAAAGTGCACAACAACACACAAACACAGAAATTTTGCTACTTCATTAAATATATGCCTGTATTAAAAACTATATGTAAGAATTCAGTTTTATGCAACATTATCTCTTGTTCATTATGTAGAAGTTTGCATTTTTTTGACAACCAAGTTCGTGATAAAAATGGAAATTCAAACAAAAAGAATTCCTATTGCCTATACCATGGTATGTAGCTGAATAGATGACCCATCGGATTTTTTGGTCAATAATATTTTGGCAAGATCCTATACAAGAATAAATAGCAAAGCTCATAAGCAAATACGAAAATGAAAGCGCAATGATTTACATTTGGGAGAAATCACAGCAAACACACACATAAACTCACATATATACACACATTCAATGTATGAACATATACTTATATATGTAATATTCTGATAGCAATGGAATATTGTAATTTATAAGGAATAAAAATTGTAACCACACAAAGGGCAATATAGATATGCATGTTGGTACAAATCACATGCAACACACAACAGTGAATTGTGCTCCATGGGATAGCATATTGACAGCTATACTGTTATACTGATAACCACATTATGTTATAAGATCTAGGATGCCCACATGTTGGAAAGACCCACAGAGGAAAAAAGTGATATAAGAATACAGGTAATAGTTATATGGAATTGGAAAGCACAAACGGATATGACCATAAGATCGCAGATTTATGGCTATAATAGATCTTGGAGATCATGGACTCTAACTCCCCTTTTACAGACGAGGAAAATGATATTTTAAATTTCAAATATGAAAAGACAGTGTCAGAGACAGGATTTGACCCCAGATCATTCTGATTCTAAATATAGAATTCTAACTAATATTCTAACTATTATGCTGCCATTAGAGAGAAGATTCAGGATATTAATGAGAACATTGATGAAATATTGAAGAAATCATGTAATGAATTTATATAAAATTTGCTTTTTCAGTCTCAGTTCATAAGTCACTTGGAAAACGTTATAATGTAATTTTTAGTGATTGCCTTAGGTTCAAGGTAGAGTATTAACTATTGACCTGATTGACAAGAGAGATTTCTGATGAAGTAGAAACAACTGTTTGAAGTTAGCCTTTTAATTTTCTTTATCTTTTTTGTTGTATATCTCCAGACTGTGATTTGGAACATACTCAGAAAATAATGTAAATGTATGGGTAATGTACACAACTTGGGTAATGGGGGTAAATAGAGAACAACTATTAACAAATCTATTAATTATAGGATTCCTTTATGGATGTATGGTGCACAATAATAATTTATTAGGTTAAGTAATGTCCTATGTCTTCCTGAGAATTGAAATTCTATAAAAAATATTCAGTGAAATTGGAACCCTAACTGTGGTCCACATGTACTTCTGAAATTTAAGCCATTATCTCTTAGTGACAGGTAGTAATGACTGTAATAAACTTGAGAGACCTCAGTTTAAACCAACAGGTGATTATAATTGATGATAGACATGTAAACATGACCTTATTTAATGAATTTGCTAATGGTTTTTCTTTATGGACACTATCCCAAATTTCCTCGTAACATGCAGCAACGGTTACATTCCACATTTTCAACAACATTGATTAACTATTGAATTGTTAGATGAGACACAATATCACTTGTTGGGTGGGGGGGGGTGAAAAGTATGACTTCTGGAATTTCCACAGGGCAGAAATAGAATTTTAGAATAAATATTTTATTATCAGCCCCATCAGAAGATGTCACTGGGCCATTATCTATCTTTATTGTTGTTCAATAATTTCAGTTGTGTCTGATGTGAGCCTATATGGGATTTTCTTGGCAGAGTTATTGGAGTGATTTGACATTTCCTTCTCCAACTGATTTTATATAGGAGGAAACTGAGGCAAACAGGGTGAAGTTACTTGCCCAGGGTCACACAGCTACTAAGTATTTATTTTTACAGGTACAGAAATCTTAGTTCAGAGGATTTAGTATTAAATATTCCACTGTCGCTCATGTTCCTGGACTTTACTTGAGTAGATCATTGCTTCTGAAATAGCCTCAGAAAGGCTTGTATTAATTTGGGAATAGTTGGGGCAGCTAGGTGCCTTGAGTCCAAATCTGGCCTCAGACACATAAGACTCACTAGCTGTGTGATTCTGGGCAAGTCACTTAACCCCAATTGCCTCACTAAAAATAAAAAAAAAAAAAATTAAAAAAAATAATTTGGAAGTAGTCCTGTTCCAAGAGCAGACACCTAGGAAGTTAACACCAATCAGTCAACAATAATGTATTAAGCACTTACCATGTTTCAGACTCTGTACTAAGTCTTGGGGATATAAAGAAAAACAAAAACATGGCCTCTTTGCTTGAGAAGCTAAAATTCTAATGGAGGAGACAAAATACAATCTAACTCTCTCTCTCTCTCTCTCCATCTCTTCATACATATACATCCAAAATATCTCTCATTTGACCTAACCCTTTCCACTCTGACATCCATTCTCTGTTGTTATATCATTTCACCAGCCCATGTGTGACTTGCTCCAGATAATTTAGAGTACTTGCCATCATCTCATGAAACCTCCCATGCTTATATTAAATGAAAATTACAAGATATTCAATACCAAACCCATAAAATCTGAAACTATAAGCTACCTGTACTATTTTCCTCATGTGATTCTGAGCAAAAGATGATTTCATTGTGAGTCGCATTTTACAACCTTTTCAAGTGAGAAAGAAAAGAAAATAATGTGCTGAATACACACATCATCCTTTAGTTTGCTTCAACCAAGCTAAGTCTCATTTTGTTTTCTATTGTTCATCTGTCAAAAACTGTTCCTCTTTCTACTTGCCTCTGATTACTTTTTCTGTGTATTCAGCTACTTCCATTACTCATCCATCTTTACTTTTCACCTTGCAGTTACTTCCTCATATCGTCTGCCACAATGCCCAGCCCCTGAATTTCCAAAATATGGAAGGACAACATTGTATGGTATAAGGAAAACAGCACTAGAAATTTGAACTGAAGAGATCTTTGTTTTAGATTTGCGTCTAACTAGCTATGTGACCTCAGACAGATTGTCCAACATCTTTAGGTCTCAATTTCCTAAGAAATATGATGAGAGATTTGGTCTAGGTGATGTCTAAGGTTTTGTCTAGGTTTTATATCAAAGCCAGGACCAGAATTGAGTTTTTCTCAATTTTTGCTGTGCAACTTATTGCCAATTGTCTGCATGATACCTCTTCCCATTCCAGTTCATTTTGCATTCAACCACAAAAGACGATTTTCATAAAATGCTGGTCCTGCCATATTAGCTCCATAATCAGTCAATTCCAGTGGCTCCAATTACCTCCAGGATCAATTGTAAAATCCTCTGTCTGACATTGAAAGCCCTTAATACCTAAGTCTTGCCCCTTTTCCAGTGTACTTATATAACCCTTTCCGCCTTTCAGATACTCTTTAATCCATTCCTGAGTGTGACTGAACCAGATTAAAACGTAATTGGAAATATTTATTGAATATATAAAAAAAACACATTAGAACAGAGAAAATGTTAAAATATGGCAATATGGAGGCAGCAAGTTGGCTCAGCTAATAAAGCACTGAGCCTGTATTCAGGAAGACCTGAGTTCAAATCTAGCCCCAGATATTTACTAGCTTTGTAATCCTGGGCAAGTCACTTAACCTTTGTTTGCCTTAATCCCCTGGAAAAGGAAATGGAGAAGGCAAATCACTCCAGTATCTTTGCAAGAAAATCCCATGGACAGTATTGGTATATAATGGTCCATGGGATCACAAAGAGTTAGACACACCTGAAGAACAACAAAAGTCAATCTGCGGCCTGCATGGATTTTTATACAGTTATCCCTTCCACATCACTGGGGTTAGGGGTACAACACCCCTATGGTCTGGAAAATCCTTGCAAAATTTTTTGGCCTTCCCTTTGTACCAGAGAAATCTGAATTTTTTTCTTATTTTTATGGGGTGTTTACAATACCTTACTAAAAAATTTGGGTTAAGTATTTGGTCATGGAATATATTATACAATACTATACGTATATTTTATGCATTTCTGAGTTTCTAAGTCTTTTTTGTGTCATCTGCTGGTCCTTGCATGTCATCTGCAGTGTCTGCAAAACTCCTCAGAATTCCCCTTTAATTTCTTATGCTAACCTGTGATACGTTGAAATGGCAATTGGGAAAATCACAATGGGGAAAATTGCATTGTGGAAGGGATAACTGTACAGTTTAGTGATGTTTGTGTTTGTCCTTGAGTTTGACACCGTTGTTTTGCAGAAATCCTCTCCCAATCTCTCACAATTCTAGTTCTTTCCCTTGGTTGGTTATCTCCTATTTATCCTGTATATAGCTTGTTTGGTCACGTCAGTTTATGTGTTGGAACTGTTTTTGTGTTTGTAAACATTTCTGTTTATGTGTTCGGTGCAGGAGCTTCTTTTACTTTTCTTTCTATCTTAGAACAGTGCTTGGCACATAAGAGGAGCTTAACAAATGCTTATTGACTAGCTGACTCACAATATTTTCCTTTAGAAACAGAAGTCACATATGACCCCTCAAGAGTCTAGTGCTACGCACCTTTCCTCAGTGATTAGTTTTATGAACTTATGTCAAATAACTAACTTCAAATTTTATTTACTATTCAATAGGGAAGTAGTGTATCTTGTGGAAAGTCTGTCCTTATTTTTAGATTTTTTTCCTAGGGCAACTTTTCATATGATTCCCACCTAATCAATTCTTAAAATTAAATCAATTTCATTATGTAGCTAAATTAATACTTTATATTTTAAAAGTTTTATATTGTATATCTGAAAAGAGACTAAAATGAATGTGTTTCAGTCAATAATGGTTAGGAGCACAATGATAGAATAAATGTATGAAATAATATTCTAACTTCAGGATAGGGTTAGGAGGTAACTGAGGCATGGTGGCTAAGTCTAGAAAATGAAAGATGGCTGTTTCAGGACCCTTCCCCCAAATGGAATGAACCATTACCTCAATTGCTTTCTCATACAACCTGTGTAGGTGCCTTCTTCCATTGGCAAGTTCTTCTCAGACACTCCATTTAGGGGAAGGCCTCAATCTAGCCATTCCTCATACTTTAAGACTTAAGCCATCATGTCCTATCCCCCAGCTCCCACATCTGTCTCCTACAGTGTTTCAGCTCCATCTTTCATGTATTGTCATCTCCCATTAGAATGTAAGTTCCTTGAAGGCAGGTAAAGTCTTGATCTTTTTTTTTCTAGCATTTATGTTGCCAGTGCTTAGCATAGAGCCTGGCAAATAATAAGCTTGTTGCCTCTTGACTGACTTACTGACTCTTTTTGTGTAGCTCCCAAACAATTCCTTAAAGACATCAAATGTTATCCCTTAAAAATGTTTGCCTTTTAAGAAATACAAATCCAGACTTAAAATGATTTTTATTTCCTTGGTATAACCAGTTTAGATTGAAATGACTTTTTTTTTACCTTAGTAGATTGTCTTCAAAAGTTTTGGGGCCCACCTCCAGTCACCAAAATGTCACTTACTGACCAGTCATGATGATGTAGAAAAAAAAACACTACTTTTGCAGTCAAAGAGGCTGTGATTAACTCTCCCATTTTCTAGCTTTATAACCTTGAAATAAATTATTGAACCTCTCTGAGCCTCCATTTTTCATCTACAAAATCAAGATAACAATGCTTACACTACTACTTATTTTGCTGGATCATTGTAAGGAAATAAAGTATTTTATAAATCTTAAAGGGCTGTATATAAATTAATTAGTACCACATTAGGCTGGGTCCTAGTCAACAAATTGTTTAGCCTCCTACTTGAAATCATTTTCACATTTTCACATTTCTCCCTCTTACTTGCCATCTATTTCATATGTATCTATTATTTACTTGTTTATATGCATGTTATCTTCTCCTATTAGAATAAAAACTCCATGTCTTTCTTTGTATCATTAATACTATGCATAGTGTCTAGAACATAGTAATTGCTTAATAAATGCCGATTGTTGATTGCCTTCATTTTGACAAAGCCTGACAGATCTTGTGTTCAACAGCATTATCCTTCAGTATCCCAAGGCCACCTTGGGATGCCTCATACTACAATGAGACATTGGATTAGGATTTTAGTAAAAATTTTCTCCAAATGTAATAAACAAATAAAAATAATTAGCTAAACCTTACTATTTCATGCAAAATATACTTTAAGTACGGCCCCTATGTGGCATAATAGATGGAGAACAGGGCTTGGAGTTAGAAAGACTCATCTTTTTGAGTTCAAATCTGGCCTCAGACACTTACTAGTTGTGTGACCCTGGGCAACTCAGTTAACCTTGTTTGCCTCAGTTTCCTCATCTGTTTCCTCAGCTAGAGAAAGAAATGGCAAACCACTCTAGCATCTTTGTCAAGAAAACCTCAAACAGGGTTATGAAGAGTTAGACACAACTAAACAAAAACAACAATATTTTAATCAGTGTCCCATAAATCTGACTTAATAAATATTTTGTATTGATGTCAATTTTATGTCTCAAGAATATTAATAGGGGAATAACTAATAAGTGACATCCATAGACTCTAACCTGCAATGTACTTACATAGGCTATATTATCACTGATGAGAAAACTCAGAGACCATGAAGGCTAAGATTCATTAGGCAAGTATAGTCATTGCATAAAGCTCTTTTCTCAGTCTAAACTAGGACAGAAACATCCATGTAAGTTGCTTTTACTCAAAATGGCATCTTTCAGCCTTGAGCAGAAGACACCTGTTCTCAATGAACTGATTTTACATGATTCTCAAAATAATCTGCTAGCATTTAAATAAGTTGCAGTTGGAAAAACAAGAATAATGAATGTTGACATTATTTTAACCTAGTTTTTCTTTTTAACTATTTGCTAATTAAATAAGCAAGAATAGCATAATTAATTAATTTGTTGACCTCTGCATGTTATATAATAATTGCAAATGTAGACAACTGGCAGTCTGTAAGATATTGCTGCATTTATTTTTTTTAACTTCTGAATGGTTGATTTTTAATGATTGTATAATAAAGTATTTTATAGATTTTTACAACATCCATTTTTGACAGTTCTGGACTTTAACACAATGAGAAATCAGGGGAAAATGGGGTAAAATATTTTCATGTAATTACTATTATTCAAGCATACTGTAAAACTCATTTAGCTCACAGTTAACACTACTCATAGCACTGTGTTAATTAGTTTCTTCAAAATATAAAATTATTTCTCATTTTCACTGTCCCCTCCTCCACTAGCCACTTCAGAAAAGCAGCAGGATCATCGGCGCCCAGCTGTCCCAAGAGAAACACAAACCTAGCCACAAGCCTAGGTCACACAAATGTAGTCCTAGCCACAGACCAGTACCCTCAAGATTTCCCTGCCCCCACCTACAACCAGCAAAAATAGGTAAAAAAAAGAGACCAAAGCTTAGCCCAGCTCCCTCGGTGACATTCCCTGGAAACTCTGAATTGTTCTGCTCATCTGCCATTACTTCCCCTATAGCTTCTCATGTTCTTTTTTTTTTTTTCTTTTTTATTCCCACCTCAGCATTCCAGTACTGAGGAGTCACTGGCCATTTAAGAGAAAATGGAAAGTGGAGGCTAGCAACAGTTTCTATCCCTTTCAACACTATTCAGATCTTCTGAATCCCACTCAATGCTATCAATTTCCCACTCCAATTCTGTTCACCCCTTCTGTTTTGCCCTCTGTAATTCCCATTAAATTAATAACCCAATAAAATTATCTTTTGTCCTGGATCCTGGCCCTCTTCTAACTATTTTCACACATTTAGACCAAGCTCCCCTCTGACATTGTACTCTTGATTTTCCTCTTTAGTATTGGGTATATCTTTTCTCCTACCCCTCCCATCCAACAATCTTGCTCTCCACTGTAATTTCCAGATTCTCCCTGTACCTCCTTCATTCAATATGCTTTCCTTTTTTTAGGACACTCAAAATTACCCACCCAATCTGATTTATGTCACCTATAGTATAATGAACCACAAGCTATTCTCCCTCCTAGAAAGGAGAACAATTATCTGGCTTACTATCTTCTACTCCCCAACTTCTGCTCTTATATTAAGGGACTTTAATATCTAATTAGACGCTCCCTTAAACTCTAAACTTCCAATTTCTTAATCCCGTAGTCATCTTTTTTACTCCAATTTTAGGTACAGATAGGAATTGTCACATATTATATCTCACTATTACTCATAAATGTTCAGTTTACCTAATTAGAATTTATATTTCCCTATCTAGTCACAGCCTTGAATCTTTCCTTATCATTTACCATGCCTAAAACAATTTATTGCTCTCAACAATAACTTAAATCTTTCTACCCTTCAGTACTTGCTCAGACTTTTACCCGTTCTCTGATTTTACTCTCCATCCTCTCCAACCTCAAAACCAATAGTTGCCATTTCTCCTCTGTACTGTCCTCTATTCTTGAACCCAATTACCCCATATTTATAATTGTGTCCATCTTATTGCTGTTCTCATGCCTTGTACCATTTACACCATCTATCTCTTCTGTTCTTACCCAAGACTCACTAAATGCAATTAGAAGAAGCCTCAGAACAAAGCTAACTAGGCACATTAAAATTTCACATTATCCAAACTCAACTGGGCCATCACTGTAGGAAATCAATCTGCTTATTCCTTCCTAATCAATTCATACCATATCATTTACCAAACCTTTTCTTGCCTCTTCAAGCCCCCAACATTTCTCACTCCCTGATTTCTCTCAGCTGGAGACCTTGAATTTTACTTACTGATAAAATTGAGACCATTCACCATGAGCTCTCCTTCTTCTATGTTCTATTCTCAAAATTTCTTGACATTCTCTCACTCTATCCTCCTTTGCCTCAATCTCATTAAAGATATGACCCTTCTCCTTGTCAATGCCAATCCAAGTGGGCCCTCGATACCATTGTCTCACATCTCCATCATGTTACATCCATAATAATCTCCTCTTTCTCTTCAATCTTCAACTTTTCCTGTTCAACTGGTTTTTTCTCTATTGCCTAATTCCCCCTATGTTTAAAAAAAAAAACTTACAATAGACTCTTATCTTTTATTCTATTGTGTTAAATCTCCCCTCATTTATACCTAGACTCTTTGAAAAATCTGTTTACACTGACTGCTTCCACTTCTCCTCTTGCTCATTCCTTTGCCATTTAGCTTCTGACTTAATCATACAGATAAAACTGCTATCTCTACAAGCACCAAAACATTTTAATTGCCAAGTTTCATGGTCTTTTCTCACTTCTGATCCTTCTCTAATATCTGCTGTGTTTAACACCTCTGAACAATCTGTCCTTCTAAATTCTCTCTCCTCTCTCAGTAATTTGGCAAACATTCATTAAATGCCTACTGTGTTTCAGGACTGGGGATACAAAGAGAGGAAAAGGAGTCTCTATTCTCAAGGATTTCACAATCTAATAGGGGAGATGACAAACAAACAAATACACACAAACACCCTATAAGCAGGATAGATAGGAAATAATTTATAAAGGAAAGACACTAGAATTAAAAGAGATTGAAAAGGGCTTCTTGGAGAAGGTAGGATATTACTTGGGAATTCAAGGAAGCCCGGGAGAGAGTATGCCAGGCACAAGAAACAACCAGAAAAAAAAATGTGTTGATGATACTACTCCCTCTTGGTTCACCACCCATCTGGTATGACTGCTATTTCTCAGCTTTCTTGTTGGATCATCATCCACATCATGGTTTCTAAACTCTCCTAAGGTTTTGTCCTAGACTCTCTTCTCGCTCTACATCCTTTTTCAGAACCTCAGCAGCTCTTATAGGTTTAGCTATTGTCTCACTATAGATGACTTCCAAATCTATTTATCTAATCCAAGTCTCCTCTGAGTCTCAGTCCTCCATCACAAATCTCCTATTGGACGTTTCAAACTACATGTCCCAAGCTACCTTAAACTCAACTTGTCCCAAACTGAACTCATCACCTTTTAACCTGAACTTTCTCATCTTCCAAAATTTCCCTATTTCTCTCAAATATAGTACCTTTTTTTCCAATGTCCAGGTTTTAACCTTACCATTATCATCTATTCCTCTCTGTATCTCACTCCGCGTATTCAATTAGTTTCCAAAGTTTGACAGTTCTAACTTCATAACCTCTCATACATTACAGCCTTTCTCTCCACTCACAGAATCTGCTTTTGCTCAGGCCCTCATAATCTTGAGCCTAGATTATAACAATAGCCTCATACCTTGTTCCCTATCTCAAGTCTCTCTGCATTCCAAGAAACTCTCCAAACCCAGCCAAAGTTACTTTCCTTAATCATATATCTGATCATGTTACTCCCCTACTCAACCAGCACCAGTGACTTCTTGTTACTTGTGGCCATCTCCAGTCGTCGTGATCTATGTCTTGCCACTGGACCTAAATGTCTCTGGAGGAGAAGGTGAGGCTGTTGACTTTGCACAACCCTGCCTCACTTAAATTCAATTCACTTGCAAGTCACCTTCCTGATTTCATGGTCCTCTTCGTGTCTCTAGCCTCACTGACTATTCCTCCTCCAGCACTCCAACACTTAATTTCTTGCCCCTGTGCCTTTGCATTAATTGCCCACATGTTTGGAATGCTTGGAATTCCTTTACCTCTTTCTCATAGATATCCTTTCTTCCTTCAGAATATAGCTCGGGCACCATCTTCTAAGAGAAGTCATCCCTGTTCCTCCAAACTTTTAGTGCTTTTCCTCCAAAACTAACTTGCGTTTAACCATTTTCTATATATATCTGTATTTATTAACTTTATATTTCTGCTCTACTATATATCTTTTTCATGTGAATGTTTTTTTCTTCCACTAGAATGGGAGCTCATTGTGAGTAGTGATTCTGTTTATACTCCAGTAAACAGTACAGCACTTGACGCATGGTAGATGTTTAATAAATATTTGTTGATTAATTTATATGGGGATTATTAATAAAATCTCTTGAACTCAATAAGCACTCAATACATACTTGGTGATGCTGCTGCCAGTATTAGCAGTTTTCATGCTATATGTGATTTTTACAAGTTTGAGCTATCAACTATTCCCAAAAATATAATAAAACATATTTATGAGAAAAAGGACATTTTAAATACCTTCTGCTGCCACCCTCAACCCCCCCTTTAGTTTTGTAGAGCTTTTAAAGTGGAAAAATTCCTTTGAAGTCTATGGAAGCTCATAGATTACCTTTGAGAAGATAGCAACCATGAATGCCCTTAAGGGCCCGGAAGGTATCTTGTTAAAAATATCACATCAAAACTTTCTCAGTACATTATGGTTTTAAAACTATGCTAGTTGAATTATTAAAAGAGAAACCACCTTAAAATCTCAACCCTTTTAAATTTTGGAAATAATTCTTTAACCTTAATCTAACAAGATAGAACCTCCTATTGCTCTATCATGAATTGACAAATATGGGATTTTGTCTTTATATAAAACCTTTTCTTATAAGTTTAAAGGACTCTATACAATTCAAAAAGATTGAAAATGTACTGTATACCCAAACCTCCTTGAAGCAAGCAAGCCTCAACTAGTCATGTGTGTAGGACAAATCACAGATTGTGTGTAGGCAAGAGGAGGGTGGAGATCCCAAGTAGGAGGTAGGGGAAGGGATGAAGAAAAAACAAGGATGAGTCAAAAATGATAATAATGTTACTCATGATCACACTAAAGAGTGTCACTTTAATTATTACTTGTTTACTTGGTTTAGTTCTTTTATTTAGACAACTTCAGAGAAAATGCCACTAAAGTATTATGGTCATTGGGCAAGAACAGTGAGGCCTTTTTGCTCCACTACTATGATGTTTATTTACCTAAACCAAGAAAAATCTTGGATACCTTCCCTAATGCAATATGTCACTTTCTTCTTTCTCTTGCACTGCTCTGTGTGAAATGATCTCAGATTAGAAAGTGATAGGTTAATAATTTAAAGATGTTATTTTTTTAAAATTTTTATTTGTTATTCAAGGTGGTGTTTCCAGCCCTCTATACAAAAGTAATAAAGGTGGGTAATTTGCATATGCAAGAATATTTCTGTGATGCTGAGTGAAGTGAGCAGAACCAGGAGAATGTTGCCCATAGTAATAGCCACACTGAGTGATGACTGACTTTGATAGACTTAACCCCTCTCAGCAATACAAGGATCTAAGACATCTCCAAAAGCCCCACAATGGAAAATGCTATCCACATCCAAAGAAAGAACTAAGGAGTTTGAATACAGATCAAAGCATAATATTTGCTATTTTTTTCTTCTGTTGTGTTTTGTTTCCTCCTTCTGGTGGTTTCTTCTATTAGTTCTAATTCTTACTTACAACATCACTAATGTGAAACTATGTTTAATAAGAATGTATATGTACAGCCTATATTAGATTGCGTACCATCTTGGGGAGGGAGATAGGGAAGGAGGGGGAGAAAAATTTAAAACTCAAAAGCTTATGGAAGTGATTGTTGATAAATCAAAATAAATTAATAAAAAAAAGAATATTGCTGGAATCCATTAATACTTTGTTAATTTCATTTTTCTTTCTTTCCTAACTGAGCAAAGAACTTTCCCATATTGATTTTCTCAAGTAATTCTACTCCCCTCCTGGTTATGGTTCACATTTACTCTTCTAACAATGGGGCTAGATATAAATATGGGACCTCAGCATATTTTAGTGGAAAGAGTACCAGGCCTAGATTAAGAGGATTTAGGTTCAAATTCCACCTTTGTAGGCGATATTGTTAATTGGTGATGCTGCTGCCAGTATTAGCAGTTTTCATGCTATATGTGATTTTTACAAGCTTGAGCTATCAACTATTCCCAAAAATATAATAAAACATGTTTATGAGAAAAATGACATTTTAAATACCTTCCACTGCCACCCTCACACCCCCCCTTTAGTTTTATGTATTATTCCAATTGCATGCACATAACCTGATGACATCAACTGTGCCTCCTTCCAACACAAAAGCCATCAGTGTCACTATTAACACAACTGGAAATAGAGCTCTTTTATTAGGCACAATATTGCTCCAGTATCTTCAGGTGGGAACATCTGTAAGGATACCCAAATGCTGAGAGTATATGGAATTGTCATGCATTGTCTAGGACATGATGGAATAATATAAAAACTAAACCAAGTAAACAAATTCCACTATGTAGGCGATAGCTATTCTGTAGGTAAATCACTCACTCTTCCAGGGACTCAATTTCCTCATTTGTTTAACAACATTTAACAACAGGGTTAGACTAGATGGTTTCTGTGATCTCTTCTAGCTTTAAATCTATGATTCCATTTTAAGCCAACCTACATTTGTATCCTCTGTTTGATTAAATTGGTGTATCCCTAGGCCACAGAGTGAATTATATTATCATTTCGGTATACCTGGTTGACTCTTGATTTTTACTGAGTCTTATTTTCTAGAACAACCCAACAGAATACTCCCTGGCCTACTTTTTCTCTGGAAAATGTTATTTCCAAAGTAAGGCACGTTAAACCTTAACTGCTATCAGCACTAGCTGTCATTTTATTTAAGTCTAAGAAACCATTCTACATGCAATTTATTTTCTGAAGGTATTAGTGAAGTGTTTAACCTCTTCTCTTCCTTGATCAGTACCATCCTTATAGATATCTATTTTTTTTTTGCCCATCTTTTACCTAATGGTGAAAAGATTTTTTTTATTTTGTTAATCACTTCTTACACAACCATAGAAGTTATAGTTGAAAAGACCTTTAGACATAATGACATTGATTCCCTGCTTTACTTTCTGTATGGTGTATTAACATGCTTTCCCAGATACAGAAGGATCACAAATTTAGGACTGTGAGAAAGGACCTTAGAGGCCATATAGGCTAATCCTCTCATTTTACAGATGAAGAAATAAAGTCTCAGGGAGTTAAAAGGATTTTTCCCAATGTTACAAAAGTAGGAAATAACAGGGATGGGTTTTGAACCAAATACCTTAAAGGTCAAATCCAGGGTTCTAGATTCTCCTTCCTATTCATCCCATGTAGACACAGACTTCGATCATCAGATGCTTAAGTTGAAGAGGAGACTCACCAGTGTCATGACAACTGCCTTCAAGTGTGCAAAATACTATAGCCTGGAATAAGGTTTAAACTTGCCCTTGGCACCAGTGGGCATGATCAAGAATAAGGGGTGGAAATTGCAAAGGATTTTAGGCTTACTATAAGGAAAAACTTCCTAACAGTTAAAGCTACCATTGAGTATAATAGGTGATTTTAGGAGGCAGTGAGTTCCACTTAGCTAGTTCAATTTTTAGGGCATGAAATTCAATATCAGAGTAATAGATTTATGACTCTGGATAAATCACATTACCTTTCTTACTTTACCTCACTTTCCTCATCTGTAAAATGGAGACAATAGTACTTCCTTACATATTTGTTATGAGGATTAAATCAAATGATAAAACATATATAAAGTACTTTGCAAAACCTTAAAGTACTTATTATTATTAATATCCCAATCAATCAATACATATTTATTAAGCACCTCCTATGTTCTGGGTACTGTGCTAAGTGCTGAGTATACAAAAAGAGGCAAAAGGCACTCCCTGAGCTGAAGGAGCTAACAATCTAATAGAGGAGAAAATATGCAAATAACTATTTACAAAGCAAGCTATATACAAAACAAATAGGAAATTAAAGGAAGAAAGGCACTTGAATTAAGAGAGACTGGAAAAGGATTCACACGTTAGCCACTAGTACTTTTGGTGGAAGGCCTCATAGTGCAGTTGGTAAAGTTCTAGACTTGGAATCTAGAAGACTTGGATTCAAGACCCGCCTCAGACATTAGCTATACAATACTTGACAAGTCACTTAACTTTTCTGGTTCTCCATTTCCTCGTCTTTTAAATGAGGGGGTTGGATTCTATGATCTCTTGTGCTTCCTTTTGGAGCTAAAGGTATAATGGTATTATCTTATAATCTCCTTAGATGTCTTCAAACAGACCAGATGACTACTGATCAGATAGTGGGGATTCTTTTCAGGTATGATTTGGACTCAGTGGACACTGATATCCTTTAGAAGTCTAAACTTGCAATTACATATGTTATGCTCAGATTCTGTAGAATAGGACCTATGGTATATACTAAAACATTCTCAGCTAGTGAAAACAGGCAAGCTAATAAACCTGGCCTGGAAATTCTCACGTCCTACACAATGCATGACAATTCCATGTACTCTCAGCATTTGGGTATCCTTACCGATGTTCCCACCTGAAGATACTGGAGTAATATTGTGCCTAGTAAAAGAGCTCTATTTCCAGTTGTGTTAATAATGACACTGATGGCTTTTGTGTTGGAAGAAGGCACAGTTGATGTCATCAGGTTATGTGCATGCAGTTGGAATAATATTTAACCAAAGTTTCCTTTCTCAACCTATGTAAATGAAAATTATCTTGTAGGTTATAGTCACAACTTGCTTGATTTGACATTAGGTGCAGATCCTTGTGTAGGTGTATGCTTTGGTTAAATGTGTTGCTTTATAAAAGCATTTGTAAAAACCCTTCCTTTTCTTATTGCTGTATTGGTATGCTCATTGCTGTCCTTCATTAATCTCATAGCATTACATAGATCCTTCCCATTGCTTCAAATCACGCATTACTGGCTGCATATGTGATAATAACAGCACACAATACTGATTGCTGAAAGATATAAATAGTTGAGGTATAAAACAGCATCTTCACATAAAAACAACTTCTAGATTTAACAGTGTTCTGGATTTAGGAAACACAAAAATGTTTGGGATATTGATTAATGGTGACAATAGTGGATTTAAAATGTTGCTGAAATAAGATTCTATGGTGTTTTTTTTTTTCCAGTGTGGAAAACTACAGTGGAATTAATCCACAACTCTCTATTAGAGTAGGTAACATTAGATTTATACTGGTCATGTGAAAACTTCCCTCATTCCATTCCAATGTTTGCTGATGCATGATGAAGAGGAGAGAGTCCTGAATTGGATTCCAAAGGAACTTGAATCCAGATTCTTCCATTAAAAGCACCATGAGCAAATCACTTAACCTCTTTAAATGTCAGTTTTCTCCTTGTAAAAGGAGGAAATATACAAACAATGTTTGCACTATTTACCTGACAATGTTATGGTGAGGTTCAAACGACCTAATGTGCGTAAAGCATATTAAAATATGATACAAATGTTAACTATTATTACTGAGTCAATAAGGGATCTCTTTTATTAAGTCTCCCAGAAAGAGAATGTGTGCAAGAGTTCTTAACCTGGAATCAAAGGAAAATTTCAGGGAGTCCATTGTCTTGGATGCTAAAAACAAATGATAACTGTATTTTGTTCTAATTGCTTTCTTTTGTAATGTTATATTTTTACTGTATTCATTTAAAAACGTTATTATGAGAAAGGGTCCATTGACTTTACCAGACAAACAAAGGGGATCATAACAAAAACGAAGATTAACAATTCCTGGCAAAGAGGAATGTCCTAGTCCATAAAGATAACTTGATAGATTTGGCTGACTGTTTTAGGTTTGATGTTGAGAAATCACAGGATTTCTACATGCTTGGAGGTGATACTGAGATAACTGGGCCAAACTGAAATTATTTTATCTGATCCTTTAGATTTTCTCAGATATACTCATGTCTCTTGAAATCAACAGAATAAAGTCACAAATTTACCTTAACAGAACAGATTACTAAAAATGCTCAAGACAGACTCAATAAACATGCAGTTTTTGTACTTCATCTCTCTGAGATAATTGTTACATGGCATTCTGATGTGCACCTAGTCGTTCTGTGTATTGTCATGGGACACAGTGTATAGCTGGCACCTGTTGGGTTGACTTTTACCAATGTACCCTCTTTTCCAGAGACTACTGAGAGTGGGAACAGGGACAAATAGATTATGGACAAGATACAAGCAAGCTTGCAGTTGTTTTTGGTTCGCTAAGGGGCTGGGGGGAAGGTGACTGAGTTCCCCAGTGAAGGAGGAATCTTGATGTTGAGTGTTGACATGCTAAACAGAAAGTCAGCTGTAAGAGAATATACTTGCAGAGATGACAGAGAACCATATAAAGAGAAAGACCAGAAAACAGTGGACTTATAGCAGATCACAACCAGGATGCTGAAGCTAGACAATTACTAAGCTGAGGCTACGTGTGTTTGTCAGTCAGCTGAGGGGCTGAATTCTGGCCCACAGTGCAAAGCTGTCCCTTCTGCAGATGTGTGAGAGACAGACAGACAGACAGAGAGAGAGAGAGAGAAAGAGAGAGAGAGAGAGACAGAGAGAGACAGAGAGAGAGACAGAGAAAGCAACCTTGTCGTTTTCTTGCCTAATGAGGAACTAAGCTGCAGGCTTTTGGAAGTTTTATGTCTGTTAGCCTTAATTCCTATACTTTAAAACCATGATTAATTGTTCAATTGTGTGGACTAAGGCTTGGATATAGCTTTAAGGAAGGTAAATGGGAAACTTGGAAAGGAAGGAAACTTAAATTGCTTTGTTACCAGCATCCACTAGCTGAGGGATTATATTCAAAGACAGGGAATATTACTGATGATTTTTAACAACTTGCCAGAACATGGAGAATACTATCTTTTGGGTTCTCCTAGGATTAAAGTAAGTCTGCAAAGCTGTGGTCTCTAGCTAGGGTGTCTCATGGACTGCTAATAATTCCTTTGCCTCCTGCTCTGGTTTGAAAGAAAACTACTCCTCAGAAATGAAAAGGCAGAGAGGTGACAAGTCCAAACAGGAAGTGTGTATCCTGGGGAACCTCCCCCTACACACACACACACATATTTTGGGGGTAGTACAATAAAGTGACTGACACATAAGCCTGTTTACCAGCTTAGCAATCACTAAATTACTAATAAATCAGTATAAAAATCAGTAAGACATATAAAAAGGCACTACTAGAAATTGTTCTGCCTCCCAACCAGCACTTGAGGTCAAGTAAAAAATTTTACTACCACTTAGTATACTGTGGGTCTGAGACAAAATGGCAGAGTAAAGGCAGAGACACACTTGAGCTCTCCCAAATTATCCTGCAAACAACTTTAAAATAATGGCTCAACATGAATTCTGGAGTGGCAGAAAGGATTGGATGAACAGTTTTCCAGTCCAAGACAACTTATAAGGTTGGCAGGAAAGTTCTGTATCAGTGGCGTGAGAGTGGAGCACAGTCTAGCACGAGGCATGTGACAGAAGCTGGTCTTAAGGGCAGCTGAATGGGCAGTGGTGGCCTCTGGAGCTCTCAGCCCATAGACTGCAAGGGGGTCAGACAACTGGTCAGAAGAGATCTCCTTAAAAGTAGAATTGGCCAAATTGAAAAAACTGTACAGACATTCACTAAAGAGCTCCTTAAAAAGTAGAATTGACCAGAAGGAAAAGGAAGTACAAAAGCTCACTGAAGAAAATAATTGCTTAAAAATTAGAATTTGGCAAGTGGAAGCTAATGACTTCATGAGACATCAAAAACAATTAAACAAAATTAAAAGATTGAAAAAATACAAGAAAAAGTGAAATATCTCATTAGAAAAACAACTACCTGGAAAATAGATCTAGGGGAGACAATTAAGAATTATTGAACTACTTGAAAGTCAAAAGCAAAAAAAGAGCTTAGACATGATTTTTTTTTCAAGACATTATCAAGTAAAACTGCCCTAATATTCAAGAACCAAAGGGTAAAATAGAAATTGAAAGAATCCATCAATCACCTCCTGAAAAAGATCCCCAAATGAAGACTCCCAGGAATATTATAGCTAAATTCCAGAGCTCCCAGGTCAAGGAGGAAATACTGCAAGCAGTCAAAAAGAAACAATTCAAATATCATGAAGCCACAGTCAGTATCACATAAGACTTAGAAGCTTCTACATTAGTGGATCAGAGGGCATGGAAAGTGATCTTCAGGATGGCAAATGAACTAGTATTATAACCCAGAATCGCCTATCCAACAAACAGTATAATTCTTCAGGGGAAATGATGTATATTTAATGTAATAGAAGACTTTTAAGCATTCCTGATGAAGGAGGACTTATGAAAAGATGTGGGCAAAATCTTACGAGATAAGAAGGTTTGGATGAGTTATAAACTGTACCATTGGAAACAGTGCCTATATTGATGAGATATGTTGAAATATTGAACTATCTCAATATTATTAGAATATCAGTGTCAGAGTTAGCAAGAAACAAAGAACATCTAGTTCAAAATCCTCCTTTTTCAGATAAGGAACCTGGGGCCCAAAGAGGTCAAATTTGCCTAGATAATGTACACAGCAAATAAATCTTGGCAGGACCAAGATTTGAACCCAGAAGCTGAATACTCTTCTTTTTTTTTTCTATAGAGTGAAAAGCAAGGGGACCTGTTATCAGAAAATCTCTCTTCAAATTAATGAGTTGGGGCAGCTGGTGGCACAGTGGATAGGGCTCAGCTGGGGGGGACCTGAGTTCAAATTCAGCCTCAGATTCTTGACACTTACGAGCTGTATGACCCTGGTCTCACCAAAAAAGCAAAAAAAAAAAAAAAAAACGGAAATTAATGAGGCCGCTAGTCATCTTGATGAGATTAAACGGTATGGGTTGGAGACATCTGAGAGATACCTCTCCTTGGAACATGATCATACACATTTGTTCCTTGCTGAAAGGCTATAGGGATTTCCTGGTAATTGCCTGAGACAGAGGCAACTGGATTCTTGCACAAAAGGACCCTCTTTTGTCCATTGGTTTATAATAGAACAGACTAGCCAGCTCTTGTGGACTTATTCTCTTTTTCTCAGAGATGAATTAGGACTCATTATCTTCCCTTATTAATTCATTTTTACCTCCAAACTTCCCTATTCTTATTGAGGAAACCATCATCCTTGCAATTATTCAGTTTCATAACCTCAAGAGATGATCCTTACTTCTTCCCTCTGCCCTTCACATGATTTCCAATCAGTTTCCTAGTCTTGTACATTTTACCTCTACATCTCTTCAGTCCTTCCACTTCTTTTCCCCCACTCTAATTCATCACTTCAAAACCTCTTGATTAAATCATTCCAATAGTCATACACTTGAATTTAAGGCTTCTGGCCTCACCTCTCTCAGTCCATCCTCTATACAACTGCCAAAATAATCTTCCTAACACAAAAGTCTGATTATGTAATTTCTCCCTCTGTTCAAAGAAATTTCAGTTGTTCCCTAGAATGTCTAGGATAAAATACAAATTTCCCCGCTTGGCATTTAAAACACTTCCATCACTTGTCATCTTTGTCAATTTGCTAAGTCTGAGGTGAGACCTCAGAAATGTTTTGACTTACACTTCTCTTATTAGAGATTTTGAGCAATGTTTCATATTGTTATTAATAGTTTGCAATGCTTTTGAGGACTGCTTATTCATATCTTTATAATTGACATTATGGTAACCTTCTAGCCTGAGCTGCTTCATTTCTTCTCCTTAACTGTACCCCAGTTCTAGTCATTTTGGCCAGGAAACATTTGCAAACATCTTTTTTTTTGTATCTGGATAAGAGATTTCCATAAATTCAAGTGGTACTTTATACATTTATTTAGACACAAGTCCTCTAATTAGAAAGACATATAAAAGGTCTCTCTTACTAATTATCAAAGATTTGCTCCCTCACAACCATCTGTTCTTCATACTTGCTCTTTCAGAGAAGTCAGATGGTTTGATTTGTGACAATTCAGTTACTGCCATAGCAACATAGGAACACAATTTCTTTCACAATGTATCACATATTGAGTCACAATGCAGAAAATGATTAAACACGTTCAACTACTAACAAAAATAGCAAAAAGGACACCCCAAAAATAGATTCCTATTTACTGTTTCTTAGTCAACATAGATGTCCTTCTGCTGATATATTACTAGAAAGAAACTTGCATTTGTAACACAAAGTTTAATTTTTCACAATTTTCAAACTTAAAATTTTAAACCTCCAAATCCATGAAAATGGTCATTTTTGTTGCTGAAAATCAGGAAAATTCTATTGAGATTTCACATCAACTTGACAAATTTCTATATCATCCTGCTAATATGATCTACCTTTATTTTTTTAAAGTATCAAATACTCTTTATGTGACAAGAATACTGGGAAAGTTAATAGCTAGCATTAATTAGCTTTAAGGTATGCAAAGTGCTTTGCATTTATTATCATATTTGATGTAAAATAGGTAAGATTTTTACCCCCACACTCATAGAATTTACCTTCTAACATGGGGACCATTTCACAAATAGTATATAAGTGCATGACAGAGCTACCAAGATCTCTCTGAGGACTAAGAAAGGAAGATGGGGGAAGCTAGGTGCCATAGTGGATAAAGCACTGGCCCTGAAGTTGGGTGGACCTGAGTTCAAATCTGGATTCAGACCAAACACTTGACACCGATTAGCTGTTTGACCCTGGGCAAGTCACTTAACCCCAATTGCCTTAAAAAAAAAGGAAAATAGAAGCCACATGTTTCAGCTGATAGGAGCTGGATGGAGAGAAGCTTATTGTGGTCTTTCAATTACCTTTACCAGCTGTGTGACTATGGACAAGGCACAATTACTCTAAGTGGTAGTTTCTTTATCTAAAACACAAAAATAATGATTTATGTATGACCTGCTTTTCAGGGTTATTGTGAGTGGAAAGTACATCGACTCTGGAGTTGAGAACCTGGATACAAATCTTGAGTCTGACACTTATAACCTGTGTAACCTTATACAAGTCACCTAATGTTTCTGAGCCTCAGTTTTCTTATCTGCAAAATGAGTGGGTTGGGCTAGATGGCTCTTGAGTTCTCCTCCATTTCTAGATATATTATCTTTATGATTTATTGGTAAATGAAAGCAAACATGTAAGGAGATTTCTGAAATATAAAGAACTATACAAATGAAGATGGTGGTGGATTTACCTGCATGGCATGATCAGAAAGTTTCCACTCTGTTTTAGGATTTATAGTTATCAAGGTCAGAAATTTTTTTTAATAGAAAATGGATTATCATATTGAAAACAGGTTTAATATAACAACATTGCTTAATAAAACCCCACTTTGCTTTCAAGCATAAACATTTCTTAAAATTAAAAATACTTTTCATTTCTAAGAATTGATGGAGGGAGTTTTATCACTAAATTCCACATCCATATTGTTTTTTTTCTGAAATAAATGGAATATATTTTAAAATATGTCCCTAAAATCATCAATAATGCATGTGGGAATGAATAAAAATTATCTATAGAGGAGGCAGGATGGTGAAATGGAAAGCTCTTTGAGGCTGGAGTCAGAGGACATTGGTTTGAATTCTAAACTCTGCCTTTTTTATATTAGCTGAGCTCCACAAGTTATATAACATTCTTGACCTCATCTGTAAAATGAGGCAATTGGTTAGGCAATCTTAAGATTCCCTGGAGCTCTAAATGTATGATAAAAGTGGATCAAAATGCTGATCCCCCTATCCTGCCTTTATTTTTATTGATTTTTAGTCTGTGTTTTTTAGACTTTTTTTTTTGTTTAACCTATATCTTGGATCATATTAAACTCTGGACTTGATTTATTTCAGAAAAGTTTTGCATATGATATGTAGATGTAGTCCCTGAACAGGAAAGTTCCTGATGAGTTGGAATTCACCAATACGACAGATTCAAAGTTAATGAAATATAATAGGCTACAAAATGATATGTCCTTATCACATCCATTTAATTTGACCTTATCATGGAAAGGCAAATCAAGGTGAATATTCAATCATTTGAAACATATGAAGTCTAACAGTCCTACAAGTAACGAGTATAAACTTCCTCTGAGTGACCTATAAGTACCTAAGTGTTTGATGATAAAAGTGACTTTACTGAAAAAACAGAAACAATATGTTGTTGCCCGAGTATGTTAAATTCTTTTAGAATAATAAGAACAACAACAGTAATATAAAACACATTATTGTTAGAGGCATAATAGGGATGGGATGAAATACTGACTTGACCCTTATTGACTGTAATGGCAAATTACTGGTCTCTCAGTGCCCTAGACAATTCTCTAAGACAATAAAGTACAGAACAAATATACATGGAAGGGGAGCAATTTTCTTATTAGGAACCCCTTACTCTGATAAAATCAAAGGTCCACTCCCTCTCCCCTCACAAAATCATCTTAATCCCATGGTGGGAAAATATTAAATGAATTAAATACTTTCTCCCTGAGAGATAATTTCAGTTTGACACGGTTTCCTTTTCTTCATTTTCTTGGGTAGAGTAGTTGCCCAGATGTGAGCTATTATTTCTCAGCTATAGTCAATTTTATTTTATATTTCAAATATCCTACACAGTTGTGGGACCTCCCAGGAAGAACAATAAATTTGGAGTCTGGAGACTGGGCTTGGCTCACCAGAGTCACTGATATGACCCTGAGTGAGGCATTTAATGGTTCTGAGCCACCCTCAATTTTGGCATCTTGTAAAACAGGGATGATTAGGTAGAGTCAAGGGCTTATGGTATTTGTTAAGTGGCCCCCAAACTATTCTTTTGCATTAAGGATAGAGACCAGACCTGATTTCATTGGTAGGAAAAACTCCAAGGTAAGGTAAGAGCTAACATTTATCTAGCACTTACTATATGCTATGCAGTGTGCAAAGTCCTTTAAACTATTATCTTATTTGATCCTCAGAATAACCCTGAAAGTTAGATGCTATTATTATCCCCATTGTATAGATGAGAAACTGACTTTCCCAGGGTCACACAGCTAGTAAGCACCTGAGGCTGGTTTTAAACTCAGGTCTTCCTTACTCCAAGCCCAGTGCCATCTAGCAGACTACCTTGTAGGTAACACCTAGAAACTACTTTGTCTGCAACTTAACGTCCTATAGAGTTACCTAAAGCAAGGAGAGATGAAGTTACTCCCAGCGTCATATAGCTAGTATGTGGCAGAGACAGAACCCAGGTCATCCTGGCTTTGGAAATAGCTACCAAACTATCACATTCAGATATCCAGATCCATTTGAGTAGTTTCTCTTCCTGTCCCGCCTTTTGACCTATGCTCTGTTTTTAATTGGTTATTGGCTAAAATTGCTTGATAGGTGTGGCCAATTCCACTGCAGTAAGACTTTGTAAAAATCTGGCCATATAAATGCAACACTTATCTTTGCTTAAGCACCAATAATCAATGAATTTTAAACACTGCAGACTGCAGACTGTTTCCCCAGTCTGTCAGATACAGACACAAGATCACTGACTAACATTTCATTTTTACTAAGTGTCTTCAGCTTTCTTGAAAATATTTTTTGCTATTATAATACATACAAATGCAACAGAAGGCTTTTGGCAAAAACAATGAATAAATGCTTCTAGAAGTATAGGCATTGACTACGTATTTGAATCAAAGTTATTTCTAATAGGGAATGAAAGGTGCTTAGTTCTAAGATATTACAATCCTCAAGGGGAGAGGGATCATTCTTTGTACCCATGGCTTTCTTATCCTTTCACTATACCAAAAAGCCTTGGGGGGATCATAAATTCAGTTTGATTTGAAGAACATCTTGTCTAGCCTTGCTCCAACAGCTGTATGAAAGGAAGTAGGTCCCCATAAAGGGCTGTCTCTCACAGCGCCTAACTTTGAAAAATGCACTCACTACCATTTTCTCCACCAAATACATGGAAGATGGGAAGGGGGCTGTGCCAGGTCAATTAACTGTTTGATATAAATTCTTCTGTTTGGCATTTAAAGTCCTTACAACCTGGCTCCAAACAATCTTTGTAGTCTTATTATATATTATTCCCTTACCTACACTCTACATGCTAGTCAAACTTGAGTTCTTGTTGTTTTTTATGCCTAGAACATTCTATCTATTGCTGTCCCTGTGCCTTTGCATATAAATAAGTGCTATACATTCCCTCCTTCCTAAGAGTACTGTTGCACTCCCCTCCTCACCTCTGAATTTCTGGTCTCTAATCCTCAGCTCAAAAGGTACCTTTGAATGAAGCCTTTCCTGATCCCACTCTTGCATCTGGTGCCCTCCCAAAACTAACAGGTTTATTCTGAATATACTCAGCTATTTAGATTCTGCCTGTACTAATAGGATGTAATCTCCTTGAAGTTAGATGCAACTTCCTTTTGGTCTTTGAATCTCCAGAATATTATACCTAGTAGGAATTTAATAAATGTGCCCTGAATGATTTACTGGTTCACTATCATACCTTATAGTGTGACTGTATTCTTGGTCAGACTAGGCTGTGAAGTATCTCCTTCCTCCTTGTGCTGCTACCCCTTGCCTCTTTACTGTTTTTAGCCTATAGTGAAAATATTCTTAGCTATATCTTTAGTTTGAATTCAATGTATGGAAAATATCTGGTTAAGAAACTAGACTGAATCAGAAAGGCCTTTGCAATCTGCATCCTGTCTGTTATTCATGATCTTCTTACTGACTTGAAGGAATAAACGACATTCCTTCACCTTCATCCCCTCCCCTATATCTCTGAGGAGTCCACTAGCTGGACGTGAAAAGAAATTTCAAAAGAAATTAGAAGCAGGTTGTGATTCTGCCTGGAATTTAACTTGCCATGAATTTTTACTGGCTGTCTATTTCATCCTTATTTATTTCTATTAGCCTTATGTTATGAATGCAATGATTCAGAGGTAATTCCTGAAAGTAAGGTAATGAAGCTTACTGCCCTCTAGTAGATAAATACACACATATGAAATATTTGTTTATTTTTTATTTACTTTCTTAAAGATTATATAACTTTTCTTTCAATTTCTGTTTAATATTTTTATATAACTGTTTAAAAATCATGCTCCATCAACAATTTTAATCTGCTTACAAGTAGAAAATACACATTTTTATAAACTCTAAAGCAGCATCACAATTTTAACTAAGATAATGATTAACCAGTCAATTCTGAATTAATTTCCTCATAAAGCAATATCAATTTAAGATTTGTTTTTACTTACCTCAAATAAAAATCTTTATACTTTAAAAAATTCTCATTTATCCCTATATCAATTATGTTTACTGTTGTTTACATTAACTTCTTATAGCATCATAATTCTAAATAAATTGTAGTCATTAAAATATTTATATTTTATTGCTTCTTTTGAAAATGCAGGACTTATTTTCCTAAGAAGGAGGAAATATAACTTCTAAAAGAAGATAACTTAAGTTTTTACATTGTTGTTCTATCCAGATGGTATGATTCTCGATAAAAATGGGCCTGTTAAGGTTATATATTCTAAAGTCAATCAATCAAATTCAAACTATGATTTCATTGGTATAATTAGCCCCTGAGAAAGGAAATTTCCTCCATAAATGTATGTCAATAACTTCTCTGCAAATTATAGTTTTTGAGAGCTACTTAGGGAATTGAGATGATAAGTGACTCGTCCAGGGACAGAGAGCTAGTATATATCAAAGGTTATGCTTGAACCTATGTCTTCTTGGCTCCAAGTGTGGCTCCGTATCCACTTGGACATAATGCCAGTCAAAATTTTGAATATAAAGTAACTGCATGCTTTAGTATTACAACCATAATGCAAATTAGTAGGTCAGTTTGTATTAATATGAGTATTATGTATTTCAATTTTATCTATAACTCAAAAGATATGAATAATCTGTAAATTCATTTACTCAACAAGTGTTTCCTGTGTAATAGCGGTTGGCTAAGGACGCACTTCTACTTCCTAAATGGCCTACTAATGCTACTGCTAAGTAACAAGGTCTAGCCCTTCTGAGAAGGAACAGTATTTCCCATGTGAAGGGATAACATTTTAAAGTCTATAAGTTGTTCTGGAGAAAAGAGCCAATCATAGCAAGAAGGCAACACAGATAGTTAGGAAAAGGAAGTAGAAACTGAGTATGCAATAGAAATGGAAAGTCAAGGAAGCAATTGGGAATAAAGATATGGGTAAGTTAGACATTATATTTAAGCTGGAGATTAAAAGATAGTTTTTTTTTGGGGGGGGATGTATTGCTGGAAAAGAGTAAACTAGCAAAATACCAGGAGCCAGAGTTTCACTGGAACCCTGGAAAACTTAGTGGAAAGCCTCCAGTGTGTTTGATAGATGATTTATGGACAATTGTGGCAGAGCATGGGTGAAAAAGAGGTTATTTTCCAACAAAATATTTCCTAAGTATAAGTCAAAGATTCTTTAGAAAAATAACAACATAGATAACTTAACAAGCTTCATAGTAATAATATCAAATGAGTCAAATAGGAAGTTGTTTATAATTGTCTTGCAGGATGTCAGGGTTCAAGTGGAAAAAAGATAACCTATAGATGTTGACTCATGGAATGTCATCACTTCTGAAGAACCAGAATTTTGGGTGACCCAAGTGGCAATAGAAAGATCCTACCCCATTAGTAGAACGCAAACTCCTTGAGAGTAAACTCAGTATTGTTTTTTTCTTTGTGTCATCAATGCCAGCAGGGTGCCTTGGACATACTTAGCTGATTGTATCAAATCCTATAATACTAAGAAAGTTCATTAATGAAATCCATAATTATTCAAAACTTTTGGTCTAACTACACACATACATGTGTACACACACACACACAAAACATACATGTGTGCACAGAGAGACTATCCATTGTTTGGATTGTGACATGCAGTTGAATGGATACCACCTAGAATTCTAACATCAGTACATATATTTGGCAGACATTACAAATGGACAATAAGCCAAGTCCCAGATTGAAGATTATTCAGGAGAAACCCCACAGTTCTTTGAATGAAATCACATGATTTCTTTGAAATCACCAAGCTTCTTCCTTACACAAAAAGTGCAATTTCTTTATACCCATATTTTTCAAAATTTCATGACTATGAGCCAGGTTCTATTGCCATCTGTGAAGAATTCAAGTTGAGTATTACACAAAGATATAGAGAGGCTTATAGTATTATTAATGAGCTACAGCATGTAAATGAAGTATTAGAAAGAAGAGCAGTGCCTAAAAAATTATTGGAAAAATAAGTCATCAGAAAAGAAGATGCGTCTGTTGTATAGCAAGAGCAAGATATAACTGATGGAAGGCTAACACATTCCAAGAAATATCAAAACAATGTAAGTAGGACTTCCAGCACAGTGATTGGGCCTACCTGTTTAAGATTAATGAGAGAACATGGGCAAGACTTGTGAAGGATGGACAGATATGTTGGGTTGTGATCTAAATCATTAATGAGAAAAGCCACATGGCAAAGAATTGGAAATTGAGGGGATACCTATCAATTGGGGATTGCTGAACAAGTTTTGATATATGATTGTGATGAAATACTATTGTGCTACAAGAAATGATAAACAGGAGGATTTCAGAAAAATCTGGAAAGGCTTATATGAATTGTTTCAAAGTGAAATGATCAGAAACAGGAGAACATTGTACACACTAACAGCAATACTGTAAGATGATCAACTGTGAATGACTCAGCTATTCTCAGCAGTACTATGATCCAAGACAATTCTAAAGAACTCACAACAAAAATGCTATTCACCTACACAGAAAAAACTGATGGAGTTTGAATGCAGATCAAAGTATACTATTTTTAACTTTCTGTATTTTTTCCTTTGGGTCTATGTTTTCTTTCACAACATGACTACTATACTTCACAATGTGGTAATGTGTTTTGCATGACTGAATATGTATAATCTATATCAAATAACATACTCTCTCAGGGAGGTGAGGGAGAAAGGGAGAAAATGTGAAACTCAAATTTTTTTTAATGAATGTTAAAAATTGTTTTTATATTAACTGGGGAAAATAAAATATTAAAAAAAGAATATTCAGAGCAAGGGAATACAGACTAAAATTGCTTAGGTATAGAAAGATTGGATTATCTGTGTTTGATGGCATTGAAGGGTGTATCCATCCTCACATTAATGAAATCATAGAAATTGAAGTAGGAAGTATACCAAAGCACTGAACTTTTAGTTGTTGTTCATTTTCAAAAAATGACTAATAACATCTCAAGATGATGTCTTCACTCATGTGTTAATTGAGTTTAAGTGAGGCAGAATTGCGTAATCGTCAGAAGCACTTTCTCTTCCAGAGTCATCAAAAGTCAAGTTGACAGGTGATGGCCTGGAATGCAGTGATGACCTTTGTGTCTTTGCTGCCTGACCAAGGTCTAAGCACTCCACACTGCCTGCTTCAGTCACCTTTGTGGCTCTTGGAACAAATTGTTCTCAATCTGCCCATTCTGCAGAGGAAATCTTCATATGCTTGGGGTAGATATACTATAATTCACCAACAGGTTTGAGGCCTGGCAGTTATCCTCAACCTGGTTCTGCCTATCTGCAGAAAAGGTTTTGCTAAGGTGTGTCTGCTATGCTGGGTATGTTATAGCTTTTTGGAGCTACAGGTAAGAGCTGCTAGCCCTGTGGGAAATACACAATCTCTCTCCTCAAGGAGGTCATAATCTAGCAAGAAAGGGGATGATAAATGCACAGCTAAGGTACCTACAACATGCCATAATATTTCCTGGAAATTAAAGGTTGCTTCTGGCTGAAAGGAGCAGGGAAGTCTGCACAAGGGAGTCATATCAAAACTGTGAGCAAAGGCAAAGTGATGAACTCTATGTCTTTGTTTAAATGAAAAAAAAAGTAGATAAGTTTGACTGAAATACTCTATACATGTAGGAAAATTGCCCACAAAAACATTAGAAAAGTAGGATCATAGGATTTAGAGTTTATTCTAAATCATTAATTTAAAATAAGCTCTAAATCCTTTGTGTTTTTCAGCACTCTCACCTAGTTTGAACTACACTGAATGAATCCATGGCTTAAAAGTATGGACTATGCAGAAGGCAATAGAGAGGTTGTTGTTGTTGTTGCGTATCTGCCTGTGACCCCATTTGGGGTTTTTCTGGCAAAGATACTAGAGCAATTTGCCATTTCCTTCTCCAGCTCATTTTACAGATGAGGAACTGAGGCAAACAGGGTTAAGTGTTACCCTGAGTCACACAGCTAGCAAGTATCAAACCAGATTTGAACTCATTAAGATGAGTCTTTCTGCTGCCAGGCCCACAACACTATCCACTAGGGCACCTAGCTGCCCTAATAAAGAGACTGGTGTCGGATAAATTAGGACATGAGAGTATGTTAGACATAATCTAGTCCAATCCACTCATTCTAATCATGTGAAAACTAGGTTACAGAGAGGACGCGAGATTAACCACAGGTGAAACAGGTTGTATCAATCAGAATCAAACTCAGTTTTTATGGTTTTAGATCATGGTAAAGGGAATAATATTCAGATATTGACTGTAATTTAACTTACAGGGGCTCTCTCAGTGAAATGTCTTGCTGATGGAAGACAAGAAACTAGATACTTCAAAGTATGTATTCTAAAGTGGGAAGGTTTACAGAACAAGAGGCACACTATTGCACTATAGGCAGAACTGTGAATTGGTATAGCCATTCTGGAAAGCAATTTGGTGCTATGTTCAAAAAGACACCAAACAGCTCAAACTCTTTGACTGAGTGATTCCACTATTAGGAAGATGCACAAAAGAGATCAAGGAAACAGGAAAAGAAACCCTATGTACAAACATATTTATAACATCTTTTTTCATAGTGGCAAAAAAAAAAATTCAAAACCAACAACAACCTGGAAACTTAGGGGTGTGCTTATTGTGAAACTGGGAAATGGCTAAACAAATTATGACACATAAATGCAATGAAATATTAATAAGGCATAAAAAATGAGAACAAAAATCAATAGCTTCTGGGGAAAATGGGAAGACCTCTAGTAGCAGATGCACAGTGAAGTGTTTAGAATCAGGACAAAAATTTATAGTTATTATAATATTATAAATATGAACATCTTTTTGGGTAAATAGTATTTTATTTTTCTCCAATTACATGTAAAGTTAATTTTCAACATTCATTTTTATAAGATTTTAAATTTCAAATTTTTTCTTCCTCTCTCCTTCCTATCCCTTCTCCCCAAAGATGGCAAGCAATCTGATATAGATTATATATGTGCAATTATGGAAACATATTTCCACATTAGTCATATTGTGAAAGAAGAAACAGAATAAAAGGGAAAAGCCACAAAAAAGTGAAAGTAGTATACTTTGATCTGCATTTAGACTCCATAATTCTTTCTCTGGATGTGGATAGCATTTTTCATCATGAGTCTTTTGGAACAGTCTTGGATTATTGTATTGCTGAAAAAAGCTAAGTCAATCATAGTTGATCATCACATAATCTTGATGTTACTGTGTACAATGTTCTTCTGGTTCTTCTCATTTCAGTCAGCCTCCATTCATATAAGTATTTCTAGGTTTTTTTTTTCCTGAAATCCATCTGCTCATCATTTTTTATGGCAAAATTGTATTTTGTTACATTTAAATACTGAAACATTTAGTCATTCCACAATTGACAGACATTCCCTGAATTTCCAATTCTTTGCCACCACAAAAAGAGCTGCTATAAATATTTTTGTACATGCATATCCTTTTCCCTTGTTTATGATATCTTTGGTATATAGACCTAGTAGTGGTATTGGTGGATCAAAGGATAAGCACAGTTTTACAGCTCTTTGGGCATAGTTCCAAATTACTCTCCAGAATGGCTGGATCAGTTCACAACTCCACCAAAAAATGTATTAGTGTCCCAATTTTCCCACATATTCTCCAACATTTATCATTTTCCTTTTTTGTCATATTAGCCAATCTGATAGGTGTGAGGTGGTACCTCAGAATTATTTCAATTTGCATTTCTTTAATAGTGATTTAGAGCATTTTTTATATGACTATAGACAGCTTCAATTTCCTTAACTGAAAACTGCCAGTTATATCCTTTGACCATTTACCAATTGGTGAATGACTTGTATTCTTATAAACTTGACTCAGTTCTCTATATATTTGAGAAATTAGGACTTTACCAGAAACACTTGCTTTAAAAATTGTTTCTTATCTTTCTGTTTCCCTTCTAACTACTGTTGTGTTGGTTTTGTTTATGCGAAAACTTTTTTAATTTTATGTAATCAAAATTATACATTTTGTACTTCATAATATTCTCTATCTCTTGTTTGGCCATAAATTCTTCCCTTCTCCAGATAATCTTTGCTTTCTTATTTGCTTATTGTGTCATCCTTAATGTCTAAATTATATACCCATTTTGATCTTGTCTTGGTATAGAGTGTGAGATGTTGGTCTATGCCTAGTTTCTGCCATATTATTTTTCCAGTTTCCTCAGCAGATTTTTGCCAAATATTGAGTTCTTATCCTAGAAGCTGGAGTATTTAATCATTACTACTGTGTCTTGTGTACTTAATCTATTCCACTGATCCACCATTTTTAAATATAAATATCTTAGAATGACTTCAGAACTTTGATCGAGGCAATGACAAACCACTCTTTCAGAGAACTGAAGATAAGCAAGTTATTTACCCACCTCCTACCAGAGGTGATAGACTTAACATACAGAATGAGACATAGATTTTTGGACACTGCCAATGTGGGAATTTGTTTTGTTAGACAATGCATATTTAATATGAGTGTTTTTCTTTCCTTTTTCAACTGTTAAGTGAGGTGGGAGGAATTGGGAAATAGAGAAAATAACTCTTGATAATTGGAAAATTACCAAAAGGAAAATGTAAATGTCCACCAATAAAACAGCCAAGCTCCGATTAGCAAACAGAAGAAATAATTACCATAGCGTATGTTGCCTAGTTCATCCCTGCTGTATCATAAGCATGCTCATAAAAATGCTTAAAATATAAGAATCTTACTGTCCATTACAAAAGTTAAAGACAAAAATACATCTACCATGTCTTTCATAGCTTCTAGCATTCTAGTTCCCCAAGCAAATTAGTTTCTTACATTGATCTTTTCATAGTTTCATAAGGATTTAGACTTACCAGGACCTTGGAGATCATTTAGCTCATTAACATTCTTCATTTTATGGGTGACGAAATCCTAGTGAAAATAAAGGACATAGTCAGCATTTGAACCCAGGTCTTCAGACTTTGTCCTGCCCCCACAAGTGTGCTGCACATTTCACTACTGCACTGTTCCTAATATGGAACATTCTATTAGCTAATGTAAACAGTGCATAATAAGCATTTACTTTTGGTGCTATAGTATCCTTCTTCTTCTCTCCTTTAGGCAACCTGATAGAAAAAAAGAAGAAAAAAGTATTGCATTTTAAATAAGAATCCCAATTCTGAGACTTACTACCTAAAGGATCCTAATAAGCCGCTTAACCTTTCATTACTTCAATTTTCTCCTTTTCAAAGTGACCTGGATCAAAGGTCCTAGGAGTATGATATGGCACCCAGAGGGCTACAACATCTTTTCATTGGCTCCGTAAGGTCAAAACTATTTTCATTATAATACTGAGAAGTTTCAATTTCTAAAATGGTAAATATGGATAGATATAAACCATACAAACAAAAGGCATTTGTATTCTTCAATTTTTAAGACAGTAAAGTGGTTCTGAGACCAAAAAAGTTTGAGAACCTCTTAGCCTATAGAAGCTCAACATTCCCTGTCCAGTTAGCCTTTTATCCTGTGATGCCAACACTTCTACTTTTCTTCGTGGCTGCCCAACATCTCCTACTGTGGTGTTCTATCAGAGCTTCCTGCTAGCCATTCTCTTTGCTTTGACCATTTCCCAGCTCCTATGAAAATGTGTATTGATTGCATGACAATCTGATGAACTGTTCCATACTGATGTACTTATTAAAAATGGTAGAGAGGCATAAGGGACAGAAGCTGTATTTCTAATTAGGAAGACCTAGTTCCAAATGCTGTCTCTGACATTTCCTAGTAGCATGATCATGGTCGAGTCACTTAACCTTTATGAACCTGTTTAATAACCCATTAAATGAATGTAATAAGAGAGTCGTTTTAAGGCTCAAATGAGATAATGTAGCCCAAGAGCTTCACAAAGTGAAAAGCACTGTATACATTCCAAATGGAGCATGGTATAGAGAGAGTCAAGAAGACAGAAGGCAAAAATCAAGAAGGTCTGGATTTAAGTCCTCCCTGTGACTTACTCAGGCCTGTCATCCCAGACAAATAACAAGGTATGAGTGTCCCAGGCAACTCTCTAAGACTGGAATGGTTGTGGTACTAGTCTGCATTCATGGAAGGAGTTTACCAGTGCAATTGCAACTCCAGCAACACAATCAGTTATTACCAAGTTTTAATAGGTTAGTGTATGACATTCTCTTTTGTCCTGAAGAAAATGACTTAACCAGAAGTACCACTAGAATAGCTGGAATGTAGGGGAGTATGTTCATCTGTGAGGCAGGTATCTGAAAACCTTTTAAATCCTACCATTTAGGTAACCAAGGGTCCAGCCTATACAGAGAGCTAGCCTCAACCTAAAGTTGCATTGCTACCACAGAAAATTCACCAAATGCCTGCAAAATATGGCTGGCAAAATCCCCATATCTGTTTTTTTTTTTCAGGGGAGAAATTTGACCTGTTAGAAACTTGACAAAACTTCCTTAGGAAATTTTCAGTTGAGAGCAGAAGTTCAGAGACTGGGGGACTTTCAGCTCCAATCCCCTTTCTCGACTACTTTCTAAAATATGCTCAATCACATAAGGTGAAGGTGATTAAACATTGGGAGGCAGGAGGGACTCAAAGTAAGGATTTTACCTTCCCACTTCATATCTGACCCAGTTATTAATGCAAATAGATTAAGCTCCATTGATTGATAGTAGATCAATAAGAGCTCAGGCAGATTGGGGTATGTAAACAACTAATATGATTCAACATTCTAAATATTAAAAGCCCCAAAGTCAGATTAAGCCCCACCTATCCATTCATTCTCATAGTCCCCATTGGGTTGCTCTCAGGGTATTTACAGTCCAAATACCTACATTTGAGATTCCATCTCTACTACTTATTAGCTATGTGATTTGGGGGAAGTTACCTGACTTTGCATCTGGATCAGAAAAAAAGAGGCAGCGATACAAGGAAAGAAGGAAGGAAGGAAATAAGTATTTGTTAAGCATCTACTATATGTCAGACACTGTGCTAACTACTTAACAAATATTGTCTCATTTGATATTTACAACAACTTTGGGAAGCAGGTGTTATTATGGACCCCTTTAATAGTTGAGGAAACAGAGGTTAAGTCATTTACCAAGGGTCACACAGCTAGTAAGTATTTGAAGCTGGATTTGAATTCAGGCCTTCTTGACTCCAAGCCCAGTGCTCTATCCACTATGCCACCTAGTCTAACTCAATGACCTCTAAGTGTCATTCCAGTATACCTTGGAGTAGTAAGCAGTAGGCTGGACTTGAGGTGAAGATACCTGAATTTA
Organism: Vombatus ursinus; assembly: GCF_900497805.2. Lineage (NCBI taxonomy): Eukaryota > Metazoa > Chordata > Mammalia > Diprotodontia > Vombatidae > Vombatus > Vombatus ursinus. The sequence continues at coordinate 40,492,290 of NW_020954596.1, forward strand.
TATGCCCATCTGTAAAATGGGGTTAATACTTGCATTCCTTCATTAACCATGTCATTGTGAGGAAAACATTTTCCAGACCTTAAAGGATTATAGAAATGTGAGTTATTATGGAATTATGATTTAGATAACAAAAGAAATGCTGTTGAATTTGCCCTCTCATGTTCTTTTAATACCCTGTGTCTCAATATTCAAATTTCTTTCTGCCAAATAGTTGCTGTGTGATTCAGTCTAGAGTTTGCCCCATATAGACACAGTTGTGATAGTCTTTATTAATTGAAATGTTTGGGTACTTCATTCTGTCAAAAATTAAAGTAATCTCTTTATATGCAAATGATTGTGTAGAAGCTAGAGAAAATTCTAACTTATCCTAGGGCCAAAAGAAGTGGTGATGGAATATGCATACAAACTCTTTGGCCTATATTTTATAATGGTATGATTTTTCTATAATTTAAGAGACTGATGGGTTCCAAATGAGGTTAATAAGACTGTTGGGATTTCTGGTCATGTTTCCAAAATAACCTATACCTTTCAGACTTATCTTTGGGTCACATTAATTTGAAAATCTCCTGCATGTAAGATTATTAAACTGTCTCAGGACAAGGAAAGTATAGCACAGAGATCCATCTGAAGTCACTAATCACAGCAGTATATTTCAAAGATAAGCATTTTTCCCCCCATGATACTTCTCTAGGGTCATGTCGACAAGCAATTACCCAGTCAATGTGGAGCCCTGTCTGCTCAGTATTTTCAATTATATTAATGTTCTATTTCTACACAATGCAATAGAATTTTTAACCTTGCATGTTGAAGAAGAATTGTTGATCTGCATTGGTAGAGGGAATTTCCTCTCTGAGAGGATGAAATTCCAGGTTGAAAACCCCTTCTTCTTTCACCCATATGATTAACCAGGTGACAATCTGACTTATGTGTAGGTTTTCATTTTTAAGTTTTTATTTGAACCTCTGATTTCATCTAGATAGGAAACATGTAGGATAGAAAATATAATCATCAGTGTTAATCAGCTATTTATAATATCATCTTAAGAGTTATCTGTGGCACATCAGAAGTTGAGTGATATGCCTATGATCACAACATCAGGATATATTGCAGACTAAATTGAACCCATTTCTTCCTAACTTCAAGTTAGGCTCTTTGTCCTCTGTAACACAGGCTTTAATAGATGATAAAATGACTAAGATATCAAATATATCTATTATATCAAATAATTGTGCATAAAATTTTGCGAAAAAAAAAGAAAAAAGAAATTTCCTTTTTAGGTGAATTGACAAAAACTATTGTAGCCACATAGATTAAACCATTCTTTGTGTTTATAGGCATTCATTCATTTCTAGTTGGATTATCAAGATCAGGCACCACCCTGCTCCATCCAACCAAACTCGATCTCTCACCCATATACACATACAAATCTACATTTGTAGTTACTGGTAGCATATATACTAGACATGAGGGCCTTTTAGCCTAAGCACTTAATCTTTGCTTTGAAGGCCTGCAATGACAGCAGGTGGGGCCAACAGAAAAGAGGTAGCTGACTTTTGAATATTTGAATCAGGCTTTCCCCCCCCCAAAATTGTCCAGGCTAGTTTTTGCATCTGTTTGATATTTGATTTCTCACACCTGGGCCCCTTACTCTATGATAGGATGAGATACTTGGAGAAGGAAGTGAATGGAAAGGTTTTTGGTCTTTAGAAAAGTGGCATCCTCTGAGCCCAACTACCAGGACAACCAGCAATATTCAATGGCAATTAGGAGTTAGAGTTCCTAAGAGAAGCTGTTTAGCACTGTAATCATAGATCCATTTCATAAAAGGAGGTATCAATAACAAATGAGTTGCCCCACTGACCTTTAGGAATTGAATAATTTTAATATTTCAGTCAGAGAAAATAGATTTTCTGGTTAAAAAGTAGTTTCAAATGGTTTAAAAAGCACCTATCTATTTCCTTGCTTATTACTTTACCTGACCATAAGAAATCATCTCATAAAGAAGTTTCACAAAATGAGAAGGCAAAGATGTATAAAAGGAAGGGTAACAGGATTGGAGGAAGATAAGTAAAGGAAATTCTGAGTAACTGCATGCAGTGGATGTACAATGCTTGCCATGTAGTAAGTATGCAATAAGCATTTGTTGATTGACTGACATAAGAAGGATACAGAGGAAATCTTGACCCTCTGAAGGAGTGTCTCACATTCCACTGAATCATAAAAGGATCTACAAATATCAGGGTATGTTCGTGAGTGTGTGTATGTGTGTATATATGTGTAAAGCAGTTATTGTCCCCAGAATGTAGTGATGCATCATAGGAGTTATTCATTCCCTACTAATTATAGAGAGGTAGTTTCTTGTAGATGTGATGCAGGCAAACAGGTGGTGTGCTGCATTCCTAGAGTATATATTGGAAGCATGATGAAGAATGTATAATACTAAGTCTGGCTTGGTGATGTATGCCTGTTGTCCTTAAAGCTGGAAGGCTGAGGCTGGTGAATCACTTGTGTTTGAGAGTTTTGTACTGCAGGACAGCTAAAGCTGATGGGGTGCATATACTAATACTGGCACCAATATGATCAGCCCCTGTTAGCCTAGCGCCATCAGGCTATGCAAGAAGGGGTGAACTGACCCATGTTGGAAACACGGAACAGATTTAAGTTTCCTTGCCAATCAGTATTGGGATTGGAACCATAAGTAGCTCCTCTACTTCCAGCCAATGGTGAAATAGAGAGATCTTAGTGTTCCTCCCTGCCCTCCCCCTCCCTCAATATTGATCACTACTTACTTCTGGTGATACAACTGTGAATGAATGAAACTTCCAGAAGAAAACTGAAAACAATCTGTAGGGACATTAGCTTTATAGGATGGAGACTAAATACTTTGGATACTTTATTTACGCCACAGTCACTTTCCAAAATCCTCCTTCTCCCACTGGAGCAAGTATCCAAAACATCACCAAATTTTAAAGAAACACTAAAGATTATGGGGGGAAAAGTGTGCGATTGCATCTCTAATTTGACTCATTCAAACAATTAAAAATTTTTTAAAATGGGAAATGAGACAAGGAAAACCACATCACCATGAACTGTTACTATTTTCTTTCAAAGTTTAACTGATGTAAAGCAATCATCTCCTGCTAGACATTTATCTAGTGTTTTATAATTTGCAAAATATTCCATGTGCATTAGCTACCTCATTGGATCCTCACAATAACTGTGGCAAACAGGTACTAAAGAGACCTTTCATTTATATCTGCCATCATTTTATAGATGCGGAGACTGAGTATCAAAGAAGTGAAGTGATTTGTCCATGGTCACAAATCTAGGAAGTGACAGAGGCAAATTTGTAGCCACATTTAACCTATTTATAATTCAATATTCTAGCCTTTACATCACACTGACTCATTAGAATTATATTAGATGTATAGAACTTATAGAACAGTGGGAAATACTCCAAAGCTATATGCTCTGGATCATGTAGCATCACAATTACTGAAGAATCAACACTGTGTGTCACTTGAAGGACAATTACAAGATGTATGGTGGGTAGAAGTAGACTGCAGCATATTTCCAAGAATGACCCATGGCATAGGAAGTGGTGCAAAGGATATGATCAAAGAAATGGATGCTTAGAAGAGGAAGTGGACTATTATATAGGGAGAGGGAGGGATGGTTTGAGCACTGTGCTGGTACCATATAAAAGACCTGGATTAAAATGAAGCTACCCAGTATATATCCTTTGTGGAAGACCTAATGAAGGACAAGTTACAAGATTTTCTTAGGAAGCACATAAATTGAAGGTCAGGAAAGAGGATAGTGGTAGTATAATTTGAATGATTCTAGCCAGGGGCATGCTAAAGTCACTTCATATTGGCTCTGGAGATAACTGTTAAATTTTCAATGTGAGCAGCTACATCTTCGGAAATTGGCAAATCCTACAAATCAGAACTCAATTTAATATTTTGTTGTTTTTAAGACTTAAATTGATTGAGAAAATGTTAAATACATAGATTTAATTTAGAAGTGTGAGTATACATTCCCTTTCACCCCCAACCCCCAGCCAGTTGTTAAATATTTTCCAACATAACCTTGGTTCTAGTGCTCATAGTATTCAGAGATAATAGTCTAAATTTTAGTCTAGAATAATTGACAAAGTAACAAGTTTTGCCAAGAAATCAGAGCCCAATGATAAAGATTAACTTTCTACATTTGTTTTAAGGTAATCAAAAAAGAAAGTGAAGATAAATTAGCTTGAAAGATGTCTATTGAAGTGTCTATTAAAGACATTTGGATAGGGGAAAAGGTGGTTATGTTTCCCCAGCAGACATGAAACTGAAGAAGAGAAATTGGAGGCCATATTGATAAGGGCCTTTCTGGTCTAGAGAGTTAGGGAAAAGGATAAGAAAGCTATAATTTCTTCAGGTTTGGGGAAGCAATTGGAAGTTCCCAATAGACCTGAAGGGAAGGACCTAATGGGGGAGGCTGGGTTAAGGTTTTAAAGAGAATGTTTCTCTGTCACAGTTCTGTTCTTTCCAAACCCAACAGTATGATTGTGAGAACGACATTCTACAAGCATTGAGGTATACTTGCCAAATTAAACATGAGCTTTTTCAGTCATTGAGGTCAAACAGAAATGAACTGGATGAATCTGAAAACAATACATGAAATAATGAATTAGGACAATAATGAATTGTGAAACAGTATTAATGGATATTTCTGTAATCATTTTTTGGGTAGGAACAGAATTAACAACACAAATCCAAAAACTTATGAAGTTTCTCTCATTATCCTTCTCTTACCCCCTCTTTCCAACTTCCTTTTGTGTGTTGTTTTCCCTTATTAGATTGTCAACTTCTTGAGGGCAGGCACTGTCTTTCTTTTTCTTATTTGTATCACCAAGGCTTAGTACAGTGCCTGGCACATAGTGGATGCCTAATAAATCTGTATTCAATTCGAGTGTTTGTTTGTTTCTTTACATTTATTCATAGGAACTTCTTTGGTATAGGTGACTTTCAGCATGGAAACTTCCTCTATCATTACATACTGACATCTGCTCTTCAGTTTAGGTATTCTTAAGGCCTTGTTTGGAATAATAAAAGGTTGAACAACTTGCCCAGAGTCATAAAGCCAGTATATATTGGAGACAAAGAGGCATGAATCCAAATTTCCTGAACTCTCTATTAATTAAATCTTGCTGCCTTATCCATGTTGTTGTTATTCCCCATAAATTTGCATCTTATGTTTTGTCGCAAAGCCTTTAAAAACTTCTACATGGAGTGGTGTGAGGTTATCAAGGAACAAGGCAATAAACAAAAAAATTGTCAATTCCCCCTCTGATGAAGCATGTGGCAAAAAAGCAAGTTGAGAGAAACCATTGAGGGACTACAGGAACTTAGGTACCTATGTCTGCTAGGGTAGATAAGATTTGGAGACCTGATTGCTAAGAGACTGTGGCTCTAAATAAATTAACACTGTGGAATGTCTAAAAAGCTAGGTGATGATCTTAACCTTTCTTGATTTAATGAGATCTAGAACAAAGGAGGAGATAATCCTATTCTAGACTAGTCTGATCACACCTTGCGTATTATGTATATTTCTAAGCACCACATTTTAAGAGACTTCAGTGTATTCAGAGGCATACAATGGAGATGACAGGACTATTTGACTATTTCATGACTTTCATTCCTCTTGAGATTCCACACCTGATTCTTAGGACCTTCAGGCCATGCCCCAGTAGTGTTCCCACCTGAAAGGTCTCTCTGCTCCCATGTGCCCCTCCCCCTTCCTCTAATTGCTCTGTTCTGTTGAGAACCTTCATTTTAAGTAGTATGCCCCGGCCACCACTATGTGCTCTATTCTTGACTCTCTGCATTTACTCCACCATCCCCCCTGTAAGAGTACTTTCTGCCATCTACTCCACTTAGTCCACTTCCTTTTATGTACTATCTTCTATTAAAATGTAAGCTCATTGAGTGCAGGGACTATCTTTCTTTTTGCTTACATTTGTATTCCCAGAAATTAGTACAGTACCTAGCACATAGTAAATACTTAATAATGCTTATTGACTTGACTAGCATGGAATTATGTGTGTTCAGTCCAGAGAAAAGAAGAAAGAGGGACAATAATAGTTGTAATCATATATGTAAAGGTCTGTTTTACTAAAGATATATTAGACTTATTCTATGCCTATCTAAGCAGCAGAACTGGGTCCACCAGATGGGCATTATAAGGAGGCAGATTTAGGCCAAAATAATAAACTATAGCCTAAAAAGGAGAAGTTGACCAAAATGGAATTAGTAGTAAGTATTCTATCACTGGAGGTATTTGAGCAAAAGCCAGAGTACCCTTTATCAGAAGGCAGCAGAGAGAGGATGCTCACATCAAATAAAAGTTGAACTAAAAGACCTCAACACTAGGGTTTTACTATTCTGTGATCTATTCAGTTCACCCTGGTCATAGGATCATAGACTTCAAACTAGAAAAGACCCTGAACAATTTTTTAGTCCATCTGCCTTTTTTTACGAGTTAACGAAAGCACAAATATGTTTAGACACTTACCCAGGGTCACATAGCTACCAAGTATCTTAGGTAGGATTTCAACTCCGGTTTTACACAATCCAGTTCTAGTACCCTATCTACTACCATGCTTTATTGCATTTCACTATTAGAAAATCACCTGACAATATCATCCTGAAGGAAAACCAACCAGTGCACAAATAATTGTTGAATGCTTTCAATTGAAAATGTCCTGTATAACAGTCTATGAGTGTACATCAAAATATTTTTTTTTCTTGGCTAGTGCTACTTCCAGACTGAATTAGTATTGCTGAAGATAAATACTTAAGTATCTGTTACTTATATAATGATTAAAAAAAAGAGTGAGAAAAATCACTGCTCCTTTATGAGCTATCAATTTTGTACATTTACGTGGTTGACAGCTGCCCAGCAGGAAATAGCACTTCCTAGCTGTGCTCTTACTTCCAAGAAGAGTACATATTCTTATTAATATTTTTATAGTTGTTCAAACTCTTAAACCCTGTAGACCAGTGAAATGAAGCACCCCAAACATCTTTGAGCTGAATACCACAGTATACTTAAATATACATGACATTTTCTCACTAGAAAATTAATTCATTCACACTCATGTTTAAAATTATATTTATGAAATAGAAATATGAATTTAAGTGATATCTATGAAATATTATGCAGAGAATTTCCTTCCTCTGAAGCCTTTCTATAATTTCCTCTCATTATTCAAGCTTTTCCATGTTTCAAATTATCTGTTTCATTTTATAGCCCTCTCATTTTGCTTTAGACTTAAAATTATATTTCTGTACAGGTTTTCCTGTCCCTGTCTTTCATGCATATGGTCATATTCATTATGCATATAAAATATGGATACAGATAGATATGTTACATATAATTGGTGTATTGGATAGAAAGTTGTTCTCCAAGTTAGGAGATTCTGTGCAAGCCCTGCCTCTGACTTATACTAGCTATAAGACCTTGAGCAAGTCACTTAATATCTCAATAGCTCCAGGAAACTCTCCAAGATTGTAAATTGAAAAGTGTATGCAAATGTTTATTAATAGAGGAAGTTTCTTTACTAGGAACTTTATAGACTGATGAAATTACAGGTCTGGTACAATGTAAATTCACATACATGCAAATACACACATATATACTTATGTACATACTTATACACACATTTTAATTTGTTGTCACTTCAATGTATCAATAATTAAATGTATCTCTTTGATGCAACATGTTGTAGGGGGAAAAATACTGGTCTAGGAATCCCAATACTTACTTAGCATATGACCTGGTAAAATTGCAATAATCCATGGGAACATCATTTTATTCATCTGTGAATAATACTACACAACCTGTAAGTTCTGTTGAGTTGGGGAATGCCTTATAAACTGAAGTCTTTCTCCCTTCTCAACACAGTGCTCTGCACAATAAGGTTTTTAATAAATATTCAAGTAATGAATAAAAAGATCATAGATCGAGAGCTTGAAGGACATTGGAGACCATCTAGTACACCCCATCATTTTACAGATGAAGGAATTGAGTCCAAGAGAGGTTAAATGACCTGCCCAAGGTCATACAGGTAGTAAGCATCAGAGGTGGGATCTGACCCTTGTTCTTTGACTCCAGAGTCAGTGATCTTTCTGATCTACCACAATGCCTCCCCTGAATTGAATACCTGACCTGCCTTCATTACAAAGTTTATGTGATTTTGAAATCAGATACAGGTGAATAATGCTATTATTCTTTTTGCTTCTACTACTTTAAGTCTTTATGGTTGGAGCTTAACTTTTCCACTTTCTAAGTATCTCCGCATTATCTAGGAGTGGGCACTCACAAATCATTTCATAGACTTTTAATATCAGAAAATACTGACTTGTATTTTAAAGCACTTCACAATGAGCAAAATATTTACTTTAAAATAATGCAGCAAAATAAATAATGAAATTAGTATTAACTCCATTTCAGAATTAGGGAAAGAGGTCAAGAGTTAGTCAACTTAATTGCTTAAGGACATGTGGCTAGGAAAAGGTAGAGTTGAGAGATAAATTTAGTTTTTTCTTACTCTATTCCCTGCTTTCTTTTGCTCCATACTGTTTGGCAGCATGAAGCAAAAGAAAGCAGGGAATAGAGTAAGAAAAAACTAAATGTATGAAAATTGATGTTAGAAAAAAACCAATATGTATATATAAATATACACACACAATCTGTATCTACCTATCTATAAATGTAGATTATGTATGTATGTGTGTGTACATATGTGTGAGTCTGCATATGTATAGATAAAAGATATAGATATACTGTGTATTTACACTGCTTTTGTTTCTGAATATTTCTCTTCTTCCCCTACATAGTGAGATACTCCTTGCAACAAAGAGTAACAAAAATTGAGGGGGGAAAAGCAATTCATCAAAGATAATAAACATGTAAACTATGTCTGTAATATCCTACACTCAAAGCAGTTCACCTCTGCAAAAAAGGGAGCAGATAAGATATAATTCTATCCTGGTATGTCCTTCTTTCTGAGTAGAGTGACCAAACTTTTGGCCCTAATTTCCTGCTTCCCCCCTAGCAGGAATCCAAGTTCCTCTTGGAGAAGAGTCAAGTTGTGGAGAGGAAAAAAAAATGTAAAACTAGAAAAGCAAGAAAGGGGGAGGTTAAGGGCCTTCAAAGCCAAATAAAGGAGAGAGGAAGGCCCAAGACAGAGCCTTGCCAGAGACATAGTTAATGCGAATGACTTGGATGATCATCCAGCAAAGGACACTAAGAAGTAATGGTCAGACAGGTCTGAGGAGTATCACAAGTGTCTCAAATACCTAGAGAGGAAAGAGAATCTAGAAGGAGATGATGACCAATAGTATCAAAGACTCTAGAGTGGTTAAAAAAGATGGAGATTGAGAAAAGAGCAATAGATTTGACAAGTAAGAGATAACTGGCGACTTTGGAGTGAACAGCTTCAGTTGAATAAGGTCAGAAACCAGACTGTGGAGGGTTTAGATGCCAATGATAAAAGAAGTGGAGGTATCTAGTGTAGACTCTCTCAAGTAGTCTGGCTGAGAAAGAAAAAAGAGATGTCACATAAAATATGATTGTTTACAAAATATGGAAAAAAGTGCTTTTTTTTCTCAGCTCTTCTATTACATATTCTTAATTTCTTAGTTTACTAAACAAAACATGAAGAGCAACTTCTTAAGTCTAATCTTCAAGCATTGCCCAATTTGTATAAAAAGACATTCAAATATACTTAAATTTTCCTTCAACTGTTCTGAGTCCCAGTCAACCATATCATCTTGAGGGCAATCCCAGTAACGGGAACCCATCGCGTAGGAGGTCTCCAGGAGGATCCAAACCAACCAATTCATCCAAGGACAGCCACTAATCACCAATTTTTAATCAGAGTATTTTTTATTCTCTTAACTAGCTATCAATGGGAATGTTCATTTTCTGTTCATTCTGTTAAAGATGCTGTATATAGAATGTTTAGTCTGGAAGATATAATTTAGAATCCTGCCTCAGACTCTTCATAGTGGACAAGTCACTCTTGGGCAAGTCACTTACCATCTCTAAGCCTCAGTTTCTTCAACTACAAAATGGGGATAATAGTAGCTCCTACTGCACAGGAGTGCTAGGAGTATCAGAGATATTTGTAAAAAGGGCTAGTAGGTGCTACATAAATGCTCATCCTCCTTCCTTCTTTTGTAAAAGAAAAAATAGGTTCATGAAACTAATTAGGGAATTTTCCTAGTCAGCTCCCTACCATCCTTTAACCCCTGAATTCCCTTCTCTAGCCTCTCCTTCCTTAATTTTTCATCCGCACATTTGCTGAATTGATATTTCCAAAGTGTGTTTTATCATGTCACTCCACTGATAAAAAGGTTTCAGTTACTCTCTACTGCCTCTGGCAATAAATAAAATAAAATCTGCCCCTCCCCTTCACATTTATATGCTTGTACTATTTTCATCCAACCTACATTTGCAGATAAATTATCATCCCCCCCCAAAAAAAATCCAGCAAAATTGACCTACTTGTCTACTCAATAAGCTATCACCTACCTTCTTTCCTATGTTCCCTCCTTCCTAATTCCTGCCTTTTAAAGACCCTTTGGGGCAGCTAGGTGGCACAGTGGATAGAGCACTGGCCCTGAAGTCAGGAGGACCTGAGTTCAGATCCGGCCTCAGACCAAACACTTGATACATACTAGCTTTAAGACCCTGGACAAGTCACTTAACTCCAATCGCCTAACAAAAAAAAAAAAAAAAAGAAGACCTTTAAACTTCATTGAAGGGTCAGGACAAGGGCTACCTCCTTTACCTGGGCTTTCTCCTATTCCCCCAATTGTCAGTACTCCCCCTACCTTATGAATTACTTTTGTTTTGTTTATATATTTATATTTAATTACCCATGTAAATCATCCCAGTAGAATATAAACTCTTTGTGATCAAGTATATTTTTCATTTTTGTCTTGGTATCCCTGGCACTTAGCATGGTACTGGCAAATACTTATTTTTTTTAAAAAATAAATGTTTGTTGAATTGAAATGAATTGCTTTATGCCTTACTTGATCAAAGGATCATTGAACAGAATTTTCTCTGTGGTTGCATTTATCAAAGAATCTTGTATAATTTTAATATATACATGAGACTTCTTGCTGATAGAAAACCTTTAAGGGTTTATTTTTCTCTACTCTAATCCCATGCAATGTCTTTTTATCCCCTCGATTTTTGAGAGTCAAGCCTTTGTTCTAATCGGTCCAACTGTACACAGCTAATTCTGAAATGCCTCCTATGTCTGTAATCAGTCAGTACTGTTTAAAAAAAAAAGTACATTTGTTTTAAGTTTCTGTTTGATGTTCACCATATTTAACACCTTCTTACTGCTTTCTTATAAAAAAAATCTCATTGCTGAGTCTGTGTAGTCTATAAGCCTTCGGCTTCTTTCATTTCTTGATCCCAAATAAGATTTTAAAACATAATTTTCAAAATGGTCCCTTATGCTTTCTTTCTTCTTGAAGTCACTGAGTGTTGAAGGTATTGTTGCTCAGTTGTTTTCAGCCACGTCTGATTCTTTGTGATCTCATTTGGGGTTTTTCATGGCAAAGGTACTGGAGTAGTTTGCCATTTCTTTCTCCAGTTTATTTAGCAGATGAGGAAAATGCCCAGGGTCAGAGAGCTAGTAAGTGTCTGAGATTAGATTTGAACTCAGAAAGATGAGTCTTCCTAATTCCAGGTCCTGCTCTCTATCCACTGTTCCACCTAGCTACTCTTTTGAAGGTATAAATTAATATAGGTTACAAGGTTTTGACAGGCTATTTAGATATAATTTATCTACTTACAGAACCATGGGATTTAGAAGTAGAAGTAACATTAGAGATCATCTAGTCCAACCAGCTCATAAAGATAAAGAAACTGAGAAAAATGGAAGTGACTCATCTAAGGTTACACAAGTGGTAGAAAAGATTTGAACTCAAATCTTCTAAGTCTAGTGCTTTTCTGATACATCCTATTTCCTCTTCTTCTGTAATATATATATATATGTATAAGTATTGTGTATTATATTATATACATATCTACAAATATATACAATATAATTGACTCCATGGTAGTCATTATACATTCTGCAATGGAAACAAAGTATTCCAAGATGTTTCCTTTTGTATTAAGGAATGTGATAAAACCACATCTTCCAAATCCTTTATATCTTCTTGTTTTATGTATAGTAAGAATGTCAATATATATGAAGTTCTATTTTTCCAAAAGGATCACCTCTTTATTTATTGAACCAATAATTAATATTTCTAAGTAACCTTAGAAATATATGATTCTTGGAAGCCTGGATCTCATTTTTCTTTCACTACCATCACTACAACAAAAAGAAAAGGGGGCCGTGTGGACCCAAAGGCCATTTTGTACTTTTGTCTGTATCATGATTTGTTTTGGTTACAAATCCTAATCACCTGGTGGTTAGACTTTATATACCAATCCAAGCTTATCCTTTGATGTCAGACCCACTGTCTGTAGCCTTTGCATACTCAAAGTCTGCAGGTAAGTAGTGGTTCTCAAAGTTTATATTGGCAATGTCTTTGAGGACCTAGAGTTACCTCTACCTCAATGGGTTTTATACTAGGACTTCTGGGGGAAAAAAACAACATAGAAAATTTTAAGCTAAATCACTATATTTCTAAATGCAACAATAGAAATTAAGATTAATTTGATTAAATTTTGATTACTTTAAAAGTTATTGTGTACACTATTGATGAAAGATTTTACAAAATCATTTAGCCTTTTGAACAAGAGATATTCTATCACTTTCTTAAGGGAAGGGATGAGGACTAGACTTCTTTTTCCATTGACATAAAGAATTCCCAGATGTTGGAAAACCTTCTAGCAATGTAGGTCAGCAACTTTTTTCCAACTAATATTTTTAGACAGTTGCCTGAAGAAGTGAGAGGTTAAGTGACTTGGCCCTTGTTACATTGCCAGTGTGTAAGAGGTAGAACCTCAACGCAGGGAGCTGGCTTCAAAACCAGAAAGAACGATCTTCTATACTATACTGCCAACATTCATCGTCTTGTTAATCTTCATAAACACAATTTTCAGACGTAGAAATGAAATGAAGGCAAAGGCACAACTGACTAATTAATTAGTTTTTAATGGACAAAGTCCAGTGGATGTGTGCAAAAGGCAGCATGCTGGGGAAAAACAAACAAACAAACAAAAGCAAAACACAAAAACAAAAACAAAAAAAAAACTGGATTTGGAATCAGAGGGCTTAGATTTGTATACCAGTCCCTGGTGCTTTATTACCTTGGGGGAGTCACAAAATCTTTCAGTCTCAGTTTTCCCCATCTATAAAATCACATAAAACAGGGATAATACTCTTTGTACCACCTACCTCAGAGTTTGTTTTGAAGATCAAGAGAGATAATATGTGTAATGTACTTTCTGAACAATAAAGCACTTATAAATATCAACTTTCATTATTATGTAAACTATTTTACATACATCAGCAGATAAATATCTAAGAACTGATTATATTTGAATTCAATTTAGGAATGAGTTAATATTATATTTGAATTCAATTTAGGAATGAGTTAATATAGCATTAAAATGGAATTGAATATGTAACCTTATGGCTAATTTCCATAAATGAATACTAATTAAAACTTGAAGACTTAAAAAATAACCACATAGAAATTAGACAACTTAAAAGTAGCTATGATACCTAAATGATTGAATCTAAGAGTGCCATAATTGCATTTAGAAGACTTGAATTTGACTCCTCGTGCTGCCATTTGTCATCTGTATGACCTTGTGCCAGCAGCTTCACCTCTGTGGGCCTCCATTTTTTGGCCTGTAAAATGTTGGGATTGGATTATATGACTTCTGAGGTCTCTGCCAGCTGTTACTTTATGATACTATCCGCCAGCTAAAGCTAAGTTCTGATCTTTGTCTTTACTCATTTAAAAATATGTATTGTCACAGGACTGGATATAAATCTGAGAACAGAGATGGAAAAAAGCTAGGCACCATTCCACAAATTCAGGATTTCTTTAACAATCCTGAATCTTGTGGATTTTATTTATATGCACTCTGCCTTTTCTTCTGCTACATAAGACAGAGAGAGAGTGCAGACTAGTTACTCTGTCAAACACATCACTTTTGCTGAATGAATAACTGTAGATTTTATTTTTATAAGTCTACAAAATTGAAGGAAAGAGAGGGTTGATTTTTGTTGGGTGAAAAAAATCCTACTGGCTAGTGTATTTTTTCCCCTCTGAATTGATCCCTTTTCTGTTCTCATCCTTCTTCTCATAAAGAAAGGCTTGCTTCCACTTTTCAATAAATAAATTTACTACTGCCAACAACTTTCTCTCAGACACAGTTGATTTCACAGATGATCATAAAATGGCCAAGAGGAGCTGGAGTAATGGAAAATATGACTGCCTGACAGAACACTATTGCTGTACTCTTTCATAAATAACAGTGCATGATTAAAATGCTATAGAGGAGATGAAGACCATTGCATTCAACTGGTACAGAGTCAATGTAACCAGAATGCACAGAGAGCTTTCCTTTCTCAGCACTATGTGCTTCTTAAAAATATTCATGTTTCTTAGTGCTTTTGTTCAAGACATTCCAATATAAATGTGATTGTCTTCACCAATAAATTTCAGTTTTATTGCAGGCTATTGATCAGACCAGCCCTACCATAATGAATAAGTTTTAGTTTCTAGTGGATGGCAGCAGTTTTAGCAAATACAAAAGGCACACTTTTAATAACCTTTTAATGTAACTCTGATTCTTCTCTATGACCATGATATGAACATGTTTATATATTGACCTTCCCTCATGGAATGAACAAAAAACCTGGAAGGGAAGATTAGCCTAGCATTTTATAAAAGTTGAGTGATGAAAAAAATGTACTGAATTGATTTGATTCTGCCTATATAAACAGTATAGTGGTCTATTTAGGACCTTAAAGCTTGGAAAGACAATCTGTGGAATTGGGGGCTGGAGATGGTCAAGAATCAACTTATTTCTGCACACGCCTAATCAAATGGTGATCTATGAATCTGTACGGAATAATGGATGGCATCTTCGATTATTCTTTCACATCTTATTTTCTAGCAACCATGAGGTATCATATCCTTTTACTTGTATGCATATACTCTTTTGCAGTTAACATCTGTATTCCAAATACATACACACATATAAATACATACATACATACACACACATATATAACTATACATGTATACAAATTTAAAAGGCTCACGATTTCATCATCGGAGGGATAACCTGGAGAAAGCTTCCTCTTACCAACACATGTTGGCAACTTCTTTGCAACATATAGTCTTAAAGACCTCCCTGGGGAATTGAGAGGTTATTTCCCAAGGTCACACAATCGATGTGTGACAGAGGCAGACTAGGGAGGTAAATACTGCCTGGTTTGATTTACAGGTAATATAGTAGAAAGTAACCTAAAGAATGTGATTAACATTAACCTCAGTGTGGCCTGAGGTTTCATTGCATCACTAAATGTATAAACCATTTGGGGATAATTATCAGTGGTCCTCTGTACTGACCATAGTAGCTATTTCTATTTCTTTAAGATTAGATCGTCTACCCTTTTAGTCTAAACTTCTTTGCTTTGCATATTTATCTTAGGTTTCACTTCTGTGATTTTTCTTTTCCCTATGACACTTTACCCTGTGCATATTCTCACATCTTCCATTGCCTGGAATGACTTCCCTCTCTCTTTATTGTCTAAGTCATACTCATCTTTCAAGAACCAGACAAAATCTTTGAGAATCCTTCCACGTTATTTCCAAACCACAGCTGTTTTCTTTTCTCTGAATTCCTTTTGTTTATATTGTTTATTGTTTATATTGTTTATATTTTATTTATAAAATATAAACATTATATATATATATAATATATATATTATATAATATATAAAATATAAAATTATTGTTTATATTTATATTGTTTATATTGTTTATATTTTGTTTATATTTATATTATATTAATATTTTATATTAATATAAAATAGTTTTGTGCTGATTTAGTCCCTAATTACTTCACACAGGTAACCCTTATCTCCTAAGCTACATTGTAAGCTTGAGAACAAGATCCTATTCTTGATTCAACTCAAGTCAGTTGGATGAATGCTCATTAAGTACTTACTAAGCACAAAGCTCTTGATTAAAATTAACAGCCTCTGCCCCCAAAGAGGTTATACTTTTTAGTGAGATGATATAATGTATATAAAAGCAAATAAATACAAAATCTGTATAGAATAATACAACATATTTTTTAAAGGGAGAAAGGACTTAACACATTTTATATCCGCAGTGACTTGTGATCTATAGCTATTTAGTGACTGATTAATTGAATCAATATAAATAGGAATTTATCTTGTTCAATCATTACTTTCTTGTAGTCACATTTTCTCCTACCCAATAAGCTTCTCTTCCATAGTAAATTTTACATAGGAACTTCAAAATAGATTATATATAATTAGAGCTGGGAGTAATATTAGAAATTATATAGTTTTCTTATCTCATTTTAAAGATGAGGGATTCAGAGAGGTTAATCAACTTGCCAATGAGATAGCAGCAAAATTGAGAATAGAAATCAGCCATCCAAGCTCTCATTCCAATACCTTTTCTCATATATGATGATGTCACACTATGTCAAAAGTGACCAATAAAGTTGACTTTAAGTGGCATATTGCCATTTGCTGCCAATAGGGCCTGAAGTAAAATTTCAGATTAAGGGAAATATGTCTTAGAGTCCTCCCATATCTATTTTCATTTTCCCCTTAAAATAAAACAAACAAACAAAAAAAACAACTTGACTTCCATGAATTTAATATCCTCATGCTCCCCTTTTGCTACCCAAATTCTTCCTCTCCATATAATTTGCTGTTCCTTAAAGTGCCACCCTTGCCCAAGTAATAAATGATGCCCTAACTGCTTCTCTCCTGTTCAAATCTTTAATTCCTTCAATCTTTCTAAGTTCTAGGTAGTCGGGATGGAAAGAAACATCAAGGGGATTAGTTTATTGATTCACCATCAAGTTTGATGATTGATAGAATCAACTCACCCAGGAATATTATTCTTCTTTCTCCTTCTCCTCCTTCTTCTTTTCTGTTGTTGTTGTTTTTTTAAACTTAGGAACTCATTAACTCACATGAACCTCTAATTATCTGAATGGCTAACTCTTGCAGTTAGTTATCTTTCCCCTAACAGCAACTGGATATTACATTTCTGAAATACTGCTGACCCCTCTTGCAGGGGGCAAAGAAAAACTCTAGGTGAGAATGTCTTGAATAGGAGGAGGAAAAGTAATATGATTATAGGAAGAGAAGTAATGATTATTTGTGTGAAGGATGTATTAAAATTGAGGGAATAAAATGGGAAGGTCAACTAAGGTATCATCCTAGTCATACAGGTATGAGTTAATGCATGGTACCAAGTGCAGCATGGTAACACAATACTTGGTGCCTAATTCTGTATTTTTTATCACTTGGGAATCATTTCTAGTATTTTCAGTCTTGTTTGAACAACTGTATTACAAATTTCTTAAGCGTAGGTCTTTACTTTTCTCTTCTAAAGCATTTAGTACAGAGAATAGAGCATCACAGGCACTCAATAAACATTAGGTTACTGATTGATTATAGGCACTGCCCATCATGGCTACATAGTCCCTTTGCAAGATGGTAATCCCACTTTTTTTATTCACAGTTTGACTGAATCTTGCTAACATATTTATAGGCAATGATTTACAAGAGGACCTAATGTGTTATGTTCATCTTGAAACCTATACTTGACAGCAAGTGTAAATTCACCCTTGAGGACTGTGAAACATATTTCTCAATTTTGGTTAACAAATGTTAAGACCTAAAATTAGCATCAGAGACTTCTTTTATGAAATTCAGTATTTGATTAGAGTCTATTCAGCAAACATTTATTAACCACTTAGTAGGTACTTTTTGTTAATTGTGACTTTGTAGAAATGTAGTTGTCTATATTAAAAAAAAAGCCAAATCTTGTCTCCCCTTGTTTTTGTATCCCTAAGCTAAGTATATTTTTATGTATTTTAAATACAATAAAACTTTATTTTAAAATATAAAAATCTTTTTTAGTTCACAAGCCACAAAAAAAAAATTAGCCTGGTAGTTTTCTGACTCTTGCTAGAGAAGATAGCCTATGAAGGCCTTAGCTTTCTCATCTCAAGGCTTCATCAATTTTTTCTCTAAAGCAATATATAGATTAATCTCATAAAGATGAGGAAGGAGGCATATAGGTATGTAGTCAATTTTTTATTTGCCTTTTTCATAATAAAAAAATCTAACATTTTTCCTTAGACCTTTGTGCTCAATGTTCATCTTTATCTTTCCCAGATAGTGTGAAAATAGAACCTGAAAATTCCTCACAATTGTGTCATCTCCAATATAGATCTCTCCTGCATATACTTAGTGTAATCCATATGATCTTGTGATACAAAGAGAAGTGGGTTAATGATTTAGCAAGATTGAAGAAAAAAAAATATGGATAGCCGTTATGATCCATTGTTCTCTATACCATGTAAAGAGACTTAAAGGTCCCTAAATATGTTATGTGATTGCTCTATGCAGGATTTATAGGACATGCACAAGTCATTTCATTTCATCCTGTCTTCTCCAGTGAGATTGTCCCATCCATCATTCCTACTCCCTCACTTATCTTCATTCTTTCCCTATCTACTGGCTGCTTCCCCACTGCCTACAAACATGCCTATGTCTTCTTCATTCAAAACAAACAAACAAAAAAAGAAACCTACAACTTGATTCGTGCATCTCCTTTAGCTGTTAACCAACATCTGTTCTCCCTTTTGTGGCAGAACTCCCTGAGAAGGCTGTTTATAGAGATACCTCTGCTTTCCCCTCTCCCTGCCCCAGACTTTCATTTTAACTTGCCACAGTCCTCATGATTCAACCAAAATAACTCTCTTCAAATTTATTTATGATCTCTTAATTGCCAAACTAATTACTTTCTTTTTTAAGTCTTCATTCTTAGTCTTTGAAATTGCTCATCAATCTTTTCTGCTTGATATTACCTTTTTTCTAGGTTTCTGTGACACAACTGGTTCTCCTCCCACCTGTCTGACCACTCTCAATCTCTGTTACTAGATTTTTGTTTAGATCATGTGACTAAAGGTGGGTATCCCCCAGAACTCTGATTTGGGCTCTCTTCTCTTCTCACTCTATACTACTTCACTTGGTGATCCCATCAGTCCCCACAGTATCATTCATCATTTTATTAATTATTCTCAGATCTACTTCTCCAGTTAACCTCTCTCCTGACCTCCAGACTCACTTCTCCAACTGCCTGTCAGACATCTCAAACTGGATGTCCTATAGACATTTTAAGCTCAACATGTCCAAAACAGAATTCATAATCTTTCTCTCTAAACTCTTTCTTTTTCCAAACTTCTTGAAAACAGGGACTATCTTTTGCTTTTTTTTCCCCATGGGGGTGTGGTATTTTCAGTGCTTAGGACAGTGATTGGCACATAGTAGGCAGTTAATGTTTATTCCCGGACTGACTGACATGGAAAAATAGTCACATAGAATAAAGAGGCATAGATATGTTGGAGAAGAGCACTGGTTATTAGTGAAAAGATAATCCACAATGATGAGATCAAGAAGCCTTTGAAATATATGAATCCACACGCACGTGTGTGTGTGTGTGTGTGTGTGTGTGTGTGTGTGTGTGTGGTCTATAATTATAGACCATGAGATTAACCCATTGCCCAGTGATGTACCTCTGCATTTACATGGATCCTGTTCAATCATGATATCTCAACAAAATATGGCCTTTTTGTCATTTGTTGCCCCAAC
The DNA here is from genome assembly GCF_900497805.2 of Vombatus ursinus. Taxonomy (NCBI): domain Eukaryota; kingdom Metazoa; phylum Chordata; class Mammalia; order Diprotodontia; family Vombatidae; genus Vombatus; species Vombatus ursinus. Next base: position 40,512,211 of record NW_020954596.1, read on the forward strand.
TCAGGATTTTTTTTTCTCCTAGAAACAATAGAATTTGACTTACATCAAGGTCTCTGAAGAAAGGAAAAGGTCTTTAGTCCTCCACTATTTTGTTTTAGGTCTCATCTCTTTGGTCTAAGACAGGGGTGGGGAACCTGTGGCCCAGAGGCCACGTGTGGCTTTCTAGGTCCTCTGGTGTGGACTTTTGAGGGAGTCCAAGTTTTATAGAATAAATCACTTTATTACGGGGATTTGTTCCATGAAGTTTGGATTCAGTCAAAGGGACACACTTGAGGACCTAGAGGATTACATGTGGCCTCTAGGCTGCAGGTTCCCCACCCCTGTAAAATCTAGTATTGTCCAGGAAGTTTGGTTGAGGAACTCACCATTTTTAAGCAAGTTTTTTTGGTTTAGAAAGCCTGGCCTAGGAATACTTTTGTCCCTGGGCCACTAATGATTCTCCACTTCCAGCTTTGATTCTTACAATTTCTGGCTCATCCCAAGGAAGCCTACCCTCTCCACCGCTGCCTCCATCTGCCACCAATTCTAAGGGTCTGTATATTGCTTGATGCCTGTAGTTCCCTAGCAAGGCTGTGGGGCCATTTCTGAGACAATATGGTTCCCCCCCTTCTGAGGTCCTATGGTTTTCTTAGGGGCTTTGCAGGCATATAGGATGTACTCCAGGGAAAAAGATTTGACTTTGAATGTATTGCCCCTCTTCTCACTATATCTCAGAGATGGGCCACCAAGAAAGATTATTTTTAAGACTTAAAATGAATTTTTTCCTCAGTGTTGGAAATACATATATATGCTACCATTTAACTATGAATAGCAGTGTATCTACCTCATACATACTCTGGGTAATAATGATGCTAGATGAAATATCATTATAAAGGGCAGTTAGTTCCATAGAGAAAATGGTTACATACATGTGCTAATCAATGCAACTATAGTAAACAGAATGAGTCATAGAAGTTTACCCTTCTAGGACTAAAGTATTTATTTGCATTTTGACTGATGGCTCAATTTGCATGTCAGGACATCACTGAATGGCAGGCCTTACACCAGTAGTCAGTAGTCATGGTGGGATTTTCTCATGTGATTACCAAAAAAAAAAAAAAAAAGACAGTCTTATGAGTTTTGTCAATACTTAGACAATGCTTTAGACTTTATATTCACAAAGCACCTTCTTATACATTATCTAATTTCTTTTTGTCTTACCCCTCTCTTAGGTTGTTACTGAGCCTTATTTAATCTAAAACAAACAAAAACAAACAAAAGCAAAAAAAAAAAGCCATGTTATATGAGTCAAGTTTGGGTTTCAAAGAGTAGATGATGTCTTACATTCTTACATTATTAAATCATCTAACTACTGTGTATATTGATAGTATGCAAACCATTTTAGGGTACTTACTCACTCATACAAGAAAAGACTAAGACTGAGATGTCCTACTTCACTGTTATTCATTTTGCATCCATTCTTTACACTGATTTGGCAAAACGAACCACCACCACTCCTACACTTGCCCATAGCCTTAAGCTAGATTGGAAGATTGAGGGAAAAGATGAGTAAGTGTTGTTATCTGTTAATGAATTTAGTTAGACAAGACCACATTTCTGATCACATTTCTGTGATTGAAAAAGGTCTGTGGACCATAAGCTCAACACAGGTGGGGCAACAGATAGAAGGCTGAGTCTGGAGTCAAAAAAGACCTAAGTTTAAATCTAGCCTAAGATACTTAAGAGCTGTATCACCCTGGAAAAATCATTTAACCTCTCTAAGATCTCAGTTTACTCAAATGCAAATGGAATAATAATAGCATGTCCCTTCCTAGGTTGTTTTGAAGATCAAATGAAATTATATTTGCAAATTATTTTGCCCTGTGGCTGACACATAGTAGGTATTTAATAAATGCTGGTTTCCTTTCTAACTGTTCCTCTTTCCCTCAGGATCTTCTCCTTGAAAAATATTATTACAAATGAGGTTGCTTATTCTTAAACATACATTTCTATTCATTTCCATGATGTGGTTTTTTTGTTGTTAATTTTCTCCCATGGTCATTTTATAAGGGGAATGCTAATTAGATGAAAGCAGATTCTCCCAGGGTCTGAAGCCACAGACCACAGAATGAGGTGCATTAATTTTTTCAAAACCCTAAGTGCAGCAATATACCTTACTGTAACCTAGCTACACGCACAGAGCAGCGCATACTGTAACTATTCACCTGAGTCCTTCTTTGGACTAATGTATGGTCAGAAGCATGACTATGTAGTTACACAGCTGAGCAATTGCCCCATATAATTAGATGTGCCTGGGAAGCTTTAGGGGTTGGAGTGAGATGTTCCTTTTATTTCTGACATTCTATCACTCTTCTCATGGAGACTACTACAAATCTTTTCCTCTCTCCTCTAGTCCTGAACTCCAGCCATACTTTTTCCTTTCTCAGAAAATTCTGTGAGCTTGTCCCTCCACCCCTCAAGAATTTTACTCTCTCTATAACTCAAGAGTTCTCTCAGTGTTTAGTCACTCTCTTCACTTTCCATATGGTCTCCAACAAAAAGGTGGCATTCCTTTTCGATAAAGCTAATTTTGCCATTTATAACCTTGCATCAACTCCTTCCTCTCTTCTTTAAGAACTTGTTTCATTGGTATTCTCCACTCACAACCCCAATTCACATATACATACACATCTGCAGCCTCTACTCCCTTGCCTACAAACACAATCAGGTATGACTTATTCTAAAATAGAATTCCCTTTGCTCTACTACCTCTCAAACTATTAACCTCTATCCCTCCTCCTATTTTTTCAGCTGAAGTACTAGAAAGAGCAGTGTACATATATGGCTTCCATTTCCTAATCACTCACTCTTTATTTCCCTGAGATCTAGTTTTAATTAGTAACCCTTAAATGAAGTAGCTAGTTTCAAGGTCACTGAACCCCACTATACACCCTCAATCTCTCAATTGAATGACCTTTTACAGCCTTAATTCTCATTGAACTCTCTGTAGTATTTGAGACCACTGAACAATCTTAGTTCTTGATAGCCTTCTTTTACCATGGTTCTTCTACATATATTCCTGGAAGGAATATTGGAAGTAATTGAAGACAATCCCCTCATTTTACAGACAAAGCAAGTGACCCAAGGGAGACTAAGCAAAATCCAGAGTCCCACAGTTATCAAATATTGAAGGCAGGATTTGAACACATTTCATTGTGTCTCTGAATTAAGTGTTCTAGCCATTATGCTAACTACATGTCCTCTGTAATACTATTTTCTCCTAGTCTTTCATCTACCTGTCTTGTTCTTCTCTGGGTCATTTTTTTCCCTTTCTTCTCCAATTATGGGTATTCTTCAAGACTTTGTCCTTAGTTCTTTTCTCTGTACATTTTGCCCCTTGGTGATGTCATTCATTCATTCACATTGTTTTCAATTGTCACCACTTCTTTGACTTCAATTATCATATAGCTCTCAATTTCCTAGGTGTTTGCTTTCATAGGAACTACAACAGACCCTGCAGATGGTCTAGTCTAGAGGTATTATGCATGCAGCCTACATCTGACCCAAAACACTTGGTAATGCTGCGAGAACCAGAATAAAAATTAATTGGAAAATATTTAACAAAATAAAAATTTTACAATACAACATAAATACCATTAATTTGTGTTTTAAGTCAATTTGTGGCTGTACAATTCTTTTCTGTTTGAGTTTGACATCACCCTCTTTTGCAAACAGAATAAAAGGCCTAGGATCACATGCCTATTAAATTGCAGTGCTGGCTGGAATTCAAACTCAGTTCTTCTGACTACATACGAATCTATTGCTCATTCTGCTGTAGCCATATGAGCTCTAGTTCAGAGACCCATTTGGTATAGCCTGTTAGAACACTGAAATTCAACTGAATTTCCCACTGCCACTTCAGACTTAACATGTGTAAGGCTGAAATAATTATCATTTTCCATTTAAAACCTGTTTCTCCTCTGATTGTTTTTATTTCTGTTATTAGCAACATGTCATCTGGGCTCAAAACTGTACAGTCATCTTTAACTTGCCTTTCCATCAACTCACTTCCAAACATTTGAATATTCTTATTCATTCTGCCTCTTAATAAGTCACGTCAGGCCTTCCCTTTCCATTCACATTGCCACCAGTCAACTGTAATTCAGCCCTTTGTTACCAATTACTGAGACCATTGTGAAAACCTCCAAACTGTCCTCTCTTGCCTCATTTTCTCCTATCTAATCCATCATTCACACTACTGACAAAATAGTGTTCTTAATGCACATGTCTAATCAAGTTGTTCCCTTATTCAAAAATAAAAGTAATCTATCACTTACTATCATCTGGAAGACAAAATGCAAATTCATTATCCTTATATTAGGACCCTTCATATTCTGAAAACATACTACATTTCTGGCTTTATTTCCAATTCTTCCCCTTCATGTACTCCGTTTCAGCCAAACTATGCAGGGGTCTGTTTCCTCATCTTCTCGGGCTCTCTCCAAATTGCAAAATTTTACAGGTTACCGATTCTCTATGCCTTTGCCCACATTCCCTACGCTTGTGTGTCCTCATTTCTGCCTGATGGTATTCTTTTCAAACCCTACTCATTTGCCATTACATCCTAATTCACCAGTTCAAAATCTTTATTTCCTCCTCAAATTTTCTTGTAAAACTTTAGATTTTCCTCTTTTTTTTTATACATTCTACCTTAGTCATATTTACTTGTCTATATATTTGATCAGTGTACTGAAAGCTACTGGAAGGCAAGCACAGTTTCATGTTTTGTCTTTGTTACTCAATGACTAGGACGTAGTAGATGCTCAAAAACTACTCGTTGAAATGAAGGTTGTTTTATTATGCCTTTCTTTGCTCAGAAGAGCCAGTATTGGTGCCCTCACATATTCAAAGTGGAGACAGGAACCCAGAAGGCTGTAGTTTACTGGAGTTCAAATGATCAGACACATACAATTACATTAGAGGTGAACCTATACTATTCACCTCAGGTCATGAGAACTATGATATGTTGGGAAATTCAAACCTGAAGAATTATTCATAATTTAGGGGAAAATAATAGTTACACCTCATCAACATCAAGTGTAGGGTTTCAGGCGATCAAATGCCATAAAACTCTACTTTGTTTTCAACTCATACATGTTCTAATTCACTCTTCAATTATTAGTTTGTCATCCACATCTCATTACCTTTTTTTTTTAGCTGGTAATGATTTCCCAATACATTTTGCTGAATCCAACAACAGTATGGTATAAATAATGCAATAATCTTTGTATACAAAACTTGATCTCCAAGCTTTATTACAAGCTTTGCAATAACTACCTGGACTATTAGTGGTAAACCAACGCATTAGCTTGACTGGGCACCTTCTTTTTTTCTTTCTTTCATAATAACTTAGGTACTAGAAATTTTACTTTTCTCCAAACTCCCTAATGTTCCACCAGGTGGTAGAATTAGAGCTGAGAAAGTCAACTACAATGTTGACCTACTTTTCTCAGATGAACACCAATTAATAAATTGCTTTTCATAAGCAAAACCTCTATAAAGGGAGAATGATGGACCAACTATAGACAAAATAAAATAGTCTTAAGATTAGTACAAGATGCTATACCTTAAAGTCATTCATTATATTTGAAATGTTAAGGTTTAGGGTCTGTCCAATTTAAATTACCTTTGAAGTAAAAGACCAGCTAATCTGACACATGCCTATAAATGATTTCATTGAAGTATTCTGAAATAAATATTGAATGAATTAATGCCAAGATGGATTAGACTCCATTCAACTTACAAAGAGGTTCATTTGAAAAGGTATGAAACTCTGATTAACCAAATTATCCTTATGCATCTAAATTAAAGGGGAAGATAAATCTTCTAAATATTAGATACTTAGGCTGGGGCTGGATCACAGTCACATAACAGATGGAGGTATTCCCAATATACAATTTAAATAGACTAAGATGCAATTTAAATTAGCTAAAAATTTAACAGGATTGTGATTCTTCTAATACTCCATTTAGACCTCCCCTGAAATGTTGAAAACCTCCTTAGATGAATAAGATCCAACTGTTCCCACAAACAAAATTCTCACATGGAGCAAAATGTCTTTTCAATAAAAACATCTTGTTATTGAATTATCAGAATCCTACACAGTAACATTTACCTCTTCATAACATTACCAAAATAACACAAAAGTGGCCAACAAGAGGCTTTTAAATCTTAGTAGATCTGTATTTTGCCAGCAAATCCTGAATAGATGAATATTTTAAACACCCCAATTTGTAGATCTTCGGTTGATCGTTTTGCATAAAAATGAATTTGTATTATTTTAGATGAAGATAAACCTCTTACTAAAGTACTCCTTCAGCCAGCTTGATACTCCATTTTTTCAGACTTTAATGAATAAAGGCCAAATTTTACCCTGTTTAAAAAAAAAAAACAGATGGAAGATTGACCCTAAAGTCTCTTACATGAAGAAGAGTAGAAATGTTTTCTAGAAAAAGTGAAAAATGTATTATACTCGGCACATCTTCCAACTTGCTGTTTAAATGGTGTGAATAGGCTTTCCATAACACCATATGTTTGTGGTAGGAAGACCATTGATTGTCTTGATAACGTTGTCCCAAGTGTAAAGACCCAGACTCTGCTTTTGATTTTAAAATCCCCAGGTGCTAATGAGCTTCATTTCATATCAGCAGTTTTGTGTGAAGAGCTATATGTATAACAAATCATTGGATTGGAGAAGATTAGGAATCACAGAATAATAGAACTTCAGAGATGGAAGGAATAGCAGAGGCCATCTGGGCTGACCCATAGCCCAGTGTCATGTCATCTTTTCTAATATGGTCAGACAAGAATTCAAATCTATTGATCAAAATTGTCATGGTTCTGATTACTTGATAAATTGTAAGTACTATATGTGATGCTAATTGTAAGTACTATATGTGATGTACTATCCTCTCTCTATTTCTCCATCTTCCCCCTCTTTTCTCTTCCCCTCCCTCTTTACTCTAACATCACCCTTTTCTTCTTTTCCTTTTTCTCTCACATCTCCTTCCCTATTGTCCTGCCATTGTCCACTTCTCTTTTCCTTCTCTTCACCTTCTTCTCCTTGGCTTCTTTTTACCTTTCTCATCCTCTCCACCACTCCTTTTATCCCCTTTCTCATCTTTCTTTCTCTTCTCATCTATACTCATCTCTTCTTTCCATCTCTTCTTCCTTTACGCATTTAGTTACTCTTCTCATTCTTTTCCCATCTCTAATCTACTTCCTTCTCCTACTTGCTACTCCTCTCCTTCCTCCCTTCCTTCCTTCCATCTACTCTATTTTTTTTTTAAACTAGGGGAAAAAAAACCTTGAAGAATATTTGAAATCTTAGTGATTCGGAGAGTTTAAATACTGATGGAATGTACATAACAATTAAGGAACCACTTCTTAATCTATGGATTTCTATGTAGGTTACTATTAAGATGAGAAATACCTTATAAAGGTTTTGGTACTAATGTTTGTACATGGATATATACATTTATACATATATATGTGTGGATATATATGTATGTTTATGTATATCTATACATACATATATGTGTGTGTATGTGTGTGTGTGTAGATATATATTATATATATTATATATATATATTATATATTATATATATATATATTCTTTTTGTTTTCTTTTTAGAAGCAATTGGGGTTAAGTGACTTGCCCAGGTTCACATAAAGTCTGAGGTCACATTTGAACTCAAGTCCTCCTGACTTTAGGGCTGGCTTGTACTCTATCCACTGTGCCACCTAGCTGCCCTGACATATTAATTCTTGAAGAAATTACCTTTTGTACTCTTAGAAGATACTGATATTTAACTATCACACTAGACTCAGTCTATTTCTATGTGATGCCAAGCAAACAGCTGGAGCAGCAAAAATAAAGAAAAGACAAAAAAAAGGTCAATTGAGCTGTCATTGTAATGACAAAACCAAAAGCAATGTTTAATTTCTGCCTCTGCTGTAAATGTAGCCAGTTAACAAAATTGAATAGCTTTAATAATAAACATTACAATAAATATGAATTGAACTACCATTTTGACTGTTTGACCCAGCATGCTTTGCTCTTAACTTTGCAATTATACATAATATTTATCACTTTTTTCATAATTACTGTACAGACAGCCATATGAAAACCAGCTTTGGTTGGTCTGTGGATATATTACTCTCTTGTGTCATACCGTATGTTCACTCTAGATCAAGCTAATGGCAGTTGGCATGAAGCTAAGGGAGTAGACAGAGAATTCTCAACTCACTGAGGAGGCCATAGTAGGCATGTGGAGGAGGAATGTGATATTGACAAGGTTTCTGTACTGATGACATAGCACAGTTAGATTGTGCTTTTCTGTCTCCACAGTTTCTCTTGCTCATACAGTATCGATATAGTGAGTATCTTTATTAACACAATCATCACCTCATTTCAGGTACCCTTTTCCTCTCACCTGGACTACTTCAATAACCTCTTGATTGTTTTCCCTAACTTAACTAATTTCCACTCTAATCCCTCACATAGCTGCCAAAGTAATTTTCCTTCCTTGAAGATCTAAATATACCATTTCCTATTCAATGCACTCCAGTGGCTCCCTATTGACTTAAAAAAATGCTACTTTGTTTGACCTTTAACATTTTTCACAACTTGGCCTCAACCTATCTTTCAGCCTTATTTTGTATTATTACCCATTCTGTACTCTTGTTGTATCATTTCAGTCACGTCTGACTCTTTATGGACCCATTTGGAATTTTCTTGGCAAAAATACTGGAGTGGTTTGCCATTTCCTTCTCCATCTCAAATTACAGATGAGGAAATTGAGGCCAATAGGGTTAAATGACCTGCCTAGGGTCACATAACTATTAAGTGACTGAGGTCATATTTGAACTTAGGAAGATGAGTCTTCCTGACTCTGGAGTTTGGCACTCTATCCACTGTTGCCCTCTCCAATACTCTACAGTATAGTCAAATTGGCCCTTCTTTTTTCTCATATGACATTTCATCTTCTCTGTACCATTGTTTTGACTATTCTATGCTTGTATAAGGGTGGGGTGCAGCCTAAACCAAGGATTCTTAAACATTTTTGTGGGTCATAAACCCATATGGCAGGTTAATGAAATCTCTGTCCCTTCCAGAATAATGTTTGTTGTATACATTCATAATTGAAATAAATTTCAGTTAGAGGTAAATAAAAATATAGATGATTTTTCCCAAAGTCTATGGATAACTTGTGGGTCCATGATCCCCAGGTTGAGAAGCCCTAAATTAAGTAATGACTTCATCCTATACTTAAAGTAAGCAACAAGAACGCACACCTTGACACTTTAACAAACAACATATCTCAATTGTGCACTAAGAACAAATAGGTTTTGAATACCTCTTTTGGGTCAATCATAGGTTTCAGACCATGTGCGGGAAATCCTTAATCAATTTCTATGTGTTTAAAAGTGATGGCATGAACTAGTGATGTTGCCTAGGAAGTTTGTTTAGATCAGTTGAGGAACTTGGGGCCTTTGGAGCTTTTATTAAATCCATCAAGCTAGTGGGAATTGCTAGTTGGAAGTGTCTGGAATCACAAAGATTACCTAGCCATGGAGGAGAGTAGGGAGGAGAAAAGCCCTATCCTCATTCATGACCTTGATCTCAATATTCCTTCATCCTCTTTTCCCCAAATACACACACATACATATATGCATTTATATATACATATACACATACACATATACATACATATATGCATACATATACAGATATACATGTATGTATCTCCTTGAATGAAGGAAGACCACATGAACTTTAGAGGACTGGAAGACTTGGCCTTTTGCCTCCCAGAAGTCAATGACTGATAGCAATGACTGTAGCAGGAGCCAAGGACTGATGAATTATGATAAACAAAGGCATATTCAAGACTCTACAAGGAATTCAGTTGAAAAGTACACCACAACTAATAACAACATCTTGAAGATGCTAGCAAAAAGACTTCCAAGATCTGTGATTTAGGCCATTGCAACATGTGCTATCTAAACTTGAACTTACTTTACCCAGGACTCTCTATGTACTGGTGGCAGAATACAACATGAATTTGGAATGGGAAAGGGATGTTTTATACCAATGATGCTAGTATGGTAAATGTCCATTTCTAAAAGTGAATTACATCTGACTAATTTGCATTAGTATAATATATCAATTGAGGGGAAGCACACTGATGGGGACTCATGAACTATAAAATTAGAAATAACAAAGAATGATTAATAATATTAGTTCACATTTATAATATCTTTTAAAGTTTCCAAAGTGATTACATGCTTTAATTCATTTGATCTCCATAACAGCCCTTTGAGGAAGGTGCTGTTATTTTCCAAGTTTTATAGGTAAAGAAACCAGAGCTCTGAAAGGTTAACTTATTTACCCCAAATGATGTTTTGGTTCCATGGGTAGAATTTGAACACACGTCTTCCTTAAACAGGTCCACTATACCAAATTTACCCTAAAGAAATAACATTAGGAATAGAGAACACAACCTTAAAGTTTAAAATAAAAAAGTACATATTTGATAAAGAATATTATTAAAGTTATCAGTGCAATCAAAATGATTCTTCCTTAATATATGAAACTAAATAGACTATAGCAATGTTTCTCTAATTCTGTCTTTGAAAAGCAGAACTCCAAACAACTGTTTGCTAATAAAGTTAAGTTCAAAATGACTAATTATCATAGAATTACAGGATATAGTACATGAAGTGGCTTTTGGAGTCATATGCTACAACCGTCTCATTTTAAAAAGGAAGAAATCAAGGCCCGGAAGGGTGAAATATCTTGCTCAACATCAAAAGGAGAAGAAAGAAGCAGACCTGAAATTTTAACTGAGGCCTGTTTGTAGATTCATCTATGCTGCATTTTTTTCATGTTTGTGTGATGTTGCATTATTAGTTGGGAAGGTCTGATAGGTAAAGAGGTGGGTCATCCTATTAAAAAAATACTGGGGGTGTCAAATAGTAACTTTCCTAAAACTAGGATAATTGTCTCACTTAGATTGCTACAACACTTTAGCCAAAGCTAACAAGTTAAATTTTTTGCTGAAAGCCTTACTAGTCAGTCTTATATTTCTAGTATCTATATTTTTAGGAGACCTATTTTATTTTACGATTTCTTATTCTCTTTGAAAATCTCTGAAACAATTACTGCCCTCTGCCAAAACATCTAGGTTTGACATTTTATCCCTAAGGTATATATAATACTGTCAGCCTTCCCAAATTTGTTTCCAATGGAACGCAGAGCTTCTGGAGAAAATTATTTTATTCAGTACTTCATCATTCCAGGTAATTAAAGACAGCTGTTTCTGTAAATAGTGCACTTTCCTTGTTTGAAAGATTCCAAATAATAACTTTGTTCCTATGGTAATAGGACAAAATTTTGGTATTCCCACTTACTGAAGATCTAATTGTCTTAAGTTCAATTAGCAGCTGAAGTTGAGGTTATAGCAGATCCATTTTTCTCAAATTGTGGTTAGTTACCATAGTGCAATGGTGAAGTTAATGGGAGGAGCTTGAGAGGAAGTATGGAGATATGAATTTCAGGGCATAGGATTATTGCTTCATAGACAGTTCTCAAACTGTGACCTCTTTGAATGGACTACCTGGATCTTTCTCCCTCTAATAGTTCCAATCTGCAGTCTTTTCTTCCTAACATATAAAGATAAGTACCCTACCAATACAGTATTAAGCTATAGAAATTATTCTAGTCATTTCTTGTAGGAAAGAATGTTGTGATGGGAGAATCCTTAGGGGTCTAACAAATGAAAATATTGAGAATAGTTGGATAAAATAGAATAATCTTTGAAATGAAAAACAGTATATCCAACGCAACTCTAATATATTTCAGTCTCCTAAATGACCTCCTTGATTACATTATGTGGGCCTTCTCTTCTAGAACTTCTATTACCTAGCTTAAATACCCAATTTTAATAGTTTGGAAAGTTAAATTTAGCTCCAGCTGTCCTTACTTTCTAAAGACAAAAGTTTAAATGGGAGTATCAGAAAAGAAAATGACTAGTTATACTCTCCAGTGACTGGTAATAGTGATAAATGAAATAATATCTGACAGTTTAAATTTAATCAGCATGTCAGTGTTTTGTCTTAATAGTGCAAAATCATCCTAGGTTGAGTACTTAATTTACTACCAGCAATAAGAGTTGGGTAATGAAAGCAGGAATCACTCAGTAGTTGGGTGTAGAGGGTAGAGCAATTAGGACTGCTCATAACAATTCGAATTAGATTTCGGCACTGTTAGAAGTTGCCAATTTAGACAAGAATGAGCTTGGAAAGCTCTATGGCTCCCACATATCAACTGGAGCCTGAAATAATTTTCATAATCTATTGCATTTGTTTCTTGATGTTTCTCTGACATTTCAGGAAAGTCAATTTGGAACCAAGAATTCTCATGTTAGATTCGAAGCTCCAAGGTTTTATCTTATTTTATGCATACAAATGGGACTTGTTCTATTTCTTAAAAGTCCACTTCTTTTTAACACAAATAAGGGACAAAGGGGAAACATCCCATCAGTGGATAGAAAAAAAGAAAAAGTTGTCCTCTTTTGATACTATGGGGAGAATGTTTGGCATAAGGATTAAGTGAAAGGCTGAGCATAATATTTAGATTTTATTACCAAATTCAGTACTTTTTTGTAGCACTTTTTTGTGTTTTTTGTTAATTTTCTCCTCCTTCACCACTGTTTTGTCATGCAAAAAGATGAACCTGGCTTCTTAAAAGCTATGTTGTAGGAGTGCAATCTCTCAACTCTGTTGTAGGAAAATAATTACTGGGGTTTTAGAGCCTGAAGACCTTTTCTAAACACCAAAAATTTTTACAGCTGTTTAAAGGATAGTAATTGAATTATTAGTACTCAGGGATCAAGAAAATTTATGAAGACAAAAAGCTGCTATGAATTAAGTATTTCAAAAGAATTACTATTTAATCATATTACCATCTGCATATACTCAAAAGACAATTTTACATATTTGTAAATTCACTAGATATTTTTATTCAGTCAAAAACATATGTTTACTTGATTATGAATTCAAATATAGGCCCTTTGGAAAGAAGTCTACTGGCTCTTCCTACCTCTACCTCTGGGGTGTTTAATATGTGAAGGGGAGTCTTTGTTCAGGTGGATAGAATATTGGTTTTGGAATCAATAGACTTGAATCAATAGGATTTGAACCTCAACGCTGACCTCTAGATTTGTGACTTTTAGTAAGTCATTTATCATCCCTAAGCTACAGTGTCCTCCTGTGTAAAATGGGTTAATAATATCTGCATCTATCTCATGGAGCTGTTGTGATGAAAGTGATTAGTTATGAAAGGCAAGGCAGTGAAATTTTCTCTGCTGCAGATTTGTAGTAGAAAGAGTACAAGATTTAGCATTAGAGGTACAGGTGCTCAAATTCTTCCAATTTTACTTATTTTTATGTGTTTCTAGACCAGTCACTTCCCACTGTGGTCACATTTTCTTACATTTAAAGAGATTGGATTAGATGATCTCTAAGTTTCTTTTAGCTCTAAACCTATTATCCTATGATCTTATGATCAGATTTGCACATTAAGAAGAATAAGCTGACACCAGTATGAATTGAATGTTAATGGAATGGAGGGACTTAGAGGCTCCTGTAATCATTTTCACTACCACATTAGGTCCTGGACTTTGATACTATAAATGATAGCAAAGAATAAGAAATATATATATATATATATGTGTATATATATATATATATATGTGTATATATATACATATGAAAGATATTGCAGAGGTAGTGATGATTAATTGGACTATGTAGTAAAAAAGAAGATAAAATCTAAGATGAAAAGAAGGCTTTGAATATAGTTGATTAGGAGAATGGTAGTGTTTTTAAACAAAATAAGCAAGTTAAAAGAGGGAAGAAGAATAAACTCGGTTTTGGACACAAAGAAGTTTCAGACACAATTGCTGTATTCAAATGGAGATATTGCATAGGCAAATGGAGATGCTATTCTGGTGCTCATATCAAGTGGAGATCTCATTTTGGGAATCATTTGTGTACTGATGTTACCTGAAACCATGGGAGTGAATGCTATTGTCAAAAAGAGTGTGTAGAAAGAGAAGATAAGGATTTAAGAAAAAGAACTTTGTGGATAACAACATTAAAGAGAAAATGATATAGAGAAGTCATAATTATTTAAGCAGGAGGAAAAGCATAATATATTAGCTGGGAGAACAAAGGAAAATTCATTCAGAAGGATGGGTAATAAACTGTATGTCGTGCTAAAAAGAGGATGACGATGGAGTATAGATCTTTAGATTTGTTGATTCAAAACTCACCAATGACTTCCTAGAGAGCAGTTTTGGTAGTGCAATGGGGAAAGAAGGCAACCTGTAGAATAATGTGCAGTTGCAGGAAAAGTGGTAATAAGAAGTGATTTTCTTTTTTGAGGTTTTTGGTTAAGGTTAAGAAAAAAATGGTATGATGTCTTAAACAGAGCAGAAGAGGTCCTCTTTTTTTTTTTAAACAATGGAAAGACCTAAGGATATTTCTAGTTTATATGTGAAGTCATGAGCAGAAAGATAGATCAAAGAAGCAAGTGTGGATGAAGACCCTGAAAGAAGCAGAATAGGATGAAATCAAGAACACAAGTTTGTCTTATCAAAGAATAGTAATACCTCATTCTCTGAGAGATAGGAGGAGGAGAGGATGGGTATTTACTGACAATTATCTAAAATTTCTTCATCTTGATCAGAGAAGCTTTAGCCAACATAATGTGTCTCATAGAGAACTAATACTAATGAATATGGACTATAGAATAAGAACATTGCTGGACTTTTACCAAAGTGGCCTATGTTACAATGGATAAAAAAAATAGAAAATTAAAGTAACAAAGAACTAGCAAATGAAAACAAGAAGATCACTGTATCCTTTAGGGAGATTTTTAAAGATTTTCAGAGCTGATGTTGCATTCATCTCTAACAAGGACGAGGAGTTGAATGAAATGAAAGTTAATAACTTTATAAAGTTAATTCTAAATTATTTAAATGTGAAGTAATCTGTATTACGAATTACTTTCATAGTGGTGAAGATTCATTCATAGATTTATAGAATCAGAGAACTTTGGAGTTTGGAGAGATGGCTTATAGTAAGATAGAGGAAGTAACCCAGAAAAAGTTGATGAGTGGTTAGAATCTGACATTATTTAACGGTTTTATAATTCAAGATTTTAAAAAGCAGAATGGGTAACTTGGGAAACAGCTGGGTATACTTCTTTGGAAATCTTCCAATAAATTCTGTCCTTTTCTGTGACACTGTGGAGGATATGAGTTGAAGAGGCAGGAGCTAAAGCTTATCCCAAGGGTCTTCTAGTTTAGTACAGCAATGACTTTAACCTATCTCAGAAACAGGAAATTGAAGAAGTATGTTTTTATTAAGAGGGGCTTATTGATTTCATTGGTACAGGGAACTCCAAGTGTTAAAACTCCCTCTATCAATACAAATCTTAATTTTATGTTCTTAAAGAACTTCCTGGGAATATTTAGAGGTTCAATGTCTTTCCTATACAGCCATGGCTTTAAAATGGGATTTCATACTTATGTCTTCCTGATTCCAAAACTGACTCTCTATCCACTATACCATCCTATTTCAATTAAGCATTTACTGAGCACCTAGTCAGTGCTCAGTGCTGTGTAAGTTAGGTACTATGAGAATCATAATATACGTGTAGGCAAAGAGCTCTGTCTTCCTGTATCTTAGGTCAATCTCTACTCATCTTATACATGTCTTCCCCTAGTACCCATATGAATGGAGACAACAGAGTATTTGCTCTTTTGCATTTTCTATGCAACAAGGTCCCCCCATATTAGGCTGAATCAGAGACAGTTGACTTCATACATCATTTCTAAATTCTTAAGCAATTTTATCACATCACCTAAGTCAAACTTAATATGAAATGGTAAGACAGATTTACTTATAATGAGTTTCTGGAATTCTGCCAGTCTTTCTTTACTGAAGTAATGCTTACTGCTTCACAACTGTATGTGAGGAGGACAGATCACAATGGGATACACCAACATCTGTTCTATGATAAACCAAAGTGGGGCATTTGTAAGCAAGATGGGAAGAGGGAACTGTTTGATACACTGAAGCACAATTTCTTATGATACAGCAGAGCTGTGGACAGCTGGGAAACAACAGCATCTGACAGGTCAACCTGGTACGCTGTGATAAAAAATGAGTTTGCTCTTTTGGAGCAAACGTAAAGAGAACAATTTGAGTCACATATGCTGAATTTCATACAGTGCTCAGTATGGAAAAGTGACTGCAGTCATGAGCCGAAGGACAAGCTTTATGCATATGCAGTGAGGAAACAATGCAATGGTCATGTAATCCTATATCAGCAGCACCCTTGGAAAGGTATTTATATCTATTTGACCATAGGTCAAATGATATTTAGGTAGAAATTTGTTTATTTGCATATATGGGCATATATCTATTAACAAAACCTCTCTACCTCTCTGATGGAATCCTACTATCCCCTGTTGCCCCAAATCATAAGTAATCATATATGTCATCACTTTTCTACTAGGCTGTTTCCATTCTTGAACTGTAATCTCACTGAAGGGTAGGCTGTGGTATTATAAATTGTGTATCTCAAAGGATACTTAACAAAATGACCTGTAAAAAGCAGATATTTAGCAACTTTTGGTAAGTGAATAAATGAACACTATCTAATATCTAACACTATCTGATCTTAGGTTTCCCCTAAGTGAGGAAAAAATAAGTAGAGTCATGCAAAAGCAGTATTATATTTTGAAAGAGAATTGATATTAATGAAATGTCAACTTAATGTTGAAAAGCTAAGCAGAGTAAACAAAGTACTAAATTAGATAGATGGCATCCAACGAAACACTGAGGCCTTGAGAAATTGGCTTTGGTAATCATAAGGTAGAGGAGCCTAGTTGAACTACTAGACCTTTGAATTTGGACTTTTCTGCTTAACTGAATTCATAATATTAATGACTCTAGGTAGTTCACTACTTGGGAAAAGACATTTAATACTGACAAAAGATGATATGAGACTGTTCTCTCTGCAACATTCCAGTTATTGCATAGGAGTACAACATACAAATGTGCTATATAATCTAACAATAACTTTGAGATCTTCACCCTGAGCATCTGAAATGATACTTTTAAAGGCACTCACTAAATGAATACTCCATTGTGAAGAGCAAAATGTTTGCAATAAATAATGTTTATTTGTAATAAATAGAATGCCTACATGTCATCTCCATCTACTGAGATAGCTCTAGATCTCACTGGAATACTGTTACTTTTTTTTTTTCTATCAGGACATTTTGACAACTTAGTTCACCCACCTGTACTTTTAAGGTAAAATCAATACCTTCTAACTTCTCACTTTGTAAAGCATTTGAATCCTAATATATTTTATTTACATAACACATTTCTCAAAAGAATCTAGTTAGCAATATCTAATGAATTTTAAAAAGTCCCGTACAATAGGTATAAGAAAGCTCAGTTAAGCCTGAAACAGCATGTGTTTTTCTAAATCCATTTCAGTCCTCACAATTACATTGGCCTCTAAATTTCACTATGTCTGTGCCCAAGAGGGTAATGTGATTAAATAACAACTTATTTCAATAAATGAGTTCAAAAGAACCACAATGCCTTGATTCCATCCCACTTAAAGATGCCTGACCATTTGCAACTTTGCATTAGCTTAAATTGGGCCAGCTGATGCTGTGGACTGTTCTTTGTTAACACTGCTGGCAAGAGAAGACTGAGCACTTTACTAAGCTTATTATTTAAGGTTGTTCTTCTGCAGAAATATTACTGAGGGCATCTTTTTTGGGGGTGTTTCTGATCCTGTGGCCAATGTGCCTAACTGTAGGATGAGATGATAAATGCAAGGGAAATATTCAGATAAGGAAAAAGGAAGAGAAAGCACTCAGACTGAAAGTGAGAAAGGAAAGGAGAAAGAAAAGAAAACCCATAACTTAATACCCTTTGTACAGTGTATATCACCCTCATTTTCTTCTTGCAAAATTGACAGGTACAATATATGCCTGCAGCAGCTGTAACATTTTTTTTTCCAGAGTCTGACAGCAGGAGCAGCAGCTCCCTGCTCAGTGTAAGAAGCTGATGTAGATAGGAAAAGTAGTGATGCTAAGATTGTGAGACACCTGGCATTGAATCGAAGGGACTGGTTTGATCCTGGCAGATTGCTCCATTTATTAAAAAAAAAAGAAAGAAAGAAAAATCTATATAGACTCTGTTCAACTCTTTGTTGTTAAAGCATGAGAACTCATTGGAGTGGCTATTCTCTGCCTGCAGACAAAGCCCCAATAAGCTTGCTCCCAGAAGGGAGAGGGAGGGAGAGACGGTAGTGGAGACAAGGAGGGGGGGGGGGAGAAAAAGGAAAAGAGAGAGGAGAAAGGGAAAGGGAGGAGGGAAGGAGACAGATAGACACCGAAAATTTTAATGTGCCCCCAACCATTCAATTTTTTTTTACTTTAATTGCTTAATCTAATATATTCTCAGTTCATTCCACCAAAGGACTACTCCCATGGTTTATCAAGTTATCATTGTGATGCTGAATTCTCAAAGATTGTGTCAAGGGCAACCTTTGTAAAGTTTTGACCAGGTGAAAACATTTTAAGTATAGGTTTGGTGATAAATATCCCTTCTGTTGAGTAAGGGTCCAGTGAGGGTGAGGGACAGTTTAGACTTGGAGTTTGGCTACCAGGACATGTTTTTGTTTTTTTTTTGTTTTTTGTTTGTTTGTTTTTTGTTTTTGTTTTTTTTGCCTTTATGAAGAAAGTCTACAAAGACATGGAGGGAAATAGGGTCTATTCACTCCAAAGAAATCATGGATTTAAAAAAAAAATTGAAATTCAAAAGACTCAGGATGAAAAATGCTATCCAGCTCCAGAGAAATAACTGATGAACTCAAAGTGCAAACTGAAGTATATATTTTTCATTATCTTTACTTTTCTTGCTTTTATTTTTCAACATGGCTAATATGGAAATATGTTTTACATCGTTTCACACCTGTAATTGATATCATATTGCTTATTTTCTCAAAAGATAGGGGAGGGGTTGGAGGGAGGCAGGGAATTTGGAACTCAAAATAAAAAAAAGAATGGTAAATAAATAATAACATATTAAAATATTAAAAAATAACATACTTTTTCCATGCTGGGTTGAATATACTGAACAAAATTTTGGTTAAGACCAAAATGTCATTGTGCCATATCCACTTATAATATACATCTACATGTTTTATTCATACATTTAGCCTATTTCTACATAGAGAGATGAATAACAGGACTGTTTTGGGTCATGTCCCTGGACAGACCCATGTCTACCAATCTATCTTTGTGTATTTCTGATTTTTCTTCACATAGTCTTAACATCAATTTGACTAAAAGTCATTTTGGCCTCTGTGTCTCTAAACAGAGCATGCTACTACATCTAGACAGAAAAATTTTAAAAATAAAGGCATTTTTGACTTTGTGATAATTGGTTCAATTTTTTACTTGACTTTAGAAACACACACACATACAATATGACAACATGGCTTACTCAACATCAACAAAATTTCAGGCCGATCATATCTACAAGGTCCATCAGAAAATTTTGCTGCAAAGTAGAGAACATTACATTTGACTTCAAGAAATGTGGGTTCAGGTTCTGACTTTGCCATTGATAAGTTATGTGACCTTGGAAAAGTCATTTAACTTGTCTGGGCCTCAGTTTTCTTATGTCAAATAAAAGGACCAAAATGTTCTTGAAAATACCTTCTCTCTCTAAATTGTGACAATCAAAATACTGGTTCTAAATAATCTATCTTCCCCTTTTGAGTAAAAAGACTTGCTAAAGGTAGTTATAGAACATAAATACTCAGTCTGACCGCATCTTATTTTGAATACCTTTTCTAGCTCAATTTTTCAATCGAAATATGAAGGAAGGCAAGAAAAAAAAACTAGGAACCAAAATAATGCTATTATATTAATAGAAAATGCTTAACTGAGATAGGTATTCTAGGAGTCAAAATAAGCTTTTTCTTCCCTCCAGTGAAAAATTTAAAAATAAATTTTCATTATATGTAAAATGTTTTAAATAGATGGCATTGCAATCAATTGCAATATAATTATATTGACATTATATCAACAAAAGTCAATGAATGATCAAAGTTCCTTATGGAATTGTTTTAAAAGAATCTGTAATATTAAAGTCAACAGTCAGGTTGGCAACAGCAAAAATAAAGCATTTCAATATGCTATTTTTTGTTCTAGACCCATGGAGTTAGTCTCTCTCTTTCTCTCTTTCTTTTTCTCTCATTCATACATAAAACATTTGAGGCTCCAAATTTACAATTTTCTGCATTGGCGGTTTTCAGGTTTGATTTTCAAGAAGGACAGAGAGTTTGAAAACTTTCCCAAATGAGACTAGAGGGGCTCATTAGCCAGATTGAAATCTCTAAGACATTTATTATGAACTTTTTAGTTGGGAGGGGAAAAAAAAACCATTACATGTAAAATAAAACATGAATGATAACTGAGGACTAGGCAAAAAGTTCAGTGATCAAATTTGATCTTTGTTACTATGGAAAGGAAGTTTCTTTTATTTCTAAGTTTCTACTATTTGGAAAATCCTGGATGCTTTATTAGTTTTCTTAAAAGTTTAACTGATCTTTGGCTTTTTTAAAAAAAAGTCTTTTTAGGTTATATAAAGGAAAAATGAGTAAAAAGTAATAACTGGCATCTCTAGGACCATCTATACTAGTAATCCTAATTTAAGTTATGAATAAGAAATGCAGATTTCTCACTGATCTGCCTATTATTGAATTTACTCTTGGGAAAGGAATTCATTTCTCTTGCAGGTACGTCCCCCCTCCCATTTGCCTATTCCACCATTATACCTTCATCACAGTGCTTATGCTTTCATTGTTTACTCAAAATACATTATTTTGTATTGTACATGTATGATGTATTTGTAATACAATATTTGTATTTTGTATTGTATAATTTGTACACCCTTTCCATTGTACGGGAATTGAAAATTTTCCTAATTTCCCCTTATTTATTAATGAACAAATATTTAGTATGTACAAAGTGCTGTGATAAAGTGCTGGAGATACAGAGGAAAAATAAAAGTCACTTGAGCTCACATTCTGATGAAGAGAACAGCAATACAAAAACAGGCATATACAAGTTTCTTCAAGATTAGATAGAAAGTATCCTTAGAGGGAAAGATATTAGCAACTGGGACAAACAGGAAGGGTCTTTTGCAGAAGGTGACATTTAAGATATTATAAGTCTTGAAAGACGCAGGGATTTTAAAATGCAGAGGTAAGAAGGAAGGGTAGCCCATTCCCTTCCACCCCCTCTGCATTGGGCTATAAACTCTACTAGGGCAGGGACTGTATCTCACCTAGACTCTATCTGTACACGTATTACTAGAGGACCAAGAACCTATGATAGGTCTTTGTCATTTACTGTTCTGACTTTCATTACTCTTCTTTCATATTGTCTTTATAACATTTAATACTATTTTCACATTATTAATTATTTTTCTCCAAGATTCAGCACTTAAAACTGACTTCTCATTGTACTCGGGTACGTGTATGCCATTTCCAACTTTGTTAAGCTCCATAGATACTGTGAGTAGAATTGAATACCATTAAAAAGATGTGTATTAACAGAAACATTTAATGTGGGTCCTCAACTCCCCTCTATTATATGAAGTAAACACATAAGACAAGGAACGTATTACTTTGTAACATTTTACAAGAGTCAATATTTATCATTTTCCTATAATTTACAAATTAGTTCTTTAACTATTATAATATTTTATTGAGCACCCACTCAAAGACCCAAAGAGAAAAGAAAAATGTATCTCCTATTCTTGAACACTCCATAATTTAAAGAGGGAGGAAAGGGGGCGAAGTGGCTGAAGAGAAAGACCAGTACATAGTCAAACACAATAAATTCTGATGATGAGTAGCATGTTTAGTTTCAGTCACTCCAAACACAGCCACCACAATTGAGGATTTGAAATGCAGGAACATATACACATATAGATGTGTCATATAGGATTGTTTATTATATGGTATGAGAGGGTCTTTCCCTTCCTCTTGGCTAATTGCAGATTTAATTTCAACTAAGCCTCTCACACCAGGGAAAGAGGCAGGAATACCTCCATCAGGAGTTCTTTATTCAGGGAATAGACAGAGAAAACAAATATATCATTACTATTCAAGATAAGGTTAGCAGCATGAGGGGCAGAGAACTGAGAATATGTCTTAGCAAGAATGTGGAGTGTGCAGAAAGTTCCATTGGCCTGCAAGAAGCACATTAAGTTTCTATTTTTTTTTCCAGTGCCAAGTAACAATGCAGTATGTGAACAGAATGTGAGTTATTCTCCCCTTTAGAGATGAAGGTGAAATAGCAGGAGGAATCCTTCCCTACATCTGTAAGCTTGTTAGGGAGAATGAAGCATTCCTTAAAGAACTTAACGAAGATAGAAGAAAGACTGTCCTGTTGAATCTATATAAGAGGACTTGGAGACCATGCCTTCAGAAGGCAGAAGGCAGAAGCGGGTCATTTGACAAAAAAACCAAGATCACATTTTCCTTTATGATGAGAATTCACAAATTTTTCCAGATAATAGTGTATCTGCCACATAAGAAAAATAAAACAAAAACAAACAAAAAATGAGTTCTGGTGCTTAACAGCTCCCTACTAGGAGATCAAAATAGCCATATGTTGACCTGATCTGTGATTTAGATGAGGAAATTTCTTCTACCAATGAAGTGAAGTACCTCCTCTGAAATAGATATACATAGATACGTGTGTGTGTGTGTGTGTATATATATATATATATATAAATATATAAAATACACACACACACACATATGTATGTATGTATGTATATAGTCTTTGGAAGTTTGCCAACATCATCTAGACTAGCTGAGGCAAGCAGGTGACACCGTGGATAGATTTCTGAGCCTAGAGTCAGAAATGCTTGATTTCAAATCCAGCCTCCGATACTTACCAGCTGTGTGAACCCAGGCAAGTCACTTAACTTCTATTTGCCTCAATTTTCTCAACTGTAAAATGGGGCTGATAGTAACACCTATCTTTCGAGGTAGTTGTGAGGATAAAATGAGATAATATTTGTAATGCACTTAGTACAGAATCTGGCACTTAGTAGGTGCTGTAGAAATGCTTATTGTCTTCCCTTCCCCAGTGTCACACAACTATTAGTGAGATTTGAACATAAGTCTTCTAGGCTCTCTAGCAACTTAGCCATGCTGTTTCTGCATTTTCTTCCCTGACACGAACAATTAGGAAATATGCTGTCCTCTAGATGGTGTATTTTCATTTAAAATATTTTAATTATTCATTTTCTCTTAAATCACACTGTCCCTAAATTTGACCCAGAACTCTATCTAATGACAAAAGAAGTATATTCAAACAAAAGAAAATAACCCAGTGACCTAACCTTGGGAAACAGCATGTGCTTCTTTGTCTGCCTATAGTCTGCATTTTCTCTATTGAGAAGAAAGGCATCTTTCATAAACAGTTCTCTGAACTCAACATTGGTCATTGCATTTATTTGGATTCTGAATCCTCATTTCTCATCTGGCTGTACTACTTTGAGATTTCTCTGGCTTCTCCAAAATGCTCCAGGAAAATAATCATTAGGAAAATCTCGACAATTTTCAAGATCCCATAAGCCTTGGTACACCCTCTGACCCTCAATTTGGATGGTGAAGCCATGGACTCCAAACCTTTATTTAAAGAGGGAGTTCAGCTGAAAGCATATCCTGATTTCTTACCTGGCTGCACTACTTTGGAATTTCTCCAACACCACCCCCCCAAACAGGTACTTTCCCTGCTCCCCTCTCTTTTAAACTTCCTTTTGCATGTTGTCTTCTCTCATTAGATTTTAACCTCCCCTCTCCCCCTTTCCCTTTCTTCCTCTGCTTCCTCCACCCATTTGTATGTCTGTCTGTCTGTCTCTCTGTCTCTGTCTCTCTCTCTCTCTCTCTATTTGTAGCCTCAGCACTTAGCACAGGGCTTGGTCCAAAACAGATGCTTAATAAATGCTTACTGACTGATCAACATATTTTTATGTTGTTTTACTTTGCATTACTGTAGCATGTATTTTTTTTGCTAAATATATGTATATATGTATATATATATACACACATTTTGCTTTCTATGGATATTTAATTCTATAAAATCATTAATTATCTTATTGACCTCTTGGGGGGGTGCATAATCTCACTAGTGGGATGACTGGGTAAAAGGTTATAACTGGTACAGTAACTATTTTTGCAAAGATGTTGAGGTAGGTATGGAGCATGCAAGGATCAATGAAGAGATTGGCATGACAGGGGCAGAGGATGTATATTTAGGAGTAATTAGAAATAAAAGTATATAGTTCAGATATGGTTAACTATAAAATATTTTGGATGTAAGGTTGAAGAATTTAGAATGTTTTTCTAAATGCAAATTTGAGAGGGAGGCTGGCATGAAACAAATGACATTTTTGGAAGACTAATGTCATAGTAGTATGTGGGACAATTATACAGAGTGAGTTGACTGGAGTCAGGGTGGGAATCAAGGAAATTATTGAAGAAATTCTAGCATGATAACAATAGCTAATAGTGCACTTAAGTAGTGCTTTAAGATTTCAAAGCACTAAATGTATATCATCTCATCTGATATTCACAACAATTCTGTGAGGGAGGAGCTATTATTAACATCTCCACTTTACAAATGAGGAAACAGATCTGAAAGAGAGTAAGGAATTGCCTTCCAGAGGCCAACACTATCTACTTGGCCATCTATTGGGTTGGAATGTTGTTGCATGAAAAATAGGGAACTGGCATAAATGATAGAGAATAAGAGTCTGATTAGAGATACATTTGGCAAGATCAAATGATATAATTTGTAACACATAATATGGATAAAATGTGAAGAAGGAAGAGTTAAAGACGACATCAAAAGTTTTTGTCAAGAACATTAAAACAGTTTTGCATAAGGAAAAAAAGAGGGACAAGAAACCACATAGAGATTTAGGTAAGGGATATACGGAAAAAAAAAATTGGGGAATATAGGACTGGGGAAGGTGGGATGGAGACAACATGGTAGGTTAGCTTGGAACATGCTGAATTTAAAGTTATAATGGGATGGAAATTTGAGATGTCTTGTGAATATTTTGAATGAAATCAAACAAGGAAATATGAGACTGGAGTCTAATAAAGAGATTAGGGCTATGAACTCAGAATAAAGTTATATTTACAAATACAAAGTGGAGCCATGATAAATAAAGCCACTGCAAAATGGTCACTATATGCTCAAGGCAAGGTAATAATGTATTTTGGGGTAATAGCTTCCCTTTAACCTCTGAAGGTGACACTGAGTATAAATACAATAATTTCCATTATAGAGCAACAAGAAAGAATAGATAACATGAAGACCAGAAGGTTGCAAATCTCAAACTCCATAAAAAAAATCAAGAACAAGCATTTATACCTGAAGTTGGAGAATAGCCTTTTCTGTCCTTCGATTCCCACACAGTAATTCAACTAAATTCCCTCTGGACAGTGCTATTTTGTGAGTAATCCATCATTAAAAGGAAGTTTTCTGATACCATGGAAGGTGAGTCATGTTGTTGTCTAAGGACAATGAGTTCTGAAGTAAATTCAGTTTAATCCTTGGCTAAAGGAGTTGAGATTTGTCATCACTGAACGTGTGCACTATTGTTAGAGTCCTAGACTTGGTCTGCTTTAGAAATTCTCAATTCCCTAACAGCATGGCTTTCCAAATACATATAAATGAGATTAGGTTCTATGTCACTTTTTCCCACTGAAATTTTTGAGTAGTTCAGGAGGAAAAAAAAAAACACAATTAAGTATAATACCTATATTTTTCATTTCATTGTTGTTTTTGCATATGAGACTGTGCACAAAAATCTATTTCATACAGATTTAGTACATGTGAACACTGAGTCTGCTTCATTTTCATACATAGAGATAGTAGTCTCCAAAGAAAAGAGCAATTAGTTTACAAGCTCCCTTCTCACAAAATAAGTCTATATTTTATCTATTTCATCTATATCTATATAGATACTTTGCCCCCAGAAAAGCCCTGGGTTTCAATACTTCAGCTTTGTTATTATTTTGTTCAGTTCTGGACCCTCTCTAGCACTTCCTGGACATCTCTAGTCATTCCACTGCTGAGTACCCCTACTATTTCTGACTCCCCTTCATGTATTGTCTCCTTCTGTTCAAATGTAAGGATTTTGAGGATAGAGCTTGTCTTACTTACTTTTAGTTATGTTACTATACTTAGCATAGTGCCTGATACACAGTAAACCCTTAATAAATGCTCTAAGAAAAAACAAAACAAAACAAAACATTCCTGTTGATTAGGATTCTCCCCAATAGAACAAGTTGCCTTTAGAGATTGTGAATTCCTCATAATTAAAGGTCTTCAAACAGAAGCCAGATAACCACTTGTAAGAGATAATCTAGAGAGAAAGCATAATTCAATTTGGACCAGGAGGTGCCTCTTTTAATTCTAAGATTTCATGATTCTTTGATTTTAATGAAAACACTTAGAATTTAAAAAAAAAATGGGAACAGAGGGTATGAAAACATTATTTATTTTCCATTTTCAGATCACTGCTCTGTTAGGGCGGATCGTTTTATTCATATTCCAGAAAAGGCTTTTTTACATTTTAAATAC
This sequence comes from Vombatus ursinus, assembly GCF_900497805.2. Lineage (NCBI taxonomy): Eukaryota > Metazoa > Chordata > Mammalia > Diprotodontia > Vombatidae > Vombatus > Vombatus ursinus. Next base: position 40,539,036 of record NW_020954596.1, read on the forward strand.
AACTCAGAATTCTAATTTGAGGGAATATTGCCAATGTGTCTAAATATTTATAACACAAGATCAAGTTGTTTAGAGCTTCCAAATCTGGACTCTAAAGCCATTTTCAAAGAAAATAGCTATGTAGCAGAGTATTATGGTATCAGGCACTACCATTTTTATATTTCTATAGAATTGAATCTTTGTACATACATGTGCCTGACAGGCTATGTCTACGGAGGAAGCAAAGCACTTTGAAGAGAGCATTAAGTTATAGACAGCTTTTAATACTATTCAACCACAAGCATTCCTTAAAAACATACTATGTGAAATACATTTAGCTAGATGCTAGAAATACAAAGACAACAAATAAATAAAAAACCAAACCAGTCTATGATCTCAAGGAACTTATACTATACTAGTTTTCACCTAATACGACTTTCACAAAGATAGAAGGGGAGAGATTCATGAAAGGGATACAGAATAACTAGCTAATGTTCTCTGCTAACACAAATAAGAAAGAAAATGAGATAATCTGAATGTTAGAATATGCTAATACCAAATATTTTAGTATCATGCGCATTTTATATCTTACATATGAAATAATACAAAATCACCAAGTGCTAGTACAAGTATTCCTTTGGATGAATGGGAGGAATATATACCACCTACTAGGTGCCAATCACTGAGCTTTACTTATCCCATTTGATCCTCACCACAACCCTATGAGGTAGGAGGCTTATTGTGAGGCAAGTATTATGCCTATTTTACATCTGAGGAAACTGAGGAATACAGAAGTTAAGTGACTTGTCCAGGTTCTTACAGCTAGTAAGTGTCTGAGACTAAATTTGAACTCAGGTCTTCCTGACTTTAGACTGAGCCCTCACTCAAGACATTGGTGTCAGGCAAAAGTGAGATGAGGAAGAGTACTCAAGACCTTCCACATTATTGGGCACTAAAAAATCATGAAGATTATACATTAGTTTTCCCTTATTCTTCATTCATAACTGACAGGCTTCCTTTTCAGGATATACTTTTCTTATTAATATATTTTATTCTGCACAATTAATATATTTTATTCTTCTGCACAATTATTTGTCCCTGATAGACTACAGGCTACCCTGGCCCATTATACATTTCTTCAGATCCCTTTTGGTGACTTACAAAATGAATATCTTACAGTTTGTTCTATCAAATAAAACCAAGAAATTCAGAAAATAGACATCTAAATAACCTTGATAAATTGGGGAAAATGAATTCCAGAAAGTGTCACATTCAATAGAAAACAAAGGAAAAGGTAGCTCTTTAATGGACAAAGAATGCACTATATAGATATACAATAGTTAAAGATGAATAAAGAGCAATCCATTCCCTCAGACAGCTGATAAAATAAACATTCCATCGAATGAATTTGACCACATCGCTCCCCTCCACACTCCCCAACCTTCAGAGTCTCCTCATTGTTTCTAGGATGAAAAACAAATTCCCTAGTTTGACATTTAAGACAACACATTCTAGTTCTAGTCTACTTTTTCAGATATTTCACATTATTCTCCTTCACATATAATACAGTCTAGCCAAAATGAATGTTAGCAAGAGTTCCCCAAACTTGACATTCCATCCCCAGTGCATACATCTTATGCTACACAAATCTCCTACACTTATAACACACTTTCTTTTCAGACTGCTTCAAGGTTCAGCTTAGGGACACTCTGCCCTTTGTAGCCTTCCCTGATTCCCACAGCTGAGAGCTCTTTCCTCCCTTCAATATGACCACTTGGTCCACATCTCTTCTTCAGCCGCACCATTCCTTACCTTGTATTTACCTACGTATGTGCTTTATGTATCCTAAAATATTGTAAATTCCTTGAGGGCAGGTGCTGTTTTATTTTTGTTTTTGTAATCCCAATACCTAAAATTGACCTGTATTGTGGTTTAGAGCAGAGGTGTCAAACACTCAACCCACAGGCCACATGCAGCCTGTAATATTCCTGATTGTGGCCCAAAAGAGAATACAATGTAATTGGGAAATATTTAGCTAAATAAAAATAAATAAATATAATAGAAATAAAACACAAATAACATAACATTTTAAAACAAATCAATATGTGGTCAAGGGATTCTTACGTGTGGATTAGTTGCCCTTGTTTTTATCTAGGTTTGATACCACTAGATTAGAGCAAGTAGGTCTCAAGGTCAGGACATCCTGATTTTGAAACATGTTTCTACTAGCCCTTAACTTAGGTAAGGAATTTAACTTTGCCAACCCTCAGTTTCCACATCTATAAGCTAGTATTATAATACCTATAGCAACTACTTCGTTGGGAGATTGCAAGGCTCAAAAAATATAATGTATAGTAAGTCATTTTAAACTTTAAAGCTCTCTGTAACTATGGATTATTATCACGTATTTTGTGCATGGGAGATACTTACTATAACTTGGCTTGATGTAACATAAGGAAAGACTGAAAAATAAATAATCTGGGTGCCATAGGTAGGGCTTCTTAAACATTTTCCACTCACGACCCCTTCGGTGCTTTTTAAACCATCGGTTGCAACACCATATGGGATTTAAGGAAGGGCATAGAGTATCACAAGATGATGGTCAACAATGTTATGCTAAATTTAAATATATATGTGTGTGTATATACATAATTCTGTCATGTATAAAACGGAAGAGTTAACATTCATTTATTTTTACCAGATTTTGGCTTCTAAAAAAAAAAGGCCTCCTAATAAAACTTCTTTATGTTCTATGACCTTTTTACTTTCAATTATTATGCTAAAAATTCAAATGTTGGCTTCTTTCTTTGCTTTCTCTGTTAGCCTATGTACAACAAAATACCAATCACTAGAGACCTGATTTAATTCCTACCCCCAAATGTAAAAAGCTGTGACATTAGACTACTTTCTATTTTTTGCGTAAATCACAATGAACTCAATCACTGTTGTTATTCAGAAAATTCACTTCATAATAATGAACTTTTCCAATTATTTGAGTTTTATTGTTAAGAAAACAAAGTTCGAGTCTAAATGAATAGAAGAGTTCTATTTCTGAATCCATTTTGTGAGGAACTAATATATTTCAAGTCCTAACACCAGAAATGTATTCCTCTTCCCCCCCATCTCTGCCTAAGTCAGGGTAAGGTAAGCCTTCCCTGAACCTCACATCCCTATTCCAATCAACCAGCAGGATTCTTCCTTGCTCAAAAGTCTTGTGATAGTTTTCCATGTGTTTCCAATGTATTTACCATATTATAAATATATTTAAAAAAATTTTTCCCTAGTCTTCCTGGAAAAATTATAAAATACCTGAGGTTAGAAACTATGTTGCATTTATTTGTACATCTTCCCAGCACCTAGTACTGTGTTTCTTAAATTCAATTGAATGTCAAATATCAAAATACTTGTACCATATTATCTCTGGTAATCTTTAGGTCTCCTCTAAGTTATGTTTTACTGATATGTCCTTAGTTTTCATATTTGGCAGATGGAGACATTGGTCATTTAACTAGTATTTCAGTGTCTTTTTAAAACTTGCCATTGGAAACAAAGTTTAGTGTTATTTAATATCTCTTTTACAGTGACATATGAAAAATACTGGATTTAATTTATTTCCAGAGAAACAAAGCAAAATTAAACTTTTTCTCTGTAGAAAGCTTTGACTACCTTTTTCTGATCAAACTATAAAAACTGTGAAAGCCCAATGTCTTTCTCTTTTTCCTCCTTAATTGCCAGAAAGGGGCTATCACCAGTTGTCATCTTCACTTTTGTCTTGTCACTGAATTCCAATGACTTTGGAGGAGAGAGTGAGACTGATGACTGCAAAGCTCTGCTTTACTTGAATCCAATTCACTGGCAAGTCAAGACACCATCGTAATATCATCAGTCCTCTTTAAGAGTGAAGAATGAACGACAGTAAACTGTTCATGGTTTTATTTCTTTTTTTCTGGTCTTATTTTACATTATTTTTAATTATGGAAGGATTTTGAAATCCTTAAGTAAATTGATGGGATACAAATAAGGAATGGGGCAGCTATGTAGTACAGTAGATAGAGTATTGGGCCTAGAGTCAGGAAGATCTGAGTTCACACCTGACCTTAGACACTTAATAGCTGTGTAACCCTAGGCAAGTAACTTACCTCTGTTTGCCTCAGTTTCCTCATCTGTAAAATGAGCTGTATAAGGAAATGGAAAACCATTCTAGTATCTTTGCCAAGAAAACCCCCAAAGGAGTCACAAAGAGTCAGACACAACTAAAAAATGACTAAATTAATAAGATGGATGTTTCATACTCAAATGAAAGCAGATTGTCTTGCAGGTGATTATGTTAAAATGCAGAAATCTAAAGTTTTCTTTTGTGAAATATTTTCTAAATATAAAACACATGCCTAAAAATATAAAATGATAAATTACTTTTGTGCAATTTCTAGATAATTTCTAGATAAATAAATTTGAAAAGATCAAATCTTAGACTCAAAGGTCACGAATCATCTTTACATTTTCTGAATAAGTGATCAATCTCCACATCAATTGTTCCAAATAACAGAAAACTTATCCCTTGAGGGTATAATAATACATTTTAGAACAATAATAATTATCACCAAATTCTCTCTTATATTGAGCTGAAATTTACCTTCCTTTAACTTCCATCTAGTGGTCCCAGTTTTGTTCTCTAGCACCAAATAGAACATAACTAATTCTTTCTAAATGAAGAAAGCAATCACCACTGTGATGTCTAATCCCACTCAGCTCTGAGTTAAACACAGACCCCCCCACTTCCTTCTACTAATCAACTTGACACAGTTTACATTCCATCATCCTTCTGTTCAATGTCCTCTGGATCACCTTAAAAATATCCTTCACATTTCGGCCATCCAAAAATTAAATATTTGAATATTCAGTTATAATTCCACTTCAGGAGAAGTTAAAATAGGAGAACACTACAGTACTATCTCTGAGCAAGGAGGCAAAGTTCTTTGCCTCAACCACTGATAATGTGACCTTAGAGCTAACTGATGTAATTCAAAGAAAGTACTAAAAAGAAACAAAAATCACTTTTGCAAGACTAGAAAATCATATAAAGAACTTTATAGGTTTCAATTTACATATTTTATGTAAATGCATCTTATATGCAATAAAAGATAAAAATCTATAATATGTACTTAGGACTGTAAACACTGTTCCAAAGTTCATTGGTATGGGAATCTCTCCATATTGGTGGAAAAGAAGGTCCTGCCTTGTGTAAGGGGCAGGGTGGAGTTGGTGAGAGCCAGAGCTTCATTTCTCAACTAGTTCTCCATTGGGGACTCTCCAAATAGGAATTTTCTTGAAGTGTCAAGTCAGCTTCCAGATTTGACAATGAAGATGGAAGAGGCTAACTGCACTTCAGATTGTAGAAGGAAAAGACTGGGAAGACATGAGAGCAGCACGCAATCTCCATCATGTCCTCATATCTAGCTTGTCATTCTAGACAATTCAGGGAATTTCACCTTGGGTGAGATCTAGGACCCTTTCTCCGGGTGCAGCTGAGTTATCTTGCTCCCCAAGGGAGAGATCCTTCACTTTCTATTGTCTGGTATACCTCTGTATTCTCCTATGTATACCTTCTCTGATTTCTATTTTGCTGTGATTTTGATAAATCAGTTTCTTTGCTATTCTCTATGTGTATTCATTATGAAACTGGCATGAGATGGGGTATGGGTCAAGTTTTCAATATAGAATTTGGGGTCCCCGGCCTCCCAAAATAACAAAGTGATAAAAAATTAGCTCAAACCCAATCATATGCTGTAGAATAATAATATTTAAGGGTCCAGATAGATGCATTTATAGCTGAGTATGTCCTCTCTCTGAGGAGAGTGGTGGCCTTAGGCCCCAACCTACTGCCTCTTTTCTTGATAGGAATAAAAGCCTTACTTGGAGAAGGGTCAGAGTAGAGTGGTGGATGGGGAGAAAATGCCAGAAACATCATTCTGCCTCCCTTCAAACCTCATACAATGAGAGGCTTCACCACAAGTGGACTTCTCTACACATAAGGAGTTCATCACTTTTATTGCTATACCACTATAACAGAATTTAAGAAATCTGATGTTTGAAGGACAAATGACTAAAAAAGTAAATTATAAGTCACCAAGTTTGTAACTTCCTTGAATCAATACACCAAACTGAGTTTCATCCCCTAGATTTCATCTAAACTAATTCTCCCACACCAGCCCTACCAAACAAACAAAAAATGCTCTAGATGAGTGATCTTCTAAGTCTCTCCTTTTTGTGCATATTTTTAGGCAGCTTGTATCATCTGACCTTTAACATATCCTTAGCTGTGAAAGCCTTCCCAAGTTAGAACCTCAGAACAGCCTAATAGACAAATCTTCTGATTTCTACTGTCATTTTACCACACTACAAATGCAGGAGTCTCTCAGCCAGTCAACTGGCATTCATTAAGCATCTACTCCATGCCAGCCATTGTGTTAAGTATACAGTATATCTATGAAAGTAGAGAATTTAATTACTTAATGGGATGAGATTTGAGTAGGGTTATGTCAATTTGTTTCTCACCACTGATTTCTGTAGATTTTTCTCCATTCTAGAATGCACTTAGGATAAATTCTCAGCCAAAATCATGTAGAGTAGGAGGTTACATAATTTTTCTAATTCTTACGTACACAATTTTTTAAATGTTAGCTCTAAAGGATTTTTGAAACATCCATAATCAGAATAATTCAAAAGGAGTTTCAGAAAGAGAAATCCCTGTAGTGCCACTGAACTTAATTTTTACTCAGATACATATAAAAATTCTACTCCAAATGACACAGATTTAGCATATCAAAATCATGCCACCAAATCAAAGAAAAGCTGGTTTGAAGCTTTCCAAAGATCAGGCCTTTCCAGACATGGATGATATTCTCTTCCCACTGAGTTGGTACAAAACATTCCCCTCTAAACTCCCTGAAGTAGCACTTGTCCTGCTGGTGTCATGAGCCAGAGGGATTGACACTGATTCACATACACAAAGAGCTACTACATCAAGAAAAGGAACTCTGGAGCTCAAATGTTTTCTTCTGCGATTGCTTATAGGGTCTTGACAACTCTGAATGAGGTAGTTCACAATAAGTAGTGAGTGAGCCTACTCTCTAATAGCCATAATCTTTATAAATAGCATCAGATTAAAAATAATACAAATTTTCTCTTTAAATTTTTTATTTATTTTGTAAAATATTTCCCAACCACATGCAATTTTTTAACAATCTGTTTTTAAACTTTTGAATTGGAAATTTTCTCCCTCCCTCTGCTCCCCTTTCCTTGAAAATGCAATTTGATTTCATTTATACATGTGATGTCATGCAAAACATATTTCCAGATAAGCCTTGTGGCAAAAGAAAACAGTAAAAATAAAGTCTTAAAAAGTATGTTTCATTCTTCATCAGACTTCATCAGTTCTTTATCTGAAAATGGATAGTATTTTTCATCATCGGTCTTTGGAACTGTCTTGGATCATTCTTTTGATCAGAGTAGCTAAATCATTCACAATTGATCATCCTTAAAATATTGCTGTTAGGGTGTATAAAGTTTAAGTAGTTCTGCTCACCTCGCTTTGCATAAATTCATAAGTCTTCCCAGATTTTCTGAAACCGTCCTAATCATCATTTCTTACAGCACAATAGGGACATCTTTCACAATAATGTACCACAACTTGTTTAGTGGTTCTACAATTGATGGGAAACCCCTTGATTTCCAATTCTATGCCACCATAGAAAAGCTGCTAAAATATTTTTGTACGAATAGGTCTTTTTCTCCTTTAATCTGATCTTTTTTGGGATAGAGATCTAGTAGTGCTATTGCTGAGTTAAATGGCATGCACAGTTTTATAGCACTTTGTGCTTAGTTTTCAATTTCTCTCCAGAATGGTTGGACTAGTTCACAATTCCAACAACAGTGCATGTTTCCCATTTTTTTTCACTTTGACATTTGTCATTTTAATTCTCTGTCATGTTAGACAATCTGATAGGTGTGAGGTAGTATCTCAGATTCCCTTCAATTTGCATTTCTCCAATCAGCAGTATTTTAGAGCATTTTTATGTGATTATTGATAGCTTTGATTTCTTCATCTGAAAACTGCCTATTCATATAATTTCACCATTTATCAACTGAGGAATGGCTTTTATTTTTGATAAATTAGGCTCAATTTCCCATATATTTGAGAAAAGTGGCCATTATCAGAGAAACATGGCAAATTCTCACCCCTCAGTTTCCTGCTTTCTTTCTAATTTTGGTTGCGTTAGGTTTGTTTGTGCAAAAAAAAAACTTTTTGATTATATGTAATCAAAATTTTCTATCTTACTTTCTATATTTCCTTCTATCTCTTTCTTGGTCATAGTTGCTGCCCTTATCAATAGATCTGACAGGTACATTTTTGTCCATGCTCACCTAATTTATGATATCACCTAAATTATTTATCCATTTTGACCTTATCTTGGTGTGGTGTGAGATGCTGGTCTATGCCTAGTTTTTAGAAAACTACTTTCCAGTTTTCCCAGCAATTTTTGTCAAATGAGTTTTTATCTCAAAAGCTTGTATCTTTGAGTTTACAAAAACTAGATTAGTATACTCTTTTACTATTTTGTGTGGAATACTTATTCTATTCCACCAATCTACCAATCTATGTCTTAGCCAATATCACTCTGTTTTGAATGATTACTATTTTGTAATGCAGCTTAAAATCTGTAATTGCTAGGCTGCCTTTCCTAACATTATTTTTCAATTCCTTTATTAACTTTTTTTTTCTTCCAGATGAATTCCAACTCTAGCAAATATTTCTTTTGTAGTTTGGTTGGGTACTGAATAAGTAAATTAATTAAGGTAGAATTGTGATTTTATTATATTGGCTTGACCTATCTATGAGAAATTAATATTTCTCCAATTATTTAGATCTGCCTTTATTTTTTTGTGAAAAATTGTTTTGTAATAGTGATCATATGGTTTCTGGATGTGGCTTGAAAGATAGACTTCCAAATATTGTCTGCAGTTGTTTTGAATGGAATGTCTCTTTTTATTTCTTCCTGCTAGGTTTTGTAAGTAGTGTATAGAAATGTTGATAATTTACAGGGATTTATTTTGTAGTCTGAAATTATGCTGAAGTTGTTAATCGTTTCAACTTGTTTTTTAGTCAATTCTCTAGAGTTCTCTAAGTATGCTACAAAAAGTGTTAGTTTTGTTTTTCAATTGTCTTTTTTATTCTTTCATTTTTAATTATATCATTGCTATGTTAGCATTTTTAATATACTTCTGAGTAATAATGATGAGAATGGACTTCCTTGATTCACTCCTAGTCTTATTGGGTAGGCTTCAAGTTTATTTTCATATAGATAATGCTTGCTCTTGCTTTTAGATAGATATTGCTTAGCGTTTTAAGAAAGATTCTACTTTTTAAAAATAGAAATGGGTATTGTATTTTGTCAAAGGCATTTTCTGTATCTATTGATGTAATAATAAAAGTTTTGTTGTTATTTTATTGATATCGTCAACTATGTTGATAGTTTTCCTAATAATGAACCATCCCTGACTTCCTGGTATATGTTTCCAATTATCCATGGTTATGAACTTTTGATATATTGCCTAATAGTCTATTTTTGTGGCAACATCATGAACAGCTGGGGAAAAGGTATGTTCCTTACTGTTCCCATTTTTCACCAGAGGTCTATCATATTTAATTTTTCTAAGATTCTATTCATGTCTTTTACTTTTTTCTTATTTTTCAGTCAGATTTTTCTAGCTCTGAGAGGGCAGAGTCATGGTTTTCAAAAGTGTATTTTTTACTAGCTATTTCTTCTTATTATTCATTTAACTTTAAGAATTGGATGCTCTGCCATTTGGTGCATATATGTTCAGTATTGATACTACTTCATTTTCTCTGATTCCTTTTAGCATGATATAGTTTTTCTGCTTAGCCCTTTTATTTTTATTTTCTGTTTTGTCTGAGATGATTGCTATCCCTACCCTTTTTACTTCAGCTGAAGCAAGATAGATTCTATTTCAGCCCCTTAACTTTGTGTGTGTGTCTTTTGGTTTCAAGTATGTTTCTTATAAACAACATATTGCTGGATTCTGGTTTCTACTCCATTCTGCTATCTGCTTCTATTTTATAGGTGAGTTCATCCCATTCACATTCACAGTTATGATTACTTAATTGTGCTTTTTCCTCCATCCTATTTTCTACTTTTTATAATTCTTTCTATCTCTCTTTTCATCCTGTCTCTCCTCAGAAGTATATTTTGCTTCTTACCACTGCTTTCTTTTATCTGCCCCCACTTTTGTCATTCTACATTTCTCTAATCACCTTCTTTGCCTAAGTGTCTGTTGGATAAGATAGATTTCTGTTACCAATTGAGAATGTGTGTATGTATATATATATATATGTGTGTGTGTGTGTGTGTATGCATATGTACATATACACTATATATATATGCATATATATTTTATATATGAACCAACTTAGATATAAGTGAGGTTTTATTGCTCACCTCCCCCCTCCAATTTTCTCCTCCAAAGTAAAAGGTCTTCCTTGCATGCCTATTATGAGATAATTTTCCCCATTCTTCCTCTCCCTCCCTTCTTCTCCCAGAGCATCCTCCTCTTTCTTGCCTATTCACTTTTTCTTTTATAGAATCCCAACATAATTGACTCACTCCTGCACTCTATTTCTACACAGAAGATTTTTAACTCCCCTAATAATGATAGTTATTAGAAGATCTAGCTAAATAGTTTAACCTTATTGAGTACCTTATGATTTCTCTTTCATGTTTACCTTTTTACTTTTCTCAAGTCTTGTAGAGAGCTATTCAGCTCTGATCTTTTCATCAGCAATGCATATTAAGTCCTCTATTTCATTAAATATCTATTTCCCCTCAAAGGATTACACTCAGTTTTTCTGGGTAAGTTATTCTTGGTTGTAACCCCAGCTCTTTTGCTTTTTGGAATATAATATTCCAAGTCCTTTGCTTCTTTAATATGGTAAGCTGCTTAGTCTTGTGTGATACTGATGCGGCTCTATGATAGTTGAATGGATTCTTTCTTGTTGCTTGAAATATTTTCTCTTTGAACTCTAAACTCTAGAATTTGACACTAATATTCGGAAAACTTCTCTTTTAGCAATCTTTCTCAGGTGTTGGATTTTTGCTGGATTTTTAAAATATCTATTTTTTTCCTTCTGGTTCTAGGATATCTAATCAGTTTCTCTTGAAAATTTCTTGAAAAATGTCTAGGATCTTTTATTGATCATGACTTTCCAACAATCTAATGATTCTTAAATTGTCTCTCTGATTTATTTTCCAAATCATTTCTTTTTCCTATGAGATATTTCAAGTTTTCTTCTATTTTTTCATTCTCTTCACTTCATTTTATTGGATGTTTTATGACTCATAGAATCATTACCTTCTAGTTGCCCAATTTTAATTTCCAAGGAATTAGTAATTATTATTACTTTTGCACTTCTTTTTCCATTTGGACAATTCTGCTTTTTAAGGAATTATTTTCTTCAGTATTTTTGTGAATGTTTTACCAAACTGTTGACTTTCTTTTTCTAGTTTTCATCCTTTCCTTTATTTACCTAATTTTTCCTCTACAACTATTATTTTGAAAATTTTTCCTTCTTTTTTTATTAATTCATTTTGATTTATCAACAATTACTTCCATAAGCTTTTGAGTTTTAAATTTTTCTTCCCCTCCCTCTCCACCTCCGTCCCCAAGATGGCTCACAATCTGATATAGGCTATACATATACATTCCTATTAAACATATTTTCACATTAGTGATATTATAAGGAAGAATTAGAACCAATAGGAAGAACCATCAGAAAGAAGAAACAAAACAAAACATAAGAAAAAAAAATTGCAAATAGTATGCTTAAATTTGCATTCAAACTCCATAGTTCTTTCTTTGGATGTGGATAGCATTTTCCTTCATGAGACCTTTGGAGATGTCTTAGATCCTTGCTTTGCTGAGAATGGCTAAGTCTATCAACGTTAGCCATTGCACACTGTGTCTGTTACTGTGTACGATGTTCTCCTGGTTCTGCTCACTTCACTCAGCATCAGTCCATACAAGTCTTTCCAGGTTTTTCTGAAGTCTGCCTGCTCATCATTTCTTATAGCACAGTAGTATTCCATTATATTCATATACCACAACTTGTTCAGCCATTCCCCAATTAATGGGCATCTCCTCAATTTCCAATTCTTTACCACCACAGAAAGAGCTGCTATAAATATTTTTGTGTATGTGGGTCCTTTTCCCATTTTTATGATCTTCTTGTTGGAATTGTTTCCAATTCACATTTTTTTTTCTTTGAGACTTTACTTGTTTTGTTGTTTTTGTTTTTGTTGTTTGACATTGTCTTCTGAGTTTGTGTCTTTATGTCCTTTTTTACCATAGTAGATTTTCATGGTCAGGGTTTTTGTTGTTTTCTCATTTTTTACACCCTTTTTCCTGATTTGGAACTTTATGTTAATTTTGGCCTCTGTTCCTAGGGTGGAGGGGAGGGTGTAGGATTCTGTCTCAGGCTGTGGGCTTTTTTGCTCTGGTATTTTTCAGAGGTAGTTCCGGAAATTTGGAAAAAATTTGGTGCTTCTTGGATTGTATGATCTGAGGAGAGGTGTGGTCACTGCTTTCCTGGTCTGCACTCTGGTTCTTACCCAGGAAGGGCCCCTGATCCCTTCAGATTGCAACTGATACCGCTCTTTAGGTCCCCTCTTCCCTTGGGATTGGAAAAGATACTGTTTCTCAGTACTGCTCAGTAGGTCAGAAGTAATGCTAACTTCTCAGGGTTTCCACTCCCACATGACTGTGAGTGCTCCTCTCTGCCCTTGAACCTTTACCCAGAAGTGAGTATAGGTAGTAAAGTTGCCAAATAGCAACCCCTCAGGGCTCTCACTTCCTTTTGCTTAAAAGAACACTTCTCTGTCCTTGAAGTATGACCTAGAAGTATGCCAAACAGACTCTGGTATCATGTCCAGTACTAGCACAGTGATACCTGTAATTTCTTTCTGAATTGTTGCCAGGTCTCTGTTTTCAGAGTTCCTGAAGCTGCTGCTGCTTCTGTCACCACCACCTATTCCCACCACTGGTATTTTATCCACATGGGCCTCACTCCTGTGTCAAAGATCGCTTTTTTTGATCCTTTATGTTGTCTTGGGCTAGGAGAATGTCTCACTCTCACCTTTTGTTGCCTCTGCCACTCCAGAATTGATTTGAGGTATTATTTAAGTTTTTTGAGGGGAATATAGGTAGACCTTGGTTGAACACCTTTCTACTTTGCCATCTTGGCCCTACCCCTAGAAGTCACATAAATATTTCTTAAAATGAAGTATCAAATACATACATATATATGTATTGTGCTAATTAAAATGGATAAAATGTTCCATTCTCCTTTTTAGGAGTTTTGAATAGCAGAAGATCTGAACTCACGTTCATTTAAAAAAAAAAGACACTGAAAATCAATGGATATTTATGTAGCACCCACCTACTTTGTGCCATCAATTTACATCTCATGCTGTGCTAACCACCATGCATTATCAGTTAAATAAGCTAAGAAATAACCTTTATAAGTTTACATTCAAAGGTAAAACAATCACAAAGCTGACAGATATATTGAAGCAAGCAGATACTCTTTATATTTCTTATACTTCACTATGTTCTATTATACTCTGAATATAGGATTCCAAAGAACATAGGCTATACCCTTTTGAAAGAGAAAATAGGGAAACAGGTAGAAAGACAGAAAAAAAATAATGCAAAATACAGGCTATACTCAAGCTGTCTACAAGCCAGATGTGGAAGGAAATATGACCTGTATTCAGACTAATAAAGTAATTTAATTTTTTTAAATTGGGCTAAATGCAACATAAGTAACCATTGTATATTGGGAAAAAAGCAATAGAAAATCAAATTCTAAAGTGAAATAAATGAATTGAGCCTTGATGCAGTTTGGCATTTGGAGACAATAGTGTTAAGGGGAACTGCAGAAATTTGCTAATCTATCCCTCACTTCTAGGAAGAGTTAAGAAATGGAATTCAATTCAACAATCATTTAATAATTGTCTACACTGAATGAGGCATTGCATTATTTACATGAAGGTATAATGGATTTACCTGATGTATGGATTGAAACCAGAGCACATGAACTCAGTTCATTTCACCAACTGATAATTCATGATCATATATTCTGTTCTTTCTGTTAGTGTATGTTAGAATGACATTGATATTTTAACTTTAAAGTTTATTATAATACCTATCTCGTTCACTTGCAAGAATCTACAAAACTAATATACTAAATTTTTTCTGGGGGGAATGTTAAAGTTCAAAGGCACAAGTACAAAACAGAAATGCATCAAAAGTCTATCCATAAAATTCACAGACAAATGGGACACAAACGGAATCCCATTTTTTCAATCCCCAAAATCTTCATGTTAAAAAAAGGCTGCAAATAATCTGTATGGCAACGTCTGTAAAAATATTACCTAGGTGAGAAAGGGAAACCTAGATAGGTTTATAAAGTGATTCATTGTGAAGAATTTCATAACTTCATAATTTTCAACTATTTAAACTGATTAGGATATGATTTTGACTACACTAATTAAAAATACCATAAGGTAATAGGACCAAAGACAGATCTGTAAGGGTGCTCTGGCGTTATCTGGTTATTTATTTAAATTCTCTCCCATTTTACATTTGAGGAAAATGAGGCCTAGAGAGGTTACATAACTTGCCGAAAGGCACATGAGGTAGCAAATGACAAACTTGGGATCCAGAAGAGTAATTACATGTAACAAACTTCCCACAACTTTATCTATCCCTGTCAATAAGATTTTTTTTAAAATTCCAGACCTGTCATGTGATTTCATCAATGTAGGGAATTCTTGATATATAAATCCTTCCACTTGTATCAGTGATTTATCTGTAATTTAGTCATAGAGAGTTCCCCCAAAGGATTTACAGGTTAAATTTAACACAGAGATAAACTAGCATGAATCAGATGCAGGGCTTGAATCCAGGATATTTCTGGCTAAAACAGTGGTGTAAAAAGTCTTAAGGCAGTCTAGCTCTCCTGAAAAGCATGCTACCAAACTTTAAAAGAGCACCAAATTTGGGAATGGTTGAACAAGTTGTGGTATATGATTGTGATGTAATACAGCTATGCTATAAGAAATGAAGGACTTCATGATCTTAGGAAAAAAATGGATAGTTGTGCAAAATAATGAAGAGTAAAATGAGCAGAGCCAGGAGAACGTTGTGTATAGTAACAGCAATATTCCTGAAAGAACAACTTCGCAAAAAGTCCAGAATATCTAAGGAACTAATGAAAAGAAATGCAAGGGAAGGTAGCCTAGCTGTGACAGATCTTTAATTGTATTATAAAGCAGCAATCATCAAAACTACTTGGTACTGGCTGAGAAATAGAGTCGTGGATCAGTGGAATAGGTTAGGTATGCAAGACACAACAGTCAATGACTACAACAACAAAACAGTTAATGACTATACTAATCTACTATTTGATAAATCCAAAGACTTCAGGTTCTGGGATAAGAAATCACTATTTAGAAAAAAACTGTTGGGAAAACTAGAAAAATATATGGCAGAAACTGAACATAGGCCAACATCTTAAATTGTATACCAAGATAAAGTCAAAATGGGTACATGATCTAGATATAAAGACTGATACTATTAAACAAACTAGAATAGCAAGGAATAGTTTATCTTTCAGATTCTGAAGAAGGGAAGAATTTATGACCAAACAAGAGATAGAGAACATTATGAAATGCAAAATGGACAATTTTGATTACTTTAAGTTGAAAAGTTTTGGCACAAATAAAGCCAATACATCCAAGATTAGGAGGAAAGCAGAAAACTGAGAATTTTTACAACCAGTGTCTCTGATAAAGGCTTCATTTCTAAAATACATAGAGAACTGAGTCAAATTTAAAAGAATACAAGTCATTCATAAATTGATAAATGGTCACAGGATATAAACAGGTAGTTCTCAGAGGAAGAAAGTAAAGCTATCTATTGTCATATGAATAAAATGTTCTAAATCACTATTGATTAGAGAAATGCAAATCAAAATGACTCTAAGGCACCACATCACACCTATCAGATTGTCTAACATGACAAAACAGGAAAATGATAAAGGTTGGAGAAGTGGGAAAATTGGAACATTAATGTAATGTTGGTGGAGTTGTGAAATGATTTAACCGTTCTGGAAAGCCATTAGGAACTATGCTCAAAGGGCTATAAAATTGTACATACACTTTGACCCAGCAATAGCACTTCTAGGTCTGTATCCCAAAGAGATCATAAAAATGAGAAAAGGACCCTCATGTACAAAAATATTTATAGCAGCTCTTTTTGTGGTGGCAAAGAATTGGAAATTGAGGGAATGCGCATCCATTGGGGGACGGCTGAACAAGTTGTGGTATGTGAACATAATGGAATACTATTTTTCCATAAAAAATGATGAGCAGGCAGACTTCAAAAAAACTTGGAAAGACTTACATGAATTGCTGCAGAGTGAAATGAGCAGAACCAGGAGAACATTATCCACAGTAACAGTCACATTATGAGATGACAGACTTTAATGAACTTGGCTCTTCACAGCAATGCAAGGATCTAAGACAACTCCAAAAGATTCATAATAGAAATTGCTATCCACATTCAGAGAAAGAAATACGGAGTCTGAATGCATATGGAAGCATACTAGTTGCTCTCATTTTCCTTTGTTGTTTTGTTTTATTACTTCATTCTTGTGGTTCCTCCCATTAGTTCTATTTGTTCTTTACATCATGAGTAATGGGAAAATACGCTTAATGTGAATGTACACGTAGAGCCTATATCAGATTGTACGCTGTTTCGGCAAGGGGGTGAGAGGATAGAAATGGGAGGGGGAATAATTTAAAACTCAAAATCTTTTGGAAGTGAATGTTGAAAACTAAAAAATAAATAACAACTTTGAGTGCATGTCATTTTGACTATTATAAATACCCAAACTACGTACAAAGGGCATATGAAAGAAGATACTATCTGCATCCAGAGAATGAACTGATAAATAGAAGTATACATAAAGTGATTTTACACATATATACATATTTGAATCTAATGGTAATCATCTGCAGTGTAGTGTAGGGTGAAGGAAGAAAAAAGAAGAAAAAAAGAAATTGATATACTTTTATTATATATTTAAAATGAGTAGCAAATTGTACATAATGGATTTGCAGTTTCATGCACAATCATCTTTTACATTTTTTTTTTATTTTAGGCAATTGGGGTTAAGTGACTTGCCCAGGGTCACACAGCTAGTAAGTGTCAAGTTGGTCTGAGGCCGAATTTGAACTCAGGTCCTCCTGACTTCAGGGCCAGTGTTCTATCCACTGTGCCACCGAGCTGCCCCCCTCCAATCATCTTTTCAAAACATATTTGATATGTTGTGGAAATGCTTGTTTTATTCAATAAATTAAAAAAAATAAACGTTTTAAAAAAGGAAGACAAAAAAGCATCAAATTAAGGGTTAATCATGAAAATCACAGAGAAATAGTGTTAAACCTTCTTTTCTGTTCAGGAATTCATAAACCTATGAATACTTGGAACAGGAACATGACAGAATGAAAGCTAGCCAGATTTTGACCCTGTCCCCTTAGAGTCCTTGCTAAGTCACTTCAAAGAGATATGGAGAAGAGCAGTGCATTCACCCAATGGGTGCGCTCCGAGAGGCCTGAATGTTGTGCTGTTGACAGAAACAAAATAGGAACCCGAGTCGAAATAGTTAGTATCACAAAGGACTATGTTGCAATATCACAAACATTTTTTTAAAGGTGGAAATAAATACACTTTTTTAAAAGGCAAAAAGAAAAAGGATTAAAACCTAGAATTACTTGATTTCAGTTGCTGTAATATCTTTGCTAATATTTTATTTAAATATTTACATCAATATTCATAAGGGAAATAGGTCTATAATTTTCTTTCTCTGTTTTGGCTCTTCCTAGTTTAAGTATCAACACCATACTTCTGTCATAAAAGGAATTTGGTAGGACTCTTTCTTCACCTATTTTTTTCCAAATAGCTTATATAGTATTGGAATTAAATGTTATTTAAATGTTTGGTAGAATTCAATTGTAAATCCATCTGACCCTGGAGATTTTTTCTTAGGGAATTCATTGATAGCTTGTTCAATTTCTTTTTCTAGAATGGGGTTAAGTATTACATTTCCTCTTCTGTTAATCTGGGCAATTTATATTTTTTTAAATATTCATCCATTTCACTTAGATTGTCAGATTTATTGGAATACAGTTGGGCAAAATAGCTCCTAATCATTTCAATTTGATTATCCTTGTCTGTGTAGAGGTTTAAGAAGTTATAAGCAATAAGCATAATACACAAAATTGAACTTATTTTGTAATTATTTACATATTCAAATTTCAATTCATCATTCACAATAACTTCAGTTACTACTTTTATACAACCACCAAGTTTCTTTGTCCATTCATACGCATTCAACTTTTTCTCATTGGGTTTACAGTTAGTGTATATCCTATTCTTCTGGTTGTCCTCCTCCATCACCACAACTTTACACCATTTCAAATATGTATTTGTATGCATGCTCTGTATTTCCCATGCTTATCATATTAATTGTATTATATAAGTCCACTGCATGATTTATTTAACCATTCTTCTGTTGCTAAATATTTTAGTTTGCTTTCAGGTTTTTTTTTTAATATCCTGAATCATACTGTTATAAACTTTTTTTTTTAAATAAAGGTCATTCTTTTTTTGTCACTCTCAAGGTATGGTTCCAAAAATGGAATCATGGGTCAAAGAGTATGATTATTTTCATTTCAGTTTTGTTTTTGTTGCTTTTTATATATCCACCAGTATGGCACTGTGTTTTAATGATTTTTGCCAACTTGATAAATTTGATAAAATACTTTAAAAATGTTTTAATTCTCATCTTTTTTCAAAACTACATATGAAGATTTTTTTAATATTCATTTTTTTCTATTGCAAAATAGTTATTTCCAGACCCTATACCACCCACTGAATAGAGTTGATGCCCATTATACATGTGAAGTCATGCAAAAAATATTTATATATTAACCATCACATTAAAAAAAGGCAATAAAATAAAGTGAAAAATACACTTCAATTTGCACTCAGAATTCATCAGTTCTCTCTCTGGAGGCACACAGCATTTTTTATCATAAGTGCTTTGGAACTATCATGAATCTGTATTCATTAGAGTGGTCTTTCACAGATGACTATTATTATGATATTGCTGTTAATGTGTGCAATGTTGTTTCTGTTCACTTCACTTTTCATCAGTTCACATAAGTCTTCTCAGGTTTTTTTCTGAAACTATCCAATTTGTCTTTTGTTACAGCTCAATGATATACCACCATAATCATACGCCCAACTTGTTCAGCCATTTCCTACTTGATGGGTATCCCCATAATTTCAATTTTTGACATCACAAAAAGTGATATAAAATGCCCTTTTGCTTTTATCTCTTTGGGATATAGATCTGATAATGATGAGACTGGTTCGAAGAATATTCAGTTTTACAGCCTTTTGGAGCATAGTTCACAATTCTTCTCCATAATGAATGTAGCAGTATACAATTCCACAAACAGTACATTAATGTATCTATTTTCCCACATATCCTCTAGGATGCCATTTTCCTTTTTTTTTTTTTTTTTGGGAGGCAATCAGGATTAAGCAACTTGCCCAAGGTCACACAGCTAGTAAGTGTCAAGTGTTTGACACCAAATTTGAACTCAGCTCCTCATCATTCCAGGGCCAGTGTTCTATCCACTGAGCCACCTAGCTGCCCCCTTCCTTCTCTGTTAGTCAATCTGAGATGTGTGAGGTAGTATCTCAAAGTTGTTATAATTTGCATCTCTCTAATATTTAGTGATTTATACCTTTTTCATATAACTAATGAGAGTTTTGATATATTCTGAAAACTGCATATTCATGTTCTTTGACCATCTATGAGTTGGGAAATGGCTCTTTTTTCATAAATTTATCTTAGTTCTTTATATATTTAAGAAATGAGGCCTTTATCAGAGAAACTTGCTGTAAAAAAAATGTCCCCCCTCCCCCAATTTCTGGCTTTCCTTTTAATTTTGGCTTCATTTGTTTTATCGTGAATTTTTTTTTCAATTTTATGTAATGAAAATTAGCTATTTCACCTGCCATTGTACTCTATCTCTTGTTTGGTCATAAACTTTTTTCTTATCTATAGGTCTGACAGGTTGCTTTTTCCATACTCCCTTAATTTGCTTAAGATATCACCCTTCATGTCTAAATCATGTACCTATTTTAAGCTTATCTTGGTATACAGTGTGAGATGTTGTTCTATGCCCAGCTTCTGTTAGATGAGTTTCTAATTTTCCCAGCAGTTTTTGCGAAATTCTTGCCTTCAGAGTTTGAATTCGTGAGGTTATTAAACACTAGATTACTGTAGTCATTTACTTTTGGATATTGTGTACTTACTCTATTCTACCAATCAACTCCTCTATTTCTTAGCCAATACCAAAGTGCCTTTGATTATTATCACTTTATAGCATAGTTTGAGATTTAGGACTGCTAAGCTGCCTTCCTTCACTTTGTTTCATTGATTCCCTTCATATTCTTGACCTTTTGTTCTTCCAGATTAATTTTATTATTTTGTTTCTGGCTCTATCAAAATTACTTGGTAATTTGATTGGTATGGCACAGAATAAATAATTTAGATAGAATTATCATTTGTATCACATTAGCTTGATCTAACTATGAACAATTAATATTTTGGCAATTGTTTAAATCTGTCTTTTTTCGTATGAAAGCAATCAGTAATCGTGTTCCTATAGTTCCTGTATGTTCAGGTAGTCTCCCAAGTATTTCATACTGTCTGCAGTTATCTTAACTGAAACTTCACTTTATCTCTTCCTGCTGGATTTTGTTGGTACTATGTAGAAAGGATGATAAATTATGCAGATTCATTTTATGTTCTACAACATTGACAACATTAATTATTTCAACTTTTTTAATTGATTCCCTTTGGTTCTGAAAAGAGTAATAATTTTGTTTCCTTACTAACTATTCTTATTTCTTCAATTTCTTTTTCTTTTCTTATTGCTATGGCTAGCATTTGTCATACAATATTGAACAATATTGGTACTGATTGGCATAATTGCTTCACCCCTAAGTTTATTGGGAAGCTTTCTATCTTATACCCATTCTAGGTAATTCTTGCTCTTGGTTTCAGACAGATATATTATAAGAAAGACTACATTAATTCTTGTGATTTCTATAGCTTTAGTGTATTTTGTCTAAAGTTTTTTTCTGTATCTATATAGTCATTTGATTTTTCATACTTATATGATCAGTTATAGTTCTAGTTTTAAAAATATTGAACTATCCCCAAATTCCTTGCATAAATCCCATGTATTCATAGTATATAAACTTTGATATATTATTGCTCCTTGTTAATATTTTATTGAAAATTTCTACATCATGACTAATATGGATTTTTTTTGCATGACTGCCCATGTATAAGCTATATCAAATTTGTGAGTGGGGAAGGGGGAGAATTTCAAATTCAAAATTAAAAAAATAAATAAATGTTAAAACTTTTTATATATCATTGGGAAAAATTAGATATTAAATTTTAAAATATAATTCCTATTGATATTCAATAGGAAAATTGGTCTGTAGCTTTCTTTATGTTTACTTCCCCTGGTTTAAGTGTCAGTACTACGTTGGAGTCATAGAAGTAATTTGTAAGGGGTTTTTATTTTTCAAACAGGTTACAAAGTATTGGAATTATTCTTTAAATAACTGGTAGAATTTGCTTATAAATCCATCTGGTCCTGGCTCCCCACTTCCCAGGGACCTCATTGATGGCATGTTCAATTTCTCTTTCAAAAAATACAGCTAATAGCCCTATTTCCCCTTACGTTAATCCGGGAATTTAATGTTTTTGTAAACACTCATTCTTTTCATTTAGATTATGTTTTATTGGCATGTAATTGGGTAAAATATTTCCTAATACTTGCATTAATTTTATCTTTACTTGTACTTTATAACACCCTTTTCAATTTCTATATTGATATTTTGGTTTTCTTCTTTACAATAAAGTTAAACAATGGTTTATCTATCTTATTATTTCTTTCATAAAGCCAACTCCCAGTTTTATATTAGTTCAATAGTTTGTTTGCTTTCAGATTTATTAACTTCTCTTGATATTTTGGATTTCAATTTTGGTGTTGAATTGAGGATTGATTTTTTTTTTTTACTAAGATTTACTTTTATGGGACTCTCTCAAGTGTTGTTTGCATGACAAATTTTCTATTCATTTCTAGTTTATTCAACAAGAATGCTTGGAAGTTTTCTATTTTATTAAATGTTCATTTTTTTTCATCCATAGGATTATATTCCGTTTTTCAGGGTATGTTATTTTTGGTTGTAATACTAGTTCCTTTGCCTTCCAGAATATCATATTCCAAGTTCTCTGTTCCTTTATAAGGATAGTTTCTAAATATGATGTGATTCTAACTGTTGAAAGTTTTCTTTCTTTCAGTTTTTTGTATTTTTTCTTAGACCAGGAAGCTCTGAAATTTGGCTATAATATTCCCGGGAGTTTTCATTCTGGAATCTCTTATGAGGTGATCAGTGGATTATTTCTTTCAATTTCTATTTTGCTCTCTGGTTCTAAGATAACTGGACAGTTTTCCCTTGTAATTTCTTGAAATACAAATGTCTAAACTACTTTTTTTATCATGGCCTTCAAGTAGTCTAATAATTCTCAAAGTATCACTCCTTAATCTATTTTGCAGGTTCACTTATTTTTTCCAAATAGATTTTTTCACATTTTATTCTATTTTTCCTATTCTTTTGACTTTTTTCCACGTAACCAATTCTGATTATTTAAGGAATTATTTAGGTGAGATTTTAACACTTTTTTCATCTGGTCAAATCTCCTCTTTAAGGAATTCTCCTCAGTGACATTTTGTATTACTTTCATCATTTGTCCAATTCTATTTTAATGAGTTATTTTCGTTAGTATATTTGTGTCCCCCCCCCTTTTTTTTTACCAAATTTAATTCTCTTTTCATAATTTTCTTGCATTACTTTCTTTCTTTTTTTTTTTTACCATTTTTACTCTATCATTTTACTTGAATTTTAAAATCAGTTTTTGCTCTTTGAAAAAAATAAACCTTCAGCTCTTCTAGGAATTCTTGTTGGGCTTATGTCTCATCTATATATTTTTCTTTGAGACTTTGTTGTAGATGTTTTCACTTAGTTGTCTTCTGAGGTTTTGTCTTGTCCCTGATAGCATAGCAATTTTTATGGTTGGGTTTTTGTTGTTGTTTGATCAATTTTCCAGCCTATTCAACAACTTTGGACTTTGTTATATCTAAGCTCTGCTCACCTGGAGGGGGGAGGGAGAAGTGACTGTCCCAAGTTTTAGGCTTTTTTATCCTGTTATTTTTTCCAGACAGTTCTGATAGTCTTTTAGTCTTTTATATTTCCAAGGTGTGATTTGGGGAGAGGTGTAGCCACTACTCTCCTGGTCTGTGCTCTGTTTCTCACTCAAGTAGGGTCCCTGCTCACTTGGGACCACAACTCCTCACATCCATGGAATTGTGACCTGTACCTAGTTAGGGGCTTTGCCTCCTTTTGACCAGCTACAAGCATTCATCTCTACCCTGTAAACCAGACCCAGAACTGAGAATTGGCATGGTGCCTGGTCTCATGACCAATGTTAGCACAGCGGTTCCCTATAATATCTTTCAGTTTCTTTACTGTCACTGGGTGGCAAGTACTCATGCTGTTCAGTCTCCATGTTCTTATTGGCCCCAGTCTCAATTTCTCTAATAATTTTGATGTTTGTGTATGATATTGGATATGACTTGTACAGTCGCATTAGTTAGTGTCGAATACAGCCAGCACCCAACAGGTATATAACTACCTGCTTTGTACGTAGGTGCTACAGGTTCCCATAGATCCAGAAGACAACATTCCTGGATACAAAGCACCATACAGTAGTATTGATGCATTGATTACCTTTGTGCTCTCCTCTGTTATGGCTCTACAACATGTTCCCATATATCATCTTTCCAGATGACCCAATTTTGTGTGTATGTATATACGTGTGTGTGTGTATCTCAATAGTTGTAAATTTGCATATTATATAAAAATATCTATATATGTACAATGGTTCAACCAATTCTTCAAGTGTCATACTAACCATAAATATTGAATAAACAACAAATAACTGATAAAAAAGAAAATTACCTGTTCATATTCCTTGTTCATTTATCCATTATGACACTAGAAATATTTTTTGCAAAATTATAATTATTTTGTATACTTAGAGAGCAAAATTTTAATTGTCATATTTTAATACAAGGGGCAGTATGATAAGGAGATTGAAAGGTGACCTTGTATTCTAGAAAACTTGAGTTCAAATCTTACCTCTGACATGTACAATTCTCCATACCTCAGGAAGCCAAGACTAAGTTGGAGAGCAGATGCTATATTCTTTCTCAACAGAACTTCCCTACTCCAATGAAATCACATGCCTGAACCATGCAAATATTTTCTTCAACCTCTTTTTTTTCTTTTCCTTTTATTTTTTTGGACAGAAATGACATTTAAATATAATAAAACATTTTTATTTCGCCCTTTATTTGCTTAAGGGACAGTTAGGTGGTGCAATGGATAGAGTACTGGGCTTGGAGTCAGGAAAAAAATCACCTTTCTGACTTCAAATCTGGTCTTAAACACTTACCAGCTATGCTACCCAAGGCAAGTTACTTCACCTTGTTTGCCTCAGTTTCCTCATCTATAAAATGAGCTTGAGAAGGAAATGGCAAACCACACCAGTATCTTTGCCAACAAAAATGCAAATAGATTCACAAAGAGTTAGACACAACTGATAATGACCAAACACAACAACAATTTGCTTAATGTTAAATAATTTTTGATGCCATAGGAGCTCTCTTGCTGGACATTTGACTCTTCTTATGAATGAGGATGATTGTTCTAAGAAGGTTAACAACTACCATGATGTCCATGAGTTTTCTTCTGTGCCAAGGGGAATATTTCTGAATCGACACATAGTAATTAAGCATGACAGGAAACTTCATAAAATGTGACAATGCCTTGTAGAAAATGTACATAAAAATAGTTGACCTACCCCATTTTGTTCAATTTCAGATAATCTAATTTTGAACAAGGATACCTGCATAAATAACAATTTCCAACTATAATTTTATTTCCTATTTCTAATTTTGAGCATAATGAGGTATAGTTGACATGTAAATTAGATAACAAAAATAGGGACTTTAAAATTTAGGTCAAATTTAAAAGAAATCAGGCTGTGGGTAAATCTAAATTTTGAGAAAATAAAAATAATGACCTACTTATTACTATTGCAATACTTTGGGTAATCATTCTTATTTCCATTTAATTTATAATTGATTTAGCATTATTAATGGTAGGTAGAAATTATAAAGACTTCTAAATATTTTGTGGACTACCGCATTTTCGTCTTTAAGATTTAACAGAGCTAAATGATGCATTTAGCCTAGAATGTCAAAATTTTATTTGTTATAAATTTTAATTTTTTTCCTTGGGGGGGCACAATGTTATAACCTAAATGTCAAAAGCATTCACACTATGAAATATAGATATTTTATGCCTCTTTTTGAAGTGTTTTTTACTAGTAATATTGGAAATGTTTCCAAGAACCATGAGCTAAAATTAGAAAATAAATGATTTGTTTCAATTTATTAAAAAACCTCAAACAAATATGCAAAAACCTACTAAGGCATGCAAGGAACTCTTTAAAATCCAGAGAAAATGGAATAAGGATTAAAATTGGACTATACTGCAGAGGATAAGGATTTAATATGTGAATAGTTAGAAGTACTTCTATTCAAGCAAAACATTAAAATAATTTTGTCAGACTTTCAGCTTAGAGCTTATTTATCATCAAATAAGGGCTTATCTTGGTAGAGGTAATGGGGTAAGGACAAGGTAATTATTAATATTTTGGAAATGAAGAGTTAATGATCCCCAAAAGATAATCATAGCTACTCATATTTGAACAAATGAATGTTTTCTCCCAACCTTTTTTCTGGGAAAGATATAGAATTGTATTTTTGTTGTTGTTGTTGTTTTCTAAAAGACTATTTTGTTTCATATGAAGCATAAATTCTTAGAGTGGCCTAGCTCAAAAACCAGATGTGACTTTCATGGCTATTATCTGCTTTGATGTTTACCATCACTTTATGGGTTTGGGTTTGTAAGGACAATGCTCAGGAAGCTACTTATTTCCTACAAGGCGTTTTGTCTAAAATTGGGTTAAGCTGTACTACCCTCACTGCATTTTGTTGGAACCACAAATTCATAAACAAATCAAAAGCTTCTAAGCATGAAACAATGAACTGTAAGTATCAATTAATGTCACCCAATACATCTTCCATGGTTCCCTGGCCATTCACGTAATGAGAGATAGAGGTCACATTGACAGCTAACTCAGATTTGTCTCCCTCAAGTCAACATAGTAAGCACTTAAGAAATGCTTGTTTACTAACTCCTCGCCTCCCTCCTTCTACCATTTTCTTGCAGCCCATTTAGTATTTACTTTGCATGGAAAAAATATAATTGTTCACCTTCTTAATAAAGATTGATAAATGATGTAATTGGATTTCTGAAAAGAACTTGGTTTTATCATCTCAATTAAACCAGACCATAACTTTTACAAACACATTTAAATAGCTTTTGAGAAGTGTGGCTATATGTTCTACTGGAAAGGTCATTGGTTCTGAGTATAAAGCTTGACTACTTACTAGCTCTCCAGCCTTGGGCAATCTATTTAATACCTTGACTTAATTTGTTTTCTTAAATGAAGAATGGGTTCAACTAGATGGCCTCTAAAATTCCTTCTAACTCTATATGATAAAGGTCTTAAATACCTTTTTTTTTTCTTTTTCCAATCACAAAGTGATTTCATTACATAGATATCAGTCAGTGAATAAATATTTCTTAAGTTTCTTCTCTAGGCCAGGCAATATGCTAAATGCTGAGGATATCAAAAACCAAAACAAACCAAAAAATATTAAAAAAATAAGCACACATTTGTAAATTTACCATAGGCAGAAAACAAATACAGAAAAAGAGATATGATATTATAAAGCAAGTGGAGAAAAAGGATAATAGCATAATGTTCTGATTTTAGTTGGATGGGCTCCTCATATTTTCAAAACATGTATTCAATCCCATTTGTACATTGTGACTGTGATCTATTAACTTAGAGAAAGTACAATGTTAAATGCTTTGGCCACTCAGGTCATGAAATCCACTCTTGACCATGACCATAAACCATTTGGCTACCTCTGACTAATCATCTATCCAACTTGTGCCACTGATCTCACAGATGAAGAACTAAAAATGAGAAGACACAACTAGTTAAGTGTTATGTGTCTGAGGCCAGATTTGAACTTCAGGTCCTCCTGAATCCAGGGCCAGAGCTCTATCTACTGCACCACCTAGCTGCCGCCAATGTTTTTATCTTTCAATATTTCTTATCTACCTCACCTTTCACAGTCAATCAATTATTAGGTTCTGTTCATCTCTGAAACATTTCTCACTTGTGTGAAAATTGTGTCCTCTGCTCTATTCCTAGTGACACCTCTTTAGGACCACCCTCCTGGGCTATCATAGGAATCTCTCAACAATTCTTATGTTTCCAAACACTTGCCCACCCTGACTCAGCCTTCTAACTGATGCAAACAAAATCTATGTTATGCTTAAGTGTAGTCATATCACTCCTGTGCCCCACAAATATTCAATGATTCTGTATCATCAATGAAAAAAAAGTTACAAATAATTTACCCATAACTCAATCAATGTCGACCAAATCCCTGCACAACCTACAAGTAGCCTAAGTCATCAAATAACCTCTATGTTCCAGCCTTCCTCTCTATTCCTTGAATGCATATCTTTGGACATTTGTTTAGTTTATTCCATGTGGCTCTTTTTATGTGTTGAATTCCTGACCATCTTTTAAATCCAACTCATATACTATTCATTGTATTAAGCCTTACTTTTTTTTTCCTCTCCCAGACTCCTGCTTGATAACAACCTTCAAAAAGTTATATAACTATCAAATCCACTAATATAATATTTAGCACTTATAGCTATTTTATTATTGTTTCATTACCCTATGCAACTGTAAACACATCCTCTCCATTCGATTAACAATAAATTATAAAACTGGATAGCAACCTGTACTATTAGCATAATTCCAGAAGCCATTTTTATCTAAGAGTTTTGAGAAAATAAACTTATAAGGTGATTTTCTAGATTTTTATTGGAAGTGTCTATTGTGTCAAAGCAAAATATAACAATGAATGTTTTAAAATACTACTTCTGGAAAGAGGGGAACACAAGTATAGCTCATTTTTATTACACCTTGCATTATTGCACTTCACAGCATTATTGCACTTCACAGATAATGTGTTTTTTACATATTGAAGGTTAGTGGCATCCCTGTATTGAAGCAAGCCTTTTGGCTCAGTTTTTCCAACAGTGTGTGTCCACGTCATGTCTCTCTGTCATATTTTGAAAATTCTTGCAATATTTCAGACTTTTTTCATTATTAATCCATTATTGTGATCTGTGACCTTTGATGTTACTGTTATAATTGTTTTGGGGCACCATGGACTGTGCCTACATAAGACTGCAAACTTAATTGCTAAATGTTGTGTATATTAGGATAACTCCACCAATTGGCCATTCCTCCAGCTCTCTCCATCTCCTTAGGCCTCTCTCTTCTCTGAGACACAACAATATTAAAGTTAGACCAACTTATAACTCTACCAGGGCCTCTGAGAGTACAAGTGAAAGGAAGAGTCAATCAGTGGGGTAAATTTCATTGTTGTCTTATTTTAAGAAATTTGCTCAGATAATGGTTAGCATTTTTAGCAAGAAAGTATTTTTAATTAAGACATATTTTTATACATATTACTATTGAACACTTAATAGACTATAGTATAGTGCAAATCTAACTTTTATATGTTCTGAGAATCCCTCCAAAAATAATGTAACTTGCTTTATTGAGAAGGAGTCTAGAACCAAACCCATAGTATCTTCAAGGTATGCCTGCACAAATTTTGTTTGAGGGGCTTGCTAACTTGTAATGGGCAATAACATGCCATTTTTAATGCTGTTCCTGGGATACCTTGCACAACACTTAAAAAGTGGCAGTTGTTCAATGAAAGAGGCTAACTATATCACTCAGAGATAACTATGGCTGCCAGATCAATAGCTATTTTCCTTCAGAATGAAGTATATCATGGCCTGTTTTCAATCCTGTACAACACCAACATCTTTATACCCAACACCCTCTTCTCACTTAGTAAATGTGCTCTCCTTTGGAATTCTTAGTAAGGCACAGTATCTGTTAACATCCAATCTGTGGTTTACCAAAGACAAGCACACACCTAATTTTAGAGTATCCTGGGGGGATTTCTTGATGGAGAATTAACAGCTGGAACTTATCAAAAAAGCACCTTATGAAGAAAACCATATGTCTAGAATATGACCTTGTTGCTATAAGAAAGTGGGGCAGGGAAACAAACCTTTGTTTGATGCCCTTATCATTCCATCTTCCAAAATATAATAAAAAAGTATAACAAATATTATCTTCATTTTATAGATGATTAAACTGATATTGATAAAGGTTAAGTTGTTCAGCCATGGTCACAGGCTAGCATGCAATAGAGCTAGAAGGAGACAAGTGTTCTATGTACTATACTATGTTGTATAAGTAATCTCCATCCAGACATTTTTGAACATGAATAATCATTAAAAAAGTGAATTTGCATTCCCATTATGTGTATATTTACCCATTTATAAATTTCTTATGTACTAATACACATTTTAATGTACTATAAATACATATATATATAATGCCACAACATAGATATTGAAAAAGGATATCTATTCAATAATAGATATTTGATAAATATCAATATTTCATCCTAGAGTCAGTAAGAACCACTGTAATTTTATTAAGCAGGGAAATGACATGGTTAGACTTAATGGTTTAGAAAGAAGATTGGCTATTATGTGGAAAATGGAAAGAAGTAGAAAGAGGCATCTACCAGGGACATCAATTAGGATAGTATTGTAATACTCCAGGTAAAGGGGGAGAGAGATAGATAGGGAGAGAGATGGGGGAAGGAGGGAGAGGGAGGGAGGGAGAGAGAATGTAGAATGTGGAACTGGATCTGGAAAAAAATGTGGCAAACGTTTGGACTTGTGGGTTTAAAGTCTGGCAAAACGTGATATGAAAACTGAAATTGTAAGAACCTGAATGATCCCCAAAATGGAAGTGACCAAAATAGTAACAGGGAAGATGTGGCAAAGGTTGGGTTTGGGGAGTAGGAAACATAATATAGTGATATTTGTAGTCAAGATCACCATCCATGCCTCCTCATTCTTGCTACTCACTCTGTTCTACCCAAAATGAAAGGATGAAGGTAGGGCTTTCCCCCCACCTCACTTATCACTTGTGATTGGTTGATCATGTGCTGCTTGAGGTGTGAGGCCATGGGCCGATTCTTTGGGCTCCACATTTATTATTGAACCTGAAACACTATTGAATTGCATATGTGTGTGTGTGTGTGTGTGTGTATAAATATATATAAACACACACATATATATATGCATATATGATAAAGGTATTTATATCTATCTATATATATAGAACCTGAGTATTTTCTTTAAGAACCAAGTGCACAGAATTTGACTTTCATATTTACTGACACCAGATGTTAGAGATGCCTTGAGTAATAATGGAACACAGGCCAAGGTATTAACTGTGCAGAATCAGTAATGTTCCAGTGCTTTAATACTAGAGTCATAGATGGGTATAATATCCTTTTGTCACAAAACATATACATGAAATAAAAAGAATTCTCTATGAAAAGACAAAAAAGAAACAGGAATACTCCTAAGAACAAAGATTAAGAGAAACAAAACAGCCAACACAAGTTACTTTTTTTTCTTATTAGTTAACACAAAATCACTAATTTACCAATTTTAGGTTGATTTTACTTTTCCCCCCAAGTATCTAAAGCTTTTAAAACTGTCCACTCACTGCCATGGTATTCTGCATTAAATTAAACTCTGAAATAGCTTGTACTAGGCTGTTAGGTCAATTGCTTTTAATTAGCTTGGGTTCCTTATCAGAGAGGTGTCAAGATTTCCTCTCTTTTCTGTAATGTCTCTGGCAGCTTCTCAAAGAGCATTTTGCCTGCTGGTCCTCTTCAACATGAACAGGAAAACTTCTATTTACTGTCCCCTTCCCCCAAACCTACACTTCTGAGTGAAGACATCCAAAGCCACAATGGCTTATACCCAAGGTATCTTCTATGAAAAATGTTCATCTATCAGGAATACTACATCATAGCATCTCTCTTTTATGTCTCCTGGCTGATCACTCAAGTTAATTACCTTGCAATAAGGTTCTTTCCTAAAGTCAAGTTTTAAGTTGTTGTGAAGTTTAGATTACTTTTCAGAGTTTGTTTTCTTTTGACTTGGGAATTTAAAACATATTTTGATCAAACTTGAAACGTAATTTTCTGAAGACAGAAAAAATAACAAAAACAAAAACAAAAAAACAGTTCCTTAGAGCACTGCTCGATGAACAGGTACAAGGAATAATGTCCTGGCTTGATCATTTCAGTTGGAGAAACCAGACTGTGAGATGGGGTCTTCATAAGAAGAACGGGGACAAAATGATCAGTGACTACTCCACTAATGAAGTAGTAGCTACTTTAGTGGACTAGGCTAAATGATCTTACTTATTGAAATATTTTATTCCCTACTAAATTTCTACCAGACTTAAAAGGGAATACAAATTAAAATTTTCTTATTTCTTTATTATTTGGTCATGCTTTTGACTTCACTTTGTTCAAGACTATGGAGTTGGGCAGCCTCCCCCTCTCCCTTTTAAATGTCTGTTTATAGTTATTGGCAATTAAAAAAAATGCCCCTCCTATTTCTTCCTTATTTTAAAGTAAGAAATAAGAGGTAGAGGAATTGCCCTATTTAATGACAATTAGTAAATTAGTAAATACTAGTGGAATAGTAACGTTCTGAATTATTTATTTCAACAAATATAGAAAAAGAATCAGTGCCTTTTACCCTCCCCCTCCAATGTGATTAATATTATTCATGGACATCATAAAGAAGGGAATATATTGTATAACTTGGATCCAAACACCTAGGCTCCCAGTATGTGTCAACTTTGTTGCTGCTGAAGGTAACAGTTTCCAAGAGAAATCTTTTCATTTGGATTTGGAGCTGGTTGAAAAGCCAGATCCAGAGAATCATCAGTAATGGTCCATTGCCAAGTTGGAAGAATTCCAGTAGAGTGCCCCAGGGATCTGTGTTTGGCCCTGTACTGTAGAACACATTATTCATGACTTGGATAAATGATGATATGCTTAGTAAATTTGTAGATGATAAAAATCTGAAACTGAAAGCTAACTTACTGAATGACAGAGTTGAGATTCAAAAAATATCTTGATAGGCAAGACTATTGGGCAAAATCTAATAAAATTAGTTTCCTGGGGGCCTAGCCTATGATTACTAATTGACAGTTTTCATTAAACAACAGGACAATTCATCTTCCTCTCATTTCCTCTTCAGATGATTACATTGGTATAAGAAGTTTCCAAAATGGAAACTTCCTCTGCCAATAAAAATCACCAAGTATTCCACTACTTCTTCACTAAGAGCTGGGGGTGAGAGTTGAATAGACTTGTTGAAGGTCATATAGCCAGTAGGGCTCAGAAAAAGAACTTAAAGCCAAGTGTTCTAGACCCTCAAAGCAGTTCTCTACTCATTATACCATCTTGCCTTGAAGTGAATTTTAATGGTGACAAATGTACAGTCTTACACAGGTTAAAAAAACATGAATTAACAAGTACAATGTATTGCCAGACAAGCTTAAGCTGCGTTATGAGCCATATGGTATCCCAGACTAAGAAGGTGATAAGGCACTCTGTCCTGCCCAGACCACATACTGTACTTTGTGTTCAAATATGGAATAGTGGAGGTTATCCTAAAGAGGGCAGTCTAACATTGAAGTGTCTTGAATTTGTGCTCTATGATGATGTGTATTAAAAAAACAAACAAACAAACAAAAAACCACTAGGGATGGTTATGTATGAGAATAAAATGCTTTAGGAGTTCAACATGTTAGTTACATGGCAATAAATAAAAACAGTGCAGGGGAATAGAGAATAAGGCCCAGCTAGAAACTGAGAGAGAGGTTAAAAGACTTGTCCAGGGTCACATTACTAGTACCTATCACGGGCTGGGTTTGTACTCAGGTCTTTCAGACTCCAGAGCCAAGAGTTTATCAAATGTATCATTTAAGCATCATAAAGAACTATAATCAAAAGAAATTTATACATTGTCAAATTTGTTTCTTGCTAATACCTTTGAGTTTTATAGCAGATTTTTTTTTGGTCTTTAATCCAGGGATTTTTTTTTAAGATTTGTAATATCTTAATCAGAAGTATCCCACCTCCCAAGATTTAGTGAAGGAAATACAATACAGTGATGTCTTGCTAAATTAATACCCTTGAGGTTCAGGTAACAGAATCAGATATTAAAGGTATAAAGGGCCTTACAAAGCTTCTAATCCAACCTCTTAATTTTACAAATGAGGGAACTGAGGCCCAAGGAAGTTAAATGACTTGTCCAAGGTCACAGAGATAGTCAATAACAGAGGCAATATTTGAACCCAGGTTCTCTTCTTGCAGTCAGGAAAAGCATTGGGAAGACAGTCAGAAGCTGGCAAATATTTAAGGAAGGAAGTTGGCTAGAAAAAGTCATTTCTTATGTATTCGAGATTGATGTGGATATCTATTGTATTTTGGGAGAAAGACTAAACCTATGAGATGAAGCCTGTAGCTGGGACTAGAAGGAAATTAGGGAAGCCAATAGGTAGATGTGAGGAAGGAGAGTATTCCAGGCTTAGGGAACAACCAGTGAAAATGTCCAGAATCAGGAGATGGAGTATCTTGTTAGAGAAATAAGACGACAGTGTTATTGGATCATAGAATATATGTGGTAGAGGTGTGAAAATAAAATATAAGAAAACTGGAACAATAGGAAGTATCAAGCTGTGTGGGACTTGAAAGTCCAAATGGAAGATTTTATATTTGACCCTAGAGGTGACAGAAAGCTATTGGAGTTTATTAAATTAGGGTATGCTGGTGATATGATCAGATCTGTGCTTTAGCAAGATTGATTTGACAGTTACATGGAGGATGGACTGGAAGAGATGATGCAGTTAGATCAACCACAAGGGTATTACAATAGCTAATGTATGAAGTGAGGAAAGACTACATAACGGTATGTCAGTGTTAGGAGAAGAGAAGGTACATACAAATAATTTTATGAAAGTAAAAATCATTAGGCCTTGGCAACAGATTAAATACACAGAGAGAGGGAATAAGGCGTCAAGAATAATCTTGAAGTTTTGAACCTGAGTGACTGTGAGGAGGTGATGCCCTTTCTAGCAATAGGCACGTTTGTAAAAGGGAAGAGTGTTTTATATGAAAAGGAAGATAATAATTCAGTTTTGGATATGCTGAGCTTGTAATGTCTAGGGTACATCCAGTTTGGAATGTCTAACAGTTGGAGATAGTTAGAGAAAGACTTTTTAAGTATGATATAATCAGAAATATTAGAAAGTCATCTTAGAAAGGGAGATGGGTCCAATTGGTTGTTTTTCTTCTATGTAAAATGAGAAGATCAGACTATTTAGGCTAAGGTGCCTTCCAACTCTTATTTTTTTATCCTAAATTCTATTATTACTACTATATAACTATACTGTATACTATTGTGTATCATTATTATATATATTATATATTATTATATATTATATTATTATATATTATATGTGATATATTATATATAATTAATATTATATGTAACAATATATCATAAAAATATTATATAATACCTAATATAACTATATTATATAATAACTATTAAAACTGTTAACAATCCTAATTTATTTAATTCTTATTTTATCAAGTTGTAAACTGATACCCATAGTGGTAAAATGTCTTTCCCATGGATACACAACTAATTAACAGCAAATCAAAACTAAATACCTGCATGTTCTGATGTGGTATTCTCTTCACTTAGTGACATTGTGTCTCAAGCATTGATTAAGAGGTAGAGATGGGTAAATAAAAGGGAGAAAGGCCAAGCAGTTTTGAACATATGGACATATTCCTGGTTCTGATTCCATTAAAAAAATACACAGCCCACTTAATGCTCTACCACTTAAGAATAATTATAAGCAAATGCCACTTCAACATCTCCAAGCTCTATTATATCTTTTCATGTAGTATCCATGGAGGGCAGAAACTATAGAAACTTTTCCTAATTACTTACCTAACACCTGCTAAATATGGAGAACCTAGATATTATAAAATTTTATAGTTAGATAAAAAAGCTTTTTCAAGTTCAAGATTTAGCTACTATGAAACCATCTTAATGGTTTCACAATTTTAAGAGGAGTCTGGTCCAGCCACAGTTCCCATAAACAGTTGTCATCATGCAACAAGACTACAGTATGTATATACACATATACATACACATGCGTATATCCATATATGTAATACACACACACCACTCTGATGACAGAAAGTGAAGAAGAATTAAGAAGCCTCTTGATGAGGGTGAAAGAGGAGAGTATAAAAGTTGGCTTGAAGTTCAACATAAAAACAACAACAACAACAACAACTACTAAGATCTTGGCAACTGGTGCTATCAATTCCTGGTAAACAGAGGAAAATAAAATAGAATCAGTGTCAGATTTTATATTCTTGGGCTCAAAGTTCACTGCAGATGGTGACTGAAGCCAT
This sequence comes from Vombatus ursinus, assembly GCF_900497805.2. Lineage (NCBI taxonomy): Eukaryota > Metazoa > Chordata > Mammalia > Diprotodontia > Vombatidae > Vombatus > Vombatus ursinus. Next base: position 40,575,005 of record NW_020954596.1, read on the forward strand.
GAAATTAAAAGACATTTGCTCCTTGGAAGAAAAGCTATGGCAAAACTGGATAGCACACTAAAAAGCAGAGATATCACCTTGCCAACAAAGGTCCATATAGTTAATGCTATGGTTGTTCCAGTAGCAATTTACAGCTGTTAAAGTCAGACTATAAGAAAAGCCGAGCACCATAAAATTGATGCTTTCAAATTGTGGTGCTGGAGAAGACTTTTGAGAGTCCCTTGGACAGCAAGGAGGTCAAATCAGTCAATACTTAACTAATTCAGACTATTCACAGGAATGTCAAATACTGAAACTAAAGCTTAAATATTTGGCTACACAACGAGAAGACAGGACTCATTGAAAAAGGAAAGATTGAAGGCAAAAGGAAAAGGGGACAGCAAAGGATGAGATGGATAGATAATATCATGGAAACAATGAACGTGAACTTGGACAGACTTTGAGAAATAGTGTAGGATAGAAGGCCCTGGCCTGTGGTGTCACAAAGAGTTGGACATGAATGAACAGCTGAACAATAACAGCAACAGTATATATTGGATGTATTCTTGTCCATAAGATGATTGGATAAAGCCATCATTGATACAATTAATTCATTTAACTTGTGATTATGATTTCAAAGAATTATATTAGTGACCAATTACAAAGGATAAAGTGAATTAACGTCATGCCATTTTGCACTCCCATAGCTGTTGGTCTAAAACCAATGAAATTGATAAGAACAAACATATAAAATGATATTGGCAGACAAAGTAGGGTAGAAAAATTCGTATGGTGCAGTGGATAGAGCACTGGCCCTGGAGTCAGGAAGACCTGAGTTCAAATCTGGCCTCAGACACATAATACTCACTAGCTGTGTGACTCTGGGCAAGTCACAATATAAGAATACCCCAATTGCCTCACCAAAAAAAAAAAATAAGTACTACAATACTTTCAAAGATGAGTTTCACTAGCAATCCCTTCTGGAATTAAAATCCTCTTCATACTCTGAATAGGGTATCAGAAGAAGTGATGTGAAGGAAACAGATGGGTTAAATAAATAAAATACATATTTTAAAATACTGCTGGGTAGAATATGCAGCATGAGTTATAGGAGTTGCATGTTCCAATAATTCATTAAATCTAGGGTTACCTACCTTTTCATGCTGGGCAGCCACATTTAAATACTGTCAGATGTAAACGAATTGAGGAAGTCCCATGTTTTCGTCACTATCAACAAATGTTACAAATTTAAAACTTGATTCGAGAATTTACCTCAGATGGTTTGGCATGTGATCCTATTTTGAGAAGCCTAATAGATGGTTCAAACTAATTGATTACACAAATCATTGGAAGTTTCAGATTTGCTTATTCTTTCTATTTGTTTACTAAATGACTTTGAGGGAATTTGTTTGACATCAAATCAAAAGATGTTTGTGGGAATTGCATTATCTGTTTCATGACAATGCATAATGAGCTACTGAATGAAGGATTAGCTACCTTCTCTGGTTGAATAATCAAACTGGAGAGATTTGTGTTTTTCTCTCAAAGTGTATTTCCCTGGAATCTATGAAGTGAGAGCTTAGGAGCTCTATGGATATTTCAAACAATATTTTGAATTCCTATTGAGACTTTAGATAATTACATGTTTTGAAGGATATTTTGCTACATATTAAATATGTTCAGTAAAATAGTGATAGGAAACATTTTCTATCTTCTATCTATTCCATATACTTTCTTATATATCTTTTATATTCTAAGTGCCATGGTGATGTGTACCATTGAAGGGATGAGCTACATTGATGAGATATCAGAACCTATGAAACATTCCCTCCATCACGAAAACCCTCTCATTCTGTAACTTTAGTTACCAAGTGTTTGCAGATAAACCCTTAAAGCTACAAGTATAGGATAGTTCTGTACTTTCTATCTTCTAGGATAGTTCCAGCTGCATACCAAAAATATAGCACCTTGGAAATCATCCACACATTCAAAACTTAATCACTTTCTCATATTATCATGTCAGTCAATAATACCAACTGGACCCAGGGATCCCTCAGTCCCTGATAGAATCAACTTCAAGTAATAACACAACAGTAATGTTGAGTTTATAGGATTCCTATTACGTGCTACAACTTTGATCAACTTGACAGAAGTGTAAAATTTTAACTTTTTTTCCCATACTCTAAAAGCCTTTCCAATACCCATCTGCAGTGTCTTTCTCCCAGCCATGGCCCTCCCTTATACATAATTGGCTTTTGGTTGATTAAATCATCCAAACCCCCTTTGTCAAGGCAAAGCATTCTCTATTTTTCATCATAGCATTTGCTAACCAAGGGAAATATAAAAATTACCTCAACTGAATCGCAGTTGCATTAACATAGCCTGAAACCAGGAATTTCCTCTTACTGAGTATAGACATTCTGACATTACCCCTCCACACCTTTGACTACGCAGCAGCTTGACTAGGAGCGGAGGTTCCCATTGTTTTCCAGCTTCAGGAATATCCCTTTCTCAACTTAAGGTTGAAATATGATGACCAATGATGTCCTATCTCACAAGTATCTCTGAGACTAGATGGCATAATACCCCAAACTGGAATATAGCTATAAAAGAGTGCTGCTTATTCAAAAGGAAAGAGGTTAAAAGTAGGATATGGATCACACACTATATCCACATACATACACACACACACACACACGTACCCATATACTCTCCATTTAACCTATTTTTAGCATAAATAGACATGGATACACATATCTATATCTATCTATATCAGGCATATCAATGACATAGTGGATAGAGCACTGGGCTTAAAGTCAAGAATTCCAATCCGGTCTCAGACACTTATTAGCAGTGTGACCTTGGGGCAAGTCACTTCATTCTGTTTGCCTTGGTTTCCTCATCTTTAAAAATGAGCTGGAGAAGGAAACAGCAAATTACTCTAGTATCTTTAAAAAGAAAGCCCCAAATGTGGTCACCAAGGGTTGAATGAGACTGAAACAACTGAATAATGATATATAAATATATATCTAAGCAACTAGGCGGCACAGAGCATAGAATGCCAAGCCTGAAGTCCCACTTACATGCATATATATGTAATCAAATGCAGGTATTTGAGTAGACATACAAAAAATGGTGACATCAGGAACACAAGTTTAGAGTGAGCTGAAACTGGCAAAGAAATGCTTAGAGTTTACCACCACCATCACCTTTTGAAGTAAAGGAGTTTATCTCTGTTGGAAGAATGAGGCAGATAAGAAAAGGACAAGACTGAAAGCAACTGGTCATGGAGAAGAGGGAAAATGACTCTTTTTTTGGAGTCTATTTTCTTTAAGCTGGCAAAGAGAAAAATCAAGTTGAGAAAGAAGACTAAAAAAAAAAAATAACTATTCTCCCTCAAAGATTTTAAGTCATCAGGCTTAGATAAAACATATAGAATTTCAAAAATTGGTCGATAGTGCTTTCTATTGTTGATCTTTACATCATAGATGTGAAAAGCATCATAGGATTAGATGTGTACAAATGTCCCAATTTTTAAAAAGTAAATAATTTTTCAAACCATACCTAGATTGGCAGTTTGACTTTTGTAACCGAGAAATTTCTAGAACATACTATTAAAGGGATAATGTGAGCATTTAGAAAATGCGGCAGTGACCAAACAGAGGTATCATAGGTCTTCCCACCCCCCAAAAAATGTCAGATTAGCTATACTTTTATTTTTTAAAAGATTTACTAGACTAATAAATCAGGTAAACACTGCTATTTCTGGATTTTGTAAAGGTATTTGGCAAATTATTATATCCCTGTGAACAAAATGGATAAATGTAATATTGGAGCAGAGGATATTTGGATTTATAGAATCAAGAGATTTTAGAGATCATCTATACCAAAAACCCTCATTTTACAGGTGAAAAAATTGAGGTCAGAAGATTTCAGGTACTTGGCAAAGGTTAAACTGGTACTAAGTATGGGAAATGCAAATCAAATCTAAGTTTTCTGACTCCAAGGACAGAGAAGTGGATTCAGAAACCTTTAAATGGATGACTAGGACCAACAAGTAATGATCAATGACTCATTATCACCATTCAAGGGGAAGTAACATTCTCCAGTGGAGTGTCTTAGGCAATCTGTCCTTAGTCCTATTATAGTCAACATCTTTCACCATGACTTGAATGAATGGTTTTCAGGTGTACAAATGACAGAAATCTAGAAGTTAGCTAGTCTAATGGAAGCATGAATGAAAAAGCTAGAAGGTCCTCAACAGGTTAGAATGATAGACCAAATATAAGTTGATGAAGTTTCATAAGGGCAAATGCATACTGATGCTCAAAAAAAATCAAAGCAACTGCAAAAACATTGAATGGAGAAAATCCAGTAAAGCAACAGTCTATTTTTAAAAAGGTCTTTGGGTTTTAGTGCACTAAAGTGACAGCCAAAAAAGAAAAAAAAAGTTGAGGAGCAGCTAGTTGGTGCAGTACTGTCCTTGGATTCAGGAGGACCTGAGTTCAAATCCGACCTCAGACATAACACTAGCTGTGTGACCCTGGGCAAGTCACTTAACCCCATTGCCTAGGGGGAAAAAAAAGTTGAATGACATTTTAGACTACATAGAGTCATGATGTCCTGAAAAAGGACTCAAATCTACTATTCTCCGATTTGCTGAAAATAAATTAGTAGAGTAATGATTCTTAAACTAGGATTCATGAACTTTTAAAAGATATATTGATATCTGTATTTCAACATAATTTTTTTACCTTGCAGTCCTGTATTTTGTGCATTTTAAAGCACTTTTAAATGAGTATGTGAATTCCTAATCAATAGTTATCTTCAGGGTAATACTGATTGATCTTTATTGGTGATATCATAGAGAAGTTTATTCCTCAGGTTTTTTTTTTTTTTGGACCTTTGAGGTTGCTTCCGAGTTCAAGATTCAATTGTATTATAACCACTACCAATACCTCTACATGATTTAAAAGCAGAAAAACTTTCACATATTTGCAAACTTTCTTATATAAGTTAAACTATGAATTACTCAGAAAAAGCTGATGACAGGTAAATTGAGAACTAATAAATTGAAACAGACCTCCAAGGAGTGCTTGTCATCTGTTTAATTTGCTATTCAAAAAAAACAGGGCATTCAACAATATAGTTAGCTAACTTTATGCCCAAGAATCACAGGCTATCTAGCAACATTATGAATTCTCCTAGCTTTCTGATATGTTATCTTCACATTCCAGCCTCATTTCAGGGTCAGAGGAAAATTAAATTCCTAAATATAGAATCATATCAGACTAGTGCCTTAATCGAAGATGTTTACATGCATTCTGAATAATAATTATTCTCTTTCCTTTTCCATATGTTATGATGTTAAAATTTTTGGCTGGTTATAGCATCACTGATTTAGAGCTGAAAGGAGCATTAGAGATCATCTAGTCTAACTCTCTCATCCTATTGAAGAGAAAACTGAGGCCCAGAAACAGTGACCACTTAGCTAGTAAATGGTAGAAACAGAATTTAAAGTTACATCCTGACATTAGATCCAACCATTTTATACTCTAATACAGAGTCAGTACCTTATGTACAATATCTTTCTACTCCTTGCTCTGGGAACTGTTATAGGATTTTCATGACCATTGCTTTACACAAATAGGCATGTTAATTAAATGCCCTACTCTTCCACTCACAACTTAGTGACTTCTTAGAATTTAACTCCCTTTCTCAGCCATCATCCATCTATATAATTTCTCCCCCATTACAACATATGCTTTATGAGGGCCAGGATTGTCACACTTTTCTATTTGTCTAATTGTTAGCACAATGTTTAGCCCATAGTAAGCAATTAAATAAATGCTAATGTGAAACAAATATTTATATAAAGCTAGCACTAAAGTAAAATCTATTAGAATTTAAATGAAGTTAAACTTTAAAGCAAGTTCAGTTTGATGTATCTTAGAAGACAATTCCGTGTTTCAAGCATTTCAAAATTATTCTTCTAAGCCTTCTGTCTTTTTCCTTTGAAGTTTGACAAAGCCGAGGTAAGAAATGGATTCTATTTTCAAAATCCTTTTTTTGCCAATAAGTTCTCTTGATTGCAAACTAATCAGTAACAATTGCCAAGTCCTCAATTTCAAATATAACTAATGCAAATAGATCATAGAACTTTGATTTTCTCTTAGGGGCAATGATGATATAGAATTTTAAGACACGATATTAACATTATATGCATTAGAGTATATTATATAAAATATTAAGTCATTTTTCAACTATATTAATGAGTTTTCATTAAAAACTATGGTATAATTGATTTTCTGTGGATTGGAAAATGCTAATCTTTCCTATATTTCAAATCATATATAGTCTTCAACTTGTGTATTTGAACTTAGGTCTTATTATAGAGCCAAGACCACTGATACTTGCAGGTATTAATTTGTCCAATATTGAAATAACATGCTTAGCAAATGTTTATTTGAATATGATGTCAAGTGGCTTACTTCCAGATACCTGATGTTCTAAACAAGGTTGGTTAATTAACACTTGTGATGAAAACCCAATTAAAGTGTGCTCATCAGTGACTGGAACTTAAATATATGACAAGAAAATTTCTTGCTTTATTCAATGAAGTACTATATAAAAAGTAATCTGTCCAAGATGCATGGGACAAGTATTTTGCCTTGTATTTGGATTCTAATTTTAATTGCATTTCCAGGTTTTTTTTTTTGTTTATTCATTAGTCTTCTCCTTTTTTCTTTTGGTGGGTTTTTGTTTTTGTTTTTTTGTTTTTGTTTTTTTTTTTGTTACAAAAATAAAAATTAGCCTGTACAGACTGCATAAACTATCTTATTTTCATGGCTTACAGTAATTCCTTCATGTTGATGACTCATGCCAATATCTCCAAGTTGACCATCTCACCTGATATCTAATCATGCGTCACTAATGACCACCACTTAATATTTTCACCTATATTTTACAGCTGTCTCAAGTTTCTTATATCCAAATAGCATATCACCATTTCTTTTTGAACATCATTTTTCCCCTGCCAGCGATATTACTATTCTCGGTTGTCCAGACTCCAAATCCTAGAGATTATCTTTAATTTCCAAATCTATGTTGAATAATTCATCAAATGTCAGAAAAATTAGGGATATATGTATTTGTACGCTCACATATAGATATATAATGGTTGTTGTTCAGTTCTTTCAGTCATGTCACGGTCTCTACACCAATAGTATTGCTTACTATTTCATATGTATTGGTCCCATTTCCTCAACTAGTTTATAAGCTCTATCACATCAGGTAACATGTCTACTGGGGCCTAAAGGAACTTTGGAGAGTAAATATTTGAGGATCTCATGATATGATGACTTTAAAGGAATTAGAATATGTGTAATCATATTTGCAAAACCTACATGTTTAAAATGATACTCCCAGGAGAGTTTCTAGTATAGACCTAGATTTGCACTTAAAAGGAAAGGTACATTTTTTTTTTTGATGAGGCAGTTAGAGTTAAGTGACTTGCCCAGAGTCACACAACTAGTAAGTGTCAAGTGTCTGAAGTTGGATTTGAACTCAAGTCCTCCTGACTCCAAGGCCGTAGCTCTATCCATTGTGCCACCTAGCTGCCCCTACATCTTTTCTTTTCATGAAAATTGTGGGTGTGGTCATTAGCAATTCAGAATGTATGGCTCAATTTAATTTGTATCAATTACAATACTAGCAGAATGATGGATGTAGTGTTTGAAAAGACAGAAAGTGGAGCCTATTAATGGGTGACCAGTGTTCAGTGGAATGAACAGAAGACCATCTCTCTTCAGTGTTTTACCTTTGTGCTCTTGATCAAGCCATTTGCTCACTGGCCTTATCTATAAAACAGTCCATTACCCAGCTTGAAATTGGCACTTTTCTAGCACCTTTCAGAACTTGGGCAACATTGGCATAGTTTTTGAAAACAAAGGATCCCCTCCATGAAATAAAGGTATTGGAGAAGGATATTGGTAGGAGGTGCACTTTCATTTACTGGAAATAGCAAATGTGCTGTACCCAGAGTCAGAAGGATCCAAGTTCAAATCTGGCCTCAGCTGTGAACATGGACAACTTGTTTAACCTCTGCCTTGGTTTCCTCTTCAGTAGAATAGTTGGTCTACTATATGATTAAGTAGAGGCATAGCCAACTGACTTAGGCAGCTAGGTGGTGCAGTGGTGAGAGTATTGGGCTTAGAGTCAGAATCACCCAAGTTTCAATTTGACCTCAGGAATTGCTATGTAACCCTGAATAAATCATTTAACCTCTTCCTACCTCAGTTTTTTCATCTGTAAAATAGGGATAATCATAATACTTACTACCCAAGTTTATTGTGAGAATCAAATGACAATATTCATAAAACATCTTACAAATATTAAAGCACACTAAAAATGTTTGGTATAACTATTATTGCTTTAGGAAATAAAAATAGGCACCTTCTCTGGTCTTTATCCTCATGAAAAATATCAAGAACCAAGCAAACAACCCAGAAAGCCCATTTCCCTCTGTCAAATCATTCAGCAAGTATTTATTAAGCACTCACTAGATGCTTATACTGTTCTAGTCACCAGGGATACAAAGACAAAGTGAGACGTTACCTTTCTATAGGGGTTTACATCTTACCGAGGAGATATAGTATGTTTACAGAGGTATAGAGTCAATTCCAAGTTTTAGTATTAACTATCAAGGTACAAGTTTAATAAAATTTTTATTTATTCATTCAACAACCATGTATTCAGTGTCTACTGAATATAGTTTATAGTTCAATTAGCTACTTATCAACAGATTATTTCCACTTGTATGCCCCTCCAGCATATGAAATTCAACATATTCCAAAGTGAGCTTAATTTCACTCCCCTAAGCCTCCTAATCCTAGTTCTGTTATTTACTATGTGTAGGACAGTAGACAGGTTACTTAAATCATCTGAGCTTCAGTTTCCTTACCTATAAAATTAGGTTAACCTAGATGATCCCTAAAGTCTCTTCCACCCCTAGATCTATGATTTTGTTATTGTCTGTCTGAAATCACTAGTTCAGTCCACGGCCTTGTCATTTGTGATCTCTCAAATTCATATCCTTATTATCTTTGAATGACAACAATAATACTTAGCACTTGAGTAATCAGGCACTGCACTAAGGCTTTATAATCATTATCTCATTTTATCTCACAACAACCCTGGTAGGTAAGTACCATTATCATTCCCATTTTACAGATGAGGAAAGTTGCCAAACAGAGGTTACACGACTTACCCAGGGTCACATATCTAGGAAGTGTCTGAGACCAGATTTGAATCCTGATTCAGAAGTCTTCCTGACTCTAGGTCCAGAGTTTTATCCACTGTGCCACCTATCTGCCCCAATACTGAATCAATATTGAACATTCCCTATTTATCACACCTCTTCTAATGTATTGTAGACATTTGTACCATGCCTGTCCGAGACACACACACACACACAGAGTCAGTGATTCTCAAAGTGTGGTCTGAGGAACCTCAGGTTTCCTCAAAACACTTTTAGAGGGTCCATGAGTCCAAAATTATTTTTATAATGCCAATATATTTTTATTTCTAATATGGTAAAAATTAATAAGTATAACCCACAAATCAAAAGCTCTGAGGGCTCCTTAATAATTTTTAAGAGTGCAAAGGGATTGTGACACAAAAAGTTTGAGAACCATTGCTTGATATTATGTGCTTTATGAAGACAGGAATCACAAAAACAGATTTAAAGCTCAAAGGGTCCTTGGAAGTCCAGGTGCCTCAATTCATACATTGGGATACAGAAGCCCAGAGAGATGCAGGGATTTGAACTTGTGTTTTCTTACTCCAATTTCAGTATTCTTTTTGTCACTCTACCATGCTGCTGCTTCTCATTCGCTATATCCCCCTCTATCTTTACTAAACACCTATCACGGTTAGTAAGAACTCAGGAGGTTCAGAGAATGAATATTATATGGAGAGTGAATATTTAATTCAAATAAGGCAGACACATTGATAAGAGCCAGAATCAACCCACCAATAAAGACTTATTAAATGTTTGCTATTTAACAGGCAATGTATTTGATTTTGGGGGATATACAAACAAAAAGCAAATAGCCTTTGTTTTAATTATATGAAGTCTAGTTTTGGAAAACAACATGTATACATTAATATATAAAATATATATAGAGTACTTGGGAAGGGACAATGGTAACTAAGGTGGGGAGGGAGTCAAGAAAGGTTTCATGCAGAAGATGACATTAGAACTGAATTATGAAAGGAAAAAAAATGAAAACTAGGGGTTCTTATAAGAAGAGTTAAGGTAGGAGGAGCATTACAGGCTCAGGGGACAAGCTGGAGCCTGAAATGTTATGCTTTAGAAACAGTATCTAACTCCACTTTGGCTGGAATGTAGAAAAAATGAAGGAGAGGAGCAGTGTAAACATGGCTTGGGACTAACAGGATGGGGGGAAATCACAATCAAATGTTTAAAGGTCAATTAACATGTGGGAGGGAAAAAAAATCCAAAACCATCAATGCATAAGTTTAGGCACTTAAAGGGAGAAAACTACTTGACATTTTCACCTACTTTTTTTCCCCTGTAAGTGGATTCAGGTGTCTGGAAAGTCAAGGTGTGTGTTCTCAGGAGAAAAATGGTTGACTTAAAGCTCTGGATCTGCAGTTGAGAGAATCATAGGAGATATTTGTGCATCAGTTTCCTCCTATGTAAAATGAGAAGGTTGAACTAAATGATCTCTAAAGCCTCATTCTGATCTGCGATCTATTGTTCTCTAATGTTTTATTCAAGGTGTTCTATGGCAATCCATTCCTGGCTTTTTCATTGGAACCTCTCTGGATCCTTGCTCTTCCAGCCATTAGCCCTCTTCTCCGTAGAACATATGATATTAAAGAAGTCCAATGTTCCTGGCACAGAGAGGCATGATTAATTTTCAGGGCATATGCATGTGTGTGTGTGTGTGTGTTTAATTTGTCAAACAAAAGTTTTTGAAACTTAATAGGCGTTTAACAGAGTGTAGAATTTCCTTTCCATGTAGTTTGGATAGCATTACTCAGAAGCATGTGCTTTATAACCTTGAGTCACTAACGGTCTCTGACTTTTCTCAAAGGGAAAAAAAAATCCATCTCTGCATGTGGTTAGTACTGCTTTATGATACCACAAGACTCCAGCTCTCATCACTTTCTGCTCGACTGATTCTGTTACTGGCAGCTTTCCATGTGATACACATATTTATAGGCTCCTTTTTCACTCGGGATTATTGCAATTCTGTGCTTGTGGATATACTGCTAAGGTCTTTATCAGGTGAATACAGTTGAAATGGGGTTCCAGCTTTTTTCTTTTACATCGTTGAGCCATTTTCATAGAAGGGAAGCAGAACCTGTGGCTGGGAGAAGTAGCTGTAATAGACACAGAAATAATTGCCTCTGGGACAAATACAATTATGCAGGAAGGTGAGGGATGGGCAGGAGACAAACCCACTTAGGGTGGTGGTAGTTGTTCTTCCTTTGTTTTTGAAGAGGACCAATGACATCACGTGTTATGTCTCGACTTCTGAGTTAATTGAACATAAGTGAGGCATAGATGTGCAAAGTCTGATGACTTTGGCCTCACTCTTCCTGAGTCATCAAAGTCCAGTGGTAGAACAAAAGTTAAGATGACTGCTGATGGCCTGAGATGCAATGGATGACCTCCAGGGTAAAATTGTGTTGAGAGAAAGCATGCATTGTCTCACAAAAATTCTGGCCCTCATCCCTACTGGGATTTGCAGGACAAGTGTCCATAGGAGATGCATATTATGGTCTCAGAAATAAAAATGTTCAAGAGGGGTAAGGGAAGGTTTGGAGACTGACTAGGGATGGATATGGGCCTGGGTGTCATCTGCATAATAATAATTAAACTCATAGGAGATAAGGTCCGCAGATGACATACTACAGAAAAGAAAAAAAAGCCTTGTGTATAACTAGAACTATATGGTATGACATAGTTGATGGTCAGTACTCCATGAGGATCACATAAAGGAGTCAGTGATATTTAACCCGTCATAGACAAAGCACTATCATAAAGAAGAAGATTTAGCCATGTTCTATTTGGCCCCAGTGGGCAAACCTAGGAACAATGAGTGAACAACAAAGAAGAAACATTAAACTATACATGTGGTTGGCGTGGGGAAAAAGTGGATCTTCCTAATAAAAGTCATCCAGTCAAATGTCTATCCTTTGACTAGACATCAACAAATGTTAAATGACTAGTTGCCAGGCAGATACAGTGGTAATTCTCCTTCAGGTGTGGATTGGATTAGGTGGTTACTAAGGTTGAAGGCCAACTCTGATATTTTGTGCTTCTTCCTCTCCATCCACTATTTTTATTTGTTGAGGTTTCAGGACACACCTCTAACTTCCCTCTGGGTATCAAAATTTCAACATTTCTAAATCTGAATTTGGCTTCTCTTTTTTTTTTCTTTTTAATATTTCTCAATTCCCCTTTCCTGTCAAATGTATCTTAATTTTCCCAGCACTCAGCATCTTGCTACTTGAATTTTTCCCTCATTCCACATATACAGCCAGTTACCAAGTCCTATGAATCCCACAGTTAATACCAGGTTCAACAGACTCTCCCATGGAGGATATAGACACAGTTACTCTATGCTTAGAAGACAATGAAATTTTAGAGTTATAGTTTCACTGTCAGTCTATCAGCAGTCTTGAGGGAAACACAGTCGAGCTGTTCTGGAGAGTGTTTAGTATGATAGTTAAAGAAAGGACAGGGGAAAAAAGAGGAATAAGAATTTAGTCCTGAGAGAACCAAGTTAAACTTCTACTTCGTGAAGAAATATGAAAATCTGGTGAAGAAATTTTAACCTGAAAAAAGTGAATGAAGGGATCATTTCCAGAATTTAGATGAACTTACCTATTATAGTGATGGTTAAATGTGACTTAGGTTGTGATAATATTTACAGTTGATATATTATGATTATTTATGGCTGTACCCTGTTCTTTGTTAAAAGTAAGCATAGACACTAACCTCAATATTTGTTTAAATCTAGGAAATTAAAGGTTTTGATAGACCAAGCATTATGAATCATCTTTTCTGTAGATACCTCTAAATGATGCTTTTAAATATAAAATACAAAGATTGCAAAGAAAACCGATATTGTTGAAATGTAGTTATCAAAATATTAAAAAAACAACCCAAGCTCATGAACTCCAGTTCAAGAACTCTTACTCTGTGAATATCAGCAAACACTTATGGGATCAGGGGTCTCTTCACTCTAGGAAATAAATAATATTAGATAAGTTGAGAGTGGGGCTCAGAGTTAATTGATAAATTAGATGTTTTGTCATTTTAATAATTAATAAGAAAAATTTAAACATCTCTCTTGAATGCTTAAAACCTAAGATGAGACTGAATAAGAAAAGTAGTATTACTTTCATCCAGGTCCTACATGAAGGTCAACCTAAAGTTCTGTTATTCAACCTCTTAAATATTGATCATAGCTATGATACCCTTCCTACTGCCATTGTCAATACTCCAAGTCAGGCTCTTTTTCTTCTCAGCTCAGTTGTTGGATCTTCTCTGTCCCATTTCTTAATTGTTACTGTACTCTGAGGCTCTATTCTGGGCATTCTTTTCTCTAAGTACTTTTTGTGATTCATCAAGTCATACAGATAACTCTTACATCTACAAATCCAGGCCCAATATCACTCATGAGCTACCTGTTGGCCACTGTTTCTATTTCAATTTGACACTACTAATTTAAGCCAATCATCCCCCAATGGCAGGAATGGTTTTAACTTGATAAACATCTGAATTATTTAGTTAATTGTCTTGATATTTCTTGGAGTTAAAGTGCCAATTTGTCTAGTATTAGGAAAATGGCACAAAAACTCCAGACATTCTTTCTAATTGGAATCTCTTTTGGTGAATGATGTTATGACCTCAGAGCTATTCAGAACAAATTGTGGAGTTATGGTTTCCAGTGTATGCAATATGTATGATTGTTGGGTGATACGTTGATAGCCCAGTTTATCACTTTATCTAAAGTGAGATTTTACACATTTATGATTTCTACCAAATAAATAACTGATTTAAAGTGGTGGAAAAGTAGATTTCACAGGAAAAAAAAAAGAAAGTTAGAGTTAGTTGCCAATTTTACCAGCTGAAGCCTTGCACCTGGCAGACAATCTGCTGTTACAGATGGTAGCTATTGCGGTGTTTGGCTCTATAATCTACTGGTTAAGAAGACCCAGAACAAGGCAACTTCTTTGAGAGGAACGTGGAGGAAATACGTTGACCTCATTAAGTCAATAAAATTTCCACTAGGGAAATTTTTATGAGAATTTCAACTTTATGTGCAGTTTTCTATGAAAGAATACTGAAAGTACAGCAGCTATTTAGAAAACCAAATTTGTTAAATGGAGGGCAGCTAAATGGCAAAGTGGATAGAGAGGTGGGTCTAGAGTCAGGAAAACTCCTTTTTGAGAGTTCAAATCCAGCCTCAGACACTTTTTAGCTGTGTGACCATGAGCTGGAGAAGGAAATGGCAAACCACCTAAATGGTGTTATGAAGTATTGGACATGACTGAAAAACAATTAAACAACAACAAAATGTGTTAAATGCATAACCAAGTTATTCTACTGTATTCAGGATTCCTAAGGTTGGCAAGTAGAATAAAGCCTCTGGTGACAAAACCTTCATGCCGTATCTATAGACTTGACTATTCCATTAGCATTATATATAATTTGGTACATTCTGTACCAATATCAACAACAAGCATTAATCAAGGACCTACTGTGTGCTAGGCACTATGTTGCCAGGTGTAAAAAAAAACCTTGAGAAATGCCTACTTTTTTTTTTTTTTTTTTACACAATAAGAAGAGAATAAGGATAAACAAAATCAACTACATATTGGAACAGCAATACAGAGCATTAATCCTTCATATTATTCAGGGCAAATTTTACAAATAAGATTCATTTTGCCCATTTCACGAATCGTAATGATCAATAGCCAAGCACACAGTAATTAGACAAGGTGATGTATATCCAATCTCACCTAGAAGTCCACTTACTTCATAAGTTCTTCATCTAACCACCTGGGCCAGGAGCTACAATGTGATAAGGAAAGTATTATTCACGTCCACTGGTCAAAGTCAGTTGTTCACATTGAAGTTTTAAATGCATAACCAGTACTGAAACCAAAGTTCTCCGATGGGGAATAATAATTCATTTAGGGTCAAACATTGAAAGTATAAGGCAAAAATGCATTTAGACAAAAACATGGGCTCTGAATTCACTTAGTATAAACTCTAGAATGTAAACCATCACTTCCTCATCAAAATATTTAAGGAATTTAAATGTATCATGGCATAGAAGTTAATTGGGACTTGTAGTTGGATGTTTTGCAAGAATTCTAGAAAAACAGAGTCTTAGATCACTACAACTGGATGGCAGAGAACTTAGAGGTCACAAATAGCCATTTTACCAAAAAAAGTAAACTAAATAAATAAAAACAAAACTTGTATATTTAGTAGATGGCTGAAGGTTCTATTTTATGCAAATGCAAGACATTATGATGTTGTAAAGTCATACAGATGACCCATAGTACTTCCTCCACCAGCCATATGCTTGTCTATTGGTAAGCTCATCTTTCTAGGACCCATTTGCCCCCTTTTATTTCCTTCTCTCAAAGATTTGCTTGATTTCTTCCGTATTACACACTCTACTCCTAGACTTAATCTTTTCTACAAAGATACACATCACCATATATACTTTTCTTCTAGGCTATAGACAGTAGCAAAGCAGACAGAGCTCCCTGTAGGCAAAACTACTACTGTCTAATATGACTCCATTTAAGGGCTGTATATTTATCTGTGGACACCATAGGAAGCTAATGATTTTGCAGAATTTATGTGGATATAGAGATTATCCTTGGGTGATCAAAGATAGGATTTAAAGTGTCTCTCACCTTTCCACAAAGAGGTAGTAAACAAGAGGCACAGAATGATATATGCATTCTAGATTTAGTCAGTGTGTTAACTTTCGCTTTTCTGTATTTGCTCCAAAAGAAAGTTCTATGGGAGTGTGTGAGCTCAGTAGAAAATGAGACTAATATTTAAAACAGAGAAATGGATCATCTGTGTGTGTATGCATATAAAGTAGACAAGTATGCAGACCAAGGATATGTGACTTCCTCAGCCAGTGAGCCCTCTCTACCTAGGAAGAGTACAGCCTGCCTACAAATTATGAAGTAAATACTTGGGAGTTGCCTGAGGCACATGGGCATTCAATCACTTGTCCAGGATCACACAGCTAATTAAATGTCTGAGGAAGAATTTGAACTTCAGTCTCTTTGTGTCAGGACAGCTAGGGGAAATCAGTGAATAATAGAATGCTGGGTCTAAAGTCATGAAGATCCAAGTTCAAATATGACTTCAGGCCCCTAATAGCCGAGTGACCCTGGGCAAGTCACTTATCCCTGTTTGCCTCAGTTTCTTCATCTGCAAAATGAGCTGGAAAGGAAATGGCAAACTAATCCAGCACATTTGACAAGAAAACCCCAAAATGGGGTCATGAAGAGTTGGATATGCCTGAAACGACTGAACAACTCTTCCTGACAAGTCCAAAACACTATCTTACATCACAAAATATCTTTGTTCTGCAGCATATGCTGGGATGATACATAAAGTTTACCTATTGCTTACCCTCCCTAAAGAGGCTCCCCCACCCACCTGACACACACAAATCCCCAAAGGCCAACAAAATTTGCTCTCTAGCAGAATATAGAAATGGTGGCTTTGTATAGGTTTTAGACATAACACTTCATCATTTATTCTGGCAAGATTCAATGAAAAAAAAAATAAAAAATAGAATGATAATCCCAAACATTTCCCCAAGTGTATCAGTTAAGTATTTGAAATCGGATCTTTGAATGTCATCATTTGTGGTTCTAGTTGCTATTGATCAGGTAGGTAGCGTACAAGCTAGGAATTTGAATAAGCCAAGTATTTGAACAGCATGCCTGTGATATAACGACATCCGGGATGGGAGAGGAAGGCAGTTTGGTGTAGGCACGCAGGCCTCAGCAAACCTGGAGTAGACCTTAGAGGACTGAATCTCGGGCAGCTGTGGTGGTTTCCAGACTTCTGAACCCATGAACGCTAAAGACAACTTAGAAGGTCAGTAGGAAAAGTCATTGTCTGCGGTGAGAGAGACAAGCTCAGTCCCAGCCCTATTCCCTGAGCGTGGCCCCAGGGCCTCTAGATCCTCTGGGACACAGACTGAGAGGGAATCTGGTGGCTGATAAGAGGGGGATTGCAAGGATCTCTCTGCTGGTGTTGGATTTTCTTGCTTTGCCCATACTTGGATCTGGGTCACAGTTCTGGGTGGTGATCCTGGGGAAATATACTTAGTTTTTCACAACATGACTACCAAGGAAGTGTTTTGCATGACTACACACGTATAACCTGTATCAAGTTGCTTGCCTTCCCAATGAAGGTGGGTAGGAAGGGAGGAAAGGAAAAAAAAATTTGGAACCCAAATTTTTAAAAACAAAAGTTCAAAAAATAAAAATAAAAACAAAAAAAATTCCCAAAGGGTACATACACACACACACACACACACACACACACACACACACACACACACACA
>NW_020954596.1:40592653-40630772 GCF_900497805.2 Vombatus ursinus
ACACACACACACACACACACACACACACACACACACACACACACACAGAGGAATGCAAATACAGATACACAACAGTATAAGAAAAGTCCTTCCACTAACAAGAGTTCTCAGAGTTCCAATACATTGTCACAAAAAGAACTTACCTTGCTTCCTTCCTTCCTTTTTTTTCTTCTAGCCAATATGATCAGCTTTGTACTATGAGAACCAACATCTCAGGAGCCAATTTAGCTCTGTTTTTATAAGTTGAAGTCAAGGAGCCTCAATGGGAGAGGGAGGTGTTTCCTCATCAGAATTATTGGCAATAGATGCTGCTCCTTCTTCCCCACCCCTATTATCAGGCCTGCTTTGATAGTGGCAAATTACTCATGAGGTGTAAATCATATTATGATGGAGAAAACAACAATTACAACAACCACAAGAACTACACTGCTGAGTCCGGGAAAGAAGACCAAGTCCTAGCCCTGTCTCTGGCACAAACTATGCTACCTTGGACATGTCACTTTTTTAACCACTCTGAGACTGAGATTCCTGATCTGCAAAATGTGGATCTGAGACTAGATGACATCTAAGGTACTTTGAGTTTGACCTTTCTATTACTCCATCACTTATGGCCATGTAGACATGATTCAATTAATGACTGGGATGCACCTTGTGACTGACTCTGGGTGAATCACTTAACCCTTCAGTGTCTCAAGCAAGCCTAGAAGACTCCAAATTGCACAATACTTGCTGATCTGTATAAGTATGGGGAGTTTCACCTGCAGCAACTTACACAAATGAAGCCATAAGACTAAGGGGGGAAAACAACAAACTATAATATGTTCTAATATGTATATACTTATTTGTGACATATTTTTATCAAAGTTATATGCTATTATTTTTTTTTCTGGTTGTTTGTTTTATGTAACTCGTATCCACAACCAACTTGGAAAACACTTGAGGATCAGATACTTCCTTCCTTTTGTCTTCTCCCAGTGCCTATCACGTTTCCTTGCTCATTTCATAGAGTAGGTTTACAACAAATTCTTCTTTACTGAGTGAATAGGATGACAACAGAAGAGAATTGTCCAAATGATTATAATAACTGCATCCTTGTGCCTGTGTATGTATGCAGTCATGTAAGGCTTTATACTTTTCAAATTGTTTTAATTATATTTTCTCACACGATACTAACAACACTGTGAGGCAGGTGGGGTTGTCAGTGTAGTGGACTAGAGATCTCGTCTCCCTCTTTGCACGCCCCTTCTAAAGCAAAGACTGGAGGATCTCTAAAACCCCATCTTGCTCTAGAATAGGGGGTCTTAACCTCTTCTAAAAATGTCTTTGGCAATCTTGCAATGCTTAGAGATCACTTCTCAGAATGATGTTTTTTTAATGTATAAAATAAAATAATATTATTATAAATGGAATTCATTTAATGTAGAGTTAGCAATATTTTTAAGGTCAGGGATACCATGTTAATAACCTTCATCTAAAACCTATTTCTCTCTCTCTCTCTCTCTCTCTCTCTCTCTCTCTCTCTTTCAGATGTATTTATATGTGTGCATACACTGATTTAAACAAATCTAAATACACACACATACATACATGCACATGCATGTGGGGCAGCTAGGTGGCATAGTGAATAGAGCACCAGACCTGACATCATGAAGACCTGAGTTCAAATCTTGCCTTAGACACTTACTAGCTATGTTTTCCTGAGCAAGTCACTTAACTTTGTTTTCCCCAGTTCCTCATTTGGAAAATAAGCTGGAGAATAAAATGGCAAACTACTCCAGTATCTTTTCTTAAAAAAAAAAACAAAAAAACCTAATGGGGTCACTAAGAGTCAATCATGACTGAAACTGAGCAATAACAAAATACATAGATGCATGCATGCATACATACGTACATACACACATATATGTATCACAAATATATATCTGTGTTTAAAAAAATCCTTTAAAATTATTTCTCAGAATTTTTTAAATCTGAAAAAATATGAGATTAAAAATGAGATAACTACATAGAAATATAGCTATCTACATATTTAAATATTATGAATGAACATTTTAAAGGACATTTTGAAATCAAGTATATATGTACATAATACACATATATGTATACATGATACACATATACATATGATTAATTCAAAAATTATTATTTAAAATGACCACCTATAATGTTTAAGTATTAAAAAAAATATAGGTTTACAAAGAAACAAAGTGTTTTAGAATACATTTTTAAGACATTAAAAAAAAATAGGTTCAGAGACTTCAGTCAAGAAACCCTAATTTAGAGCCTGTAATATATACAAATATAAATGTGCATCTATTACATATAATTTCACTTAAACATTATGTCTTAGTGATTAAATGATGTTTTTGAAATAAGCGTAAACACATATACACACATGTATTGTATATATTATATCTTACATATACATATTTTATACTCAAATATATTATCTATATATTCACATGTGTATGTAATCACATACTTGATTCAAAAATATCCTTTAAAATGATCACTCAAAAAAAAAAATCCCAATATCATTCAGGAGATTAAAGTCATGCTTTAAAGCCAAAACATACCACACCTAGTAAATCTAGCCTCCTAAGTACAGATGAGATTATTTAGTTTAAAAAAATACACATTAAAAAAAAAACATTTTGTATCTGCTACCTGGTTCAAGATTGACAGCTTGTAACTATTTGGAAGATAAAAAGAACATACAGTTATTGCTCCCAGAAATGAAATATACTCAACTAACTTAAAAATAATCTAGATTAAAAAAAGGTGATATGAACTGAAGTTGGCCGATTATAAGTTTTTATTATAAATGTGCCTTTTTGAAGACTTTGAACTAGTATCATGTATGTCCTTGCAATATTTGAAATTTGAAAAGCACAAAAAGCCAAGTCTTTCCAGTATTAAACAAACCCAATTTTAGTTTTTTATCTCCAACCAAAAGACTATAATTACTAAAAAACAGGTAACAGGAATAAATACTTGAATCTAAATACTGTACTCTCACATCACATGAAGAAATTATATATACATCAAAGGGAGACACAAATTTATATTTTTTTATTTCCAGGGCTATAAAATTAATTGGTTGAGAAGAGTGGAGTGATCAATTGGTTAATATTCATAATTCATAACAGAAGTATTAAATATGGTGATTATAGCAATTTAGAACTAGATGTCTTCAATTTTCTTATATGATTCACTGATTGAAAAATTACAATAAAGTAATTTAAAACTCTGAATTAATATATTTTAGTCAACATGTTTTTGGAATGAATAAATTCTCAAGTGAACAAACTAAAAAAGAAATCATTCCATAAGAACATTGTGCCATATCATACAGGAGACACAGATGTTAACCAAAAGAATACATTTTTAAACATCCTAAATTCTACCTTATTTTGGAAGTCAAATATTTCATTTCCAAAACAAAATACAAAAGATAAACCTAGATTTTTTTAGGTCATTGGAACGTCTGTGTGTCTAGTTCTTCAAGGAAAACATGACAATTGAGGAACCTGGAACAAATGAAAATGACCATGTGGAAGAATTTTGGGATCACTTTATGTTTCTGGATGAATACAGGAGTTCATTGGCCAAGTAGAATCTGGGACCTCAGCACAACAAGGAACAGAGCTGTGATGTGGAAGAGTTAAATTTAGGTGTTATCCTTCACTAGTATTGTGAGCTATGTGGGTTGTGCTAGTCTAGAGGAAGGAGGGATTGCTATCCATCAACTCTAATACAGCCCTATTGTGGGAGCCTCCCTGAACCCCCACCACAGCTGTACATTAAATCAGGGTGAATTAAATCAATCATGCAGGGCAGAGATAGAGTGATTGGCTGAAAGAGAGATGGCAGGGAACTGAAAACAATGAATAGTTTCCCTCTATTTTACAAAGTACCTTCATAAATATTTGTCTCATTTCACATATTCAAGGACTGATATATTTTAAGGATTAAGATTAGTTTTTTTACAAGCATATAAGGTAGGAAGTATAAAACTATTTTACAATGTAATAAGAAAATTTAGACTTAGAACAATGAAATAACTTCCCTAAGGTAAATTTCATTTTCTTTTTTTTTGCTAGGCAATGGGGTCAAGTGACTTGCCCAGGGTCACACAGCTAGTAAGTGTTAAGTATCTGAGGCCGGATTTGAACTCAGATCTTCCTGACTCCAAAGTCAGAGCTCCATCCACTACACCACCTAGCTGCCCCCCTAAGGTAAATTTTAGCCGGAACTTGAACTTTGGTCTTTGGCTTCCAAGTTCAAGTCTATTGTTCCTTTGACTATATTATATCAATTCATAAGCTTAGGTACATAAAGAACATGGGCTAAACATTCATGCCATCACATTATTGGGACAGGGGTGGGGGATGGGAGAACATTGCTACTGGCCTTTCTCCTTCAAATGACTAAAATTTCAATTTTGTTTATTTCAACCAGTCAGTCAAGTAGCATTTATTCAGCACCTACCACATGAAGTGCTAGGGATACAAAGAAAGGCAAGCAATAACAAGAAATCAGTGCACTAAAAGGAGCTCACACATTATTGAGGAAAACAATGTACACAAAATCATGTAGAACAAGATATACACAGAACTGAATGGGAAACTATCACAGAATAAAGGCACTAAATTAAGGATGACTGGGAATGATTTCTTTCAGAGAAGGTGGGATTTTTGCTGAGATGGAGACAAGTCAGGGATGCTAGGAAGGAGAAATGAGAAAGGAAGGAGTTCCATGCCTTGGAGACAAGCCAATGAAAAGGAGGATAGGATCACTGGATGGCAGCGCATGTGGAGAGGAGTATGGTATAAGAAGACTGTAAAGTTAAGGAGTATGGTAATGAAGCACTTAAAAAAAATTTAACCTGATTTTATATTTAATCCTGGAGGCAAAAAAGGAGGCTCTGGATTTTATTGAATAAGGGAGTAACATGGTCAAACCTGTGCTTTAGGACAATCAATTTGACAATTGACTAGAAGATAGACTGGATTGGGAAAAGACTTGACAAGGACACCAACCATTTGACTATTGAAATATTCCAGACACGAAAGCCTGGGCTAGGGTGGTGCATGTGTCAGAGAAGAAAATGACGCACATACTAGAGATTTTGCAGAAGAACTGACAAAACTTGGCAATTGATTAGACATGGGAGGGGTGGTGAAAGAAAATGAGAAGTCAAGAACAACACCTAGGTTTCCAGCTTGGGTGACTAGAAGGATGGTAATTCCCTCAACAATAATAGGGAAGGTCAGAAGGAAAGAAAGTATGAGTGAACATAATGACTTCAGTATGGGACGTGTTGAATTTAAGATATGTGTGATAAATCCAGTTTGAGATGTCTTCTAGGCAGTTGGAGATGTGAAACTGGAGACTGGGGGAGAGGTTAGGACTGTATAAGTAGATATGAGGGTCTTCTATACAGAAATTGTAATTGAAACCATGGGAACTACCAATTAGACTACCAAATGAAATAGTATAGAGGGAGATAGTCTAAAGAGACACTCGCAGTTAGTGGGTATGACCTGTATGAAATTCCAATAAACGATACAAAGAAGAGGTCAGATAGGTAGGAGGAGAAGAAGAATAGCATAATGTGACAGAAACCTAGAGAGAAGAAAATATCAAGAAAAAAGAATGTAATAGTACCAAAGGCTGCAGAGAGGTCAGTAAGAATGAGCATTGAGGAAAAAAAAAAACTATTATATTCAGCAATAAAGACATGATTCGGAATTTTGGAGAGAGCAGATTTTGTTGCAAGATGAAGTCAGAAGCCAGACTGCAAAAACTTAAGAAGAGAGTAACAGGAAAACAAGTGGAGGCACCTATTGTAGATGAACTCCTCACACAGTTTAGCCACAAAATGGAGGAAAGATATAAAAAAGTAGTAGGATGCATGGATCAAGTTAAGGATTTTTTTTGAGGACAGTTATATTTTCAGGCATCAGTGAAGCAATCACAAAACAAGGGGTTACTGATTATTGAGATAGCAGGTATAATAAAAGGCCAAATCTACTGAAGAAGATGGGATGGAATCACTTGTACATGTACAGGGGTTTGCCTGGGCAGGAAAAAGGGTCATGCCTTCATTTGAAACAGGTGTGAAAGAGGAGATAGTTGTAGATGTGAGATGAAAAATAAAGGAGAAGAGGGAGCTCTCTGCAAATGACCTGAAGGTTTTCATCTGAGAAGTTGGGAGAAGGGGAAGCCATGAGAGGTTTGAGGAAGGATGAAAGGATTGGAAAAAACCTCTGCGGTGTGTGGAATAGTGAATCAACTAGGGAAGCACAAAAGGACTGCCTTTCCAAAGTAAGGGTCCAGGTGAGATTATGTAACATAAATTTGCAAAGGATCCAATCAGCACAATTTCATTATGAATTCAACCATTTCCTGCTTAATTGAACAGCCTGTGTGTAGGAACAAAGACAACAGATGAAGTCATGGAAGACTGGGGTTGGGCAAGGCAAGGTCTTCAATAGGATAAATGGTCAAGGTACTTAAGAAAAGAGGACAGTTTAGAATTGAACTAGTTCAGAAAGGCACCAAGTGGGTAATGAAAGTGACTGTAAATGGCGAAAGGGTTGTGACCCAGGATAGAACTAAGGAGTAGACAGATTGAAAGTTATGGTGAGGACAAAGAACAGAGTATGGAGTTGTAAGATAAAGGGAGAGACAGAATGACAACAGATTATGATGGAATTAGAATTTTTGTGGGTGATGGCAAGATAATGGGCATGACCATCTCTCTAGGTAGCTATGGATGGGTAGAGGAGTTAGACATGGAAAATGAACAATGAATTGAGAGATTAGAATTTTTGAGGGAGTATCAACATTTATTTTGAAGTCCCTTAGTATGAAGGCAGGAGTTGGGGTGTGCGTGAAAAGGACTTTGAGCCAGGCACTAAAATAGTTGAAGAAGGAAGGAGAGTGTCCTGGAAGTCTATAGACAGAAGCCACCAGAACATTGATTTGATAATAAATATGGACTGAAGGAACCTCAGAGGTTAAGAGGTGACTAGGGATAGTGGTAAAGGAAGAACCAAGTAGTGGCATTTGGAAGCAAGGAGGATGTCAATTTTCCCACCATAGCCAGTGAAATCAGGTAGAATGAGTGAAAGTACAGCCGGTGCTGAAAAGAGTAGACAAGGAAGCTGTTTCCTCATGGTGGAGTCACATGTCAACGAGTGTAACATGATGGAATAAGAGAGAAAGGAAAAGGCTTAAGATCTTGGAATAAGGGAGAAGTCAGTGGAGGATGTAGAAAGGTGTTTGAACAGTGGTAATTGGTGGTTCAGAATCACTGAGAAGGAGAAGAAATATGTCATTCATTAAGGAATGAGCTCAGGTAGTTTATCATTGTCCATAGGGGTTCACAATATTATTTAGTCATCATCCCGCTACCCCTCAGTTTGGTAGTTATGGTATTACCTCTAAGAATATATGTATATGTATTCATGAATGTATTTGTGAGTGTTGGGAGGGCCAGAGTAGCAGTTAGCTAAATATAGTAAGAAGTATCTGAGAATAGATGGCAGTTAAAGAAAGTGGCTTCTCTTGATAACATGAATATCTTGTTTCAGCCCTGAGAATCACTTTCTAGTTAAATTGGTATTCTATCTTTAAAGAGAATGATCCTGGATGCTTCTGAGGAAAGCACAAAATTTTCCTCCATGAGAGTGAAGTTCTAAAAACTTTAGCCTACAAGAAATTTCCTCTTGTCTTCAGCTAGTAGCATCTAAGTAAATAGAGATTCCCTTTATATATCTCCTAGTTTCTCTTTCAGTATATCGTGAAATAAAAGACATTCCTACAACTTTACATCTATATATTTACAGGAAATTAGGAAAGAAAATGTTAGATGAGAGTACTCCAGGTGGTGAAACTATCTAACAGTATAGATCAAAATACATTTATTAACTGATTAAATGTTAGTACCTACTTATATAAGCTGAGATGGACAAAAGTAGAATACTTATATATGTAAGGCTGAATAGAAACAAAGCTGCATGCAACTGCTAGTTAATACTTCAGGGATGTACTCCCAAATTTGGTGCCCCTAAAAGCAATGCCAGCAGAGGCCTGGTAAATATTTAACTATCAGCTCTCTGCAAAAAAGGAAATAAAATATGTATGCACAACATACTCTTAACTTTAATTTTTATTATTAACAAATTTTCCTCCATCATATTTTTAAGTCCAGAGAATCAATAAAGCAATAAATCAAGCATGGGTTTATAATATTACTGACTTGCACAAGGAAAATCTAACATTTGGCTCTCTCATGCTAGTTCAAGCTGGCTCTATCACACCCTGGAAATGGTGAAACAAATTAGCTACTGAGTGTGAGGAAGGAAAGATCATGGGCTGAGAACTGTGGTGTGCCATCAGAGTGACTTCAGTTTCTGTGCAGAAAAGTAATGTGAGAAGAAGATAATGAATTCAAAAATGTATAAGTGAGAGTCTAGAACTTATGATCTCCTTATTCCTTTTCTGCCCCACCCCCACCCTGGTTTGCGAGTGGTTGAAAAGTATATAGAGTTGCTCTAATAATCTATGTGAATATTAGAAAAACAGTAAGTTAAGGCAAAATCTGTAGCCCCAGCAATTATATACGCTCAGTGACAGAATGTGTAGGGTGTTGGAATATGCTATAGGTAGTAGTCTCCTCCCACCCTCACCTGCCTCAATGCAATAAGTTGGGGGGCTGTGTGGTAAGAAAGTCTTGGTATCTTCTGTATTGGAAGCCTATCTGAATCGTAAACTTCTGAGTTCCTTTGGCCTCCACAGAAAAGAAAAAAATGCTAGGAGACAAGTTGGGTATGGAAAAGTTGATGGTTCATAAAACAGTTCATGAGAGAAATCTGCTTGACTTTAAATGGGCCTGTAACACTTTTGTGGCAAAAATCTTGTGGCAAAAATAACTTATTCATGTTCTTCTGCTGTGCTGAAAGTGCAACCTATACTTATCTCCATGGAATTCTATACTATTTCTGTACATTTCACAAATGAAATTTGAATTAAGGAACTTAGGTTGTTTCTACACCGATCTGACTCAGCTACAATGGTATACTGTCCAATGGAATAATTTATTTTTCCCTTTACTCTCTCGTTTTGGTATGGCAGCTCTTCATCAGTTGGCCCAGCTTCTAGTTTGAGTTCTTTCAGTAGCTGGCTACTTGACTCTCAGGAGGCTACATATATGTTCTGAGGCTCAATGTCCTTAGCTATAAAATAAGAATGAGAATAATATACCTTCTTATCCTCCCTTGCAGGGATACTCCGAGGATGAAATAATATAAAGCATGTGAACTCATAGTTTACACTCTAATCGTTATATACATCAAATGTAATTATTATGGTGGAAAAGTACAAATGTGAAAGCCATGGGCTGGGGGAAAGGACGTCTATATTCTAGTCCCAGTTCTGTCATTAGCTGGTTGTGTTTCCTTGGGCAAGTCACTAAACATTCTGGATCTTAATTCTTGGTCCTATAAAATGAGGGTATTGTAGGCATGAAATGAAAGTTTAAAGATGCTGTTAATGAGCTTTGAAATTAAAGAAGTTCCATTTTGGAACCTGAATTATCTATCTTAGTTGCTTCATTAATCAAACAAATATGATAATTTCCCAAATAATCACACATCAAAAAAAAAATTATAGACTCATAACTGGATGAGGAGAAGACCTTAACAATCATCTTATCTAATCTCTTCCTTTTACAGATGTATTAATTAAGTCCCAGAGAGGGAAAGTGACTTAAATAAAGTGAGACAGCAATTAAGTGGCAGAACTGGGATTTCAATCCAGGTTTTGTGTCTCAAGTGTTAATTCATTTTCCACTATATCAGTCTGAATCCCTTTGAAGCTAGGGTCTCTAAACCTTTTTGATCATGCAACCTACAAGTCAAATAATTTTTGAGCATATTTCTCCAGTAGGTTTATATTTGCTGATAAAGCTTATAAAAATACTACTAGTACTAACAATTATGTACGGCACATACCTTAAATGGAATTTTTGAAAATTAGCTAAAGATGAAATAATGTTTGATTGTAGAGTCAAGAAAGAGTGACTAGAATTTACTGAGAAGGGAAGTGACATGATGAGATCAACTCTTTAGGTAAATCACTTTGGCTGGGTGTGAAAGATGGATTGAAGATGAGAGGTATGTAAAGTTAGGAGATCATTAGGACTCTATTGAAATATTGTAGGAGACAAGTGATAAGGACCTGTACTAGGGTTGTGACAGTGTAAGAGAGAAGGAGACAGAGAAATAAAGCCAAGATAATGGAGATAAAGCCAGGAAGTTGCCTGAGCTCTCCCCAGTTTACCTCAGATACAATGTTAAATAAAGCCTCTAGACTGATCCTGGACCAACAGAAGTCACAAAGAGATGGAGTGAAACAATCTTCCAGCTCAAGATAAACTAGAAAGACTTCAAGAAAAGTCTGTCTCACTTGGGTAAAAGGGGAGTGGAGGCCAGCGCAGGCAGTGTTGGGGTAAGCCGGCACAAGGCTATTAGCCACAGCACAGATCAGGAACCCAGGCCCCTCGATCCTGGCTCAGCAGGCTAGTGCTGTGAGGCCTCTAGGCCCTGTGCAGAAGACAAATTACCATCCCCAGAACCCTGGCACAATAAGCATGATTATGCTGGGCCACCCCGGAACAGTAGGAAAAAGGTAAACACCTGAGGCTCTGGCATAGAAAGTCAGTGACAAGGCCTCTGGTGCCCAGCACAAGAAGCTTGAGACAGTACCCCCTGTGCCCCAAGAGCAAAGTTCAACTTTTTAAAATGAGCAAAACTATAACATTGGGGGACTTCAGCCTCCCAGCCTCCCGCTCTCAGAACTAGATAACTCTAACCACAAAATAAATGAAAAAGAAATCAAGGAGGTGAATATAATTTTAGAAAAGTTAGATATGATAGGCCTCTGGAGAAAATTGAATGAGGATAGAAAGGAATATAAATTTTCTCAGTGGTACATGTCACCTACACAAAAATTGAACATGTGTTAAGGCATTAAAAGTTCACAATCCAATGCAGAAAGGCAAAAATATTAAATGCATTCTTTTCAGATCATGATGCAATAAAATATATATATATACATATATATAATAAAGTACCATGGAAAGATACACTAAAATGAATTTGAAACTAAATAATCTAAGCCTAATGGATGTAAGAGTCAAAAAACAAATTGTAAAAACAATCAATAATTTCATCAGAGAGAAAGACAGTAATGAGACAACATACTAAAACTTATGAGATGCAGCCAATGAAATTCTTAGGGGAAATTTTATATCTTTAAATGTTTGCATGAATAACATGGAGAAAGAGGAGATCAATGAATTGGGCATGCAACTAAAAAAAGCTAGAAAAAAGAACATACTAGAAGTTCCCAATTAAATATCAAATTAGAAATTCTGAAAATCAAAGGAGAGATGAATAAATCTGAAAGCAAGAAAACTATTGAAGTAATAAATAAAAGTAAGAGCTGGTTTTATGGGGAAAAAAACAATAAAATAAATAAACCTTGGGTTAAATTGGCTAAAAAAAAAGAAAGAAGAAAACTAAATTACCACTATCAAAAGTCAGAAGGGTGATTCACTACCAATGAAAAGGAAATTAAAGCAATGATTAAGAGTTATTTTGCCCAACTGTATGCCAATAAATCTGACAATCTAAGTGAAATGGATAAATATTTACAAATATATAAATTACCCAGATTAGAGGAAATAAAATACCTAAAAACCTCATTTTAGAAAAAGAAATTAAACAAGCCATCAATGAACTCCCTAAAAACAAATCTCCAGGTCCAGATAGATTTACAAGTGAATTCTACCAAATACTTAAAGAATAATTAATTCTAATGTTAAATAAAATATTTGGAAAAATAGGCAAAGGAGTTCTACCAAATTCCTTTTATGACACAAATATGGTGCTGATACCTAAACCAAGAAGAACAGTAAAAAAAAAATTATAGACCAATTTCCCTAATGAATATTGATGCCAAAATTTTAAATAAAATATTAGCAAAGAGATCGCGCAACTTATCATGAGAATAATACACTATGACCAAGTGGGATTTATATAAGGAATGCAGGGCTGATTCAATAGAAGGAAAACTGTCAGTATACATATATATATATATATATATATATATATATATATACACACACACATATATATGTCAGTATATACATATATATGTCAATAACAAAACTAACAGAAATCCTATGTTATCTCAATAAATGCAGAAAAAGGTTTTGATAAAACACAAGACCAATTCCTATTTAAAAAAACAACAACAACAACAACACTAGAGGGCATAGGAATAATTGGAGTTCCACTTCAAATGATAAGCAATTATCTATCTAAAACCATCAATAAGCATTGTATGTACTGGGGATAAGTTAGCAGTAGTCCCAATAAGATCAGGGGTGAAACAAGGATGCCCATTATTCTCATTATTATTTAATATTGTACTAGAAATGTTAGCTTTAGCAATAAAAGAAAAAAAAGAAATCGAAGGAATTAGCATTGGCAATGGGGAAACAAAACTTTCACTCTTTGCAGATGATACAATGGTATACTTGGAGAATCAACTAAAAAATATTACTTAATTAACACCTTTAGCAAAGTTGAAGGAGATAAAATAAACCCACTTAAATTATTGCCATTTCTATGTATTACCAACAAAACCCTGCTGCAAGAGATAGAGAAATTCCATTTAAAATAACTGTAGACAATAAAAAAATTGGTAGTCTACCTGCCAAGAAACCCCAGGAACTATATGAACACAATTACAAAATATTTTTTTCACACAAATAAAGTCAGGTCTAAACAACTGGAAAAACATCAGTTGCTCATGGGTAGGCTGAGCTAATATAATAAAAATGACAATTCTACCTAAATTAATTTACTTTTTCTGTGCCATACCAAACTACCTAAAATTATTTTATAGAACTAGAAAAAAATATCAAAATTCATCTGGAAAAACAAAAGGTCAATAATATCCAGGGAATTAATGAAAAAAAATGCAAAGGAAGTTAGCCTAGCCATACCGCATCTAAAACTACATTATAAAGTAGCAATCATCAAAACTATTTGGTACTTGCTAAAAAAAATCAATAGAATAGGCAGTAGTTAAAGACTATACTGATCTACTATTTGATAAATCCAAAGACTCCAGTTTCTGGGATATGAACTCATTTAACAAAAATGGCTGGGAATACTGAAAAATAGTATGGTAGAAACTAGGCGTAGACCAATATTTCACACTGTTTACCAAATAAGGTCAAAATAGATAAATGATTTAGACATATAAAGTAATACCATAAGCAAAGTAGGAGAGAAAGGAATAGTTCACCTGTCAGATCTATGGAGAAGGGAAGAATATATAACCAAACAAGCAACAGAGAACATTATGAAATGCAAATGGATAATTTTGATCACATTAAATTAAAAAGGCTTTGTACAAATAAATCCAATGCAACCAAGATTAGAAGAAAAGCAGAAAACTGGGAAATAATTTTTTATACCCAGTGTGTCTTATAAAGGCCTCATAAGTATATAGAGAATTGAGTATAAGACTACAAGTCATTCCCCAATTGATCAAAGGATATTAGCAGATAGTTTTCAGATGAAGAAATTAAAGCTATCTATAGTCATATGAAAAAATGCTCTGAATCACTATTGATTAGAGACATGCAAATTAAAAAAAAAACTATGAGGTACCACCTCTCACCTACAAAATTTGCCAGTAGAACAGGAAAATAATAAATGTTGGAGAAGATGTGGGAAAATTGGAATGGTCATACATTGCTGGTGGAATTGTGAACTGATCCAACCATTCTGGAGAGCAATTTGGAACTATGCGCAAAGGCCTATAAAACAGTACATACCCTTTGATGCACCAATACCACTACCAGGGTTCTATCCCAAAAAGATCATAAAAAAGGGAAAAGGACCCACATGTACAAAAAATATTTATAGCATCTCTATTGTTAAAGAATTGGAATTTGTGGAGATGCCCACTAATTGGGGAATGGCTGAGCAAATTGTGGTACATGAATGTAATGGAATATTATTGTTTTATAAGAGAGGAGCAGGTGGATTTCAGAAAAACATGGAAAGACTTACATGAACTGATGCGGAGTGAAGTGAGCAGAATCAGGAGGATATTGTACACAGTAACAGCAACATTGTACAATGATCAGCTTTGGTAGACTTGGATCTTTTCAGAAACACAATGGTCCAAAACAATGCCAAAAGACTTGTGATGGAAAGTGCTATTCACATTCAGATAAAGAACTATGGAGTCTGAATGTAGATCAAAGCATGTTATTTTCATTTTCTTTTTTTTTCTTTCTTTATGGGTCAGAGATTAGTTTAGCGATGTTGGAAGCAAACCAGGATTGGCTTACCATAAGAATGTAGGATGTGACTCATTTTCCCTCTCCCAGTCTTAGATGCCTTGGGACCTTGATATTGCCCCATGGCAATATGTGGCCCTCATATTGTATACCATTGCTGAAGCCCACACTCCTTGTGGGTAGGCATGTTTTCACTTTTTAAATTTAAATCACAGACCTATGCAATTGTCTGAATACAGAAAGTATTCAATAAATATTTGCTAACTGATACTTTTAATTTCACTGTCTTACTTTGCAAATGCAAAACTCCCCTGTGTAATTAGTTCTCCCCTCATATCACGCTTTGCTAAATTTAGATTTAAACTTGAGATGTGGATAATTATGCTAGCAATATTAAAGATAATTCATATGTGAAGTATACATTACTTTAAATTGCCCCAAACCCTATAATCAGTCAATCCACAAGTCTAATATGTTCTATGATGTTTTTCCTTTCTCTGAATTTGAATTTTGGGAAGAAGAAAAATTAAAGTGACATGAAACAATTTTTAAAAAGATCTTTTTTTAAGTGAAGTAAATTAATTTCATAATGATCATATTAATATTTTTAAAATAATGCCAAATAACTATATATTTTGATGATAATGAAAAGGTATAAAATTGAACATTAATGAAAATTCTTAGAGTAAATGAACAATAAATTTTCAAGCACACATATCTTTATTATGGGTTAGTTAAAATCTCCAGTTAAGTTTCTTCTCTCTTGACATGTGACTAGACTGACAGGTTACCATGATCTATGCTGTGGATCTGGTATACCAAGATTCCAGGATATTGTTTGAAATATTCTCTCACATTAACCTTGTATGCAAGATGGAAGTGGTTAGGCTAAATGATAACACAAGTGATTTTAGAATGGTGAATGATCTAACTCAAAAAACAATCATTAATAATTCCATGTCAACTTTGAAGGAGACCTCCAGTGGAGTGCCTCAAAGACCTAATAGTATTGGGTCTATCCAAAAGACTTGGATAGATATGTTCAATGATGCATACTTTCAAATCTATAGCTGACAAAAATCCTAATGATAGTTAAAATTTTATATGATATACTTAGCATCCAAAATATATTGACAGGCCAGAACTATGGGCTAAAGTAAATAAGGTAACATTTAAGAGTTAAAGTACTATTCATAGGGTTAAAATTGGCTTCATGAGTCCACGTTTAGTGAGAAACGTTATTGCTAGAAAAAAACTTCCTGGAAAGAAAATGGGGGTTTTAGTGGAATGTGCACTTAGAATTATTCCATGGTGTCATGAAGCATCAAACAAAACTCATATAATCAGTTCACATTAAGAGAGACATGTTCCAGGGCCAGATAGGTATATAGTCCTGTTGTATTCTTCCCTGACCAGACAACACTGAGTTTCTGAAAGGTATCTTTTTTGTGGAAGGACATTTATAAGCTGGGGCTCGTCAGGAGAAGGAAACCTGAATAGTTAGGGATCTTGAAGCCATTCCATTCCAAGATATGTGAAGGGAATTAGAGGTGTTTAAAAGGAGATGTTGGGAAAATATGACCTCCATATGGAACTAATAATTCCTTAGTGATTATAGTTGTCCAAAAGTAGAATGGGATTCTTCAGGAGATGGAAGGCTCAGTTTCACTAGAATTCTTCAGAGGAGGGGTTAGGGGACAACTTATCATTGATATTTTAATGAGATTTCTTATAACTCTTAGATACTGTGATTCTGCCAAAGACATAGTCAAACAACTTTTAAAAATAATACTTCACACAATTCCTCTTATGACTATTAAATCATACATGTTTTCAGTTAGATATTTATAGTGGGTAGAGACCATTTTACATGGCAAAATGAAGTGTCACATATAATATGGAATTTTGAGATGCAACAGTGGAAAGAATTCTGTAGTCAGGAGTCAATGAGGATGATCATTCAAGTATAGCATCTAACCAGTCATGAAATTATGGGCAAGGTATCGATCTTCTTGGTGAACCTAGGAAATTCTCTCATACTATAACTCCTAAAGCAGATGCTGATTTATATTGGTAGAATGAGGTTTCTTAGTGAGAGTTCCCTACTCTAGTAAAACTATAGGTCTGGACTATCTAATCTACTAGGGGCAGTCAGGTCTGGATAGAGCACCAGGCCTGAACTAAGGAAGACCTGAGTTCAGATGTAACCTCATCTATTTAATAGCTCTGTGACCTTGGGCAAGTCATTTAATTGCTATTTGCCTCAGTTTCTTCATCTATAAAATGGAGATAATAACAATACCTACCTCCCAGAGTTGTGAGAATCAAATGACACAACAATTGTAAAGTTTGTAATATAGTGCCTGGAACATAAACTATATAAATGTTGGGTATTGTAGAGAGGAGGACTTATAAGCTCAGAGAGGTAAGTGACTTGCCTAGGATCATACAGCTAGCAAATAGCAGTGGCAGTTGCCAAACCTAAGTTTGCTTTACTCCAAGTATAGTGCTTTTTCCACTATAGCATTGCCACATTGGAAGACATATCTATCCTTTCTAGGCCCTTCATCCTCCCATCCTTGAAAAAAAAAAAAATCTGAACAAGCTGGAATGGAAAGCCAAACCAAAAGCCATCTATCTTCATTGAGTTTGAAGCACATAAATGTAATACTCTATACTTGAGTCCAAAAATCAAGTTCTTAAGTATAAGAGAGGAAATATGTGGATCTGTAACAGCTCATGTGAAAAAAAAAACAACTTGGTCATTTTAGTGGACTATAAAAGAGGTAATAGTTCAACAACGTGAAAATATGAAAAAAATGGTAAATCTTACATTAGACTGAAGAGGAGTCTTTCTAGAAATGCACTATTCTAGATGGCTGCATTGCCATATATCTACAATAAAAGAGGTTAGGTGAGAGACCACTTATCAAAAATAGCATTTCCTTGTAAAGCATCATTACTCACATCTCAGAAACTCTGAAGAATTAAGCAGAATATAAGGGGACTCTGTCCAGAGGGAATAGTGAAAGGTGGTTTTACTGCTATGAGTGCATTCTTGCTCAAAGACAGTTTAATAATCTCAACATGCAGAAAATCAATCAATCCTAGAGGTGAGAATAGGAGCTTTTAGTTCAAACAGGAAAGGGTATTATCACAATGTTTTAATTAAAGCAGCCAGAAGATGTTAGTAGAGTTGTTCAGAATGAAAGTATTATAGTCCCTGTAGCCTTCCCTGTTTGGACCATATTGGAGGTGTTGCAATAATTTTTGGCTAGCACATTTTTAGAAATACAAGCTACAATTCATCTACAAGAGAAGAGTGAAGTCTATACAATAAAAAGATCACTTGGATTATCTGTTGATTTTTACCCAAGAGAAGAAGGATTCAGGATGTGGGCAATTGATTGGTCCCATCAAGTATCTAAAGGTTTGTCATATGGTAAAGGAATGAGCCCTATGATGTTTGACCCCACAGGATATAGAGAAATGTGTAAAATTGGTCAGAGAGGCAGAATTTAGCTTTCTGTAAGGAATTCCTTTCCAAGAAGGAAAGACATCTAATATTATTGACAAAAATTACAACTATTTACATAGTATCTTATGACTTACAAAATACTTCACATATAAAGAATATCCCCAAAAGCTTTAAACTTAGCTAAACTTAAAGTGGCACTAAGACTTTTGGGATGTACTATATTTGAGTATTACAACAATATAATGAGTTAAGTACTTTAGGTGCTAGTATTCCAGTTTTATAGATAACAAACATGAAATAAACACAAATAAAGTGACATGGTCATTCAGCTAATGAATGTTAGAGGCATGGTCTTTCTGAATATAGGTCTTTCTGAATATGTCTATCCAGATTTAGTACTCTACCAACCATAGTGGACTGTCTTTCTAAGTGGAGAGGGCTACACTGGGAAGTAGTGAGTCCCCCACTGCTGGAAGTTTTAAATAAAGGCTACATGATTATTTGTTGGCAATGTTGTAGAAAAAAAAATATTGATTAGGCACAGGTTGAACTAAGGCTACTAGAGGCAGATTGATAATAGTTTAGAATGATGGGGAAATAAGGATGAAGTGAATTGTGAGAGTGAGAGGATAAAGGAAAAAATCAGAATCTTTATGGTGAAAATACTTTCAAAAGCATAATTTTGATTCATATTCAGTGAGGTGAAAGAATAGAATAATTCAAAAGAAATTCAGTCATTACTATCTCTAGACTTTGGATGGTAAAGTATTTCATACTGATGGCTTTGATGATGTGACAAATTCCTAATAGTTTTTTTTTTCCTTTCTAAACACTTCCCATTCTTATGAATAGAGAATGTGGTCACATTAGAAGTAGTGTACAATAATGAGTAGAATATTGGCAATAGGAGTTAGAAGATATTAGTTCTATGCCCAGCCTGATAGTCAATTTCCAGGTGATCCTAAAAAGAAAATATACTAAAACTTTCTCTCTGATTCTTATTTTCTTTCCTTAAAATTGAGGATAATAATCACACTTTCCATTTGTGTCAGAGGCTATTGTGAGAATTAATGAAATGTCTATAAAGGTTTTCCTGCTCAATGCAAGAAAGGCATTATTCTCTCTATAAAACTGAATCTTTTGCTCAAGAAAAAGGGAGATAGATTCAGGATTAACATTCCTTGGCATTGCTTCATTTCTGAAACAGGTAAGTGATGGCACTACAATTAAACAAAATGAGTGTCAAGAGACTGCAGACAATTTCTAGAAATCACGATGATTCACAAAAGCCAATGCCTACCCTTTACCCTTAGTCTACAGAACTAAGTGTATAACTCTTAGAAGTTTTGGTAAAATAAAACAAATTGCTTTGGATGCAGGATATATGTCTAGAAAGAGAAAATTGTGTACCTATAATGTGTCTATGGGCACAGTAGTGTGTCGAAGGCCATATAAGAATGAAATAATTCAACATATATGTATATAAATATATGTGTGTGTGTGCATTGTGTCTAATTGGCTCCTTAACATTTGAGAACCATAAATAGCTTCCTCCACTAATCTTTACATCTGATCTCTCATTGTGACATGGAAACGAGCCTCTTAGCTAGTAATAGCTTAGCTAGTAATAATAGGAATAGCATTATGCCGTGTGTCAGGCACCTTGCTTAGCAATTTATAAATATTACAACATCTCTGAGAGGTAGGTACTATTATAATCCCCATTTTGTAGTTAAGCAAACTGAGACAAACAGAAATTAAGTGATTTATGCAAGGTCACAAAGATAATAAGTGCCTGAGACCACATTTGAATTCAGGTATTACTGACTCCACATTCAGTGTTATGTCCACTGCACCATTTAACTTCTCCTAATATCTAGTTGTCATTTATATAGCACCTGGAGACTGGAATCTCAAAGGTTATGCCAGCTAAATTCAAGCTCTGTCAGTTACTATCAAGGTGTTAAATTTTTGAGTACGGCCAATAAATGAATGTGTTATCTTTCATCCCTATACTTGGTGAACATAGTCTCATCACCAGGTTGGCCATAAATTGATGAGTATTTTGACCATAGCACATATCATAAACCATCTGAAATGCTGTGGAAAAGCTGTGATGTGCATAAATGCAGAAAGTAGTCACCTTGATGAAAATCACAGAAACTTGAAATATTAAAACATAATTAATTTATCTGGGAGAAAAAAAAGTTTGCATGTTAGGGTGGGTTTCTACTCTACAATGATTAACCAAATAGTCAATAAAAGGATATAAATATGAATAAAATTTCCTATAACTTCATCATAATGAGTAGATAAGCTTTTATTAAATTTGAAAGGATCATTGGATTGCTGGGCATTAGAAGAAATTTAGAAATTTTAGAAATTTAAATTAACATTCATTTTTTTAAATTGAGTTTAAAATTCTCTCCATCCAGCCTCTCTTCCACCTCTTGAGAAGGCAAGCAATATATTGATTATTCATGTGAAGTCATGCAAAACGTATTTCCATATTAGCATTGTAGCAAAAGAAAACACTGACACACAAAACAAGAAAAATAAAGTAAAAAAAAAAAAGTATGCTTTAATCTGCACCCAGAGTTCATCTGTTCTCTCTCTAGAAGTATATAACGTTTTTCATCATAGGTCCTTTAGAATTGCCTTGGATCATTGTTCTTGATTAAGGTAGCTAATTCTTTCACTTCTGATCATTGTTATAGTATTGCTGTTACTGTGTATGATGTTCTCCTGATTCTGCACATTTCACTTTGAATCAATTCATGTAAGTCTTTCCAGGTTTTTTTCTGAAACCATCTTGCCCATCATTTCTTATAGCACAATCATGTACACTTCTTGTTCAACTATTCCCCAACTGATGGGTTTCCCCTCAATTTCCAATTATTTGCCACCATAAAATAGCTACTATTAATATTTTTGTACAAGTAGATCCTTTTCCCTTTTCTTTGATCTCTTTGGGATATGTACCCAGTAGTGCTATTATTGAGTCAAAGGGTATGCATATTTTTAGGAGGCCAACTCTTGAGTCTATATTTTTAAGCAGCGAGGGGAAAGAAAAGAGTGAGGCTGAGAGGAGTGTTACCACATTCTTCTGCCTCACCACATTGACCATGTTTTTGGAGAAACAGGACCAGTAGGAGGCAGGACATCCAGCAAAGAAAAGAGAGATATATGATAGGTAAAAATGTCTCCCGAGAAAAGGAGAGGTTCTGCTCCTGTTCTCTTTCCTCGTCTGAACATGAGGGTCCTTGAGGCTAGTTGGAAGGAAAGATATATATAATATGCACACATACATGTATATATGTGTTTTATATGTATATATATGTGTATATATACATACATATGTATGTATACATACACACATATACACAGACATATTTCATTAGAGAAGGTGCATCATTTCTTCTGTTAAAATAATTATAACTGCAGAGAAAAGTGAGAAAAGAGGTCAAAGCGTAGTATGAAATTGCATAGTACAGGGACAGATCACTAGATTTAGAAACAGGACTAGGAATCACAAGGTTTCATGGTTTAGAAACAATGTGAATTCACATTCTGGGTGTGCTACTATTTTTATGGCTTTGGATAAATTAATTTGTGCTTTCATATCAAGATCTGTAAAGTGGAAAGTGGGACTAAATGATCTTTATTGTCCCTTCCACCTCTATGTCCTATGACCTTTTATGTCTGCCAATATTTTCTTTTGACCGACACTGATTCGACAGAGATGTTGATTGTATAGACATGTCATTTTTTA
This sequence comes from Vombatus ursinus, assembly GCF_900497805.2. Classification (NCBI taxonomy): domain Eukaryota; kingdom Metazoa; phylum Chordata; class Mammalia; order Diprotodontia; family Vombatidae; genus Vombatus; species Vombatus ursinus. The sequence goes on from NW_020954596.1 coordinate 40,614,299, forward strand.
TGACTCAAAGAGAGGGTCTGGGTCTCATTTTGACATGAGAAAATAGATAGAAGTCTGGAGCTAAGGTCCTCTATTGAATGACAGACTAATCCTAGGAGAAAGAAAAACAAATGTCTGAAGATAGAATATAGGATTTGGGATTAGAATAAGAAGGTAGGGAGGAAATGAATAAAGCTGAAGGATACTACAAAGGTTCTCTAAAATTCCTCATTTTCATAATCTAAGTGAGTGTGGTTGTGTGGGTGGCTAAGTGCCAGTTCCCAGAATGAACCCATTTCTGTTTGGATGGAAGCCAGGAGAGGGAAAACGTTTGGGACACACTTTGTTTAGGGCTAGTCAGACAATTCTTTTTCATAACAGAAATTGCTTCTTTTCACCGAAGATAAAAAATGAGACTAGGCTATGTTATTGAAGTTAATGACCTGAAAAGGCAAACAGACTCTTACGTTTACTTTCTCCACCATTTAACATCACATGGTTACTAAATGGTTGGTTTTTTGTATTAAAACAGTGACCACACAGGATAAATTAAAGAATTTTTAAAACATGTATCTGAAGCCAAATTATTTGAAAGACTATATTGAAATGCAGACAGCTGGCCCTTTGGTATGATGACTAGGTACAGGAAAACAGCACTGAGGACCATAAGTACCTCCAGTAAGGGTTTTCTTTCTACAGGGTTTCTGGCATTGGGCCCATTGGTACAAGTGCCAACAGCTGGCACTTATACAAAAAAGTTATGAGTAAAGCAGCATAAGGATGATGTCTTCTGTTCCCTTCTCATGTATAGGTGTCACTTCTTCCTCTCCTGGGCTATAATGTTCTCGCCAATGATCCCCATTTTCTAATACCGCACCAGTAGAATTTAGGGGAGAAACTTCCATTTACTTCATAAGCCATGATCTTGTTAACAACATATAAAACAGGGACAGGAAGACACATATTTGTAGGTCCTTTTTCATCATGTATATGTCCAAGGAATATCAATACTGGATTTTAAAAAAATGTAATGTAATGCCTGTATATATTTCTACTTACTAACAAGTACCACTGTTTTGTTCTTAACAAGGAAAGCAACCTTTGGAATTCCAGATAATATGGTGATCCTTTGTTTACGAGGTAGACACTTTTTCCTTCAAGGAATTTTAAGTTTTAGTTTTAGTTTTGTTTTGTTTTTTCCTTTTCACGTGATGATCTTAGAGGGAAGAATTGGGTAATAATATATGAAAGAGGAGATTTAGAATATCTCCTCATTTACCCAAATGTTTTAATAGGTTAATTGGAGGAACAACTGACATACATGCATACTGCTTATTCTTTTTACTGAGGTTCTTAGGAAAAAGAATCATTTTAATCTGGAAAAGCTTTTTCCTTTATCTAAAGTTACTTGTGAACCTTCTTCAAGAAAAAGTTAATAACTGAGATTTTCAGAGGTACTAATTCAGTTAAACATTAATGATTCCTGTTCAATATTTAGATCCCTCACAAATCAAAACTATATTGTGATAGAATTAAGAAGATCTGGAATGTAAATGGAGAGTGTTACTTTGAGAGAACATAGCTTAAACTGCAACTTACAGTCAGAAAGAAACGGTTAATAGGGAAAGATCAGGGACAGCTAGGTGGCGCAGTGGATAGAGCTCTGGCCTTGAAGTCAGGAGGACATGAGTTTAAATCCAGTCTCAGATACTTGACACTTACTAGCTATGTGACCCTGGGCAAATCACTTAACCCCGATTGCCTCATCAAAAAGAAAAAAAAAAAAGAGGGAAAGATCAGAGGAAGGCTTTCTTTGCTTCATCACTGTAAGACTTCTTTAGGTCTAATTTCCTAATCTTGAGTGTTTGTTTGTTCAGGATTCAATTGTTCTTTCCAGGATTTGAAACTTAAAACTATATACAGCAATATACTGAGGACTTTCTACAGGGAGATGTATAGATATATACATCCATCTGTGTATATAATATATTCATTTATACATACATATATGCATATACAAAATGCATACATGTGCATACAAATAGTAGGGAAGAGGAATTTTTAAAATTATAATTCTGAAGGTTTATAAAGTAGGTTAGCACATTACATTATAGTCTCAATGGAAAGTTAGCCTGGCATAGTCGAGAGAAAGATAGCCTCAAAGACCGGCTATCTGTGTTATTCAGATTCCATCTCTGACACATATTGGCTGCTTGATCTCAGGCAAGTCACTTAACATCTCAATGTTCTAAATAACTTTCTAAGACTATATCTTGTGGAGAAGGTCACAACTTGCATTGGAAGAGGGAGTTTCCTTCCCTATATCCAGGAAATCTGGTGCATCCCTTACCCCCATTCCTCTGATGGCTTAGACCTAGTTTTATGCTCTTGACAAGAAGCTGATAATACTGGGTAAGATGGAGAAATAGAATCACTTCCTGCCGACTAAAAAAGAGAATATTCCTAACTTCTCTATCTTCCCTGCTCCTAAGGTTTTAGATATATGAAGGAGCCAAACAAGTAGAAGAGTATGAGTAGAAATACAAAGGTCAAAAAGTAAAGAAAAATAATATGGTAATTATAATTATAATCATCTCAATAGATAACTCTGCTGGTTGTTTAGCTTCTGTTTTCTTCTGTCTTTATTGGGGTAAGTAAAAGTGAGATCAATGTCTATTGCAACTGAGCAGATAGTAGGATGTTCTTCATAATGAAATTAAATTCATGAGAAGTCCCCAAAAACTGAACCCCCAGCACAGAAGGCAAGGACGGCTGTCATTCTGTGACAGAAGTCAGCCATGGGGGCTAGCCAAGAGGAATATCAATAACAATATCAAAGATTGTTTTTAAAGCACATATGGAAAGCAGGGAGAAATATATGGAACATACAATGTTTGTTAATGAGGCAATACTAAAAATTACTTCTATACATACCAAGCAAAAATTGCTCTCTTAGAGAAGATACAACCATTGTAAGAAGACATAAACTACAGACGTGACAGTTATCTTCCTAGGGCATGTGTCCAGTAGGTGACTGAGAACCTCTCAAGGCTTTTCAAAACTGAAAGTCATTAAACATTCATGTTGATTTATATGGCAACAAAAACATTACACCAAAAAAAACACAAAAACATTGATAAGAATGATAAAGTTGGGGCAGAGTCGAGAGTGCAGAGAAAAGGCAGAAACTTGCCTGAGCTTTCCCAAATTCCCCACCAAAGCACTTTAAATAACTCCTCAGAACAAATGTTAGGGTGGCAGAACCCACAGAAAGACAGAGTAAAACAATCAACTCAGAACAACTTAGACTGGAAAGGTCTATCACACCAGGGTGAGAGTGGAGTACAGTCCAGCACAGACAGCACCGACAGTAAGGGGGTCAGAAAACAGGTCAGAAGGAGATTATAGCAGGCCTTTGCTGGCACTGGGTACAGGACTCTGTTGCATTGCCTATACGTAGTTTGGGGTCCTAGTCCCAGGGCCAGAAGGAGCAATAGTACACTAGAGCCTGAATTGCAAGGGAACTGGGACTTTTGTCACAGTTCCAAAAGAAAACAAAACAAAAAAATAATAATGCCTTTGTTTGCTCATGGACCAGAAATTGTAAACACAACTCTCCTTAGGTCACACCACCATGAAAGAAGTAAAAGTTTACAGACATCCAGAGCTAGATCTGAAAACAGCTACATGAAAAACCCAAAGCTTGGGACAGTGCCCCCTTTACCCTGGGAACAAAGTCAAACTTTGATATAAAGTTAAAAATCAAGACATAGGTAGGAAAAATGAACAACCAAAGACAACAACAACAACAAAAAGATTCTGACCATAGAAAGGTGCTATGGTGACAGGGGAAATCAAAATGAAAACTTAGAAGAAAACAACAAAGTCCTAACTGTTAATCCAAAGCCTCAAAAAAAAAAAAATGAAGTGGTCTTAGGCCAAGGAAGTTCTCATCAAAAATTTAAAAAATCAAATAAAAGAAGTAGAGGAAAAATCAGAAAAGAAATGATAGTGATACAAGAAAATCATGAAAAAGTCAACAGTTTAGTTAAAAAAAGGCACAAAATAATGAAGAAAATAACACTCTAAAAAATAGAATAGGTAAAATGGTAAAAGAAATATAAAAATCCAATGGAGACAAGAATACCTTAAGAGCAGAATTGGCTAAATAGAAAAAAAGATATATAAAAATTCACTGAAAAAATAACTTTTTAAGAAGTAGAATTGACCAAATGGAAAAGGAGGAACAAAAGCTCACTGAAGAAAATAATTCCTTAAAAATTAGAATTAGGCAAGTGGAAATTTATGATTCCATGAGATATCAAGAAACAATAAAACAAAATCAGAAGAATAAAAAATCAGAAGAAAATGTGAATATATCTTTAGAAAAACAACTGACCCGGAAAATTGATTGAGGAAAGATAACTTTTTTTTTTTTAGGCAATTGGAATTAAGTGACTTGCCCAGGGTCACACAACTAGTAAGTGTCAAGTGTTTGGTCTGAGGCCAGATTTAAACTCAGGTCCTCCTGACTTCAGTGCCAATGGTCTATCCACTACACCACTTAGCTGCCGCAAGGAGAGATAATTTAAGAATTATTGGACTACCTGAAAGTCATGATAAAAAAATAGCCTTTTAAGAAATTGTTGGCTGAGATTCTTAAAATCTAGCCACTGCTTAGATTCTTATAATCTAGCAATAGCTTACTAATGTTCAGACTCCTTAAGAGTCTGCCCAATATGATGGATGTTCTAATAAACCTTGTCTTTGGCTGAAAGAAGGCTTGGGTTGAATTCTTTCGGGCAGGACCTGCGTGTTGTGATTTCGGGGTCCCAGGACCCTTGAACCCCTAAACCAGAATTAGATAAATCTAACCACAAAATAAACAAGGAAGAAGTTGAGGAAATGAATAGAACTTTTGGAGATTAGATATAGTTGACCATTGGAGAAATTTGAATGGTGATAGAAAGGAATATACCTTTTCTCCATGGTATATGGCACCTACACAAAATTTGACCATGTATTAGGGCACAAAAAACCCCTCACAATCAAATACAGAAAGGCAGACATATTAAATGCCTCCTTTTCAGATCATGATGCAATAAAAATTACATTTTATAAAAGACCATGGAAAGATAGATTAAAAATTAATAAAAAAGAAATTATCAAGAAAAAGTGCCCTGGTATTCTGGAGCCAAAAGGTAAAATAGAAATTGAAAGAATCAACTGATTGCCTCTTGATAAAGATCCCAAAATGAAAGCTCTTAGGAATATTATAGCCAAATTCCAGAGCAGCCAGGTCAAAGAGAAAATATTGTAAGCAATCATGAAGAAACAATTCAAATGTTGTGGAGCCACAATCAGAACATAACAAGATCACGCGAGATTTAGTAGCTTCTGCATTAAAAGATCAGAAGGTTTGGATTATGACATTCCACAGGCAAAGTAATTAGGATTACAACCAAGAATTACCTGCCCAGCAAAATTGAGTATAATCCTTCAGGTGGAAAAAATGGACATTTGGTGAAAAAGAGGACTTTCCAGTGTTCCTAATGGTAAGACCAGAGCTGAAAAGAAAATTTGACTTTCAAATACAAGACTCAAGAGAAACATAAACTGGTTAACAGCAAAGAGAAATCATGAGGGATTCAATAATGTTTACATTGCTGCATGGGAATGTAATCCCTAATAACTTTCTCATTATTAGGGCAGTTAAAAGGAAGATATATACATATACATACACACACACACACACACACACACACACATATATATGAGATAAATAGGGGAAAAAAGGATGAGGGGAAATATAATTAGTAATCATAACTGTGAAAAACATTTGTAGCAAGTTTCTGTAATGAAGGCCTCATTTCTCAAATATATAAAAGCCATTCCTCAGTTGATAAATGGTCAAAGGATGTGATCAGGCAGCTTTCAGAAAAGTAATAAACACTATCTATAGTCATGTTAAAAAATGCTCAAAATCACTATTGATTGGAGAAATACAAATTAAAAGCAACTCCAAGATACCTTCTCATACCTATCAGATTAGCTAAAATGGCATAAAAGGAAAATGAAAAATGCTGGAGGGGATGTGGGAAAATTAGAACAGTAAAGTACTTTTGGTGGAGTTGTGAACTAGTCCAACCATTCTGCAGAACAATTTGGAAGTATGTCCAAAGGAATATAAAACTCTGCATACCCTTTGACCCAGCAATACCACTACTAAGTCTCTATCCCAAAGACATAAAAAACAAAAAGGAAGAGGACCCATATGTACAAAAATATTTATTGCAACTCTTTTAGTGATGAAAAAGAATTGGGAATTGAAGGGATGTCCATCAATAGCTGAATAAGTTATGGTATATGATTGTGATGGAATATTATTGTACTGAAGGAAATGATGAGCAGGATGCTCTCAGGAAAAAAATGGAAAGATTTATATGAACTAATACAAAATGAAGTGAGTAAAATCAGGAGAACGTTATATATGGTAACAGCAGTATTGTACTGATCAACTGTGAATGACATTCTCAGCAATACAATTATCCAAGATAGTTCCAAAGAATTTATGATAAAAAATGCTATCCATCTCTGGAAAAAGAAGTAATAGAGTCTGAATGTCGATGAAATCATACTTTTAAAATTTTTTGTCTGTTTTCTTTCACAAAATGACTAACATGGAAATGTATTTTACATGTCTGCACATGTATAACCTATATAAAATTATTTTCCTTATCAATGAGTCAGGAAATCAGGGAGGAAGGGAAAGAATCTAGAGCTCAAAATTAAAAAAAAATATTAAATTGTTTTAACATGTACTTGGGGAAAAATAAAATATTAAACTAAAAAAAAAGAATGATAAAGTCCTGAGCAAAAATCTGAATATCTTAGGGGCATACATAGTATTTTAATCAATATTTTTGATTATCTGTGGATGACTCAAAGGGCAAATGAAGATTTAAGAACAGCTGGCTAAAATATGGTTTCTCTCCATTGAACTTGTATTTCTATTATAAGGCTAGAAAAATTTTTAAAAATGCTATGCTCTTGTGCCTAGTGATGGAGAGTACCTAATAAGGATCAGTAAAAACATATTTGCCTTGAATCTTATATAGGCAAGGGCCCATTAAACTGATAATGGCAGGGCAGATGGGGGTGGGAAACTTCTCACAGATCATCCAATCCTGTCATTATAGAGAGTAACAGTTGCAACACATAAAGAAGAATAGAGGAAACTAAGAAAACCTAGAAGTCACAACAGGCAAAATCCAATATTAAAGACAGTAATAAAACTCTTGGCCTCAAATGCAATGCCTTTGTAGTAATCAGAGTCAACTAGAGATACAAATTCAAAGACATAAATTTGACCTCCCCAATACTGCTAAAACTTAGTGACTCATAACTGGAATATGGCTCTGGAAGGCTATGCCTTATTCAAAATGAAGGGAATAGGTAAAAAATGAATGGTGGGGTATGATAAAAAGAATCAGTCCTTTAATTTGGGGCTTCTAAGGGAAGTCCATGTAGCTTAAGGATAAAGATAAGGAAGAGGGAATAAGGAATGGTATTAGGGCAATCACTAACTGTCCATTTTAGGTAAAACTTGATACCTTCAGAGTAGTGAATACTGCTAACTCTCTTTTAATGAGGAAGCAATCTATAGCTGCAAAGTAGAGTAATTTACTAAAATGGTGCTGGGACAAAACCTACATAATTGGGACAGGGACGGCTAGGGAAGATAACTAACCAAAAATGTTGCCAGAAAGCATAAGGCACAGTGATCTTCAGGATGTAAGAAGAAGTAGGATACTTTAGTTTTTGTGTTTTTGTTTTTGTTTTTGTTTTTGTTTTTGTTTTGTTTTGTTTTGTTTTGTTTTTCCAAATGACTTTTCCCTTGGACTTATTATATCATTATACCATTATACCTCCTTAATCCATTTTCACTTTTTGCTTCAGGCCAGCTCTGGGATCCCTGCAATTATCATGTTTTATAGGTGTCCTGTAGGTCTGTTTAACTTTCCATCTCTAGAATAATTACCTTGAGGTCACTGGATGTTTTAAGACTGGAAGTTTCAAGACATAGGAAATTCAAATATAGCAGGTGTATGTGAAACAGGGAGGGGCAGGGAGAAGTCAAGAAAAGGGGTAAGGCAGGAGAAACTCCCAGACAGGAGGAAGTGTGGCAATGGCATAGACAACTTGATGAATAAAAACTTTTATTTACTAAAATATAATAATAATAATAATAATAATAATAATAATAACTCACATTTATTTACCACCTAATATGTGCCAGGCACTGTGCTTATACTTAACCAATGTTATTATCCTCACAACAACTTTGGGAGGTAGGTGCTATTATTATCCCCATTTTACACATGAAGAAAATGAGGCAAACAGAGGTTAAATGGCTCACCCAGGATAACACAACTAGTAACTTTCTGAGGCTGGATTTGAACTCAGGCTTCCTTGACTCCTGGCCCAGTGCTCTATCCACTGCACCACCTAGCTAAAAAAAAAGTATAGAAAGACTAGACCTAAAAGATAACAGGTTTACTTATTTGCTTGTTTTTCCATGTACTATACCAATTGTATATTAGAATGAAAGAAACATATAAGAAATCTGAAGAACCCAAGTGTTAAATACCATGGAATAAATTTTGGCAAAGAAGGGGGAGAAGAAAAAGCAACAACATTTTTGGAGGGTATCCCCAAGAGTACCTGTGTAGATGGTTGGGGGTCAGTGTGGAATTATATGAACAGATGAGGCAACAAATCATAACTTTAAAATGGGTAATGTGGTGAATTCATCGTATCCAAAATAGAACTTACTACGTCCCCTGACCCAAACCCACCTAAAAAACAATGTTAAAAAATGTTAAAAAAAAAAAAAGACAAAAGATATCGGCTTATAACCAAGAAAAACTGAGTATAATCCCAGAAATGGAGGGAGGTATAGAATGGACTTTTATTGGAGTAATGAACTTTCAATTATTTTTGATGATAAAACTAGACCTGAGTAGGAACTTCAAAGTACTAACATGAATTGAAAAATCTAGAAATAAACATTTAGTGAGCAAAGAGGAGATGGATAGAGTGCCAGGCCTAAAGTCAGAAACACTCATTTTCATTAGTTCAGATTTGATCTCAGATACTAGCTATGTGACCCTGGGCAAGTCACTTAACTCTGTTTGCCTCAGTTTCCTCATCTGTAAAATGAGCTGTAAAAGTAAATAACAAGCCACCTCAATATCTTTGTCAAATGGGGTCACAAAGAATCAGACATGACTGAAATGAGTGAACAAAAATTGTATGATGATGTTATCCTAACAGAGGAGAAGAAAGAAATGGTCCTAAGACTTAACTATCTTCCAAGGTTATCGAGGGAATTAAATAAAAAATAAATAAATTAAAAACAAAACAGGGAACCTGGGGTATGTGGTAGTGGATTGGTTGATCTCTAAGGGTTTGAAGAGGCAAAAGAGAAGGGAGAGAAAGAGGAATGGAGAGGCATAGATGGGAGGAAGAAGGGAGTGGGACTTGTTCTTTCATAAAATTGGTGTTTATGAAACTACATAAACAAAGAAGAAGGGTGGGAGAACAAGCATCTTTAATTTGAACCAAAAGAGGGTCTCACTCTCTCTCACACACACACACACACACACACACACACACAGATTGAGAGAGAGCTAGGGAGGAAATTGCAATGTAAGAAAGGAAAATAAATATTATCAGTTAGAAAAAAAAATTGTTTAATAAAAACTGATAAAGAATGAAATGACCAGAACCAAGAGAGCAATTTATTCAAATACAAGAACGTTATAAAGAAAAAAAAATTACTTTTAAAGATTTAACAACTGAGATCAAATCAGATTCTATCTATGTCTCCAGAAGAGCATGTTACCCACCTCCTGACAGAGAGGTGACAGATTCAAGAGGAAGAAAAGGAAATACATTTCTGGATATGACCCCTATGTTTATTTATCTGCTCGACTATTTTTATTTGTCCAAGTTTTGCTTTTTTCTCTCTCAGTTTTTAAAGGGGGGTAGAATTGAGGGCAAGAGTAGAGTTAGCAAGGCTGATGCCAAAAAAAGAGGACCTTTTACACATTTTATTTTTAAATGGACAGAAAATAACAAAGAGATGCAGAAAAAAGCGCAGACAAGCAAGATAGTTTGAAATTTATTATATAATTATTATAAGCAAATGATATAAAGTGGAGACTCATGTTTTCAAAATAAAATCCTCTTTTTTTTTTATTCTTCCGTATATAAGGAAAGATTTGTTTGTTTTTGGTATTTAAGTTCAGAAACAAAGTAAAATAGACGGTTCAAGCAACACTTTCTATGTAAAGACTTAATTGATCACCCAAACAGCTTCTGCCCTCCTTCCTTAAGTGCCTTGTATTTCATTTGCCTTATCATTTTAATGTATATATATGTATATATATATGTGTGTGTGTGTGTGTGTATGTGTGTGTGTGTGCATATATATATGTGAATATGAATATGTGTGTATATGGGTGTATGGCACATAGTGGTCACTCAGTAGGTACTGATTAACTAACCATCTGGACATTTGCTAAAGTTCTCTGTCCAAAGCAAAGAAGCTGAGAAATTTGTGATTTTCCTTAATAAAAATTCAACACTTCTGTAAGGATCGTATCTCAGACTTATTCTTTGCGAACTTGAGAAGATCACTAAGCCCACTTCTGTTTCCTCACCTACCAAACTTGATCACCTCTAATATCCCTTCTAATTCTTGACCTAACCTCCTATCATCTTATTCTACAGGTACCTGAATGACTCTTGTACACTAGGACCTCTACTTGTGAGGCCGACTATCCAAAGAGTGGGAAATGTGCTGACCAGCTTTGAGGCATATTGTCCCAGGTCTAACTCTAAAAGAATGATGACACTTTCTAGAAGCAGTAGCTGAAGCAGGAATAGAGCTTAGACAGATAATCACTTTGGAGACAGCAGAGAGTAGGGTCTCCAAGCCTTTCTGGGAGTGTATTCTGTGGACAATGGCAGAGCAATGATAAAAGCCACTCTGCATTGTACCAAGAAGGTTCAAGAGGCAGAGCCAAGAAATAGAGAGGCACATTTGGCCACCAGGACCCACAAGCAGGAGGACAGGCAGAGAAATACTTTGTGCCACAAAACAAACAGAAGCCTAAAGTTTTCCTTGCACTGGGGCATGAGTTTTCTGAGGATGTACTTGAGAAGGAGGCCCTACAAACTCTTCTCCACTAGCCCTTGATTCTGGGGGAAATTGTACCTATTATTTTACTGTTCTCTGTTACTAACTTTGCTCTTCAGTGATTTATGATTCCTGTTTAGTCTGTTAATTGAACAAGCACTCGACGAGGCTCTAACTGTATATTATGCCTAGATTGAATCCAGTAAGCTACGGGGATTCCACAATTAGTGGAACACAGAGGTTATACTCCAAAAGGTAAAGAAAATAACAGGACAAGACCTGTAGTGAAATTTATGTATTGACCCCAATTGTGTCCAGTCTGATTTGTCTTCTGACTAGTGTTAATCAGTCTGTTGGGAGGGATGTCAGCAAGTCTGCTGCATGCACTTTGAGTCTATCCCCTAGCTATTAGCTGTAGTCACACGAGGTCACATGTGTTCTAATTGTATCTCCTTAGCTCTAATCCTATCTCCTCATAATGAGTTTGTGACAGCAGCTATCATGCATGCTCACTAATCTATCTCCTCATTTGAAATGTGGACCAATCACAATGCTTAGGGAGGAGCTGAGATGCAATGGCCTATTTCCTTTCGTAGACGTTGATCTATCCAGTTTGTCTTGTTCATATTATAGAGGTTATCAATAAAAGCACCCTCCATTTTGAATCCTGTATCGGCCTTGAGGCCATTCCACCAACATGTTTCTGTCTTGGTGTTTTTTTTTAATAAATTCTTTTAATTTTATCATACTGAATTTTGCCTCTTAAGCAGAGTGAAGGTCAAAACAGTATTTTCCCTTTAACACCTGTTTCTAAAAGGAGAAATAGTTACTGAAGTATAATAGACTGAAGCATTGTAGACAAATAAGCATTCCACTAATAAAGATTTTGGTAGGAAAGAAAAAGAAAACCAATCATATATATGATGTGTATACCTCTGAAGGTTTTCCCAGTATTCTCATATCTTACATCTTCCCACACACTCTGCATTCCAGTAACATTGGTCTCCCTGCTATTCCTTGAATAAAATATTCCATTTTCCAGATCCAAATATTCTCATGGGCTTTCCCCTCTGCCTAAAATGTTCTCCTTTCTCTCCTCTACCTCCTGACTTCCTTCAAGCCCCAGATCATATCCGACCTTCAAGACGAGCTCTTTTTCAGTCTTCCTTAATTCTAGTGCCTGCCCATTGATGATTATTTACATCTTGTCTTCTACAAGCTTATTAACATATAGCTGTCTGTGTATGTTCTCCCATAATGTGCTGTGAATTACTTGAGAGCGGAGACTGCCTTTTGTCTTTCTTGGTATCTGCAGTATTTAGCATAGTGCCTGGTACATAGTAGGCACTTAATAAATGTTTATTGACTGCCTTGCTGACTCATACTAGCTGTATATTTTTTAGTCATTTTTCAGCCATGTCCCCATTTGGGGTTTTCTTGGCAAAGATACTGGAGTGATTTGCATTTCTGTCTCCAGCTCATTTTACAGATTAGGAAATGAAGGCAAATAAGGTTAAGTGACTTGCCCAGGCACACAGCTAGTAAGTGTCTGAGGCCAGATTTGAATTCAGGTCTTCCTGACTTCAGGCCTGGTGCTCTATCCACTGTACCACCTAGCTGCCCTCAGCTGTATGACCCTGGGCAAATTATTTAACCTCTGTCTGCCTCTGTTTTCTAATCTGTAAAATGGGGATGAATAATAGCACCACCTCCTGGGGTTGTTGGGAGGATCAAATGTGACTATATATATATATATATATATATATATATATATATATATATATATATAAAGGACTTTGTAAACCTAAAAGTACCATATAAATCTGATGATGATGATGATGATTGATATTATTATTATCAGGATTTAAATTTATATTGTGAATGTTAGCCTAAATGTATGGAAAGCTCTAAAAAATGAAATTCTAAAGATAAAATGGAAATAGTTCTGAAGAAAAAAAAAAAAAAGAAATTTCCTAAAGAGACCAAAGTTGCCACTCTTCAAAGTGCTCAATGGCCAACTCACATTTTCAAAAGATAAGTAGAGAAAGTGTTTTTAAGGGCAGGTAACTGAGGATGAAAACTAATGAGCAGCAAGGTCCTGAAGGATATTGTCAGGATTATTATAATCCAGAATGAGTTTAGATTGGCTCTGGATCCTCAGAAAGACAAAAAAGGATTTTTTTGTTTGTTTTTATTTGCTTTGGTGGGGACAAGTTGAAAATTGAAAGAGAGATGAGTTTGATGCTAAGTATAATTGGGATCACAATAGTGGATCACAAAAAGAAGGCAAAACAAATCAACCCTGATTTGACTTCTTTTTCTTTCCTTTCTAAGAGTCTGATCTTTAGAATAAGAAGTATGGAAAAAAATTAGTTAAATGGTAGTTAATACTAAGTTAGCTCAGGAGATTTTAAGAGATCATGTCCCCACCCTCAATGAATTTGGCATCAGCCTGAGAAAACTAGACTTTTAGTGTGACATGGAGGGGGAATAAGAAGAAAGGTGAGGAGTAGTCAGAACGTGAAAAATTTTACTTCGGAGCTGCTGTGAGGGTGAGAGATCATGAAAAAAACAGGAATGGTGGCACAGGACTGGGGAAAAAATGTCTACATTTTACAAATATGGCAGACAGTAGTTTTTGTAAATCAGATCATCACAAGCTTGATTCCTGTCAAAATCCTAGGACACATAATTAAAATGATGGTTTATGAGAATTTAAAAAGGGATACTGTGATCATTAAGTGATATCATGGAGTTTTCAAGGATAAATCATGCTAGATTAATTTAATTTCCTTTTTAACAAAGTTAGTAAACGGATAGAGGAAGAGAACACTATAAATGTAGTATACCTGCATTTTAACAAAGCATTCAGCCAAAAATAAAAATCTTTGAGCAGAATAAAAATCATTATATATAGCAATTGAGAGGCAGTAAACTAGACAAACTAGCTGTAACATTCTATGACTCAACAATTCCAGGAGTCAAGTCTCCAGATTCCAACTCTATACTATGTCATCTGGATACAGTCAATCCAGAGTCCCTAGTGTGATCACAGACTCTGTGTCCAAGGGAAGTAGAAGAAGGAAAATCTTTCTGTGAGATTTTCTAATAGGATGGCTGCAACTGTGGTTTTCCTAATGGTCCTTCTGACTGTCCAACTGGGCCTATGTGAATCCTGTTATTGTTAGTTATGCTTCCTTGTGTTTGTAACTCCTCTAAACCTGCTTCCAAGGTTAAAGCATGTTGACTGCAATATTCTCTACAGTGCCCTTCATATCAGTTCACAGTATGCACCTGATTCTCTCCAAAATGGAGCATGTGTACATCAAAGATTGCTTGTTAATGACATTTTTTGTTGTTGTTGTTGCTTAAAATCTCATTGGTCCCATTCGCCATATATTTGAGGCTCACTACATAAAGTATTATTAGTTGGAAAGTATAGTCATTTGTTTTCAAAGAGCAGCTGAAGGCAGGCACTTCAAATTCATAGCTCCCATCTGAATACCCCAGGCCCTTCTTCCATTTCACTACACCACATGCACTTCATTAAATCTTCAGGAATACAAGCCCAGACTCTTACCTACTTGGGATTTTGTCATGCAGAAAGTGAACTTTGGCTTTGTTTTCTGAAAACCCATCATGCTCTGCTTGTAGTCAGATTCTGGAATCTGCCAGTAAGTATTAAACCAGAGTGGTAGCAACTGTGACTGTCAGCATGGAGATGGGGAGAGCCAGAGAGAGGGGGGCTGGAACTCATCACTGATTGTAAAGAATGAAGTATCTTGGAAGTTCTTGTACCTGCATTCTGGGATTTGATCAATTATAGTGAGTTTCAAAACAAAATAAAACAAACAACAAAAAAACAACAAAACAAGGAAGCTAAAATCTTCACTGACCCACAATTAAAAGATAATGTTTCTGTCTTAGTTTTAGATGGCATCTGTCTCTAAAGATAAATACAAACATTATTTGGTAGTTTCACTTCACAATCAATACTATAAGCCATCATTAACAGAGAAGAAAAAATAGGGTATCCTTAATTATTGCTAAGAAGGTAGAGTTTAAGCAAAAAAAAATGCATTTTATCATACCTCAAAATGTGTGACGATCTTTTCCTAAAAAGAATGAAAGAAAGCAGTTGGTGTCATATCGAAAAGCTTCAATAACACAGCTACTGCATAAATAATAGTATAACAGAAAACCAGCAGGAAAGTTTGATTTTTCTGTGGGAAATTCAAGACACACAAGTTCCAGGTTATAACTGACAAGAAAACACACTATGCTGAAGCTTAATTTCTTTTCATTAAGTTGCTGCAAATAATTGAGAGCATGGCCTACTGTTTTTTGGACTAGATTGTATAAAAGATCCCTACTTGGCTCTAAAACTCCGGAGGTTGAAATTTGCTTTTGTCAAATAGTGTATGTTTTCACATTATTGACTTCTCTTTTTAGCCACTAGACAGAGACTGACTGAAACACAATCCTGTATCTTAATATTTCAAGCAAGCATACACTGAAAAAAACAAACAAACTCATCTTGATTATTTCTCAGGATAGACATGTTACCTACCTGGGGAGAAAATCTATTTCTATTTAGTTTTTGGTAGTAATCTGAACCACATCTTGCTCAGGCCAGTCTTGTGGTTCAAGTTTGGCATTGGAATAAAATGAGACTAACAATTAGCTAAAGGAGGTTTACTTAGTAATCATATGAAAAGGATGTTTAATAAGGTTGGAGTAATAATTTAGTTGGGCACAATTTCTCTGCCTCTGCATTTGTCATATTCAGCCATGAGAAAACAAGTTTACCCAGGAGAAATGTTGGTATGTAGAAATAGATTTCAGTGGGTGAGCTGGTTACTATTGTCTATATGATGCTATCTGCCACTTTACATTCTTCACAGGATTGTAGAATTTAAAACTGGAATCATCCTTAAAGATGATCTAATCCAACCTTACCTTGTTTAGAATCATAGATTCAATAAAAAATAAATAGTATAGAAAAGCACAAAAACAAAGAGAGGGAAGACTCTGTGTGTGCATGTATGTGGTAGTATTCTGAATTGACTGAAACAACCATGTAAGTCATGTTAGTAGCATAAAGAAATTTTGGGTTCAATATCAATGCCAAGACACAAGAGTCAGTCAGTGACATAGAAAGTTAGTTTGTTTTCTGACATTTCATGGAAAAGAATTAAGTCTGGTTCAAAGATAGAGATATCTAACATGCCAGATATTTTATTATTATTATTATTATTATTATTATTATTATTATTATTATTATTATTA
>NW_020954596.1:40630782-40722831 GCF_900497805.2 Vombatus ursinus
TATTATTATTATTATTATTATTATTATTATTATTATTATTATTATTAATTTTCCCTCAGTTATAGTGCTGTTGTTAAATCAAAAGGTAGGCTGATTTTATAGCCCTTTGGTCATGGTTTTAAATTGCTCTACAGCATGATTGAATTAGTTTACAACTCCACCAACAGTGTGTTAATGCCCCATTTCCCCCACATCCCCTCCACCATATGTCATTTCGCTTTTTTATCCGATTAGCCAATCTAATAGGTATGAAGTAGTACCTCAGAATTATTTTAATTTTCATTTCTCCAATCAATAATGAGTTAGAACATTTTTTTCATATGGCTATAAATAGCTTTGGTTACTTCACATGAAAACAATACATACATTTTGATCACTTATCAATTGAAGAATGGCTCTTACTTTTATAAATTTGACTCAGTTCTCTACATGTTTGAGAAATGAGGCCTTTATTATTATTTATTATTATAATTTTTTTTCAGTTACTATTGCTAATTGTATTTCTCTCCATCCTATTTCCCCCACCCTATTTATTCTATTCTCTTTCTCTTTCACCCTGTCTCTCCTCAAAAATGTTTTGCTTCTGACTACCCCTACCTCAATCTGCCCCCTTCCCCTCCTACTTTCCTGTAGTGTAAGATAGATTTCTATATCCAATTAAGTGTGTATATTATTCTCTCTTTGAGCCAATTCTGAGAGTAAGGTTGACTTAGTCCCACCCCACCTCTTCTGCTCCATTGTAAAACCTTTTTCTTGACTCTTTTATGTGAAATAATTTACCCCATTCTACTTTTCCCTTTCCTTTTATCCTAGTATACTCCCCTCTCAGCCCTTAATTTTACTGTTAGTAGATATCATCTCTTCATAATCAACTCACACCTGTGACCTTTTTCTATGTGTATTCCTATATGCCCTAATAATGAGAAAGTTCCTATGAGTTAGAAGTAAGATCTTCCCATGTAAGAATGTAAACAAGAAAACCTTATTAAATCTCTTATGATTTTCCTTTCCTGCTTACCTTTTTATGTTTCTTTTGAGTCTTGTATTTGAAAGTCAGATTTTCTATTCAGCTCTGGTCTTTTCATCAAGAATGTTTGAAAATACTCTCATAAAATATCCATATTTTCTCCTGAAGGATTATACTCAGTTTTTACTACATAGGCGATTCTCGGTTGGAATCCTAGCTCTTTTGCCCTCTGAAATGTCATATTCCAAGCCATCTGATCCTTTAATGTAGAAACTGCTAAATCTTGGCTATCCTGGCTGTAGCTCTACCATACTAAAATTGTTTCTTTCTGGTTGCTTTCAGTATTTTCTCTTTGATCTGAGAGGTCTAAGATTTGGCCATAATATTATTGGGAGTTTTCATTTTGGGATCTCTTTCAGGAGGTGACTGGTGGATTCTTTCAATTTCTATTTTACCCTTTGGTTCTAGAATACCAGGCAGTTTTCCTTGATAATTTCTTGAAGATGATGTACAAGTTCTTTTTTTTCATCATGGCTTTCAAGTAGTTCATAATTTTTAAATGATCTCTCCTGGATCTATTTTCCAGGTCAATTGTTTTTCCAATGAGTTATTTCACATTGTCTTCTTTTTTTTTCATTTTTTTGGTTTTGTTTTATTGTTTCTTCATGTCTCATAAAGTCATTAGCTTCCATTTGCTCAATTCTGATTTTTAAGGAATTATTTTCTTCAGTGAACTTTTAAATCTTCTTTTCCATTTGACCAATTCTGCTTTTTAAGGCACTCTTTTCCTCATTGGTTTTTTGGACCTCTTTTATCATTTGGGCCAATCTGTTTTTTAAGGTGTTATTTTTTTCAGTCTTGTCTCCTTTACCAAGCTGTTGACTCATTTTTCTCATGATTTTCTTGCATCACTCTCCTTTCTCTTCCCAATTTTTCTCTACCTCTCTTACTTGATTTAAAAAATTCTTTTTGAGCTCTTCCACGGCCTGAGACCAATTCATGTTTTTCTTGGAGGCTTTAGATGTATCTTCTTCTGAGTGTGTGTTTTGATCTTCCTTGTCATCATAGTAACTTTCTATGGTCAGAATCTTTCTGTTGCTTGCTCACTTTCCCAGCTTATTACTTGACTTTTCACTCTTTATTAAAGTAGGGGTCTGCTTCCAGTGTGGAGGGAGCATTGTCCCAAGCTTCAGGGGTTTTATACAGCTGTTTTGAGAAATGCTTCTAGGGAGCAGCTAGGTGGCACAGTGGATAGAGCTCTGGTCTTGGATATATATACACACACACACACACACACACTATATATACATACATATATATATACACATATGTATATACATACATATATATATACACACATATATATGTATATAAAATTTCTAGAGACCTGCATATATATATATATATATACACATATACATATATATATGAAATTTCTAGAGACCTGTAAGTTTTCAGTTCTTTCAAGGCGGTATGATCTAAGGAGAGGTGTCTACTACTCTCCTGGCCCGTGCAAGCACTTTTTTCTGCCCTGGAACTGTGATGAGGGTCCCTGCTCCATATGTGGCCACAAGCTGTGGTGTGCTAGTGCTCCTTCTTGCTCTGGGACTGCCACCCAGGACTGTAATCTAGATATGAGCATGGGTAAAGCAACAGACTCCTGCCTCCATGCTAGGAAAGAGACCCCTATAATCTCCTTCTGATTAATTCTTCAAACCCCTTACTCTCTGTGGACTGAAAGATCTGGAAGCAGCCACTGCTGCTGATCATTCAGTGGCTCCCAAGGCCTGCTCCTGGTTTATTGGGCTAGGGTTCTGCTGGTTCAGGCCACGGTGGACTGTGCTCCACTCTCACCCCAGTGTGAAAGATGTTTCCTGCTGACCTGTCTTTGGCACCTGTGGGCTGAGAGATCTGGAAACCTCCACTGCTGCCACTGATTTAGTCACCCCAAGGCCTGCTCCTCGTTTGATGGGGTGTGATCTGTGCTGGCATGGCGTGACGTAGGTTGTGCTCCTCTCTCATCCTGGTCCAACGAACCTTTCCTGCCCGCCTTCTAAGTTTGCTTCGGCTAGAAATTGTTTCACTCCATCTTTTTGTTGGTTCTACCACTCTATAATTTGTTTAGAGTCATTGTTTAACGATATTTGCAGGGGTTTGGGGGGAGAGCTCGGGCAAGTTTTCTCCACCATCTTGACTCTGCGAATGTCAGGTATTTTAAGGAAAACTATTAGCCTATAATATCTTTTAGCCCAAGGGTAGAAAACTGTAAAGTCAGCCAGAATTAGTTACAAAATCTTTGAATAACCAGGAGGGGAGATTTTTGAAGATTGAAAGTTAATTCAAGGCCTAATGTACCCAAGTAATAAGAGTGAGTTGCTTATCTTCATCCCACCCTTGTTGTAAAGATCTATACAGAAGAGTTTGAGGTATATGAAGGCGGGACAGAAGAGAAAAAACTTCCATAAAGTAAGTGGTACACATTTTACATATGAGGAAATTGAAGTTCACATTTAAATCTCCTTCCAACATTAGAAAGAGAGACTTCTATCAAGATGGAGGCTTGAACATGAGACATATTTTTCCTAAACCAGAATTCCTCTGTAATAAAAAAAAAAATGAAAACAGAACCCATCCATTGTTTGAGGTGTCAAATGACATTGTACAAGAATTGGTGAACATTTGCTGTCATGCACAAAGCAATGCAAAGGAGTTTCCTGACTCCCAGAAGCATTAATTTAGTTCAATTCAAACATTTGGAAGCACCTACTATGTTTAATACAGTGCACTAGACAATGAAGATACAAAGACAAATAAACATTCTCTCTTCCTTTGAATGAACTCATGTTTTAATCAGAATTATGACATGTGCATTTATAAGTATAAGGTAATTTAAAGAAGTATGAAACACAAGTAACTGGCTTTGGGAGCAGATTTCATGGAGGATGTAGCACCTCAGCTGAGCAATAATCGAAGATGGTGAGGTTGAAAGCTTAAAGTAAAGGAGTACCTCATAGGGAAGAGGAATGGCATCTATGAATTAATGATGCAGGATATACATTGTTAGTTTCAAAAAATAGTTGATAGTCCAATTTGGCTAGAGCATAGGGGAAAAGAGCTTAAAAAGGAGAGTGGAGAAAGAATGTGGAAGTATTAAATATTAGGCTGAGAATTTGATATTTTGACTAATAGTCAATGGAAAGATATTGAGTAGGACATAACTGAAAATGACTGAACAACTAAGTGCATGCAATAGATGCCTTCCTGCAGCATAAGACAAAGCTCAGAATGTTCAAATTTTAGAGTCTTTTTATTCAGACATATAATCCATTTTAAAAAGTTGCTATACTTGACAAGTAGTAAGTGCCACAAGTCAATCAAATTGTTATCATTAGTGTTATTTTTGTAATAATAATTAGCATTTATATACCACTTTAAGGTTTACAAGGCACTTTACATATATTATTTTATTTGATACTCACAACAATCAATCAGTTAGCAAGTTAATATCTTTCGAGAGTGTGAGGAGAGAAATCTAGTCAAATTGGTTTGGCTTTCTCAGTGATGGAATCCTCCATTTTTATTAGTTGAATTAAAGTAATGAGCCATGCTAATCACTTCTCTTCTAAATTCATATCACCAAATGAAGTTACTTAAGAAAAAAGAAATATTCAAATGATGTGTTTTGTTTTTTAGGCTTAGGTCCACTGGAAGCAATTTTTTAAAATTTAAATTAATCTATATCCAAGCCATTTCTAGCTTGGAGAGAGAGATACTTGAACTGGCCTAATCCTCCATGTCCTTTCACACAACTCTTTGCCCCAAGATGATCTAAGATAAAATTTATAGGAATTTTGAACAAGGAAATTGTTATAACATGTTAAAATAAAATTTGAGGTTAACATTCCAAAATAGTCACCATTCAGTTACTCCCTTGCTTGAAATAAAGCTCCTTCCTGTGACCAGTATCTTAGTTTCAAATGCAGAAGAGGTCACTGGCCTTAGATGTGTCATGGCACTAATCATCCAAGTGACTAGGCAGCAATGATCTTATAGAGATAAGAATTAGTTGTGGTTATCACCTTTACTCACTTCCAAAGGAATACCTTAGCTTTTATTCCTCCCAATTTCCTAATGGGAAAAACCTGGGAAAGGTTTTAGGCTGGAGAAAACTATCAATTTTTAATGTTTCCTAAGATATTAAAAGTGGATTTTTAATATGTCTTTGCATAATTGGGCCTGTTAACTAATGAAGGAAAACACACTGAACTTTTTAACTATTACCACATACCTCACTCGAGTATTTTGTGGCAAATCTCAAAAATGAGTTTGACTGATTATGTGGGCAAATCCAAAGAATATAGATGGATAGATAGATACATACACACATACACATATGCATGTATTTGTATATATACACCTATATGCATGCATGTGTGTACATTTACTTATATACATGTGTGTCAGAGATTTCGAATGTGCAATCCACATCAGATTCATTCCAAGTACAATGTAATTGGGAAATACTGAACAAAAATATGAACCACAATATAACAGGAAAAAAGAAGAAGAGTAAGAAAGCACAATAGTTACCTGATGAAGCTTTACAAATAATTGAGAAAAGGAGGATAGTGAAAGGTAAGAAGGTAAGGAAAGGTACACCTAACTGACTACAGAATTCTAGAAAATAGCAAGGAGATGTAAGAAAGTTTTCTTAAATGAACAATGCAAAGAAATAGAAAAATACAATAGAATGGGAAAGACAAGAGATCTCTTCAAGAAAATGAGAGATATCAAATGAAGGTTTTATGCAAAAATTGACATGCTAAAAGACAATATAGGTAGGTACTTGACAGAAAAAGAAGAGATTAAGAAGAGATGGCAAGAACACACACACACACACACACACAAACTATCCAAGAAAGATCTTTATATCACTATTAACCACAATGGTATAGCTATTGATCTAGATCCAGACATCTTGGATAGTGAAGTCAAGTGGGCCTTGGGAAGCACTGCTAACAATAAGTACAGATGATGGAATTCCAGCTGAGCTCTTTAAAATCCTAAAAGATGATCATTTTAAAGTGCTGCACTCAATATGCCTGCAAATTTGGAAAACTCATCAGTGGCCACTGCATTAGAAAAGATCAGTTCATATCCCAATCCTAAAGAAGGGTAATGCCAAATAATATTCAAATTACCAAAAGTTGCACTCATTTTACATGTCCAGCAGGGTTATGCTTAAGGTTCTGTACATGAGACTTCAGCAATATGTGAACCAAGAATTACCAGAAGAGCAAGCAGGTTTTCAAAGAGGCAGAGGAACTAGAGACCAAATTGCCAACATTTCCTGAATTATGGAGAAAGCAAGGGAGTTCCAAAAAACAAACAAATAAACAAAAACATTTACTTCTACTTCATACACATCTTCTACACTGAATTCTTTGACTGTGTGGATCACAAGAAAATGTCACAAGTCCTCAGAGAGATAAGAGTACCAGATCATCCTGCTTGTCTCCTAAGGAACCTGTGTGTGGGCCAAGAAGCAACAGTTAGGACTGAACATGGAACAACTGGTTGGTTTAACATTGGAAGAGGAGCACAAGAAGGCTGCATATTCTCACCTTGTTTATATGTAGAGTACACAATGTGGAATTCCAGGCTGGATGAATCAAAGGCCATAATTAAGTTTGCTGGGAAAAATTTCCACAATCTGAGATGTATAGATGACACCACTCCCATGGCAGAAAGTGAAGAAGAATGAAGGAGCCTCTTCATGAGGGTTAAAGAGAAGAGCATAAAAGTTGGCTTGAAGCTTATCATCAAAAACATCAAAAAAAAAAACAAACCTAAGATTTTGGCATCTAGTCCCACCACTTCCTGGCAAATAGAGAGAGAAGAAAGAAGTAGTGTCAGATTTTATATTTTTGGGCTCAAAGATCATTACAAATAGGGACTATAACCATGAAATTAAAAGAAGCTTGTTCTTTGGAAGGAAAGCTATGGGAAAAAAATGGACAGCATACTAAAAAGCAGAGACATCATCTTTCCAACATAAGTCCACATAGTTAAAGCTATGGATTTTCCAGTAGTAATGTATACCTGTGAGTAAGGCTATAAGGAAAGGGGAGTGCCACAGAATTAACGCTTTTGAATTCTGGTTCTGGAGAAGGCTTTTCAGAGTCCCTTGGACATCAAGGAGGTTAAATCAGTCAATACTTAAAGAAATTAATTCATCACAAGCTCAAATACTGATAATGAAGCTTAAATACTTTGGCCACTTAATGAGAAGATAGGACTCATTGTAAAAGGCCCTGGTGTTGGGAAAGATTGAAGGCAAAAAGAAAACGGGACAACAGAGGATGAGATGGATAGATAGCATCCTGGAAGCAATGAAAATGAACTTGGACAGACTTTGAGAGATAGTGGAAGATAGCAGGCTCTGGAGTTTTTTGGCCCATGGAATCACAAAGAGTAGGACATGACTGAATGAATAAACAACCACAAGAACATAGATAATGTTATTATATGATTTTCTAGGCAATACACTGCAGGAAGCATCCTTATGTACAGAGTGGTGGCCCTGTTTCTATTTGAGTTTGACAACATTGGTCTATATCAATGGCATTAAGTTTAAATAGAAACAGATCCCTGCAAACCACATATTCACTTAGAAAACCACAAATTAACATCATTTCTGTTGTCTTGAATTCATATTTTTTAAATATTTTCCAATTCTATTTTAATCTGGTTGGGCTTCATTGGAGAATTTGTGGGTAGTTTGACCTCTTTAGCATATGACAACTCCAAATGGGATGAGAAGTGAAAATTTCAGTTGATCAAGGACATTTTTACTAAATCATGCTATTTGTTGGAGGTTTTCACCAAATTTACTGAATTAGGTGATATTCTTCCTGTCTAATAAAAGTAGCCACTATTGGACCATTAAACTCATAATAGAAAACAAAACATCAGTTGTAAGAATTTTAAACATTTAAACTTAAATTTAAGCATTAGTTCAATATAATTGAGAGTAAATTTTGAAAAATTGGGCAGAAAAAGAATATTAACATAATTTTCACTAAAATATATTTACAATTGAGTTTTAACTTTCCATATAGTATAAATCCAAAACCATGATTTTACTGAGTGTAGATTGGCAATATGCCAGAGTATATCTCATTAGCTTTATGGGTGTTATGAAATTCTCAAAAGAATTCTCAAAACAGAATCACTTTAATTAATAAGTAACAAATAGCTCTTTTAGAAGGGGCACAGAAGTGCTTTCTCAATCAAATTAATAATGACAGGATGTCACAACTCCTTAAAGGTTGGGAATTAGTACCCTTAAATACCTATTTTGTAGCTAGATTTCTTCATTGTCATATAGGCAATAACCAAATTAAAATGCATATTTATCTAAAATGTGTGAGTTAGTTGTTTGGAATTTGAAATATGTTTTCCAATGGAATATTATATATAGTGTTCTTTTCTAAGGAGTCTTTTTAACCCATGATATAATACAAATCCTTCTGAAAACAGCTGAGCCCTGAGGCTCAGCCCTAGACCTTCTGAGTTTGAAGTTATAAGCTCCTCTGAATTATAAGCTTCACTGATGCTTGAACCCTGAACCCCATTGGAGTCCTGAGAGTGCAAGGAATGATGTACAGGGAGATGATGGTAAAAATTTTAGAAATAAAATGTTCCCATGGCAGTTAAAAACAAAAGTTTCTAGCAGGAAAGTGGTTGCCTCTGGAGATCCTAAAGCAAAGAAAGAGAGGAATGGTTGAATGGGTTGTATTTGAAAATAATAATAATCAGTAGGCATAGTTGGATCTTATATTTCATATTCAATTCAATCTGTTTTGTGACTTTGAAAATGGGGCCTAAGGCAGAAAATTACTAGCAAACAATTGCTGCTTCTCTTCTCCTATTTTAATCAAGAATAGGTTTTATGCATATGTAACCCTGCACTCAAGCCTGACACATTTCCATAAGAATCTCCTGACTGGTGGAAAAAATGACCCAATAATTGATGCCTATGTGAGGGGTGGAGTTGACAAGAGAGCTTGAGAAGATAAATGTTCTTCTATATTCTCATTCCCTCTTTGAGAACGAGAATGCAAGAGCAAGATAGTGGGAGGAAAAAAAGAAGGACGGAAGGAAGGAAGGAAGGAAGCAAGGAAGGAAGGAAGGAAGGAAGGAATGGAGGGAGGGAGCAAAAGAGAGAGGGAGGGAGGAAGAATGGAGGAGAGAAAGAGAAAAATAAGGAAAAAAATTGGCTTTAGGCTGATATATAGAGTAACTACCACCTCAAAATGTTCCTGTTTTCCAATTTGCTTCTTTAGAGACCTTGGGGAATTTTCCCTTGGGGGAAATTGGGAAACTCACTTTTGGTTGAGCTGAGGTATCTTTCTCCCAGTGGGAGCAAGCCCATTCACTCTGTATTATATCTCATATATGCTAAATAATCTAAATTCTCTGATTTCTGTTTGCTATTTTCTTGGAAAACTAGGTTTACTTGCTATTTAGTATTTGTGATAGTCTTTTATGTAACTATCACTTGATGGAAAGGAACTATGTCTTCAGATATAATCTTGGAGCACTCCTTCCTTTTTACCAAATAGTCACTAGGAATGTGACTTAAACCTAATGCTGGAAAAAAAAAATCATTTCCTCATACTAGCAATACTTTAGAAGCACATAGGTTTAATTTTAGCCCAGTACGTCTTCTCTGAGGAATGCAGAAAGATTGGCCTCATTCTCCCTTTTCATTCTTTCCATCCAGCAAGAATCAAATTCAACCTTGCAGAAGTATAGGCAAGATTCCTAAGATAACTATCAAAACTTCCCCATGAGTCACATTTAGGGAAAAAAAAAAGATAAACCTTGTGAACACATACATATATTACACATGAATGAGCATTTCTTATACAGATTGCATAGCAATAACAACACAGACATATTAACTAAATGAATGAACATTTATTAAGCACCTATTATACATAAAAAGCACAGCTAGGTGTTTTAGTGGTTAGAGTACTGGGCCTGAAGTCAGAAAAACTCAACAAAACCAAAGGCAAAAGGGAGACCATTCTCGTTCTCAAGGAGTTTACATTTAAATAATGGTGACGCAATGCATATTGGGGAGGAGTGAGTAAGATGAGGAGTTTTACCTAGGGAATCAGAAATGGTTAGTTGAGCCATAGGATGGTTACCTGTCAGATATTTTCATAAGCAATGGTAATATTAAGTGAATTGGTTTTTGCTGGCTTCTTCTTGACTATTGGCCTGATGAAAGTCTAGGATTTGTATTGCCTAATGACTAATCTAGCTAAATACCAAGAGACTGATCACCAAAAAGTTGTCTACCAGGTATTTTCATTTTTGAATAAAAACAATACTAATGATACAAACAAAATTTATTACCATACACAAGTTTAATACTAAATTATATTTCTGTACCTTTCATTTTTTGCATGCTAAAAGTATATTTTTTGCATCTACTTTCTATCACATTACCTGCTTTTTCAATCATTACACATCATTTTCTTTTTTTCTTGTTCTTATGAATGCTTATACTAATCCTTATGCCAAAGTGTAAAAGAAGGAACAGGAGATTTTTAATCATCCTTTGGTTTTACAAACTAGTATAATAAAGATTTCTGAAAAAAAGCATAACATTAATTAAAACAGTATGCTATGTAGGAAAGTTTCATTCAGTGGTAAGAATGACACAGGTAGAATTCCAAGCAAATAGAAAGGGAAAGAAAAAACTATTTTCCTCTCAAAATCTACTTGCTTTAAAGGTCAACACATTTCCATTTGAAATACAGAGAGAAGAGAAATTGATCAAACTGATGAATGAATCCAAGCAGACACATTTTCTTCATTTGCATTCAATTGTTTCAGAAATGGTATTTGATGCTGTTCTGTCAGTACATCTCTCTACCTAGTAATGATCATGTATATTATTTTCCCTACAGTTTTGTTTTTCACATTGTAAATATATTAAAGTAACTGTTTGCTCTTCAATTTTGAATGATGGCTCTAGGCTTGTGCTCATTCTGCATGGTACAGACCTACGTTTCCTAATCCAAAACATAATATTGATAGGGGAAAAAAAATTGAATTTCATAAGGAAGGTGCTCCCCTCCAAAGCCTGGGGAAATAGGGGAGATTCAGAGAAGTAAGACTGGGATTCAGGGAGAAAAAGAGAGGCAGGGATGGGAAAAGTAGGATTCAAGGAAAAAGGTCAGTTTCTCAAGTTGATATGTTCAAATAAATAAGGATCTTTGGTAGTAACAATTTTGTAAGCTAGTATAAAGTCGTCAGTGTGTCACTGTATTAGCACATGGGAAACAATAGTGTAGGTCAATTAAACTGACAAAAATTCTGGTCATTAGAAATATATATGAAAGGCAATGATTACTACTTTTCATGTTTTGTATTTTTTTGGGGGGTGGCTTTCTAAAATTATTTATTAATTTATTAGGCATACCTCCCTATATGATTCAGTGTTCCTGATGGTATTTCACTGAGAGCCTGAATAATCTATGATATACTTAGCTTCTTCATACCAATAGCAAATAGAATATTTTTAATAGCACTGAATAATGCTATTTAAGTATTCCAATTCCCACCCCCCCATTTCCTTGGAGTAATATCTAGTCTTATAAACCACAGAATCAAAATTTAAAATACAATGAAAGAAAGCAATTAAACATTTCTTATGGCCCCAGATCTGGTAATATGTTGACACTGAACCAAAAAAAGGTAAGGAAACTAGTTTGATCTAGTTTGATCTAGTTTCATCTGGCCAAGGTTAGACTTTCTAAGTTAGGCTATTTTCTTTACAGGTTATACATGTGAAGTCATGCAAAACACTTCAATAATAGCCATGTTGTGAAAAACTAACTATATTTCCCTTCATTCTATCCCACCCCCCATTTATTCTATTCTCTCCTTTGACCGTGTCTCTCCTCAAAACTGCTTGCTTCTGATTACCCCCTGCTCCAATCTGTGCTCCTTTCTATCATCCCCTCTTATCCCCTTCCCACCTATTTTCCTGTAGGGTAAGATAGATTTCCATATTGAGTGTGTATGTTATGCAATGCTTAAGCAAAATCCAATGTAGGCAATATTCATTCATTCCCTCTCACCTCCCCCTTCTTCCCCTCCACAGTAAAAGCTTTTTCTCCCATCTTTTATGTGAGATAATTTACCCCATTTTCTACCTTTCTCCTCCTTGTACAATCCTCTCTCACCCCTTAATTTTATTTTTTAGATATCATTCCTTTATATTCAACACACCCTATGCCCTCTGTCTATATACATTCCTTCCTACTACCCTAATACTGAAAAAGGGTTCATGAGTTACAAATATCATCTTTCCATGTAGGAATGTAAAAAGTTCAGGGGGCAGAGACAAGATGACTGAGTAAAAGTGGTGACTTGCTTGAGCTCTCCCCTAAACCCATCCAAATACCTATAAAAAGGGCTCTAAACAAAGTCTAAAGCAGCAGAACCCACAAAAAGACAGAGTGAAACAAGTTTCCAGCCCAAGACATCCTGGATGGTTGATTAGAAAGTTATATCACACCAGGCAGGGAGAAGAGCACAGTTTGGTGTGAGTGCACAGGCAAAACAGGTCTCAGCGAACATGGAACAGGCCTCAGAGGACTTAATCATGGGCAACTGCAATGCTTTCCAGACTTCTCAACCCATGAACACCAAAGGAAACTTAGAAGGTCAGTGGGAAAAGTCTGTGTCTGTGGTGAGAGAGAAAAGCATGGTCCCAGCCCCAGTAACCAAGCTCGGCCACAGGGCGGTGGCTGACTCAGAAGTTCTCAGACCACAGACTGAAGGGGAATTGAGTGGATGATCAGAGGGGGATTGCAGGGATCTCTTTGCCAGTATTGAGGCAGGAATCTCTTGCTTTACCCGTGCTTGGATCTTGGTCACAGTTCTGGGTGGCAGTCCTGGGATAAGGAGGAGCGCTGGCATGGTGGGGCTTGTAGTGATGGTGGAGAGGGAATCCTCCTCACAGTTCCAAGGCAGAAAAGAGTGCCTGTGGTCACTCATAGACCTGAGCACAGTCCAAGAAAGGAGTAAACACCTCTCCCCTTATCATACCACCTTGGAAGAACTGAAAATTTACAGATCCCTAGAAGTATCTCTGAAAATAGTTGCACAAAACCCCTGAAGCTTGGGACAGTACATTCTCCACACTGGAAGCAAACCCCTACCTTAACAAAGAATTTTAAACTCCAGTAATTGACTGGGATCATGAGCAAACAAAGGTGCAAAAGAAGTCAAACCATAGAATCTTTCTTTGGTAGCAAAGAAGATCAAAATATACAACCAGAAGAAGACAACAAAGTCAAAACTTCTATATCCAAAGCCTCCAAGAAAAATTTGAATCAGTTCCAGGCCATGGAAGAGGTCAAAAAGGATTTTGAGAAACAAATAATAGTAGAGGAAAAACTGGGAAGAGAAATTAGAGTGATGCAAGAAAATCATGAAAAACAAGTCAACGGCTTGCTAAAGGAGACCCAAAAAAATACTGAAGAAAATAACACTTTAAAAAATAGCCTAATCCAAATGGCAAAAGAGGTCCAAAAAGCCAATGAGGAAGAGAATGCCTTCAAAAACAAAATTGTCCAAATGGAAAAGGAAGTCCAAAAGTTTACTGAAGAAAATACTTCCTTAAAAATTAGAATGGAGCAATTGGAAGCTAGTGATTTTTTGAGAAATCAAGACACTGTAAAACAAATCCAAAAGAATAAAAAAATAGAAAACAATGTGAAATATTGCATTGGGAAAACAACTGACCTGGAAAATAGATCCAGGAGAGATAATTTAAAAATTATTGGACTATCTGAAAGCCATGATCAAAAAAAGAGCCTAGACATCATCTTTCAAGAAAGGTCAAGGAAAACTTCCCTGATATTTTAGAACCACAGGGCAAAATAGAAATGGAAAGAATCCACCAATCACCTCCTGACAGAGATCCCCAAAGGAAAACTCCTAGGAATATTGTAGCCAAATTCCAGAGTTCCCAGGTCAAGGAGAAAATATTGCAAGTAGCCAGAAAGAAACAATTCAAGTATTGTGGAAGCACAATCAGGATAGCACAAGATTTAGCAGCTTCTACATTAAGGGACTGCAGGTCATGGAATATAATATTCTGGAGGGCAAAGGAGAATCACCTACCCATCAAAACTGAATATAATCCTTCAGGGGAAAAATGGATATTCAGTAAAATAGAGGACTTTTAAGCATTCCTTTGGAAAAGGCCAGAGCTGAATAGAAAATTTAACTTTCACATACAAGACTCAAGTGAAACATGGAAGAGTTAAACAGGAAAGAGAAATCATAAGAGACTTATTAAGGTTGAACTATTTACATTCTTTCATGGAAAATGATATTTGTAACTCATGAGACCTTTGTCAGTATTAGGGTAGTTGGAGGGAAAAAATTATGTAGATGTAGATAGATAGATAGATAGATAGATAGATAGATAGATAGATAGATAGATAGATAGATAGATAGGTAGATAGAGGGCACAGAGTGAGTTGAAGATGAAGGGGTGATATTTGGAGAATAAAATTAAAGGATGAGAGAGGATTATACTGGGAGAAGGAGAAAGGAAGAGGTAGAATGGGGTAAATTATCTCACATAAAACAGACAAGAAAAGACTTTTACAGTGGAGGGGAAAGTGGGAAAGGTAAGAGGGAACAAGTGAATCTTATTCTCATAGGATTTGGCTTAAGGAGGGAATAGCATACACATTCAATTGGGTATGGAAATCTATCTTACCCTACAGGAAAATAGATCGGGGGGAAGGGGACAAGAGAGCAGGGGGATGATAGAGGGGAGGGCAGATTGGGGGAGGGGGTAATCAGAAGCAAACACTTCTGAGAAGGGACAGGATCAAAAGAGAGAATAGAATAAATGGGGAGTGGGATAGGATTAAGGAAAATAATTAGTTTTTCACAACATGACTACTATGGAAATGTTTTGCATAATTACACATATATAACCTTTATTGAGTTGCTCGCCTTTTCAATGAGGGTGGGTGGGGAGGGAAGAAGGGAGAAAATTTGGAATGCAAAGTTTTAAAAGCACATGTTAAATATTGTTTTCACATGCAACTGGGAAATAAGAAATACTGGAAAATGGGGTAGAGAAATCTATCCTGCCCTACAGGAAAATAGAAGGGGAAGGGGATAAGAGAAGGGGGGAGAAATAGAAGGGAGGGCAGAATAGGGGAAGGGGTATTCAAATGCATGCCATCTTGTGGTGGGAGGAGGGGTGAGATGGGGAGAAAATTTGGAACTCAAAATCTTGTGGAAGTGAATGTTGAAAACTAAAAATAAATAAACCAAACCTGAAAAAATAGTAAACAAAAAAAAAAGATAAAAGGAATGTAAGAAGTTCAACTTTAATAAGTCCCTTATGATTTCTTTTTCCTGTTTATCTTTTCATCTTTCTCTTGAGTCCTGTATTTGAAAGTCATATTTTCTATTCAGCTGTGGTCTTTTCATCAAGAATGGCTGAAAGTCCTCTATTTCATTGAATTGCCATTTTTTCCCCTGAAGTTATACTCTGTTTTGCTGGGTAGATAATTCTTGGTTGTAATCCTAGTTCCTTTGACCTCTGGAATATCATATTCCAAGCCCTCTGATCCCTTCATGTAGAAGCTGCTAAATCTTGTATTACCCTGATAGTGTTTCCACAATACTTGAATTGTTTCTTTCTGGCTTTTTGCAATATTTTTTACTTGACCTGGACACTCCAGAATTTGGCTATAATATTCCTGAGAGTTTTCATTTGGGGACCTCTTTTAGGAGGTGATTGGTGGATTCTTTCCATTTTTATTTTACCCTCTGATTCAAGAATATCACGGCAGCTTTCCTTGGTAAGTTATTGAAAAATGATGTCTAGGCTCTTTTTTTGATCATGGTTTTCAGGAAGTCCAATAATTTTTAAGTTATCTCTCCTAGATCTATTTTCCAGATCAGTTGTTCTTCCCATGAGATATTTCATATCATCTTCTATTTTTTCTTTCCTTTGCTTTTGTTTTATAATGTCTTGATTTCTCATAAAGTTACTCCAATTTTTAAGGAAGTTTTTTTTTTTTTTGATGAGCAATTGAGGTGAAGTGACTTGCCCAGGGTCACACAGCTAGTAAGTTTCAAGTGTCTGAGGCTGGATTTGAACTCAGGTACTCCTGACTCCAAGGCCAGAGCTTTATCCACTGTGCCACCTAGCTGCCCAAAGGGAGTATTTTCTTCAGTGAGCTTTTGGACTTCCTTTTCCATTTGGCTAATTCTGCTTCTTAAGGCATTCTTCTCCTCATTGGCTTTTTGTACCTCTTTTGTCATCTGGGTTAGTCTATTTTTTAAAGTGTTATTTTCTTCAGTATTTTTTGGGGGGGTCTACTTTAGCAAGCTGTTGCCTTGTTTTTCATGATTTTCTTGCATCACTCTCATTTCTCTTCCCAGTTTTTCCTCTACTTCTCTTAACTTCCTTCTCAAAATCATTTTTGAGTTCTTCCATGACCTAGGACTGATTCATATTTTTCTTGGAGCCTTTGGATGGAGAATCTTTGACTTTGTTGTCTTCTTCTGGTTGTATATTTTGATCTTTTTTGTCACCAAAGTAAGATTCTATAATCTGACTTTTTTTGTGCCATTTGCTCCTGTTCCCAGCCAATTACTTGAGTTTTAAACTCTTTGTTAAGTGTGGAGAATGTACTGTCCCAAGCTTCAGGGGCTTTGTGCAGCTGTGTTCAGAGATACTTCTAGGGACCTATAAATTTTCAGTTCTTCCAAAGTGGTATGATCAAAGTTGAAGTGTTTACTCCTTTCTTGGCTTGTGCACTGGTCTTTGAGTGATCACAAGCATTCTTTTCTGCTTTGCAATTGTGAGGAGGATTCCTTCTCCACTGCCACCACAAGCTCCATCACACCAGCACTCCTCCTTGCCCCAGGATTGGCAACGAGGACTGTGACTTAAATCCAAGCATGGGCAAAGCAAGAGAATCCTGCCTCAGCACCAGCAAAGATAGCCCTGTAGTCCCCCTCTGATCAGCCATTCCATCCCCCCTCTGTCTACAGGCCAAGAACTTCTGAGGCAGCCACTGCCTGGGGGCTGCAGCCGGGAGTGGGGCCTGACCAAGTTCCTCTCTCACAGAGGTTGAATAGACCTTTCCTACTGACCTTCTAAGTTGTCTTTGGCGTTTATGGGTTGAGAAGTTTGGAAACTGCTACAGCTCCTCTTGATTCAGTCCCTTGAGGCCTGCTCCAGGTTTGCTGAGGCCCTGTCTTCACCTGCAGGACCCACACTAAACTGTGCTTCTCTCCCAGCCTGGCACAACAGACCTTTCCAATCAACCATCCAGTTTGTCTTAGGCTGGAAGTTTGTTTCACTCTGTCTTTTTGTGGGTTCTGATGCTCTAGAATTTGTTTAGAGCCATTTTTTATAGGCATTCGGAGGGCTTTGGGGGGAGAACTCAAGTAAGTCACAACTTTTATCCTGCCATCTTGCCCCTACCTCCACCACTTTTTATGTTTGACCAGCTTAAAGAGCACTTAACATTGTGTGTATGTAGTAGTCTTGCAATGACTGTAAGCTGTTTTCCTTATCAACAAGTCTTGTGATAATAATCCAAAGTCAAATGAAATAAGTGCAGATAAAGACGAAATGTCATATAAGGAACAATGGATTTAAAGGCAAATGGGTTTAAGTCCAGGCAATGTCCCTTTCTAGGTGTGTTTCTCCAACCAAATTACTTAGCTTCTAGGTGCATAAATTTTGTTACCTGTAAAATGGCAGGGGTGGTAGTGATATATCAGACAACCTCTAAGGTCCCTTCCAGCTCTAAATCTATGATCCTATGTTCTCACAATCACTGAGTATCTGTCACATTGTTCGGTCCTTTAAGGGAATGTTTATATGACTAAAATAATGTTATTTGAACAAATCCAATCTTATTTAAGGGTAGATAGGGATTGTTGTATGTTGTAAGGTTGGAGCTGTTTCACCAGCTGGTGAAAATGACCCGACAGTGAGATCAGTCATGCTAGGTTCTAGTTTTGGGGAACACAGTAATAAATAGCAGAGCTCAGAATATTAACAACTATCTCTAAGCATACTAAGAATTTTTTGAGGAAATATTACACTGTAATTACCAAAAAATAAAATGAAATAGCTACATGTTGCAACAAAGGCAATTTGGTTAGAAGTTTTAAAAAGTTCCTTATCATGAGGATAATCAACTATTAAAACAATTATGCAAGGTGGCTGGATGATTTCCATTTGTGTGGATTATTAAATATGAAACAAACAACTATTTTTAACATTTATTTTTTGTTTCTTTTTTTTTCTAGGCAATTGGAGTTAAGTGACTTGCCCAGGGTCACACAGCTAGTAAGTGTCAAGTGTTTGGTCTGAGGCCAGATTTGAAGTCATATCCTCCTGACTTCAGGGCCAGTGCTCTATCCACTGCGACACCTACCTGCCCAAACAAACAACTATTTGCCATGGGCAGTTAGACCCAGAGTACTGAGTCGATAAGACAGCCAACTATGTTCCCTTTTAGACCGAAGATCTTAGTAATCCTCCAAAACAGAATAGCATTTCTTTCAGCAGCAGAAATACTTTCCCCAAGAAACATGATTGATATACAGGTGAATCTAAATAACCTATAAATACCATTTTGTGGAATTTGGGGGAGAATGTTGTCAGGCTAGAATATAGTGAAAATCTTTGTGTACTTATAAACCTTTATCCTCTGAAATTCCACAGAGCTGAATTTTCATTATTTTCAAAACAGAGGAGAATTGAACTCAATAGGCATTAACTGTCTTTGATGTAATTGATGGATGAAATGGAGATCTATGTGTCAGAATATCTTTAAAAAAACAATTGGAACTTTCTGATGGAAGAATGTAAAATAGATCTTTGTACTGGAAAGCTTTTTTTTAATGATCTACAAATGTCTTTGCATCCCACATATTCTATAAATAAATCTAGGCATGCATGCTATGGTATAGATGGTGCATTTGCATACATGCTATTTGGTTTGATCTAGGCTATGCATGATATCACAACTGAAAATACATCTCCATATTTCACTCAATTAGTTTTTTTAATAGCTAGGAAAAAGATATTTTAATGAAAATGGAATCTATGTGAAATGCTTAGAACCAAAATAGAATCTTATAACCAAGATAGACTTCCCTACACCCCTGAAACTTAAAAAGCCTGTGGGCGCTAACCTATGTATAATTTTCTGGTGAATTTTAGTCAAAGGAGAAGACATTTTTGAGCCCTAGGTCAGGTTTGAATATAGTACAATCCACTTTCACCTGTATTTGAAAACTGATCCTTATGCGCTGATGCCTGCTGGAGGCTTTGAACCTTCACTTTCAGACATGCAACTTGACATCAGAGTATATTGGTGAGGGAGGAAGGAAGGAAGGGAAAGAAAAAGATGGAAAGAGAAAGAGAGAGAAAGAGAGGGAGGGAGAGAGAGGGAGAGAGAGACAGAGGGAGAGAGAGACAGAGAGAAAGAGAGAGAGACAGAAAGAGAGAGAGAGAGAGAGTATACTTTATGTAAAGAATGGTTTTCTGGTTTTTTGAATGTGTATTTGTACAAAGTTTATATATATATATGTACATATATATGTATATGTATGTATGTATGTATATACATACGTATTATAATGTGTTGTGTTTTCACTTGAGTTGTTTCTTACCTGTTTTGTGATGCACTGAAGAAGTTTACTGTTAATCCCAAATAGCCAGCACTTATTCTTTCAGTAGTTTAATGCATGAACAGAAAACATTAGACATGCAAAATTCTGGAAGAGGAGGGGGGCATCAGGCTCAGTTATTTTACTTCTCGGTCAGCAATTTGTCCATCAATTCATACCCATGACTCTCAGAAGTACAACTAATGAGCTTTCCGTTTGAGCTTGAAATGTGATCATAAACTGACCCCTAACCAGGCATCCTTTCTTCTATAATCTAGAACATGCAGCCATCTTTCTATTTGCTCAGTTGTGTATCCAATAATACCTTAACCCTCCTTGGGAGAATTTGATGATTGGTTCCACAGATTTAGATAGAGGGATTAAGAAAAGAAAGAGGATATTCTAGAAGGAAAAATTG
This sequence comes from Vombatus ursinus, assembly GCF_900497805.2. NCBI lineage: Eukaryota > Metazoa > Chordata > Mammalia > Diprotodontia > Vombatidae > Vombatus > Vombatus ursinus. The sequence goes on from NW_020954596.1 coordinate 40,650,933, forward strand.
GGATTGAATTTTTAAGATATGTAGTTAACTACTAAGAGTTTAAGGGTTATTTTCTAAAACATATCTCTTAGCTTTAAAACAAAAATTAAATTGGTTCCAATGTCATATTAAAATCAATATTTTTCCATTGGAGGATATAGATGGGATTAAAAGGATTACAATTGAAATGCCATTGAGGATTTTATCCTCTTGATATTTGATATCATTTCATGGCTTTGATTTTCATAAGTAAAATTTAAGGAATGATGGAGAATTTAAAACCACTTGAGGCAATGAATGTAGTTATATGAAACCATTTACACAGTTATATGTTGATATAGAACCATATTGATATATAAATCAGATTTTGCAGTGAGATAGGATATATCTAATTTTATAACTTCATCCAAGTACAAAACTCATTATGGACATTCCCACCATAGAAGGACAATCAACAAGCGCTTAAAAGAACCTATTATGTGACAGGCACTGTGCTAAGTGCTAGGGATACAAAGACAGGTGAAATTCTTTTCATCTTTAATTAAATAATTAAAGTCTCCAACTTATTTAATTAGAGGCAGACCAGCAGCTCTTGTGTAGTCTTAGATGACTGGTCAGAGGAATTTTGATTTGTCCATGGTGACCCCATTTGTTGCTGTGGACCCAGGGCTCAAACCTGTGTCTTCTAACTGTGATTAGTATTTATTCTATTACACCAAGCTGTTCAAATTGTCCTGACTCTTTGACATATTTCCTGGTCTCCATTATGGTTAATGATCTCCCACTTATTTGAAGTCTTATACAATTTGAAAATTCTTGAAAGTTTTTGGTACTTATTTTGTGTCATAGTTATTTGCATATATACCTAATGTCCTCTTTATGAACAGAAATTCCTTGAGAGTGGAGACTGTTTTAATGATCTAAATAGTCAGAGAGAGAAGTAGCATGGGATAATGGATAGAAGGATGGCCTAGATTTAGCAAAAGAGGTTCAAGTCTTATGTAAGCCAAACGTTTGATGATTAACATGCTTTCTAGAATCTTTTGGTCTTCTTGTTCTAGTAACTGAATTCCATTGGGTAAACTTCTATGTGAAATTATTGCACTTTGTATCATTGTATAGTTTACCATCTATATCCCATTTTTTAAATCAAAATCTTACATGAATAGATCAAAATGCTGTTATTGGACTTCTCATTTATATTCTTATGCTCCTGCTTCATAATACTTTTTGATCATTTTTTTAAATAACAAATCAGTCTTATTTTCTATAAAACCTTCTCTGATTTCCTAAAGGAGCAACAACTTTTCACCTTTGGCACCAACATAGCGCTTGCTTTGTGTTTCTTGAGCACACTTCTCATGCAATATTGTGGGCAATTTCTGGCATATATAATATATATATATAGATACATATACATATATATTTATAAAGTGTTGATTGAGAGATGAAATAATACTCATCTATATCTTTCTTAAAACTATGAACTTCATGAAGATAGCGACCAAGTCTTAACCAAAATTTTTACATCCTCCAGGGACTTGTATAATGCTCTGAACATGGTAAGTATTCCATATGTAACGTCATTAAATGAATTCTAAGAAAATATTTAAGAAAAAAATTCTGCCATATTAGCTTCTCCCTTTTTTACTTTGAAATAAAAATCATTATTTCTAAACATTATTTCTTTTAAAGTTTTGAATTTTTGTCTGCCACTCTATTGTCTACTTCCCTCTTCATTCTTATCTTTTTGTTCCTCCTACCTACCCTGGTTTCTGAGTGTATTCCCAAATAGGCATAGGACTCCAAACTTTAACTTCAAATGCAGTGCTTTTTCTACTGTGTCCCAGTGCCTTTGATGTATACTGGAATACCACTGCCTTCCTTGATCAGAAAGAAAATTTATTCTAATGTAACTTCACACTTAGCATTTACTTTGTTGAAGTGGCCCAAGTAGTTGCAATTCTTTGCCTATACATCTATGGAAACCTAAGAGGTAGGTCAAATACTGAAAGGAAGAGGTGGAGCACAATGGAAACAACATTGGTTGTAGAATTAGAAAAACAAGCTTCAGAACCTTCCTTTGGTAAATACTGAACAAGTCACTTAACTTGTCTTGACCTCAGTTTCCTCGTATAAAAATGAGAAGTTTGGACTAAATCATCCCTGGGGTCTTTCCCTCTCTGTGTCTCTGTCTCTCTCTGTCTGCCTGCCTGCCTGCCTGTCTGTCTGTCTGTCTCTCTCTCTCTCACACACACACCCAGACATGTATGCATATATGTATATGTATATAGGCATATGTGTGTATGTGTTTGCATGATATGTGTATATAGTAATTCTATTACTTTCCAAGTACAAATTCCATATTTGTATGCTATTGAATTTATATTTGAAGGATTTGTATAGATTTGGTTTCAAATCCTAGATTGTCAAAATCATTTAATCCTGGGCAAATAACTTCACCTATCTAGTGCTATGTTTTCTTCTCTATAAGGAGGAAATTTGTGAAGAAATTATCTCTAAGGTCCTTTTCAGCTTTAAATCTATGATTCTATGTTCACCTTATGATCTTATCATCACCTTAGAGTCATCAATAGGAACTTTAGCACCTGAGGCATGCATCATTAAAAAAAAAATAGTCTCAAATGATCCTTGTCATTTAGGATGTGAAAATAATACAATTTAAAAAACACAAATTCAGTTGAGGAAGAAATGAAAGTAATTGCTATCGTGGCTATAAAATTAAAGTTTTGTCCAAATTTTACTAATTATTCCTGGTAATTAGATGTTCAGGTCATTTTTTTCTGCTTTGCTGAAGAATAATACAAGCTGGGGTGGGGAACCTGCGGCCTTGAGGCCGTAAGTTCCCCACCCCTGTTAAACTGTCATCATGCAAGTGTAAGAAACTAAATGATCTCATTATTTTTAAAAACATAATTATTTTATATTTTTGTATCCTCCAAATTTTAATACGTTGGGGCAAAGCCTTGCCTTTTTATCCAAATTATGGCTCTGCCAATCATTTTATACCACAGGAAATGTTGATCCAAAGAGATAAATTGTCTTAGCAGAGATTCCATTTTTACCAAGAAGCTTCACAATCGGTCCTATCCATCAATAAAATCATAGGTCTTCCCCCTTCAAAAAATCTGCTTACATTTATTTATAAATTTCATTTTATTTTTAAATCATTTTTCTCTCTCTCCTATTAAACCTTTCAGATGAAAAAAAAGGGAAAGGTATATGGTATCTTATATCAAATATATATATTTAAGCTAAACAAATTCCCACAGAGGCAAATTTAGGTGATTAAATCTTCCCAGGTATCTCAGAAACTATTCATTTTGTCATTTCCTTATAGCACAATATTTACATATATATCTATACACATATACATACATACCTATATACATGCATACACACATATATCAAGCAGATAATTTGGTATTTTATGTATACTAAAGATTAGTGACAGCAAACACCAATTTTGGTTTATGAAATGAGTGTTGGATATACATGGTTTTGACCAATCATATGCAAAGCAGGATAATAACACTTTAATGGTAAGTAGAAACCTATGTTAAGTATATTTTAAAAATATTACAAAAGCATCATGAGTCTAGATAAAGAATAGTTGAGATTGACTTTAAACATGTCAGTCTATATTCCCCTTCCTCATACTTGTCAAATATACTTAGAGTTTACCCAAAGTATACTTTTTAATAGGTGCTTTCAGCCATGAAATAGAATCATACATTTTAAGCTTACTGCTTTCTAACAAATTTCTTTCAGAATATGCACATAATTGGAGATGAAGCTTTGCATAATAGTCTGTATTGTATCATTATATGCCATGCACCATGCTGTAAACAAGATGTGCTATCTCAACTGTGCATCTTCTTTCAATATTTTCTTCCTGCATTTTTTGCTGTTGGAAACAGAAGAGAAACATTTGAAAGTGAACTGAGCATCCTGCACACTGCCATTTAGGGTCAACTATGATAAGATTCTCTGTACTCATTTTCCACTTGTTCTACTTGATCAAAACAAAAGAATTTTATGAACAATTAGCAAGATGGTTATTCTGTGTATCAGATAAGATGCTACATTTAGCTTGTTCTGGTGACATGAACTTATCAAGACTTCAATGTACCTTTTTTTTTTTTTCCTGAAGCTCAGCTACACAACAGATGGGATGTCTAACATCCTTTTCTATTTAAAACATGCAAGTCCTAATCAACAAGAGGGTTTTAGAATGTTAAACCAGCCAGCCATAAGAAATGTGTCATGCAGTTTCCTGTCATCCTAATTAATTAGATAGCATTATTTGTTGTCCCCAATGAACTCAAATGAGCTCAATGGCTGATAATAGCTTCATTCTTTTCAGTGGTTTTGTTTTCATTTTATTAGTATTGGAGATAGGACATTTTTTAAACAAAAAAAATGCACTAAGATTACCTAGAAAAGTACTATGGTTATAGCTGATAAAAAGGATGATGAACGCAAACTTTTGTCAAGGTCATTTAAGTGTTTCGCCTACTAGGAAATTTTTTATTGGGAGGAAAAACACTAAAATGTCAATAATTTCTTCCATATTTTGCATATGTTAATATTGTTGATACCACTTTAGGATTTGCTTTCTATTCTTTTACTCTCTTAGAGGTAGTATGATGAAGTAGAAAGAATGCTAGAATAAGAGGACCTGGGGTCAAGTTCCAACTAAGACACTTACTACCTATCTGATGAAAAGGAAGTCAGTTAGCTTCTCAGCTTCTCTTTTTTCTCATCTGTAAAAGCTGGCTTTTGGGTTAGATAACCTTCTACTAATCTATTTTAGATTGAAATCTATGATCCTATGGCAAATAATGACATTATAGGAAACATAGTATTTTGTACTATTCTTTTCTTAAACATTTTATTGAAAATAAATATTAAGTAAAATATTCTGATTTATCATTCTTAAAAATAAAAAAAAATACCCATGGCAATTTATAGAAGGAAATAGTGTGAATTTTGTCACTAATAATATCAAACATTCACAAAATTGAAATAAACTAGGCCTGAACCATAGTATAAGATGGGAATTGTGGGTTATAGGTTATTTAAAAGATTTTATCTCATTCCAAATGTCATGATTAAATAATAACAAAAAAAAATGCTAACTAAAACTACAGTAATCTGAGGTGCTAAGAATCATAAAAGCAAATTATTTACATTATATTTATAATTATAAAATTATTTACATATTCATGAGTATATTTTGATGCACAACTGGCTATCAATATTTTTGCCATAATTCCCCAAATAACAAGAAACAGTGGTTCATTTGCTGAAGATTTTACAGTTGTACTTTTAAAAATCATTTGGAAAGATAAGGTAAATTCATGCTAAATACTATATAAAATTTTATTTTCTATTACATTTTTGTATTAAAAAATGTAAGTGTACTTTGGAATCATATCGCAATCTATAATCAATACCAGTGGGTATATAAAACAGGTCAAGTGAAGGAGAAATTTAGTATTTTCAGTAAATTGGCTGTCTCCTATATGATGTAGCTTAAGGGTATCAGTAATGCTATCATCTCCTAAAATATTTAACCCACACAGGTGCACATTAAATTTAGCATATGTTTATTAAATATCAGCTCTATGGAAGTCACTACTAACCTTAAGGAAAGACATTTGAGTTTATCCTGGGTTGTCCTCAGCCTGGACACTATCCCCACTGGTGCTTTGCAACACTTCCACCTGTCCTACTGTCCATCTTCCATAAAATATCCACCCCTCAAATACTGGATGGTTTGTTCTACTCTTTAAATACTTTGTATACACACATATATACATACATAATACTTAGGTTATCACATCAATTATGCCTTTACAATATGTCTGGCACATCTCATTTTTCCAATATGCATTTACCTGCTGGTATCTTGTATGTCATTGCTTGCACTCAAGTCATAATTAATAATATGTTGCAGCCTGCTTATACCTATTATACTTCTTTCCATTGCTTTTTCCATCATTCACAGTTCTTTTCCAACTGAGACCATGATATTATATAATTCTTAGCCACAAGGCATCACTCAGAGAATATTACTGTTAAAAGTGGGGGTAGAACTTTTGTGGCAATATTGGAAGATGATGTATTTTCCTGAGTGTGATTTCCTGAATTTCTCTTATTCAATTATATGCCCATTATGAGTTTTCTAGGGCTTGATGTGTCTGGCAAGATGACATACACAAATAACTAACACACAAAAATGTAACCAGGAAGAGAAGAACCATAAAAATTCTACTTGAGATCTGTGGAAAGAAAGATCATTCCAAACGGGCAAATAAGGACAGGTTTCATGGTGGAGTTGGCATTTGAGCTGTTTTGAAATATTTTAGGAGACACAAATAAAGGGGGCATGTTAAGAAAAGGGAGAGTATAAATAAAATCACAGTCATAAAGTGTGTGAGACACTGATAGGTGAATGAGTTGTCCAGTTTGTCTTAAGTAAACCATTGAAGTAGAAGTGTAAAATAAGTCTTGTTAGGTGTTTTCCTTTCAACTTTATTATATGAGTAGCAGAATATTATTAGTACTGTTTTATAGATTATGAAATTGAGATAGAGAATTTTTAGCTCATTGTAAGAGCACAGGGACATTGTACATTTTAATGGCCTCAGATATTTAAGACGATTATACCAGGCATGGAATATGATCTGTTATTCATATCTGATCTAGTTGCAGAACATATTTTACACTCTCCAAGGGAACAACTTGGTGTCAATTTCAGTCTTCTCCAAAATGATATAGTAGGTTGAAATGTATCTATAAGGGTGGGTTACCTATTCTTCAGTATTTTGCTCAATTTACACCTTCTCTATGAAACCTCACCTTCACAGTCAAGGTAGAAGTGGGGCAATCTTCCTCTAGATACCATACATTATCACAACTTTCATTTTCTTGTTTTATACTTCATAGAATGATGGAATCTGAGAGTTAGACGAAATTGTGGAGTTCATCTACTCCCACTCTATGTCTGAGGCATGAATACCATTTATAGCATCCAGATATTACCTTCTATTCATAGATTGACAATGACAAGGAACAAACTACCTCTTGGGGAACTCCATCCACTCAGGAGAGTACTGGAAAATATTCTTTAAATAAAGCTAAATCAGGCTTCCTGTAATTTCTACCCATTCTTCATAGTTTATAGGATCATAGATTTAGAGGGGAGAAGGAACTTAGAAGTGAACCAGTTGTTTTCCAATAAAGAAATCAAAACAATTTATAGTCATAAAAATACTCTAAATCGTTATTGATTAGAGAAATGCAAATTAAAGCAACCTTGAAATATCATTTTACACCTATCAGATTGACTCACTAAAGTGATTGAAGGGGAAAATGACAAATGTTAGAGCGGATGTGGAAAAATTGGGACACTAATTAATTACTGGTGGAATTATGAACTGATCCAACCATTTTGGAGAATAATCTGGAATTATGCCCAAAGAGCTATTGAACTTTTTATACCTTTGACCCAGCAATACCACTACTAAATCAATTTCCAAAGATGATTAGGGAAAAAAGAAAAGAACTTACATGTTTTAAAATATTTATATGAGCTCCCTTTTTGGTGGCAAAGAATTGGAATTTTGGAGGATGCCTGTCAGTTGGGGAATAGCTGAACAAACTGCAGTATATAACTATGATGGAATACTACTGTGTTATAAGAAATGGCGAGTTCATTGATTGCAGAAAAACATGGATAGAGTTGCACAAAATAACGAAGAGTAAAATGGGCAAAACAAAGAGAATGTTGTATGCAGTAACAGCGATTTTGTTTTAAAAACAACTTTGAATGACTAAGTCATTTTGACCATTATAAATACCCAAATTAACTATGAAGGACCTTTGAAGGAAAATGCTATCTATATCCAGAGAAATAACTAACAAATAGAATGATTTTACACACACACGCACACACACACACACGTGTCTAATGGGGTGAAGGAGGGAGAGGAAAGAAAAAAGGTGAAAAAAAATTACATGATAACTTTTATATATTTAAAAGGAATAGCAAATTGGACATAACAGATTTACAGTTTCATGTGCAATCTTTTTTTAATTCTACTATGTTATGGAAATGCTTGTATTTCATAAATTAAAAATTAAAATATAATAATAATAAAGAAGTCAACTAGTCCAATAGACTCATTTTCTAGATAAAGAACCTGAAGCCCAGAAATGTTAAGAGATTTGATGATAACATAGGTAGGAAATGCCACAGACAGAATTTGAACTGAGTTTCTCCAATTCCAAATTAAATACTCTTCTACTGTTCCATATTGAAGCCCCCAAAGATCAAAGGCCTGCTGATGATCACATTGTTGGTGTCAAAAGTATGATTTGAACACATTCATCTCTTACTCCAAGTCCAACATTCTATACACTGAGTCAAACTACTTCTCTTTACCAGTGTTGCAAGGATATAATCACTTCAAAGTCTATTTATATAACTTGTAAAATTTCTGTTTAAATGTTGGTTCTGGAAGAAATTCTGGCTCTTACTTTTAGGTTTCTTTTTACTGTTGTTGCAAAATGAAATTCAATCTCTGATCAACCTAGATATTTAGATACCATTAGCCAAACTGACATATATAGTCTAGAACATATAAACACATTTACTGAAATACATTAAAAACAAAGCTAAAACTTACATTTATTTTAATTTCTTTTTCTTTCAACCTTCAGTGATTCTGAATTATAATTGTGCTTATTATCAGATTTATATCTGCTTAACCACTTGCTGTTTCATGATTATTCAGTTTATTTTGAAACAACAGAGATTCTAAAACAATATTTTTTATATTTCTTTTGTATTCATGGAAAGATGGAAAGGCTTAAGTAATTTTTATCTACATTCAACCTTTTCCCTCTCTTTTATACTATTCTTCTTTTTCAGTTTTGCTAAATTAGTATTTTCTTAAGATTAGATTATCTCTGTAATCATATGCAAATGTCTTCAAACTGTATCTGTATAGTTTCAAAGATTGGAATTTTGAAGATTCTAAGATTGAGTTTAAATAATACCAATATTTTTTGGCAGCAAAACTTGGTTAGCTATTTATCTTTTGTGTTATGAACAATTATTTAATATATTAGTGATACAATAATCCTAAGTGGAAAAAGCAGATTGACTTTATTTTTTTATGTAGGTGTCAGTTTCTTTTGCTTATTATAGATAAGCATTAGGGTTTTTTTAAGTATGTAAATGAATTTTGTCTTCCTATTTCTGATCAATGTATATAAACAAAATATTTCCTAAAACTTCAAGTTCCTACCATTTTTAAGGAGTTGCAGTGGGGAAAGGGGCATAAGAAAAATATCTGTGACTCCTATTCCTCTATATGGACATCAGAGAGCTAATACCAGTTACTGTCACTATATGGCAGCGATTTTAAACTCTTTATCAATTAACTAACATTTGTTAAATACCTACTATGTGCCAGACATTGTACTAAGTGCTTTATGATAATTCATTAATTGCAATGCAAAAAAAAAATTCTTCCTGTACTAATTATGCACTCATCCTTATGTTAGGTCTTGGGGAAAAAAAATTTAGTTTCAATATGATCTTTACACTCTTAAAACTTTTAGTCAAGTAGAATGAAATTCAAATTTTTAGTACATATTTTCAAGAGCTAATTCTGAATAATGTTTTAAGAAAGACACAAAGAATTTGATGAAAAAGCTACCTGTACTCATGGAGATTATAGTCTTATTTTAGCATATGACACATATACAAATACTGATAATACAAAATAAGATATGAAACTGCATAAAATAGATATAAATTACTACATGAAGTTCATAAAGAAGGGATTATTACTAATTGGAGAAAATAAGATGGCCTTGTTGGGGAGGTGACATTTGAACTGACCTTAAAAGGATGAGTAGAATTTAAAAGACAGATTGATACTGACATGGAGAATAAGTATAAATATATGTAGAGAAGGGTAAGTTTGAGGACAGTATAGGGGCAGTTGGGCTGGAATGAAGAATACATATACATACATACACATATACATACATATATACATACATACTTAGAAGTACTAGACAAAAAGCCGGAAAGTTAGGGTATTGCCAAGTCCTAAAAGACTTTGAATGACAGGTCAAGGCAGTTTCATAAAATGTATTGAATAGGTATCTTTGGTGATCATGAGACTCTCTTAATTTGGGAAGTAGTGAGACAGGACATAAAGTAATAACAAATTATTGTATATTTTCAAGTACAAATTCCTCCAAGAACTTCCTTTTGGGAAGTTCAATATAATATGTTGTTTTCCACAAAAACTACAAATTAAACACAATTTGAATAACTTGAAATTAATTACAGAAAAGCATTTGAAATTTTCAACTATTAAATGTAATTGTCATTTTGGGGGCTCTAGCTTTATGATAAAATAATCCTTTCATGAATAAATATGTAATTATTTGGAAGAGGAAAAAAACATTGGAGCATGTGTAATAGTTTAAGCAAAGTCAAGAGACAGTGTAAGTAGCAAAAATATAGAAACCCCCAAAATACAATTCACTATATTTATAATTGGGATTCAAAAGTATTGTTGATTACAGAGAGAAAAGACTGTTTTATTTGTTTTTTATGAATGTGTTAGCTGTAGATGGCATTAAATTGAAATGACAAATAAGATTAAAATGGCATCTTGAGAGTAGGCATGCAGAATATACTGGCAAGACAATTTTTTCCCAAAGGAAAATCCATACTTTTAATAAGCAACAACACCCTTTCTCAATAATTATGCCTTTTGCATTAAAATTGCATGAATCGTATAAAGTACCATATATAATTGCTAAATGCAAAATCCTTATTCAATAGTAAAACGTTGGTACTCTTTGCTTCTCTTGAGATGAGTGAACTGATGCTTGGTGAATCATATGCAAAACAGCTTAAAAATGTCATTTTACAGATGATGCAGTGAGAAGTAGAATTCAACTTAACTATCATAATTTTATCATAATTAATTGAGAAATGAAAATGGTTTTATATAGCAAGTGGATAAAGCAACAGATGGAGATAAAGATGCTCATTTGATCATATAAAGAATATTGAAACTAATGCTAAAGAATATTTGTTACTTTGCAAACCTATTAGTGACAGTGCTACGTTGGTACTTATTATTTAAAGTGGAATGGACAAATATATTAATAATCATGAGAAAAAGAAACACTGAGATATGTGTAAGAAAAAAACATCCAGCCAAAATGTTAAGGGAATTTTTTTTGAGGGGAGGAATGTCATTTTTACCTTAGGAAAGTGAATAGTTTAAGGAAAGCTTCATGGAGGATGGCATTTATACCAAGTCCAGAATATCAAGGGAACTAATGAAAAGAAATGCAGGGGAAGGTGGCATAGCCATTCCAGATCTTAAATTTTATTATAAAGCAGCAATCATCAAAACTAGTTGTTACTGGCTAAGAAATAGAGTAGTGGATCAGTGGAATAGAATAGGTATGCAAAACACAGTACGCAAAGACTGTAGTAATCTACTATTTGATAAACCCAAAGACCCCAGCTTCTGGGATAAGAACCCACTCTTTGAAAAAAAAACTGCTGGGAAAACTGGAAAAGAGTATGGCAGAATCTAGGCATAGGCCAAAATCTCACACCATATACAAAAATAAAGTCAAAATGGGTTCATGATTTAGATATAAAGGCTGATACTGGGAGAGCAAAGAATAGTTTACCTATCAGATTTATGGAGAACAGAAAAAATCATGACCAAACAGGAGATAGAGAACATTACAAAATGAAAAATGGATACTTTTGATTACATTAAATTGAAAAGTTTTTGCACAAACAAAGCCATTGTAACCAAGATTAGAAGGAAAGTAGAAAATTGGGAAAGAATTTTTACAACCAGTTTCTCTGATAAGGGCCTCATTTCTAAATATATAGAGAATTAAGTCAAATCTATAAGAATATAAGTCATTCCCCAATTGATACATGGTCAAAGGATATGAGTAGGTAGTTTTCAGATGAAGAAATTAAGGGCATCTATAGTCATATGAAAAAATGCTCTAAATCACCATTGATTAGAGAAATGCAAATCAAAACAACTCTGAGGTACCACATCACACCTATCAGACTGGTCAACATGACAAAACAAGAAAATGATAAATGTTGGAGAAGATGTGAGAAAATTGGAAAACTAATGCATTGTTGGTGTAGTTGTGAAATGATCCAACCATTTTGGAGAGCAATTTGGAACTATGCCCAAAGGGCTATAAAAATGTGCATACTTTTTGACCCAGCAATAGCACTTCTAGGGCTATATCCCAGAGAGATCATACAAATGGGAAGAGGACCCACGTGTACAAAAATATTTATAGCAGCTGTTTTTGTGGTGGCAAAAAAATTGGAAATTGAGAGGATGTCCATCAGCTAGGGAATGGTTGAACAAGTTGTAGTATATGAATGTAATGGAATACGATTGTGCTATAAGAAATGATGAGCAGAAAAACCTGGGAAGATTTGCATAGACTGATGCTAGGTGAAATGAGCAGTAGAAGGAGAATGTTGTACACAGTACCAGCCACATTGTGCAATGATTAACCTTGATAGACTTAGCCTTTCTCAGAAATGCAAGGATCTAAGACATATCCAAAGGTTTCGTGATGGAAAATGCTATCCACATCCAGAGAAAGAACTATGGAGTTTGAATGCAGATCGAAGCATGCTATTTACTATTTTTTTCTTCTGTTTTGTTTTGTTTCCCTCTTTCTTGTGTTCCTCCTATTGCTTCTAATTCTTCCTTACAACATCAGTAATGTGAAAATATGTTTAATAGGAATGTATATGTATAGCCTATATCAGATTGTGCACCATCTTGGGAGGGAGGTGAGGAGGGAAGGGGAGAAAAATTTAAAACTCAAAAGCTTATGGGAGTGATTGTTGATAAATCAAAATAAATCAATAAAAAAATTTAAAAAATTAGAATGGAAAAAAAACCAAGTAGAAAGTTAAGTTACTAACAAAGATGGGAGTGTATTAGAAGAATCAATTCCAGAAATAGTGGTTGGGATGAACAAATGCAATGGTAGAGGGAAAGATAAGACTGATATTATTTGACTGGAATCTAGAGTAATTGAAGGGGACATAAAGTGTAAAAGCATACCTAATTTGGATTATAGAAAGTCTTGAACAACAGAATCAGTAATTTATATTTTATTTGACAAGTAATGAAGAAATTTTGAATGTTTATTAATAATCATGTAGTATGATCATATATTCCACAGCATAGAAGAGAAAAAATTTAGTGGCAATATGATATCTGTTTTCAAGTATTTGAAGGATTCGCATAGAGAAGCAAGATTCGACTTGTTTTGTTTACTCTAGAGGTAGACTGATGAGCAATCATTATAAGTTGCAGAGAGGTGGATTTAGGCTTAATGAATGATTTGCTGGTTAGTAATGTAATGGGCATTTTTTGGAAGCAGTGGACAATTCAAGCAAAGGCTGAATGAGTAATCAATTGTCTGAAATATTGTAAAGGAGATTTTTTTTCAGGAGTATAGCTTGAACTAGATAGGCTTTTACCTCCCTTCTGACTCTAAGTTTCTTTGATTCTATGAACCCATAAATGTCTAAACTAGGTGCTTAATGTGACCGTAGAAAGGAGGAATTTGATTTGTAAAAAATATTACACAAAGAGAAATAATATGACTTGGTAAATAAGACAATGGGAGGTAGAAAGAAGAGTCAATGATGACTCCAATGTTATGAACCTGGTGACTAGGAATAAAGGTAATACGCAACAGGAATAGAATTGTTAGGGATAGGCAATAGTTTGTTGGGCAATTAGGTGGCACGATGGATAAAACACCAGGCCTGTAGTCAGGAAAACTTAAAATCCAACCTCAGACACTCACTAGCTGCATGATGCTGGGCAAGTCACTTTACCCTATTTGACTCAGTTTCCTCATATATAAAATGAGCTGGAGAAGGAAATGGCAAACTACTCCAGCATCTTTATCAAGAAAACCCCAAATTGGGTCATGAAGAGGTAGACATGACCGAAATTAGACATGACCGAAACAACTGAATAATAACAGCAATAAGAGTTGGTTAAGGGTGAGAGAGCGATGAGATCAATTTTAGACATGATGTTTGAGGTGACATTGAAAAATCCATTTGGATATATGAGGCATAACAATATAGGTCCATATTAGCTATAGGGAGAGAGTACAAGATCAACATAGACATTTGATAATTTCAGTATCATTTAAAAAGAGCTGTTATTTAAAGCCACAAAAGTGGGAAAGATCACCATGACAGAGACTACAGAGAAAATAGTAAGTTCATGTATGTAACCTTGAGGGTGTATTTATTTTTAAGAGTGAGGGAAAGTGAGGAGACAGAAAAAGACAGAGAAGTAGACAAAGATGCTGGAGTACAGTCATAAGAATTCAGTGTCACTGAAGCCAAGGCAGGAGAGGACAACATGAAGGAGAAGGTAATCAAATGTCAAATGGTGCATAGAGATTAAAATGAATGAAGAAGGGGAAAGGTCTTTGGACTAAGTGATGAGTTCATTAGGGGCTTCAGAGAGAACTATTTCAATAGAATGGCCTAGACCAGTGGTGTCAAACTCCAATAGAAACAGGGCCACTATATATGAATAGTTAGAATGTCAAGTATAATCAAAGCAGTTACTGTTGCCTTTCAACTAAGTGTCTTAAGAGCACTTCTGACTGTCTTTCCCCTCCTTTGTCAAAGAATTCACTCATTCTGATTGCCAGTGACAAAAAAAATGATGTTGGAGATGCATTAGCATCAGTGAGATTTGCCTATATACCATAAAATGATTGAATCTGCTCGTCTGGGCATCATCTGAAAAAAGTTGTCTTATTCAAGAAAAAATAAGGATACTTGTTTTAAAGATAGAGGTGAAATTCTGACTATAGAAGTGTAAAAGTTAACAAAACAAATGTTATAATTGTCCCTGGATTCAGGAAAAGAAATAGCCATGAAAGACACTGATGTATCTCTTCCTAAACGTGATTATATTTCCAAAGACTACAATAGAAATCTCTAGTGTCATCCCCTCTTAGAACCAGAAAAGGGCTTGGATAGTTGCCTGGAATTTTTGAAACAGAACTGCTGCTGCTAGCCTTGTTTCATTGCATTACTAATACAGTGAAAGCTTAAAACATAGACCACTGTTGAGACACTAACCAGATGTTAGATAACAAGAAGCAGTGTTGGAATAGAACCACACACTAAAGAGTGGAAAGATTAAGTAAGCAGAGAAATAGTTGTTCTTGTTTTCTCCTCAGAACATCAACATTATCATGGAGAATTGAATTTATATCAATAATTACCTGACACTTTCTGGACTTTTCCTACAAGACATCAGTAGAACACATTACAAAGAATCACAAAGGACCAAGGGTAATGGATTACTTTTCACTACTAGATAGCCTTCCTTCTGCTGTGCATTTCATTTAGTCTGGTTCACCTTACTATTTAAATATTCTATATTCCAGCACAGTAGCAGCATGATATAGTAGATAGATAACTGGCCTTGAAGCCCAAAAAAACCTGAATTCAAGTCTACTTTCTGACACAACCTAACTTCGTGAGCCTGGACATGTCACTTAAACTTTCAGTTCTTTAGGAAACTCTCAAGGCTATAAGTTGAAAGGAAGGTATAGACCTCCCTTGGTAAAGGAAGTCTTCTTACCCAGAAGTTCCTTATACCACTGAATCTAGTCCCTAACCCTTTTGTCCTAACCATACTGTCTATTTGTCACTGCCTACATAGAACATTCCATTACCTAACAACATGCCTTTTAACCTCTGCCTGGAATATTCTTTGTCCTGGTTATAATCCCCATCCCCTGAAGAGTCACATCCTACATGACATTTTTCCATATCTCACTGGTTGTCAATGCTGTACCCTACCCCATCCCCCAACCACAATTATTTTTTACATATTTTGTATTTTTGTATTTATACATATGTTGTTTCTCCCAATAAAACAAAAGCCACTTGAGGGAAGAAACAATTTAATATTGTCTTCATATCCCTAGCATCTAGCATTTGATAATACTCTTGCTAAAATGAACCAAATATCTATATCTGAATCACTTCAAAGCAGCTGATAACACTACAGTACATACACTCACCACATTTACTTCTGTTGTTTGGAAGAATCTGATTTTTAAGAAGGGAAGAGATAAAGGGAAAGTCCAGGATCACTGAAAGTAAAGAAAGGAAATTACGGTTAATTCTCACTAGGGAAAATTACAGAAGATTTTGATACAAGTGCCAAGAAACTATGACAAATAAACCGAATGTGAAAATTAGGAATCAATTAAAAGACTATATGAGGATTTCCAATTAAATTGTTAACAGTACGCTAATAAAATAAATTTTTGAAAAGTACGAGAGAACATAAAACATTGAAACCTCTTTAGAAAGAATATACGTGACCCAAGACACTTTGTCATTGATATGCTAAAAAAAATTTGTTGAGAGTCTTTTTATATGTATAACGTGTACTTCTGCAACGTAAACTGTTACCCTGGGACTTATAAAATAAGCAACTAACATTGGCATAGATTGATACTGTTAGAAATTTTATTTGCACTTTGCTATGGAGAACTAGGGACTAGGATTGCTCATTTCTGATTCTTATGTTATATCCAAGGTAAAATTTATGGCTCTAAGTACCTTGTTATGACAGTAGACACTAGTCAAGTTTCCAGTTCCTGGACAGATTTGAAAATTACAGATATTATTGAAACCCAATGAAGTGAGGGGATATATTCCTCACCTTCTCAAATATTTTGATCAAGTATTATTGTCTGCCAAATCTGTTGGGCAGACAGTAATTTCAGAATTTTCTAGTAACTTGACATTGAAATACCTAGAAGATGAACTCTCTAAAAAAGGCAATTATACTCAACAGGAAGTGTAGGTTAATCAGAACTAGTAAATACTTAGATTATCATGGGAAATTCCTTGTACAAATATGCAATTATTTTTTTAAATCCCTATATAATGAATATAGAAGTATTAATAATAATTCAAAATTATAGGACAATATTATTTCTAAAAAAGAAGATGGTGAGTTTCTGGTTCAAATAAGTAAGAAATAAAGAAATCATGTAAGTTGACTCACCCGCAAAACCCATCACAAAACAAGAAATGATGAACATACCATGATCACTACCAAGAATAATGAAGAGAGAATTATGAATAAGAACACAGAGAAGTGAGAGAATCCGGAGTAAACAAGTTAAGGGGTCACCATACCTGTGAATGCAGTTTATTCAGGCCAGTTACCCTGTGGCTTTGGAACCAACAGAATATCTGCTGCATTGACTCTCACTAATCTCTAATCTCCCTACTCTAAAACACAGGTATGTGGAAAACAATATCAGTAAGGCCCCGACTCAAGCAGACCAAGCTTTGTTTTGTTTTTTTTTGGTTTTTTTGCCCCTTAAAAGCTACTGAAACTCTCTTCAGACTTACTTGGCTAATGGGACATTTTAAAAATCTTTTAAGGAAAAATTAATCCAGGCCACATGGGGCAGCACCAAGTATTTTTCTCAGTTCCAGCTATAGTAATGTGCGATTAGCCAGCAGAACAGTATGCAACAACTGCTCAGTCAGGTAAGTGACTTAAATCTGACCACGGGAATTCTTTTACTTGTAACTTCTTGAGGACCTGTGTGATTCTCTATGTTACATACCTAGGGTTGGGATGAATAAAAGCAGTCATCTTTAGTTTCATGGAAACCTCCATTTAGATCAACTCTGTGACTTTGAAAGGTTCCCAGACACAGGGCATTTGTAGAATTAGACCCCATATTATCTAACCTACAAATATGACAATATTGCTTAAACAGAATAATTCACTTCACGGATGAATAATATTTGAAAGATATTATCAACAAAAATATACAACTCAAGAGATTTCTAAAAGCAGTGGATAAAATAATCCATGTAGACTGAAAAATAAGTGAATAAGTAAAATAATAATATATTTATACCACTTGCCTTTAGCTAAGAATAGATATAGCTATATATGTTAAACATACAGTATATGATTTTCCAACGTAATAGAAATAATAAAGATTAAGATAAACGTGTTATTAGAATACATGGTATAAACAATAATAAAAAACTTTTTTAATATTAAACTATTTTAACATAGATGAAAAATATGACAATTAAAATAAAGAAGGAGAAAGGAGTAAAACTCTTTCTAGGTCAAAATAATTGTATAAATATAGATGAACAATTAGATGATATCTATATAACGACATATATCACATATCTTTTATTTGAACAATATTTGATTAACATATAGAATATATTTACATACATATATGTATGTAATTATACCTACTTTACTAGTTTTATTAATTGAAAGTTATAGAAAATTAACATAGACTATCCTGACTCTAAATAACCCCCAAATAAGAGAAGAAAATGGTGGAAGATAAAACATTCTGTTTCTTATGTCATTAAATGTAAATAGTTTCAATTATTTTATAAAAAGAAAGTTACAGAATGGCTCAGAAAACAAATACAGGGTTTATTAAAAACAGATCTACATGACTTTGGTATGGAGTCATGACAGCAGAGTGGATGAAGCATTCAAGCAAGCTCTTAAAACTCTCTCCTCCTAACAACTTGAAAATAACATATAAAATCAATTCTGGAGTGGAAGAGTCAAATATAGTCAGAATGAGACAAACTTGGAAGAAGAGATCTGTGGCATTTGGATGGAGGCTGGAGTCCCACAAGTGGTGGGACTAGGTTGTGGCAACAGAAGCAGTAGCAGCTTTGGAGCTCTCAAAACAGAGACGGTAAGGAGACCAGGATATTAGTCAGACCCTTAGGCTACTACTGCATGCAAGAATGAATGCTATTGGCAGCTTAATTGCCAATACCAACTTCAGGGTCACAGGTCATAGACAGAGAAGAACACTTTTGGTTAAGAGGGAGAAAAGTCCCCGAGGAACATTATCAATTTTGTTTACAATGAATCAGGCATCCTAAAGAAGAGTATTGATTACAATCCCAAAGTAACAAGGGCTCTTCGTGGTTAAGGACCAGAGCACAGAGTATGGGAGCAGTGATCATACTTCACTGCAGATCACACTACATTGGAAGCAATGAAAACTTCAAAATACCCAAAACTAACTCATGTGGAAAAGTCTGAACCTTTGGAGAGTGCCCCTGTGTCATCCATGTTAGGAGCAGAACCCAACTTTAATATAAAGTCCAAAGTCAAGAAATAGGCGAGACACTTAACAAACAACAATAAAAGAACATCACCAAAAAAGCTACTATGGTGACTGGGAAGATCAAGAAATAAACCCAGAAGAAGTCAATGATGTTGACAGAGGTACAAGCAAAGCCTTAAAGAAAAAAAAATGGACACAAGCCAACCAAAAAGTGCCAGAAAAGCAAAAAATAACTTTCAAAATCAAATAAGAGTGGCAGAGGAAAAATGCGGTAAAGAAATGAGAGCAAGAGATAAAATTATGAAAAAATAATTAACAGCTAGGCATAAAAATTCTTTCTGGCTGCTTGCAATATTTTCTCCTTGACCTGGGAACTCTGGAATCTGGCTACAATATTCCTAGGAGTTTTCCTTTGGGGATCTCTTTCAGGAGGTGATTGGTGGATTCTTTCAATTTCTATTTTACCTTCTGGTCCTAGAATATCAGGGCAGTTTTCCTTGATAATTTATTGAAAGATGGTGTCAAGGCTCTTGTTTTGATCATGGCTTTCAAGTAGTACAATAATTTTAAATTATCTCTCCTGGATCTATTTTCCAGGTCAGTTGGTTTTCCAATGAGATATTTCATATTGTCTTCTATTTTTTTTTCATTCTTTTGGTTTTGTTTTATAATGTCTTGATTTCTCATGGAGTCATTAGCTTCCATTTGCTCCATTCTGTTGAAGAAATTATTTTCCTCAGTAAGATTTTGGACTTCCTTTTTCCATTAGACCAATTCTGTTTTTTTAAGGCACTCTTCTCCTTATTGGCTTTTTGGACCTCTTTTGTCATTTGGGTTGGTCTATTTTTTAAGGTGTTATAGTGTTTTTTGGGTCTCCTTTATCAAGCTGTTGACTCATTTTTCTCATGATTTTCTTTTATCACTCTCATTTCTCTTCCCAAATTTTCCTCTACTTCTCTTTGATTTTCAAAATCCTTTTTGAGTTCTTCCATGGCTTGAGACCAAGTCATATTTTTCTTGGAGGCTTTGGATGTAAAAGCTTTGGCTTTGTTGTCTTCTGGTTGTATGTTTTGATCTTCTTTGTCACTAAAGATTTTTACCTCTGTTTGCTCATGTTCCCAGTCAATTACTTAACTTTTTAACTCTTTGTTAAGGTAGGGCTCTGCTTCCAGTGTAGAGGGTGTACTGTCCCAAGCTTCAGGGGTTTTGTGCAACTATTTTCAGAGATATTTCTTGGGATCTGTAAATTTTCAGTTCTTCTAGGGTGGTATGATGAAAGAAGTAGTGTTTACCCTTTTCCTGGTCTGTGCTCTGGTCTATGACTAACCACAAGCACTCTTTTCTGCCTTGGAACTGTGAGAAGGATTCTCTCTCCACTGCCACCACAAGCTCCACCATGCCAATACTCTTCCTCACCCTAGGACTGCCATCCAGAACTGTGACCCAGATCCAAGCACAGGCAAAGCAAGAGAATCCTGCCTCAGCATCAGCAATTGATCCCTGCAATCTCCCTCTGATCAGTTGCTTGATCCCTTTACTGTCTGTGGGCAGAGAACTCCGGAAGCAGCTGCTGCTGCTGTGGCCTCCATCCCAGGGCTACACTAGGGCTGAGGCCAGATTGAGTTCCTCTCTCACCCAGGTCCGACAGACCTTTCCCACTGACCTTCTAAGTTTTCTTTGGTATTTGTGGGTTGATAAAATCTAGAAACTGCCACAGCTTCACGTGATTCAGTCCCCTGAGGCCTATTCTGGATTTCCTCTGGTCCTGTCTTTGCCTACACAGCCCATGCTGAACTGCTCTGCTCTCCCAGCCCAGGGTAATAGATCTTTCTTGTCAACATTCCAGGTTGTCTTGGGCTGGAAATTTATTTCACTCTGTCTTTTTATGGGTTCTGCTGCCCTAGAATTTGTTTAGAGCCATTTTTTACAGGTATTTGGAGAGGTTTGGGGGAGAGCTCAAGCAAATCACCCTCTTGGCTCTGCCCTCCCTCCCAGCATTATTACAAAATTCCACAGTTCCCAGTTCATAGATAAAATACTTCAAGCAGCCATGAGGAAATCATCCAAATGTCATAGGTCTATATTGAGGATCACACAAGAATTAGCAGCTATCATGTTAAATGAGCAGAGGTCTTAGAATCTGGTATTCTAGAAGTCAAAGGAGCTTGGATTACAACCGTGAATCACCTACCCAGCTCGATTGAGTACAATCTTTCAAGGATAAAAAAAATGGATATTTAGTGAAATAGAAGACTTTCAGGTATTCCTGATAAAAATACCAAAGTTGAATAGAAAATGTGACTTTAAAATACAACAGACAAGAGAAGTATAAAAAGGTAAACATGAAAAAGAAATCATAAGGGACCCCATAAATTTTTAATTCTTTATATCCCTATATAGAGAAATGATATATGTAGTTTCTATCATTACTAGGGCAGTTAGAAGGATTCTACATACGTAGAGGGGCAGCAGTGAATTCATCGTGTGGGTTGATGTAAAAAGAAAATGGATGGGCAAAAAAAAGAGGTATGCCTTAGGAGAAGGGGGAATGGAGAGGAAGCATGAGGAAAATTATCTCATCTAAGAGGGCATTCAAGGAAGAGCTTTTATTGTAGAGGGGAAATGGTGATGAAAGGGCAATGCTTGATCCTCACACTCATCTTAATTGGTTTAAAATAAGAAAAATATATATACACACTTGATTGGTTATAGAAATCTACCTTATACAATAGGGAAGTAGTAGGAGGAAAGGAATAAAAAAAGGGTGGGGGAGAGTAAATAAAGGAAGATAGTGATTAGAAGTAAAACAGACTAGAGCAGGGACAGGATAAAAAGAGAGAGAAACTTAAACAGAAGAAAATAGGATGGAGAGAAATACAGTTAGTAATTATAACTGTGAATATAAATGGGATGAATTCCTCCTTAAATAGAAGCAGATAGCTGAATGGAATAAAAACCAGAATCCAACAATATGTTCTTTACAGGAAACACATTTGAAACAGAGTGACACAGAGTTAAAATAAAGGTCTGGAGCAGAATCCATTATGCTTCAGATGAAGTTAAAAAAACAAAACAAAACAAAACAAACAAACAAAAAACAAAACTAGGGGTAACAATCATGATCTCTAATAAAGTGAAAGCTAAAATAAACCTAATCAAAAAAGATAAGCTGGGAAATCACATCTTGTTGAAAGGTACCATAGACAATGAAGTGCTATCAATAGTAAACATGTATGCACCAAATGGCATAGTATTCAAATTCTTAAAATAAAAGTTAAATGAGTTATAGGAGGGACAATAGACAATAAAACTAGACTAGTGGAGTCCTCCACTTTCTCCTCTCATAACTAGATAAAACTAACAAAATGAATAAAATCTTAGAAAAGTTATATATGATAGACCTTTGAAGATAACTGAATGAGAACAGGAAGGATTATACCTTTTTCTTGACTATACATGGTAGCATCAAAAAAACCGACCATGTATTAGGGCATAAAAACCTCCAAACAAATGCAAAAAAGCAGAAATATTAAATGTACCTTTTTCAAAACATAATGTAATAAAAATATTCAATAAAGGACTGTGTTAGCATAGATTAAAAGTTAAGAACTAAATAATCTAATCCCAAAGAATGAGTTCATTAATAAACAAATCATAGAAACAATCAATAATTTCATTAAAACAATGAGACAACAATGTGGCAACATTCCAAAACTAGTGGGATGCACCAAAACAATGCTTAGGGGAAAATTTATATCCCCAGATGTGTAAATCAATAAAAAAGGGAAAGAACAAAAATAAATGGATTAGACATGTGAATAAAAAACTAGAACAAATGAAAAATCCTCAAATTAAACACCAAAATTGAAATACTGAAAATGAAAGGAGAAATTAGTGAAATTGTAAGTAAAAAAAAAAAAGAAATAGAACTAGGAGCTTGTTTTATGAAAAAAAGAATAAAAATGATAAACCATTAGTTAATTTGATTTAAAAAAGAAAGAAGACAACCAAATTACCAATATCCAAAAAGAAAAGGGTGAATGTACCACCAATGATGATACAATTAAAACAATTATTAGAAGTCATTTCCCCCCATTATATTCCAGTAAAATGACAATCTAAGTGAAATGGATGTATATTTATAGAAATTAAACTGCCCAGATTAACAGAAGAGGTAATACAACAGAATACTTAAATAATCCTATATTAGAGAAAGAAAATAAACAATCCGTCAATTAGATAAGAAAAAAATCCCCCAAATGAATTTATAAGCAAATTCTATCAAATATTTAAGGAATAATTAATCCCAATATTACATAAATTATTTTTTAAATAGTTAATGAAAGAGTTCTACCAAATTCCTTTTGACAAAATATGATTTTGATATTAAACAAGTGTGAGCCAAAACAGAGAAAGAAAATGATAGACTAATTTCTTTAATGGATATCAATGCAGAAATTTTAAAGTGTGTATCAGCAAGGAAATTATGATCAGATATCACAAAGATTGTATATTATGATCACGTGGGATTTACACCAGGAAAGCAGCATTGCTTCAATATTACAAAAAAATAAGCATTGTTGACAACAATAATAATAAAAACAAAAAATACTATATTAATAGATGCAGATAAAGTTTTTGACAAAAAAAGTCATTCCTATTAAAAACACTAGAAAGCATAGAGACAAATACAACCTTTCTTAAAATGAGAAGTAGTACTTATCTAAAACAAAGAGCAAGAATTATCTGTAAGGGAGATAAACTTGAAACATTCCAATAAGATCAAGAATGAATCAAAGATGTTCATTATCACGACTGTTATTCAATATTGTATTAGCGATGCTACCTATAGAAATAAGGCAAGAAAACAAAATTTTTAAAAAAGTGTGCAATGAAGACACAAAACTATCACCCTTTTCCATTGATATGATGGTCTACTTAGAAAACCACAGAGAATCAACTAAAATACTAGCTGAAGTAATTAACAACTTTAGCAAAGTTGCAGGATATATAATAAACTCACAGAAATCATGAGCATTTCTATATATTACCAACAAAGTCTAGCAGCAAGAGATAGGAAGAGAAATTCAATTTAAAATAACTGCAGACAATATAAAATACTTGGGAGTCTACCTACCAAGACAAACCTGAGGACTCTATGAACCCAGTTACAGAACACTTCACACAGATAAAGATAGAGCTATACAAATGAAAAATATTCATTGCTCATGGGCAGGCCAAGCTAATATACTAAAAATGACATTTCTACCTAAGTTAATTTACTTACATTATATTATAATAACCAAATTACTAAAGAATAATTTTATAGAACTAAAAAATAATAAAAAATTTATCTGGAAGAACAAAAGGTTAAGAATATTAAAAGAATCAATGAAAAAAATGTGAAGGAAGAAGGCTTAGCAGTACCAGATTTCAAACTATACTACAAAGTAGTAATGAAAATATCTGTTACAGCTAAGACATAGAGTGGTGGATCAGTAGAAAACATTAGATAAACATTATTTACTCTCTGGTCACCCTTTCAGCCTACTTTGTGTCCACCAGCTACTTGTCCTCTGGGACCAATAATGGGCCTGAATTTGAATGTTTAGTATAGTTCCAGTCAGTTATACTCTTCCCCAGTCCAGACAACCTCTGGCTGTCATTGTGCAAACCCCATTTCCCTTCTACTTCCTGCTTCCTTATTCTCATCCTCCCCTACAAGATGCCTGTCTACATCCACTGTGTTCTCTGAAATGACTTCTTCACAGGTAACAACTTTGCTTTTATCTTAAGCAGTTTTCTTTCTTACTCTTTTGGCAGGATGAAAGGCAATGACGAAATCAGCTAAAGTTCCCCATTGTTACCCTGCCCTCTACTCTAATGACTATGACATTTTATGACAGATTTTTAAAGGGAAAGGTCTGGAGGCTAAGAACATTGATTGAAGAAGGAAAAAACTTGGGTACTAGTGCTTAGTTTGCCAATAATTAATTATGTAGCCTGCAACTCACCATTAACCTCTTAGGCCTTAGTTTTTTCATCTATTAAAAAAAAAGTTAGACCAGATCATTTCCAAGGTTCATGAATGCTTGTAAATTTCATGATTCTGTAACATGAATATCACTATTGATATCAATAGGGTTTCTTCATCTATAGCAACAGGGATCACATGATCACATGTCCCTGAGGCTTGAACTCCAGCTATTATTCAGTGGTGCCACTGAAATGTCAGGAGAAATTGAAGAAGGTCTCTGGTGAACACAGACACATGTACACACACCTGTGTACATGTATACACTCACATATAAGGAGAAGACTAACCAGGAGAATCAGAGAATAGAAAACACATTTTTGAGAGACTTAGAATTGCACATAAATAGATTGAACATTAATCATAGAAAAGCTTTGCATAAATTCAAAAAAAATATGTAACTCATATAAGCTCTGAGGATTCTTAACCTCATCTACTTCCATGGTGTAGTCCATGGAACTTGGCTACTATTTCAGCTCAGAGTCTTGAGGGAACCCATTAACAGGTTCAATTCTTTTATGCCAATGTCTTAGGCCCCCAGTGATATTTCCCCCCCAAAAAGTTGAAAATCGTTTAGTGAGCCAGACTTAATTTTTAGCGGGGAATATTTACTAAATTTGCATAGTAAGAACGGTTGGTAAACAAAACAAATAGTAATAATAATAATAATAGCTAATATTTACATGATGCTTCCTATGTACCAGACACTCTTCTAAGTGCTTTACAATTATTATCTAATTTGATCCTCACAACAATCCTGGGAGGTAGGTTCTATTTTTATCTCCATTTTACAGATAAGGAAACAGAGGCAGAAGGAGGTCAAGTGACTTGTCCACGGTCACACAGCTAACAAGTGTCTGAGAATAGACCTGAACTCAGGTCTTCCTGACTCTGGTCTGGCACTCTATCCACTATACCACAAAAGACCCCCGAAGACTGTTACACATAGTCATACCATTACATAGAGAATTCAGGGGGAAACAGGCTAAATTTATGGCACACATGTGACAAAGAGCATAAATTGCTTGCTTCAAGTCCTTTTCTCCTATTTGTGGGTGCTCAAGAAGTTCTTATGAATTGTATAGTTCCCTTGTTGGGCTCCTAAAAGAACCAAAACCCATTGGAAGTCTATTTTCTGGACTCTCAATGCAGCCACTGTCCTCAGCTGATGCCTGGATACTGGTGGTATCCAGTGTAAAGATAAGAAGTTCAGATTTTTCTCTAGTCAAAGCCAGAGCAAAAGTTTCTCCTCTCCCTACCTCCACCCCCACCCCACCCTTGCCCTGCCCAAGTTGTCCATTCTCAGAAGTTCTGGCTGGAATATCACACTCACTTCAATTTTTGGATTGACTCTAGTTCAATACAAGCTTGATACTGATGACTTCTACAGTATGGCCAAGTTTCCTCAGCTTATGTAAACATAATTCTCATGCAAACTGCTTCCATTTCTAAAAACTTTTTTACACTTAATCAAAAGTTAATGAGTGAAATAATGCAAAACATAAATAACAATAACAATAAGAGCTGGAAGAATTCAGTACATACCATGACCAAGTAAGAGAAAAAGTGAATGGAACTGAATAAGAATGAATGGGCAGCGAATTCTAATGAGGATTTAGAGGGAGTAACTAAACAACTGGTAATGGTACTTTATACATAGGAATTAAAGCATAGATACTAAGCAAGTTTAGTTTTTATTTTTTTTATGTTCAATTCTGACCTTTTAATTACACACACACACACACACACACACACACACACACACACACACATACATGCAGTAATATTTAAGTTTGATGGTAGTGAATTAACAATTGGTATTTTTTCCTCAACCCAAAAGAGTCTGCCTTGACATGAAGACACAATGATTCCCAAATCTTGGGAAATGTAAAGGAGAAAAAAAAGAAAATGAAAAATTATTTTGATCACTGCTCTATCTTCAGGTCATAGAAATCTCTTCATCCTGGAAGCTCACTCTGACCCCGGATTTCACACTCTAAAAATAGCTTTTGCCCTATCCTCTCATTACCTACTTCCTCAGAAATCTCCATTTTAAGAAGGACCCCAAATCCCCAAGAATTGGGGAATGGGTGAACAAGTTTTAGGTTATACAACTGTGATGGAATACTATTGAGTGATAAAAAATGACAAGCAGGATAATTTCAGGAAAACTTATATGAACTGATGCAAAGTGAAGTAAACAGAACAAAAAGAACTTTGTACATAGGAACAGCAAATACTGTGCAATGATCAACTGTCAATGACTTGCCTTTTCTGATCAATATAATGATCAATATAATGATCCAAGACAATTTTGAAGCACTTATGATGAAAAATACTATTCACCTGCAGAGAGAGAATTAATGGAGTCTGAATGCTGATTAAAAAATAATTTTTTCACTTTATTTTTCTTGCTTCTTTTGTAAAACGGTTAATATGGAAATGTGCTTTGCATGATTTCCCATGTATAATTGATATCACATTTCTTGCATTCTTAATGTGAGAGGGAGGGATAGGAGGGAGGAAAGAATTTGGAACTCAGTTGAAAAAACTAATGTTAAAAAACAAAGAAAAAATAAATTTTTTGGGGAAAAAAGACCACTAACCATGTCTTCATTACCCTCTAGGCTTCTGGGCTTATTCTCCTGACTTTCTATACCACGCCTATCTCCTCCTCATCTCCAATTTTCAGATTCTTTTTATCTGTTGCCATCCCCAATTAGAATGTAAATTTCTTTAGGTCAAGGACTTTTCCTTTCAAATTGTATCCGCATGCGGAGTGCTTAGCACAGTACCTGGTACATAGGAAGCATTTAAATACTTGCTGACTTGACAGAGAGATAAGATAGTCTGCTGATTCACTGCAAGGGAATAGAGAATAAGTTCAGAAAGAAAGAACCCAAAAAGATTGTCTGAAGCCCTGCCTCCTACTCCTGGTGAACCAAGGTTACCTATTTCTAGTTATATGCCTTGTTGCTAGTATCCAAGCATAGCACATTTTTCAGCTCCTTCCTTATGGAAAATACAATATCTTACCTACATTTCTGCCTGTCTGCAAACGAATCAATTTTGAACCAGAACTGGTTTTGAATTGATTGAGCTCAACCCTGATCATAATATAAAACCACCTCCTCCATCCAGTACACAAAATTCCCTGGGGTACCCAATTTTTAATCAATCCAATCCAATTTAATCCAATAAACATTTATTAAGTGTCTATTATGTGCTAGGCACTGTGCAAAGGCTGGAGATACAATTAATACAAAGAAAGACAGTCCCCACTCTCAAGGAGCCTGCAATCTAATAGGGGGACATAATTCAAAAGGAGACAAGAAAATGGAGCAGGAGGTAGGGAATGGGACACAATGGGGTATCTGATGAGCAAGCATCTTGTTCTGTGGAATTTAAACCAGCAGAGCAGTCGATATAGAGTGGAGAATCCAGAGGATCTTCTCCATGCATGAACAGAAATTTATTCCTCAAATCCATGCCTTTTGGGGATCACTCCAGTACTATATGGAGGAAATAAAGTAAGAATTCCCTTTCATCCTCTGAAGTTAAAAGGTATCAAAATGCTATTACCAAAATTGGCTGAAGTGATAATATCCCCTTCACTGGTAGATAACACTAATCAGTATTCTCATTACACTATGACTAATGAGGCAAGTTCTTTACGTAATAGGAGATAGGCTGGAAGAAATAGTAAATCAGCCAAAAAATTATTAAATACCTACACTTTGAAAGTCACCTTGAAAACCAAATTTTTCAAAAAAGCTGAAAAAAGAGAGAGGAGGAATAATGGTACCCAGAATGGGGTGTGGTATAGAAAATCCTAAGTACAACCTGGAGAAGTATGAGGCATGGCCAGTTCAACAGCCCTCCTTAAATAGAAGCTTCAATATCAGGCATCTAATCAGAGGGAAGTGTCACAAGGACAGAGATTACTTCAGTGTGTAAATTCCTGGGTTGGAGTTTTACTTCAAAATGGCTTCAGAATGAAAATCTGGGATATGAGAAAGGAGGTCCAGAGGACAATCCTAAGCATTCTCTTAAGGAGACAGCACTTCGATCTAAGGTAACGTTCCTTTACTTTAGAGGGTTATTGGTCAGGAAGATGAAGGGGAAATTAAGCAGGAGCACTAGGAAGAAGCAATAGGCGATTTTAAGCTTGATATAAGAGAGAGCGGAAAAAAAAAACTGTCTAATACTCAGACCAATATAAATGTGCAATAAGCTACTTAAAGAGGTAGTGAGTTCCTCATTACTGAAGGTCTTCAAGCACTAGACATGCAAAGCTACCATTACTTGCTGGGGCTGACTATTCCCACTGATATCCATCTAGCATAACAGTCTGGCCTAATTACATGGCTAGCCATCACGATATATTTGAAAAGAGACATTACATGACTCTTTCAATTTGGGCCTCCACCCTTACTCCTGTTCCATTTCTGTAAGTTCACACTGATGAGGTATGACTCATGTCCATACCCCTAGGGAAATCCACCCCTAAAGTCACTTTTACATGAGTACGTGTGTGTTACAGATACACTATAATCAATCACGTGAAATTTCTCATAACAGTAAGAGAATGGCATGTCATGTAGTGACATCGTGATGCTGTAGTTACAACATTGCACTTGATGACAACAGAGAATTGGAATTAACTCACTAGCTATGTGACTTTGGACAGAATATAATCTCAGCATCAATTTCCTCATATGCAAAAAAAAAAGTAAAATAACTCAGAGTAGTTTTAAGGATCAAATTAGGTAAGATATATGTACACTTTGTATATCTTAAAGTTATATATAAAGTGCCAATCTTGGTGTTGTTAAGCGTCTATTATGTGCTAGGCACATAATTTCATCACAATATTCTTATTTATCAGGCAATATTTCACTGTGGTCTTTTAATCAATTTCCAGATTCTTTCCCCCTTCACTATTTTCAGCTTAGACTTACAAATGAATTTCATTACATTGTATAACATGCATCAATTTTGTACAGAGACTAAGTATGGCTAGCTTCCACTGTAGTATAGTGAGAATCCTGGTGGCACTAATTTTGATGTGCTTTTATTTGTAGAAAGTAGGGGAAAAGGGTCCTGAGTGCTAGGTTCCACTGACAAGTAACACTTATAATTTTAAAGAGATACTTTAAAATCACTTCAAAGAACCAGAATGACACATATAGATTAAAATAAATAAGTATTTTCATGCAAAGGAGTAAGGAACAAGGCATAGAAGTGATTAGTGAAGGGGGAGAAGGTAAATTTTTACCTCTTTACTAAATATTTGTAATTGGAGCTACTGAGGGACTTTTTTAATTTATAGATAATGACTTAAGAAATACATGGATGTGAATGAGGGAACAATGAAACCATAGATCTTGTTGTCTGACATATATAAACGATGGGTCCAGGAGAGGACTTCTGTTGAAGGATAGTCTTTATTGATTTGAATATGAAAACTGAATTACCCTAGTTGGCTAGGATTGATGGGATGTAAGGATACTTTAAATGCTTTGTGACAAAAGACTTTTTGTCTTCATATCATTTAGTTCTATATATTTTGTAAATGGAATTAAATACCAAGTAATTACTTGTCTCAATAAACTCTAAAGCTACCAAGTAGATTATTTTGTTTGTGTTTTGCTTGTTAGTTAGTTCTTTGGGGAACCTGTGATCAGAGCAATGTGCTGATATTCTATGTTGGTTAGAGTCCAATAAGTGTTAGCTTTCCTGATTCCATTATCTTTAATACCTAGAGGTTAAGCCTGATCCCTTCAATCTTCAAGAAGATGACAATATCTTTGAGGATAATGAATATGATGATACCCATATAAATAATGTAATTAATGTTAGTGAAGGGCCTATAACTCTTGGCACATATAGATTTAAACAAATGCTTGAATAAATCTTTGAGGTACAAGTGATACATATCTAGTATAACCACCCAAGTTGAGGATATTTTTCCTATGATTATAGGTTTATTATCTGAGGACTAATCTAGCTAAATCCATAGGGGCTCATTACTAGAAATTTTGCCACTAGGTCATCAATTTTAATGGTTTTGGCTACTCAAAAACAATACTGTCTACTTAAGCAATGACAAATTACAATCTGCATTGATAGGTAGAGGACCCACGATTATCAAAGCATGGATCACTGAAATATTGAGTTGTCATTATACCAGAGTTTTCTGGGTACTAAGGCTGAGTAGTGCTCTAAATTAGTATGTGCCCATACATTTGTATTACTCTGTGTGATCTAACGTACAATGATAGCAAATCTCTGCTGAATACCTGGAGCTAGTAAACTGAGCAGAAAATGATTCAACAAAGTCATTATCAACTAAAGACCATCTGGTTGCTGTCTTCAGGAATCCTGTCAGTGGAGTAATATGTGCCATTTAAGAGGTGCCTGATTTATTTTTATGTTTGACTGAGTTGAAATTTTGGATTAGTTTCTTTTTTTTAAGAAAAGTGTCACAGTAGCAAAAAGAGTACTTTTGGGGCAAGGAGCTATGAGACCTGGGTTTTGTCCTTTGCTCTGCCTCTCACTAGCTATGTGATTTTAAGCAAATTCCTTTGACTCTTTAGGCCACAATTTCTTCATTTCACACTAAAAGGGGTTTCCTTATTGATTTTTAAAGTCTCTGATAGGTTTCAAAAGAATATTGAATTCAGAATCAGAGAACCTAATTTCAAATTTCCCTTCATAGTAGCTGTGCCATTTTAAATTATCAGTTAATTTTTTGTGCCTCAATTCCCTCATTGGTAAATGAGAATGTTAAACAATATGGATTCTAAGATTCCTTCCTGCTCAAAATCTATGATTGTACATTTTTCTATGACACTATGTTTATTTCCCCCTGCCCCACCCAATCACTACTCTTTAAGTTATATACCTCACCTGCAATTCAGTTCTCATATTTCTGAATTTTAGAAAAGATTTTTTTTTTACTAGGCAATGGGGTTAAATGACTTGCCCAGGATCACATAGATAAGTGTCAACTGTCTGAGGCTGGATTTGAACTCAGGTCCTCCTGACTCCAGGACCAGTGCTCTATCCACTGCACCACCTAGCTACCCCACAGAAGAGACATTTTTAAAGCACATTGGATGGAGGCTGTTTTCAAATGTGTTTTGGAAGGCAATCTAAGCACAGATTGGAAGAAGGGGATGTAGGAGTGGGGATGATTACATAAAAAAGAAGTATGGATGGGAAAGGACCTATCTGCACAAATATATATAAATATATGTGTATATGTGTGTGTATCAGTTTTTTTGTGGTTGCAAAGAATTAGAAATTTGAGGGGGTACCCATCAATTGAGGAATGACTGAACAAATTGTTGTATATGATTGGGTGATAGAATACTATTGTGTTATAAGAAATGATAAAGGAGATGGGTTCCAAAATGCCTGGAAAGATTTCTATGAACTGAAGCAAAGTGAAATGAGCAGAACCAGGAGAACATTGTATATAGTGGCAGCAATATTGGAATAACGATCATCTGGGAAAGATGATCTGAATGTATTAACTATTCTGAATGAACTGAGATAATTCCAAAGGACTCATGATGAAAAATTCTATCTATATCCAAAGAGAGAACTTATGAATTCTGAGTGCAGACTGAAGCATATTCGGAGTTTTTTAAGCTTTATTTTTGTTTCTTTTTTTGTAATATGGCTAAAATGGAACTTTTTTGTATGACTGCATGTATAATGGGTATCACATTGTTTCCCTTCTCAATGGGTAAGAAGGAGCAGGGGCAAGGAAGAAAATTTGGGACTAAAAAAAATGATAAAAATAAAAGAATAGAGAAGAAACTAAAGAACACCTAGCTTCCCTGAATAGCTCAAAGTCATAAGGTTCAAATGGACTACACTTCAGGATGAGTTATATTAGGATTAGGATTGGAGAAGGTCAGATTTTGTCATCACAACATCTTAAAAGAATGGGATATTTGTTTCAGCTCATACCCTAGAGAACTGTGTTAAATTCCTAGAAAAATCCATAACATACTATTAAAGGGTTGGTTTACAAAAATTTAGAAAGTCATCCCTAAGAACCAGCAAGTTTATGTCAACAATGGGTTTTGTCAAATTAAGTTTATTTTTTAAACCTGTATAATAGGGAAATGCTGCAGATATGGCAAAACTAGATATTAGCAAAATGTTTAATATAGTATCTAATGCTTTCCTTTTTTATAAGATTGAAA
This sequence comes from Vombatus ursinus, assembly GCF_900497805.2. NCBI lineage: Eukaryota > Metazoa > Chordata > Mammalia > Diprotodontia > Vombatidae > Vombatus > Vombatus ursinus. The sequence goes on from NW_020954596.1 coordinate 40,684,455, forward strand.
GATATGTGTTAGATAATTTTAACAGGTGCATGAAAAATTGTTTGAATATCCAAACCCAAGAGCAATCACAAATGATTGGACACATCCAATGAATATAACAATTTATCTTCCCTTGACATTTTGATGGACAATGTGTTGCCTGAGTGAATGAAAGCATAAATGGGTTGTTTTATCAGTTCTGTGAAAGATATAAATATCAGAAGGGTAGCTAATATATTGAATAATAAAGTGATTTTTTTTAAACTACAATCTCTGGAAATTAGAATTATGGGCCTAGGAATAATTAAGCTCAAGTTAATTTGAGGAGGAAAATACAGTAAAACTGGAGGGTTGGAGAAAACTTTACAGTGGAGGTGATACCTGAGGTGAACATGGGGTAGGAAATAGAATTTGGGTAAGTAAGGATGCAGAGGAAGTATATTCTAGGCATCAGGAGATGGATTAAGAAAATATATACAGAGGCTGAAGATGAAATGTTGTTCATCTCATCTGTACTTTGGCAGAATTAGAGGGTGCACAGAAGGAAATAATGTAAAATAAGGCAGGCTAGTGCCAGATTATGAAATTGCCAGGTTGAGAAGATTTAAATTTATAGGAAAGATTTAAAAACTTTTTAGTGGGAAAAGTTGTGGTGAATAACTATAATCGCTCATGTTGGGGAGACTGAAATTAGAGAATTGCTTGAGTTTTGGAGTTCTAAACTACTACATGACTAAAATAGATTAGATGTCCACACTAAGTCCAGTATAATTATGGTGAGTTCTCAGGAGAGTGGGCCACCACATTGTGTAAGGAGGGAGTAACCAACCTAGCTGGGAAATTGGAGGAAGTTCATTCTTCCATATTGATCAGTATTGTGACTGAGTAACTGTACTTCCATTATGGGCAAGGAGAAAAAGGAAATGATCAGGCCTTTGCTTTAGGAAAATGATTTTGATTGTTGTGTGGAAGATAAGTTAGGGAGGGGAGAGACTGGAAGCATGGGGACCTATTTGAAGGGTATAGCAACAGTAAAGTTGAGATACCTAGGTGGTACAGAGGATAGGACACTGGGCCTGTTGTCAGGATGACCTGAGTTCAAATCTAGCTTCAGATACTTGCTAGCTGGTTTTGGATATTCAACCAGTATTTCATGCACCTGTTTAAACGATCTAACACACATCTTTCAATCTCATACAAAAGGAAAGCATTAGATACCATATTAAACATTTTGCTAATATCTAGTTTTGCCATGTCTACAGCATTTCCCTGGATAGTCACTTAACCCCTCTTTGTCTCAGTTTTCTCCATTATGAAACTGGAATAATAATAGAACCAACCTCCCAGAGTCATTGTAAGGATCAAATGAGATAAAAATTATAAAGCATTTAGCACAGTGCCTGGCACGTAATAAGTGTATATAAATGTTAGATATCACCATCATTATTATTATTGCTATTAAAGCTAAAAGGTTATAAAACTCTAAACTAGGGTGATGGCTCAATGACTGGAAAGAAAGGAATAGGTGCAAGAGATTTTGTAGGAAAAAGAACTGACAAAATCGTCTAACTGATTGTATACATGAAGTATGGGAGAAGAAAAAGAGTCTTTATGATCATGAACCTGGTTGATCAAGATGATGACAAAACATTGAAAATAGGAAAATTTGAAGGAGAGAGATTAGAAAATACAGCAATTTCTCTTTTGGATATTTGGAGGGGTGAATTTTTGGGGAAATATAATGAGTTTTGTTTAAGACGTATTGAGTTTGAGATACTTATAGGAAATTTAGTTCAAAATATGGCGTAGGGCCCAGGGCTGGGGAACCTGAGGCCTGGAGGACACATGTGGCCCTCTAGGTCCTCAAGTGCACCCCATTGACTGAATCCAAACTTCACAGATCATAGGGATTCCCACATGTGGCCTCAAGGCTATAAGTTTCCCACTCCTGGGACAGGTTATAGGTGTGGAACTGGACCTCAATTGAGAGACTAGGTATACACGTGTGTGTGTGTGTGTGTGTGTGTGTGTGTGTGCGTGTGTAAAGATACAGAGAGAAAGAGAGAGATCTAAATGTCATCGTATCAATATAGTAAATGAACACATGAGAATTAATGGAATTTCCAAGTACAAGAATAGGGGAAAAAAAAGCCCAGGACAGATTGAAAGACACCCATAGTCAGTGGGAATAACATGGATGAATAGACAACAAAAGAAGCTGAGGAAGAACAGTCAGGAGAACTGACAGAGATTGGTGCAATAAAAACCCAGAGATGAGTGTGTAGGAGGAAGGCATGGTTTCAAATGCTCGAGGTCGAGGATAATGATTTTTTAAAAAGATTAACATATTTGGCACCAGAAGTAGCAGGCCCATCAACTGATGCAAAAAAATGAAAAAAGCTTAAATAAATAAACACTGTTTATAGTCTGAGTCCACTTCTTGTGCCTCTTTACCTCATCTGACTCTCTGAAAACTAACCCCTATTCTCCATTTGAGCTTTCCTCCTACTTCTGCCCTCAGTCTGCCCTGGATCTTTGAACATCATTGACTGTTCAGTTGTCCTTCTCACTATAGCTGCTCCACATGCCCTCACTTTTAAAACTAAATGACAATGCACTTGTGACTTCTTTATTAAACTCTGAGCTATTTAACCTAGCCAATAGTCTAGGGTCCACCTGCTCTGCCATTTTCCCCTAGTGCTTATGACCTTGGGTTAATGCTAAAGAAACTACATTTCATTTAGTTTGATGATATTAATTTTTTAAAGAATATTTAAAAGGATTTAGGAAAATGCTTGGTAATTGCTTTATAAAAATAAAATAGCAAAACATTTTCTAAAAAAATGCTTTTTGATATTTTAAAAATAATGTTCTATTTCAACAGTTGGTTATAAATTTTTAGTGTACAAAACAGTCACACCTTGAGAAAATATTGAAGTTAAGCACCAGGAAGAGTGAGAACTTGTCTATATTAAAGGGTAACAAAGGGAAATAACGAAGCAATAGAATGTTAAGGGAACTCTTTAGCATGATTTTTTTTCACTTTGTTTTAAAAATGAAGTGACTCTAAGAAAATTGAAACTCATTAAGCAGTTTATTTTAAAATTGCCTAAAAATACTTGAAGAGCAATACACTGCAATATAATTAAGGCCTAATCCCCATAGCTACAGTCTTCTCCAAATCGTAATTGAGTATAATGTGAGGTGAGTCGACCTGGCCTGACAGGAAGGTCACCTAAAGAAAGCCAAGGGAAATTATACAGTAGAGGTGTTGGTAATGATAGAAATGGCTTTCATTAGAAGAGAGCAGACTACCACCGCTTTCAAATAGCTGAAGGACTGTTACACCAAGTATTGCTAGCACTGGTCCTCATTATCCTGCAGATCAAAACAAGGAGCAAATAGGGATCAAATATAAAATGAACGATTTAGATTCAGTAGGAAAAGGAAGAGTAGGTATTCTGAATGAGCTAAGTTTTTTTTTTTTTTTTTTAAAACTGAAATGGCTTTAATTAAGAGTTGTGATAGAGTTTCAATTCCTAGAAAACTTTAAAAACTAGGACAGATTTTCCTTTGTCACAAGTAGCCCTGCTTCAAGGTAGGAAGAAATAAATCTAATGACCTCTCAAAGTCCCTCCCAGGCATATAAGTCAACTGTTACTAGTGTAAGTCATGAGAAATGCCAACTTTGTTCACTGTTAATTCTTACTATTTAACATAGACTGGAGCTTTCTGATGGTCAGCCATTTAAAAAAAATATCTCATTGACTAGTTATGGAATTCTTCCCAAGTACTACTTCAAACTTTTTTCCATTCTTTGCAATAGTCCAACCTAATGCACACTTTCTTGATTCTCAGCATATGATCTTGTCTCCTACTATATGGGAATATAAAGATTATCTATTCTGAGTTCCCTCAATGTTTGTCCTCCCCATGTTAACAATTCTTTATAGCTTTACCCATTAATACTCTCCTCTTCCCTCTTGTCTCTGAAGAAAAAAAGTTTTCTTTAACCTTTCCAAGATTGGTCCCTTTAGTTTAACTCTTATCCTGCTTCTTCCCCCATCCTGCCTTTTGCCTTCTCTGGAACTCTAATCCATGCTCCTTTGCCAGAATTTTTATATTTGTTTCTCCTTTATCTCCTTCCTTTCTGACCATAAAATCAGTCATGCTGAGAATAAGGATCAAATTTGACCCCTCCCCCACCCCACTCTGGGGAGATCTAATAGTAATGCCTAAGCCAGAGCTTGCCATCACGTTTGGCCCACATTCTACGTATACCTACATCTATAAATATGTTCAAGTGTGTCCTGACTTAATGTACACATATAGACCTAAATGCATTATCTCCCCTCAACTTTGTGGGCTACTAAGACTACCATCTAATTCTGTCTTTGCTTTCAATAACAAACTTCATAAAAACGGTACTTCATATGATTCTTTTACTGTGATTATACTCTTCCTCTGTCTCCCCCTTGCCCAACTTTCAGTTATCGAAATCATATCCATTTTACAAAGCCCAGTTCAAACATTTACCAAGAAGCTTTTCCTAATCCCCTAAGTTAAAAAGTGGTCTTCCTTCCTTCTAATTCCCAAAGGATTTTGGACTTCTCTTATAGCATTTATCACATCATATCTTGCTTTATGGTTATTTGTGTTTTGTTGTTATTCTTCTTTTCCTAGATGTTAAACTCTTTGAGGGCAATGAATACATTTTACTCATCTTCATACATTATCTTGCACATAGAAAATATGCAACAAAAAACCTGCCGAATTATTAACAAATTAGTTTTAAAGCATTTTAGACATTAACAGAATTCTGGGTGTCCCCCCTTCCCCATTTATGTGCTCGTTGCTTCATGTTACAGTATCAAACTAATTCTTTAGAACATCCTAATGACTCTCCGATAGTGCTAAGCTTCAGGTGTTATGATGAATCCATTACAAGCAGTCTTTCTAAATTGCATTATAGCCCTCTGGAAACATATTCTAATTGAATGAAAAATGTTCCATTGTGTACTTAATTTATGTTAGCCACAACAAATGTGCAGACATTAAATTGCTAACACTTTGTTTCTCAGAATTGTTATTATTATTTATTATTAGACTAGTCCTTCAGTAATTCACACTAATAACTTGCAGACTCACTAGAGATTACTGAATTTGGCAGATTAGTGAGTAAACAAAGATGAAAAAAGTAACTCTGCTACATTGCAAAATGTGCTTTATTCATTATTTTGATAAGTGTAGTTTAATTATAATAATCTACGGTAATGTTTCACAGTATGCTAGTAAAGACATGTCTTATTTTGTTTTAAAAAAAGGAGTCTTGGATTAGATTTTTTTTCTTTTGCAGCTCTCTAATTTTGAAGGTAACCTGACAGAATGATAAAATCTCAGATTGAGGTCCAGTACCTGAAAAAGAAGCACCTTTATATCACACCCAAGAGTGGTTATAAGATCAGATTTAGAGCTAGATAGAACCTCCGAAACTGTGCTGTCTAACCCCTTCATTTTGAAGGAGAGAAAAACAGACAAGTTAAATCCTTTGCCTATAGTGAGGAAATCTGAGATTTAAACTGAAGCTCTTTTATTCTGAATTGTGCATGTTCCCATTGTGTCTCTCTTTTCCTTTAATCTGAGTACTAATCATCATGGGCTGACTGAGTAGTTTGGATGAATCATAACAATGATCTTTAATATTAATCTGGGTCCTTCATTAGAGCAGAGAAAAAGACATGATGCAGTCCTGTTGACAAGTAGCATGCTCTATAACATTTTATCCTACCTTTGCTTGAATGCATTTAGTGAAAGGAAATTAACTTTAAGTCAGTCCTTTTCATGTGGGAAAGGTTAGGAAAGTTTTTCTTTGTTTATTTTGTTTTGTTGTTTTCCATCACCTTTAGCATGAAGCCAAAATTGTTCTCTGCAAACTTCTAGTTTTGCCCTCTAAGATCAAGCAGAAGTATATTCTTTCTTTCACATAACATTTTTACTTTTCTCCTGGTTAAACATCTCCAGTCTTTTCTCTATGCTAAACATCCCCAATTCCTCTCACTCATCATCACAGACCATAATCATAAGGCCTTTTATAATGGAGCCTCATCTACTCTTTATCTATACAGTGTATATAAGCCTTGCTAAAGTATGATGCCCCAAACTGAATCCAATCTATGTTTTGGACAGGGCAAAGCACAATAGGATAATCACTTTCCTAGTTTCAGATATTCAGTTTCTACCAATGCGACCTGAACTTGCATCTCTTCATTGAGATATCATATGCTTGATAAATTCCTCTAAAACTTCTTATCTAGCTCCAGACCCTGTATTTTATGTTTATGAAGTTAATATTTTGAACCTAAGTGTAAAATTTTGCACAAATTTCATTTTACATAATTCAGTCCAATATTTTAGCCTGTCGAAATCTTCTTTAACAATGACTCTGACAGCAATGTGTCAGCTATTATTTCTAGTTTTTTGTAATCTGCAAATTGGAAAAGGATGCCAATTTTAAACCAAATTCAATACTTTTTTTTCAAGGTAAATTAAAAAAATAGCTAGTATTTATATAGTGCTTTAAAGATTGCAAAGAATTTTATATACATTATCTCATTTAATCCTGACAACAATCTTATGTGGTAGGTGCTATTGATATCCCTATTTGATAGATGAGGAAACTGAAAATGAGAGAAGTTAAATGATTTGCCCAGGGTCACACAAGATTCAAACTCAGGTCTTCTTGAGTTCTGGTTCAACATTCTAGTCACTGTACTAACTGCCTTAAATAAGGTGCATTGTATATACTTCTACATATTCCTATATAACATTCATAAAATTATTTATGTATATGTCATATAAATCATGGCTCTATTTAAAGAAAATAATCTAATCAAAATAAATCCTAAGTGATGTTCAGAAAGGCTTTCTTTTGCCGGTCTTTTATAGCCTTTTACAGTCTAACTCCCATCCACTGCTCACATAAGTTGTATTCCAGCCAAACTAGACTTTTTAATTTCCTTGTACACAATATTGTTTTCCTTTTTCTATCCCTTGTAATCTTCATCACCCTTTCAAGGTTCAGCTCAAGTATCAAATCCTATAAAAAGTCATTCCTACTCTCCCTATTTGTTAACATTTCCCCAAAAAAACTTGATTTATTTTGTATTTATTTTGCATTATCTATCTGTGCTTACACTGTTTTCCACCCCCTCTCTACCATAAGCTTCTTCAAGACAGGGACTGTTTCATTTTGGGTTTTGTATCACTAGGACCTAGAGCAGTGCCTTGAAGGTTCATTTAATAATTTTTAATTGAATTGAATTGTCACTAGTTTACATAATAACCATTATATTTAGAACTCCTGGTCAAATAAGTAGATTCAGCATCTGTATGTTCAATAAAATTAATTTTCTCAAGAATCAGTGTTTTCACCTGTCTGGACTACCATGTTAACACGTTTACTTACCTAACATATCCCAAATGAGAGTATTGCTTCCAAAGCTGTTATAACAACATACAACAACTCATATTTATGTCACACTTTAACAATTAAAAATGTTTTCTCCAAAAACACTGAGTAGGTAGTATAAATAATGTCAAACACATTTTACAGATTAGAAAACTGAGGGCCAGTGAAAATCAATGCCTTGTTGATGTTCACATAGTATCAGAATTAGGCTGTCACCTTTGGTCATGAGACAATTCTTACAACAGTAAAGATTTTGGGAATAGTCCCAGAATACTAAAATTGGTGTATGTTGTTTGTTTTTATTTATAAAATACATATAGTATAGAGACATCTTGTTGAACTAAGGATTTGTAGACTGAGCTAAGTAGGGTGGGAACCGCCTAAGCCAGTCCCAGATGATTCTGCATGTGATAATTAATTACAGCCTATCTCACTGGGAATGTTTGAAGAATGCCTGTTATAGTGTTATGAAAAAAAAAAAGAGTGGAGTCATCTTATCTCTGTACTTTTACTCACTCAGTTTGTCTGCTTATGGAGAAGTTGAAATTAAATTACTGATTTAATGGAGTTGTTTAGACATCCTGTCACTTATCTGTCAGTGACATTTTTCACTTTTCAACAAAATTATTTATGAAACTGTCGCAAAAGTCAATCTTTTTAACAGCAATAGTCTCCTGGTGATATTATAGTATGGTCATGAATCATGGTATGGCATGACAGCAGAGGAATTAAAATTGCAATTGACTCAAAGAGGCATTGGGCAGTTAGGTGGTACAGGGGATAGAGAGCCAGTCCTGGAGTCAAGAAAATCTGAGTTTAAATCTAGCTTCAGGTGCTTACTAGCTTTGTGAGCCTGGACAAGTCACTTAACTCTTTTTGCCTCAGTTCCTTATCTGTAAAATGAGCTGGAGAAGGAAATGGCAAACCACTACAGTATCTCTGCCAAGAAAATCCCAAATGAGTTCATGAAGAGTCAGACATGACTGAAACAAATCGATGACAACAACAACAAAAAGGAATGCAAAACCTGTCATGGATGAAAGAAGGTCTAAAGCATATTCTCAAGAACAAGTATGTCAGAAACTGCATAAAACATATAATTAAAAACGTGCATCATTTAAATATAGGTGGGCCAGTAATGGAGTCAGAGAAGATAGTTTGAAAGCCCAAGTGATTGTGATGCATTCTTATCCATGCAAAGCTAGAAAGAGAGAGAGATAGAGATAGATAGATAGAAAGAGAGAGAGAGAGAGAGAGAGAGAGAGAGAGAGAGAGAGAGAGAGAGGGAATCTCTGATACATTGGAAGATATATGGAAAACCATGGTTGTGAAGCCTTGGTTGAGTGAATATAGGTACCATTGAAGGGAATGTCCATTTTTATAAGATACTGGATTTACCAAAATTATATATTAGCTGCCATCAATCCATAATATATAGAGATTGTTCAACTGATGTTTGTCTACATTTTGGAGTTTTGGAATGACATCAGGATTATTTATTACAATTTGTTGGCTTTTGAAAGTTTATTTGAATAGATAATCAGAAACTGAAGTCATAAATGTGCAAATATTTGCATTCCTGATGCCTCAAAGGGCCCATCCCAGTGGCTTGCTTGATTATTCTGTTATTTTTACAAAATAACTAAGCATCATGCCTATCGGAATTATGCTTATAATTGCCAAATATTTAAATATTTCAATACAAATTCACATTTATTAAACCAGATCACCTTTACTTTCAATATTTCATTTTTTATAACATTAACAAGTTTTAAAAATTGAATGTGTCCTTCAAATACATGTTCAATCAAGTATTTATGACTACTCAGTATCCAATGTAAAGTGTTATCTCTAGTGTTTTGTACAATTCAAAGAATATTGTAGGTGAATTGAATCCATGTAATGGCAGAAGACAAATGGTTAAACTATGGGAGTTTGAACAAATGCCACAAGAGATGTTCCAAACAGGAGTGGTAGAAATAGCAAGGATGGTGGTTAAACAGGAGGCTGAAGGTAACATAGAAAGCTCCATGTTGCCTACAATATACATCTGAAGACAGAAGGTAGAGCTTCATAGAATCATAGATCTAGATATGGAAGATACCTCAGAGGCCACCTAGTGCAGGACATAATTTTATAGATGAGGAAACATGGGCCAAAATATTTTGATGACTTACTCAATGCCACAGGTAGTACAGAAGTGGGATACAAATCCAGAGGAATTAGTTCAAGGATTATATTTTTCTAGATTCTATAGTTTTGAAAAATATCTGTACATTGATTCACTAAATGTTAGGTCACATTGAATAGTAGGATGCTATTAACAAAAGTGATTTGTGTGTGAGTAAGTTTTCAGGGGAAAATGAGGAAACTGTGACACCGAATGACTATATGAGTGGCGGAGCTATTTTTCTACTTTCTCTTCTTTGTTACACTCTGTCAGTCTATGCTTGGATTGACCAGAAGATCTCTTGCAGTCAGCTGGCAGACTCTATAGTGTGATAAGAAAATAAACATTCCCCTTTCTATTACAGAGAAGCTAACACACATATTTGTTAATTCAGGAAATGGTGTGATTTTATCTGATACAAATAAAAACCATGAACCTGAAATAGCACACTGAAGATAGTGATTATGGAATTTTAAACCAAATTGAATAAACATAAAATTAAAAACTAAGAGATTAACTATGTAGAAACAAGACACATCTCATCATTCTCTACTTCTTTCTTAGAGAATTAACTTTAAAAATTCTATCTTCATGCTACTGCAAAATATTTATGGCCCATTATTGATTAAGATGAGTGAAAATATACAAATATAGCACCTTGTTTTATTTTCTTATCTTGTTAAAGCATTATTGTAATATAGTCCTATCTGGGCCTTTTGGTATATGATATGTGAAATATATGTATGACTAGTATACTTCTGGATATTTAATAATCAATTTTCCAAAAGTGAAAAAAAAATAACTAATTGAAAACAATTATGACCCTAGTTGAAAAAAACTGCTCTGCAATTCTAATACTTTTTTTTTTTCCAGCAGTCAGTATTAGGCTATCAACATTACAAGAACATACCATGCTTCAAGCAGGAAGTGCTTGACAATGGATATCATACAGTTAAGTACATCAGCTCTGAGAAATATGTTGATTAAAATATCAAAAACCAGTTCTTTCCAATTAGTTTCCAGCCTGCCTGGTTACAATGAGGACAATTTAGAAAATGTACTTGCCACTTTTTTATCATAGGATTGAAGATGTTGCCACGAAAACATAGGTCAGCAAAGCATCATCCCTGGAAAAAAATTGGCGAGTCAGTCAGGACTCAGGGAAAAAGTGATGAGGCCTCCGAGATAAGCAATGGCACCAGAAAAATAGTGTGGTGTCATGATAATTTGAAAGTTGACACATAGAATAAATAACATACACTGTATGACTCATATGAGAGATTATTAAAGGAGTCCTTGACCTGTAAAAGTGATTAAGTTTCACTATCAAAAGCTCTTCTCATTTATGCCTGTGTCACAGTAGGGAACACAGCTGACTGATTACATGACCACATGTTGGGAACTATTCTGTCATAAGAGCCTAGCTATAAAAATTGACACAAACATTTTCTTTTGTAAGTAACAGAGCAGCTGAGCTTGGAAAGGCAATCAAGGAGTGAAATCAGTGAAAAGCACACTCTAGGTGCAAGAACTCTAGTCAGCAATTTGGGATGAAGAATTTACATGAGACGGAAACAGCACGCAACTCTGAGAAGTCACAGGATATTGAAACAGGTGGAGAGATCTTTTCATCGGCCTAAGAGCCCTTTCCTCTCATCTCTCTCGTTGGCTTTTTGCAATCAGGTCTCTCTAATGCCATGCCATCTAACAAAGGGTGCGTGTCCTTCTGGAAGAGGCAGGGCAGCAAGAACCCAGGATCTTCATGCAAGGTACATACTTCTGGACTTTTTCAAGCCTCCCACATCTCAAAATGCCATTTCACCTTGGTCAAACAAATGGAATTAAGTCTCCCCAGTTAACCTGGCTCTTTAGCATTTTTCAGTGGTCCATTTTACATATAGGACTTGAGTTTAGACTCATACATTTTATGAGTCATACATGTCTGAATAAACTCAGAATGTCTTGAATAAAGGAAATGCTCAATTACTTAAAGAAATTCATTATCACTTTATTTCAAGACTCTATATTTATTTGATGCTTTCCTTGATGACAAAAATGCCCTCTATCAGTATCAGAAAAAAATAAATGAAACTATTTCCTTATTTTTTTTCTTCTTTTAATGAGAACATAAAACATGCTTCCATCTCTGAGGGCTCCCATCAAAACCACTCAGGAGCTGTCCTGCTTTTCATATCCCTTTTCCCTATTTTTTCTACTTCTTCATATATCCCTGAAACTCTGCTCCTCCAACCTGCCATAGCATTCACTTCTTTAGTATATTCCACTCAAGGATAAGGTAGATAGGATTTCTCCTTCAAAACAACCTAACTGAAAATATATGTAATAATAATAATGAAGCAGCAACAGCAGATGATGATGATGATGATGAATAGCAATAGCAGCATTTATAGAGTGCTTTAAAAGTGATTTACAAATTTCACTCATTTTAACCTTACTAATTACAACTTTTACATACTACTTACAACCAATGAGAAGAACCATGAGAAACAAGAAACAAAAGAGAGTAAGCATTCAGACTCCACATTTCTTTTTCTGGATGTGGATAGCATTTTCTATCATGAGTCTTTTGGAGTTATCTTAGATCCTTGCATGCTGAGAAGAGATAGGTCTAGCAAAGGTAGTCTTCACACAATATGGCTATTACTGTATGTAATGTTCTCTTGGTTCTGCTCACTTCACTCAGCCATCAGTTCATATACCTTTCTAGGTTTTTTTGAAGTCCACTTGCTCATCATTTCTTATACCACAATAGTATTCCATCAAATTCACATACCACAACTTGTCCAGTCATTCATCAATTGATGGGCATCCCCTCAATTTCCAATCCTTGGCCACCACAAAAAGAGCTGCTATAAATATTTATGTATGTGTGGGTCCTTCCCCCATTCGTCTGATCTCTTTGGGATGCAGGCCTAGAAGTGGTATTGCTGGGTCAAAGAGTCTGCACAGTTTTATAGCCCTTTGGGCATAGTTCCAAACTGCTCTCCAGAATGGTTGGATCAGTTCACTACTCCACCAACAATGCATTCGTGTTCCAATTTTCCTATATCTTCTCCAGAATTTATCATTTTCCTGTTCTGTCATGTTAACCAATCTGATAGGTGTGATGTGGTTCCTCAGAGGTATTTTGATTTACATGTCTCTAATCCATAGTGATTTAGAGCATTTTTTATATGACTGTAGATCCTGATCCAATCTCTTCTCCACTAAGTTGTCAAAGTGACCTTCCTAAAGAACAAGTTTGATGATAGCCCACAATCCAGTTCAATAAATTCCACTGATTCCCTCTCATCCCTCTCTTTGACTTTGAAAGCCTTTCATTACCTGGCCCTTTCATCTTACTCCCATGTGATCCAGTGACAATAGCTACCTTGTTGTTCCTTGCATAAAACATTCCATCTCCTGTTTCTAGGTATTTCTTTCATATTTGGAATGTTTTCCTTCCTCACCTCTGCCACCTCACTTCCCTAGATTTCTTCAAGTCTCACCAAACATCTGACTTTCTGAAAGAAACCTTTCTTGCCCTCCTTAATCTTTATGCCTTGTCTCTAAGACTAACCCTAATTTATCCTGTATTTATCTTTTCTGTATATAGCTTACATACTCTCTCCCCCATTTGGCTATAAGTTTCTTGAAAACAGGATCTGTTTTTTGTGTGTCCTCAGTTCTTAGTATAGTGTCTGGTAGGTATAGTACATGATAGGTAATTTTAAAATGCTAGTTGAATTGACTTGACTTCTTTGAAGATTTCCATCATCATCTGTTAGGGGACTCTGGCAGTCACCATATAATTTAGGTATTTGGGTAAGTTTGCCAATATATTAATGATGTGAAATGATCTAACAAGTTCAAATAGTGTTAATGTAATCATATTTGGATGATTTCTTTCCACTAAAGAAGTAATGCTAGATAATTATGCATTCAATATTATTGAATCATTTTCATATGGTCATGCTTTATCAGGAAGCAAACAAAAAAAACACAGAAGCTGGCATTACACCATATTTTTCAACTATAGAGATAGCTTACTATGCCTATGGACTAAGAAAATAATTATAGATGTGAGGACAAGCAGCATATCATTGTTCTGAAATGGTCATATTATAATTAAGCACACACCATATTGAACGGACATCAAGATAGAATCACTAAAGATGAGTTAATAGAAGATTACTGTTCAATCACATTAAAACTGTAGTAGCCTCAGGCTACTCTCTTTGGACTATTCATGTCTTATTATGTTCATTATTATATGATTAAGCCATATATTTGAAATGATGACATTGTCTGAACTGTGAGATAGGTTCCAAGTACCATGATTGTTGCAATTTTATAAGACATTTACTAGTCACCTTCAAATGGAGCTGCAGTCTATCTAATCTCTTAATGTAGCAGGTTCCCTTCGAATTCCAATGTTTGTTTCCTTCCTGCTATGACTTAAAGAGACTCATTAATCCATTTTAAAGTTTCCCATCAACATGGTAATAATTTCAGAATTTTGCCAGGGTTTTTCCAGACTGTGTCATCACCATGTATTTCTTTCTTTCTTTCTTTTTTTTTAATAAGCTCAGGTCATAAATTGTTCTTAATCTACTTCTACTTTTGAAAAAGGGGGATTTTACGATGAAAATGAAAGAAGCTATTTATAAGCCATACTGAACAAATCTGAACAATTTTTAAATGTAATACTGAATGTCAGAGGTGGATTACACAAAAGTCTCAAAATTATGAAGAGAGGTTTACTTTCTAAGATAGTGTCAATGTAATGAATACAATATTTTGTTCTATATTCTGTTACTACAAATGATAGAAAAATGATACCCAGAGAATGTCATGTACATGTAGAAAGAAGATTGATAAATTCAATCACTCAAAGCCCATGTTGGAAAACAAGAATGAAAAGCTAGACATCTTCTGATGGCCTAAAATAAATGTTTGTAAGCCAATCCAACACAATAAGGAGAAAGGCATGATCACAGACCAAATAAAATAAAATAAAATAGTTAGCACTTATGACTAACTAAAATTAGAATGTCTCAAAAGAAGGATGGATAGTGAGTTCTCAGTTACTAGAGTTCAAATAGATATAGACAATAGTTTTTAAGTTATTCAGTTTGCAATAGTTGTTATAGATGGGTGTTAAAGGGATGGCTCCTAGCACCTTCTAATGTCCTATTTGATGTAGTGGCAGCAACTATATGTAGCTGGGACCTTTTATACTCCCAAACCAGGAAGTTTTGTCTGGGAAGTTGGGGTTAATCAGATTGTATGGCAGATGGGAGTGGAAAGTTGCACCAGAGTCAGGGTCAGGAAATGTGTGTTAGGAAATTGCTGCCCTACCATGTAACACCCCTTGGTGGCAAGATCCTATCCACAACTGAAATAACTAGAGTCCTCTCAAGGATAACATTAAAGGAAGATTAAAAGAGGAAGGTAAAAATAATAACAACAACAAACAGAACAAAAAAGGAGAAGAATACAAAAGTCAGAAACCCTAAATCTTTCCTTCCCCCTTCATAAAGACTAAGTCTCAAAGCCTGACAGGTAGGTCCTTGTAATCAATGATATCATATCTTTGAAGTTCACAGATGGTCTTCTAATGTGAGTGATATGAACCAGAGAAGCAACAAAAACATCAGAGTCACAGCACAGATGATAACACCACTGCAGGCTGTGGTGACAAGTCTAACTTAACAGTAAAATGTTAAGATGATGTTAGGCCAGTAGACAATGAAACAAAGTAAATAGAATGAAATTCCAAATCACACCTTCATAATCGTGCCACTGGTATGTTATGAAAATATACATGAAAAAGAGAAACAACAAGCTGCTGATAAGGAAAGGGTAAATTCAAAAACCTTGAATCAACAATATCTAAACATTATACCACCATTCATCTCAGCAGGATCAGGTAGGGGTTGGGGGTCAATGGAATCTGCCAGGGAGAAGAAATTATTTTGTAGCAGGGATACTCAAAATAGGCCTGGGCCCAAAGACATACTCTGAAAGTGAGGGGAGGCCTGGTGATTAATATTCAGTCTTACATCTGTTGCTTCTCTTACTGAAAAAAGAAAGGGTGACACTCTACCCCTTGTCATCTATGTGTGCTTTTGACATTCTGAGAACTTCCCAACTATAGGAAGTTCATTCCTGAAAAGTGGCAAGGTGCTCTAGCCTCCTTTCCATTGCCTACCCTCAGTCTTACAAAACTTAAGGGGGTCTCTCTCGCTACAATGTTTTCATCTACAAGTCCTAAGACTGAGCACTTTCTGTAGGATGGAGGTTTGTGTGGAGTTTGTACATATGATTTAGGGCTTCTGTGAGGAATGTTCCAGTAGTGTTGATCTCCATCAAGGTTAGATTATCTAGCTTGGCATGTGTTTCCTGCTGTTTGACAAAACTGTCTGCAGATACCAGGAGTTTAGCTATTTGGTATCCCATATATCCTTAATCAAGTTCCGGATCTCATCTGCCTTGGGGATGTTACCCGAAGTATGATTTAACAACAATTTGCTAAGTTCCATGTAGTAAGGACTAGGCATTGGGGTAAATGTTTCCTCCTTTCTCTCTTGATCTTGTATCTCCTCCAATTTTTCAACGTCCATCCATTCAGGAGGAATCACTGAATACTTCTGCCTCTGTTTTAGGTTCATTGCCAGCCAAAGAGGTACTTCTACAGGTAAACCAGGATTAAAAGTTTACAGATGTCCCCTGATGAGGTAGATCTTGTCTAGGCTGAAATTGGAGATGATGGTGACCATCTCCTTCTTGGCCAGGAACTCCACCTTGGCTGAATCCATGGGTCCAGCCCTGTGTCCTATGGTTCAGAACTCCTAGGGATGGTAAAAATTCTTAATCTCTCCTATTATATGTTGGGTAGCTATATGATGACAAGACTCTATTTAATCAATCATATAAAAGTTTGTTTTGAGAAGGTATTTGTTGGATATGAGGAACAACAAATAATTACATCAACCATGAGACATATTTTTACATACAAAAAATAATTGATTATTTATACTCTGGGGAGTCATTCACAAATCAGCTGTGTATAGATGTTCAGACCTCTGATTTGTTAGAACAAAGATCTTTTCTTTTTTTTTGGCTAGGCAATGGGGTTAAGTGACTTGTCCAAGGTCACACAGCTAGTAAGTGTTAAATATCTGAGGCCAGATTTGAACTCAGGTCCTCCTGACTTCAGAGCCAGTGCTCTATCCACTGCACCACCTAGCTGCCCCTAGAACCAAGATCTAATTCAATATGAGAGTATAATAAAAAACAACAACAACAACAACAAAAAGCACATGATATGGAATGCAATTGGAATACTCCAAACTGATTGATCCAGATCATGGAAACCTAAATAATTATACACACACATATGTACATATATATATATATATATATATATATATATATATAAAATATGTGTGTGTGTATATGTATATATATATACACACACAAACCTTCCATTCTCTACAAAATTTCTATGTGAATAATGTATATGTACATTATTTAAAATCTTTATGAGAATAATGTAGTATAGTGTTTTGCAAGGATAATTTTTTTTCTGATCTCCATGATCTCTCAAACATCTCCAAAATAGAAACTATATGTCAAAAATAAAGCAACTACATCTATGTCCAAGGTCTAGGACACTAGAATCCAAAAGAAGGCAAAAAACAAACAAACAAGAACTGACGTTCACTGACTATTAATTCCCTCAGAACCCCTCCCCAACCTCTCATGCTACTTGTAATGAGGTTGCACTAACAGACACAAGAACATGACACAGGCCTATACAAAACCCTTATCTCTGTTTCCTCTTTCCATTGTTCTGGAGAACCAGACTCTATTTGACCTGGCTCAAAAGCCAGCATAGCCATAACCATTCAAGAGCAAAAGGATGAGTGTTGCAACCCAAATGTACCAGTGCTGCGAAGCTCTGAATTGGTGGCACCTGGGGTAAATAGGTTTTGTACAGCTAGCACTGGATAAGAAAACTGAGAAACAAAAGCTATGTGTGTGAGACAGAGAGAAAGAGAAAAAGAGAGAGAGAGAGAGCTGTTCATCACTCCCCCAATCCTGAGGGAAAGAGCACAGCATCTGGGTGGGCCCAGTTTTGACCACTCAAAAATGATTTGGGGCAGAAACCTAGACTGGTTAATTGTGAATTGTCAAGTGTGGGAGGAGATTGAGATGCTATGAGATTGAGCCTACGAAGAAACCAGAATCAGAGGGGAAAGAGTCAGAAAGTGAATGATGGGGAAAACAAGGAGAAAGACAGATTGAAAGTAACAGATTTCAATAAGAAGAAGATAACTCAAAGATGTTGAATATACATTAGGTAAATGAACAGTAAAAACAGAACAACAGAAGGAAATATGGCCCCCATATCTAGTAAACTAGTTCAGGTATCTATGAATTAATACTAAAACAAACAAACAAACAAACAAACAAACAAACAAAGGAAATGATCCAACACTTGATGAGACAGAGGACCCAGTGGAATTTGAAAAGAACATGAAACTACAACACATTGTTCCTGAGTGCTTTAAAAGAGAAATGTGAATTATAAGGGTAGAATTTATGTCCTGCAAAGAAAAAATAATGAACAGAATAAAACACAAAATAAACAACAACAACAAAAAAAAAAAAAACCCTCGAATCTGCAAGGGCAAACCTCAGCAAAGAAACCAAAGCAAGAACAGTAGATTGGGAATGTAAATACATAGAAGTGAAGAACAACCTAGGAGAAGCAAAAGACATTAACATTAAATTAACTACAAAGAATGTATAAAGGAAGACACTATTTGCATCCAGGGAAAGAAATGGTAAATAGAAGTATGTATAGAATGACTTTACATATATTTATACATATTTGTGTCTAATGGTAACCATATCAGGGAAAGAAAAAAAAAAGGAAAAATTTACAAGATCACTTTATTACACATTTTAAAAAAGAATAGCAAGTTGTATATAATAGATTTGCTGTTTCATGTGCAATCATTTTATCATGCTATGTTATGGGAATGCTTGTTTTATTCCATAAATTAAAAATAAAATAAATCAAAGTTTTAAAAAAAAGTAAATATGTTCACTTTGCAAGGAAAATATATTGATCTCAAAGACAGTATGCATAGAGACAACCTAAAGATATAGGTCTCCCAGAAGAACACAGTAGACAAACAAACAACAAAACAATTAACACATAATTAAGGAAATAAGAGAAGTGCCCAGAACATCTGAACATAGAAAATGAAGTTCCTTATGAAAGAATTCACAGATCACCTCCAAGGAAAAAAAAAAACCCAAGGTGCAAACTCCAAGACACACAGTAGTTAAATTTAACAATTTTCTTTAGAAACAAATTCTACAAGCCATCAGGAGAAATACTTTCAAAGACAAAGGAAAGGATATTTCCAAAACATAAGACTATTCTGAAACTAGTAGAAAAAAGAGGGGATAGAATATGTTTCACAGATTAGTGGAGCTCAGGAGACAGACCAGGGTGACCTACCCTACAAACATAAGTTTAGACATAGAGGATAAAAGATGGACATTCAGTAATAAAGATGAGTTTGAAATACTGAAAAATTTTTAAAAAGAAAACCAGAAATGAGTTTTTTGCTTCTCTAACATTCCCCCCCCAAAAAAAATGCCAGAGGAGCAAATGCAGCAGGCAACATAGTAACAACAGAAAGAACAAGAGAATATTTTCTAAATGTACACAAGACAAAAGACAGAAATCTGATAGAGGTAACAGAGAAGAGATAGACATTGGGAATTATGGACAGAACCTGGTGACATCCTGTGTACAGACAGATGCTTCTTTTGTGGGTCTGCATTACAATATTAAAAGAGAGCAAGAGGATACAGAGGAGAGTGTAATATGCTGGAGTCTAGTCAAGGATTAGAAATGAGTAGAAGGTGACCTCTCTGGTCTCAGAAAAAAAGAGCCTCTAGGTGAGGAGAGGGAAAGTATTGAAAAGAGGGGAAAGAAGGAGGCTTCACTTTGGAGAAGAGAGGTGGTCCCACTGATTAATGCTCCTACAAGAGAAGATAGATAGTTAATAAGGGAAGAAAGAACCTTATTCTGGATGAGGCCTAGGGATTTGCTACTTTAAAAAGTCTACTTGGCTACAAGAGGAGGTAGTCAGAATACCTAAAGGCTATTGGATATATAGTGGAATATATAGTCCCTATAACTGATCCATTTTTGATATATCTTGCACAAAGATAATAAGCTAAGCCAAAATTTTCAGAGGAAGAGAAGAGGAGGTTGGATTATCATTGGGAAATTCTGCATTATCTTTAAGGAAATCAAGGACTTGACTAAAAAAAATGGGGCATCTTTTTTACATCACTCTTTTAGGAATTACAACAGTTTTCAAAGAATTGAAATTATACATCTCTTAAAAGGCAGTGTAGAGATTCATGGTAGACCAGAGTATCTGGTCAAACATTAGCAACTAAGACTTGGTCAGGAAAGGTAGCATAAAAAATGCTAACAGGCTGGTTTGATCTTCAAAGGAGATGGTTTAGCCATGTAGTGTTAACAAGGATTAACATGCTCCACTCTATCCATGAGCCAGGATATATTTCATATATCCATGGATACATTCAAACATCCATGAAATGACAGGAGATCTTTAGGAAGAAAAGTCTTAACCAAATATATTGGTGGGATTTCCTACGGCAAATATTTGGGAGGACATAGACAAGCATTTTACAGGATGAAAAGATGTGATGGCTTTCCATTCTGTAGTGCTAGAAATATTACCCACATTGTAGATCTCAGAAATTCATTGAAAAATCATTGAAGCATGAGATCACCTTCTAGGAAAAAAAAGAAAAACAAAAACAAAAACAAAGCAGGATCAGAGGATCCTGAAAAGACACTTCAAAAGGAAGGGATCATAATGTAGGATATTTATATAAGTTAACCCTGAGTGATAGTTTTCTGTTGTATTTATCTGTGTTGTAACTGTCATTAACATACTCAAGGGTCCACTGTAAATAGACCATGTTTTGATGAAACAGGAACTGAACATAGTAAATGTTGCATGGTCTTGGTCTTTTATGAGAAGGTCTATTGACCCATACCATCTCAGTCCAAGGTGATCACTCACTACCACCACCCCACCCAAACTAGCAGATGACATTATACCCTGCAGTCTAGTAGGCCTTGTGGGATTTGTGACCTCATTCCTGGTTTTTTTTTTCTCCTCCTTTTCACTATGGAATACTATGGAAGTTTAGTTTTAAGTTGTTTCCCCCTCCCCACCCAGATATGGTTGAAAGGTTAGGCTTTACTTGTAGAAGTAATGGGTTTACAAAGTATTGATTTTTCATTTTAAGTCCCTAAATCAACAGAAATTGAATTGATGCAAGTAGACTATATATTCCACTATATATCCAATTGATGGTGACTGGTTTCTGCTATTAAATGGAGTTTTATCACCCTAGGATCTCTCTACCTTGTTGTTTCTTTCTATCACCTTTTGAACCTTTCACATTTTCAATCATACCATCTTGGCTCTTGGGCTTTCCATCCAAGATGGCAGTTTACAAAGTGTATATGTATACATGTACATATACATACATATATACATATGTATATATATATTTATATACACAGAGAGAGAGAGGAGAGAGTTAAGAAAGGATATTTTTGCTTTTATAAGCAAATAAAAACATGTAGTAACTTCAAAAATAATGAAAATAAAACACAATTAACTCCAACTAAGGGAGGAAAAGATATTTTCCCCCAACTGTATTATGAGATTGAACCAATACCATACTGAATTTGAACCAATACATTCTGACTGTATTTGTAAAACATTTTTCTGTGGTTGTGCAATAGTAGGAAAGATCAAGGGTTCTGTGTGCTCTACTTGGAACAGGATTCTAAGATTTAATTCCCAGTTCTGGCACTGACCTACATGACTATGGGAAAATTGTTGAACCATATTAAATATCAATTTGTTTGCCCGTAAAATAGAGATGATTATACTATTTTAATGCTTCAATGGATCTATGACTGCATAAATGAATCCAGAAATGTTGATGACAACTCTTCCACAATTTCTCATCCTATTTAACTTTCATCCAGGTATTCTTCTAAATCTTTCACAGTGGTCCAATTTGCTAGTGTCTTTCTTCTATATATATCCTGGCATTGTACTGGCATCAATGGAGAAGATAGTCTATACATGGATTAATCCTGACTGACCACCTTGTATCGTCAACTAACTTTTTTTTTAATACAACTACTCTTAAGTAATTTTTATGACTAATATTAAAACTAATTTATAACCATGATAAACATTTTTGTAGGCTTTGAGATGACCTGCCATTTCAATCCTTAATCAATTACCACATTTAATTAATGATGATGATGATGATGATGATAAAAACTAAGTGGCTAGCCAGGACAGTAGTTAGTGATGTACTTGGAGTAAGACCTGAATTTAAATTCTGCCTCATACACTTACTAGCTAAAACTCATATTAAGTACTTTCAGTATAAGATTCCACATTTGTAAAATGTGAATAAGAATAGTACCTTCTTCACAGGATTGTGTCAAATTAAATAGTATGTAAAATCTTTTTCTTTTTAACCTTAAAGTGAAATTAAAATTCTGGCTCCTAATATTAGCTTTTACCTCAAATTTTACAAAGCAGTTTCTTCACATAGAACCTATGAGGTAGGTATTAAATGTACTAATTGCATCTGATATACACAATTCAGAGGGTTTTTGTAGGGAAAGTGCTAAATAATCCTTAAGTGACTAGACACTTAAGGTATGTATATAAGTCAAAGGTGTGCTGGATCCAGCACATAGTATAAGCCAGTTATTAACTTTTCAGTATAAGCATTTATACCTTGGAAATTGACAAGTGCTACAATTCTATTTTGAATTTAATCTAAATTTAAGAAAATAAGGGAAATATGGTTAATAATTCAGATTAAAGTTAAAATATGCTATACCTAATTTTATTTTTCATAAAGCTGCTCGTTAAACATTTATGGCATAGTGCTTACATTATTATAAGGATGACATGACTCTCTGAATCAATTAAGAAATATTTATCCAGTATGTATTATTTGCACATATTGGTATAGCTTATTCTATGTTATAGAATAGATAAGACATTTGGTTGAGTAGCATATAGTATAATTATAGAGGGAACAAGAATAATACAGATCAATCAGTAAATATATATCTTTCAATGATAGTGAGGAACATAAACTGATCAAAAAAATCATATTTACTTTATTATAGCTATGATTTTCTTTTGTAGGTATTCATTTTATCCCATGAAGTTCAGAAAACCACTTTTAAAGTTATTTTTAATGAATTGCTGTGCCTCTCCCTTCCCCAGAGAAAACATTATAACCTGGTATCCAATGTTCTGTTGATAATTACCTTAGGCCTCAGATGACAGACAGACAATCTATGTCTTATTTTTTATTTGAAGTAGTTCCAGTTTGTTAGGAACACTTAGAGTTTGCATTCGGTTTGTATAAACCATGAGAATCTAGTCACTTTATTGCCCTGATGAAGCATCAGGATAGAAGGCTCAACAAAACTATCAATAATTGGCTAATTCTGTGTCTCTTTAGGTTTCAGAAGTCAGACCAATCTATAGAAGTTATAAAGAATTCATATTTAGACATAACATAGGGAAATACATTTTTGTGAGTAGAGAGACATTGTGGTATAGTAGACAGAACACTGAACTTGAAGTAAAAAAGACTCGGGTTTATACCCCAATTCAGACATTTAGCAGCTTTGTGACACAGGGCAAGTGACTTAACCTTTCCAAGACTCAGCTTCCGAGTCCATAAAATGAAAGGATTGGACTCAATGACTTCTAAGGACCCTTATTGCTCCTGTAAGCTATGATCCTATAAAAGAATGAAAATTAAATGAGCTATTTATTTGGATTGTGAATACCCCATGATGGGGATATTTTCAACAGGGGCCATTTGTCAAAGATTTTATAGAGGAAATTGATAGGTAAAAGTTGACCTCTAAAGCCCTTTCTAATTTTAAACTTCTTGGATGAAGTTAATTCTATGTATTAAGTTATTAATACTGAATTCCTAGAATGATAGAATATTACTTCTAGAGTTGTAAAGGACTTTAGAGGCCATCTAGTCTAACCTTTTCATTAAAGAAGAGGTGCCCTTGGAAGTTCAATGACTTGTCCAAGAACACACAGGTAATAAAGGATAGAGCAAGGATTAATATTCAGATACTACAGCTCCAATTTTCACTATTTGAAAAATGCTGGAGTACTGAGAAAAAGCTTTTTGAAGGAAGTGGCAATTTACTTTGATTTTAAAAGATAAGAAGTAAAAACCAGGAAGATATGATAAAATAAAGTCCATTCAAAATATCTCCAAGATGCATGCAAGGTCTGGAATGTAACCTATCAGACACATACAAGATTGCTATAAGTACAAATGCAAAAAAAAAAAAAAAACAACTTCATAGAATAAAGGAAAACAAATAACTAGAGTTAAATTCACTGGTTGTAGTTGGCCCAAGTCAATATAATAAATGCATTGCCTAAATTTAATTATATAATTTTTTGCTGTGTTAAAACATGTTCAAACAAAAATTTAGGAAAAATTACAAAAGAGGTATTTGATATAGATAACACAGTAATAATGGTCATTTTTTTGAAAAATAAAAGGTCAAAAGTTTCAAAGGAAATAATAACTAAAACTACAAATGAAGAGGAATATCTCATGATGGGATAATGCAAAAGTCATAAAAATTTTGTACTGTTATATAAAGAAAAGTAGATCAACAGAACACACTATTTAAGCTTAGAATAGAATAATTGAAAACAATGGCCCAGTATTTGATAATCACAAGAAAACAAATTATTGGTGGAAGGAATTCTTTTTGGCAAAAATAATTACAAAAGTTATTAAGTGTTTTGACAATAATTATTTTTAGAATAACATGTCAAATCATATACCACAGCATATTAAAATTAATATGTTACTTGAATATGAAATAGCACATTGTAAACAAAATTTGAAGTGAATAAGAGCTTCAAAAATCATGGATATTCCAAGATAAAGGAGAAAATTTTGCAAGCAACCAGAAAGAAACAATTCAAGACCCACAGTCAGGATAACATAAGATTTAGCAAAGGATCAGAGAGCTTGGAATATGATATTCCAGACAGCAAAGGAGCTAGGATTACAACCTAAAGTAACCTCCCCAGCAAAACTGAGCATAATTTTTTTGGGGGGAAAAATGGAAATTCAATGAGATAGAGGACTTTCAAACGTTCTTGATGAAAAAAAAAACAGAGCTGAATAGAAAATTTTACTTTCACATTCAAGACTCAGGAGGAGCACAAAAAGGTAAACAGGGAAGAGAAATCATAAGAGGCTTAATAATATTAAACTTTTTACATTCCTACATAGGAAGATGTTATTTGTAACTCATAAGACCTTTCTCATTATTAGCATAGTTAGACAGTATATATAGACAGAGGACACAAGTGTGAGATGAATGTAAAGGGATGATATCTAAAGAAATAAAATTTAGGGATGAGAGAGGAATGTACTGGCAGAAAGGGAAAGGGAGAGGAAGAATGGGGTAAATTATCTCATGTAAAAGAGGCAAGAAAAAGCTTCTATAGCAGTGAAGGGGAAGAGGGGGGAAGTGAGGTGAAGTAAATGAATCTTACTCAACATACACACTCAATTGGGTATAGAAATCTATCTTACACTATAGGAAAGTAGGTGGAGAAGAGGATAAGAGAAGGGGAGGGATATGTGATAGAAGGGAAGGCATATTGGGGGAGGGTATAGTCAGAAACAATACAATTTTGAGAAGGGACAGAATAAAATGAGAGAGAATAGAATAAATAGCAGGAGGGATAGGGTGGAGGGAAATACAGTGAGCAACAATAACTGTAAAAAAAATTTGAAAGAACTTTTTCTAATAAAGGACTTATTTCTCAAACATATAAAGAACTGATTCTAATTTATAAAAATAAGAGCCATCCCCCAATTGATAAATGATCAAAAGATATGATCAGTTTATAGATGAAGTAATCAAAGCTATCTATAGCCATATGAAACAATGTTCTAACTCACTATTGATTGGAGAAATGCAAATTAAAACAATTCTGAGGTACTACCTCAAATCCTATAAGATTAGATAATAGGATAGAAAAGGTAAATGACAAATGTTGGAGGGGATGTGGGAAAAATGAGACATTAATGCTTTGTTGGTGGAATTTTGAACTGATCCAATCATTTTGTACACAGAGATTCCCAAAGTGGGCAATAATGCCCCTGGGAGGCACTGGGATGATCCAGGGGGGTAGTAGTAGCCTCAGTGCAATTGAGAGGTGTTGAATAAAAATAAGGGGTGGTGGAAGAATAAGGAAGAGAAGATATGAAAAATTTGAAAAACTATTCATACATGTTTCATCTGTTGTGTAACAGAGATAAAGTTGTAGTGATTACATTATTTTCCAAATAGATACACAAAATGCAAGTTATAACCAGTTAGTGATCAAGTACACACACACACACACACACACATCATAACATGTTCTTGTTGAAGTCATCCTATATCCTATAACTTAATGAACTCCATTATCCTTTCTAAGCACTCACAAATCATTCCTTTAATAAACAGTCATAGAATTTCACCTGGAATTAAATTCAAATTCACCAGTCCATAGAGTAAAGAAAATATCTACTTTTTATTGTTGAAAATGTGGGCATTTGTCCATATCTAGACTTTTGTCACTTGTATCATTCTCCATGATTTTTCAAAGATCACTAACAGTTACTCAGCGATCAAAGCCAATAGTTTATTTAGTATCTTTGGGTGTCATCAAGCCTGGTGACTTGGACTCATTGAAATTAGGTGCTCCTTTCACCATTTTTTCATTTATATGGAATGTCTATAAGCATATCTAGTTGTGTTTTATATCCATCTATGTATCTTCCTTCTATAAAGTGATATTATTGGATGAAGACAAAATTAGTATTTCTAGATTTGTCTAGACAAATGGATATGTAGCCAATTTCAAGCTGAGCTTGACTCCTCTCCTCCTCAACCTGATTTAGAGACGAAATTAAGGATATGCACATGTTCTATTTGCTGCTGAGAAAATTCATATTTGAATAACTGTTCCCAATGCCTAGAGAAGGTAATCTAAAGAACATTTGGTGTGGTTCATCAACTGTTCAGCTGTAATAGGAAACATCCCTCTTGTTAGAGGGATGTCTAACTCTAATGATAACCAATAGCAAAAATTCCAGGATACCCAATATGCAATAGTCTGTGCTGAGGAATTCCATATAATTGGAGGAAGAGAGTTTGAGTTCTAAGAGAGAGAAGAAGAGAAAGAAACTCCCTGGTCCTGGGTGAGTCTCTAAGTGTTAAGAGGTAATAAGCCACAAAAGGTTGGTTTGGCACCCAATTGCTGCAGGTAGGACCTCTTGAAAGAAGAATTAGAATTCATTGAATTATAATCTCTTCCCTGCGTTAGACTGAGAAACGAACATTTAACATTTTCTCTAATTCCGGCAACCAGAGTAGCCAGACAAAGCAGTAGGACTCCTAATGGCCAGGAAATGGCATCAGAGTAAAGGACAATGAGGACAAGAGGGGCTTCTGCTGGAGGAGCTGGGGTGTGAGCAAAGGTTTTAATGGAGTGCAGGGAACAATGAGTGAACTATCATAATTTTACAAATATTTGGAAGCAGCACAGGGGCACTACCTGGGGAGTGACTTATGGAGTATGAGAAGAGCCCTTATTCTAAAGCTATAAAGCAACTGCAGGTAAATTTTCAATCTGGGATATTATGGGGTTTAATGTCATAATAGTTTGCTTTTCTGTGACACATAATCTATTTTGCCCCCTAAAATATTTTTAGGCATATTATGGCTCTACTGCTTGCAGATGGTCTGCCCAATGGAGAGATTTCCTAGTGGGGATATTGAAGCAATTGAAGTATGACATCCATGACCTTTCTTGCCACAGGCACACCTAGCACAAAAATACCATGTGAAATGTTTTTAATTAGACATTTTTCCCTCTTAAAAATAGTCTGATCTATCCAAATGACGGGTGGCAAAATTTCTAAATTGCAAATAACATGAGTTTAGAACCAACCACTGAGTTTTGAAACTAAAGATGATAAACAAAGTATTATCTGACAGAAAAGACCAGATTGACTACTTGTGGGAAAGATGAGAATAACCTTGGGCCAAAGGTCATGGGTGTTCCATATCATGGAGCTAATCTCATCATTTTCAGAAACCATATGCCTTGGGAATCTACATGGAATCAATTTTGAGATTTCATGAAGTAACTAGATAGTTACTCAAGTAGATATTGTTTCAAAATATTAAGATGAATAGATAAATGCCCAGGGGCAGGGCAATAAAAAATACTGAACTGAATTCAATATGTTGAAAAGTGAAAAGATAACATAAATTCAGTCTTAATCACTGTAGTATGAAAGTGAGTGGGACTTTGTGCTATCAAAGACATCTATGGATTTTTTCCTCAAACTACACTCTACTACAAGTCTTACTCATTCATGTATTTGAGAAGCATTCATCAAGTGCCAGTTATTGGGATAGTACTAATTTCTTTAGGTTATACAAGTTAAGCGAAGGATGAAATTCTTGTGCCCCATTGGGGAAGATAAGCTATACTTATATTAAAGAGATATAATTTCAAAATAATATTAGTAAGTGGTTTATGGTAGAATATATATCATTTACAAAAGTGCTATGGGATTATTTACATTGATATCCCACATATTTTTAGTTGATTTCTGCTTCATAAGATATAGGAGATCTCTCTGAGTTTCTAGTCTTACACCTCCTCCTCTCTTCTCTCTCTCTCTCTTTCTTTCCTTCTGTATAAATAAATTATACACACACACTCTTACACACACATATGTGTGTGCCTGTGTATGTATATAAAATATCAATTTACTTTCAGCTGTCAATACCTTCATTAACATTTTCTGCCAGGAACTGAAAAATACCTCCTTTTTGTTCTTCTATAATGGGTCCTCCACAAAAAAGACTCCTCAGAAGCATGAATCTTGGGGGTCCAATTTCCCATCTTGGAGAAGACTCTGAATGTGGTCTGCCTTGTACTTCCCTTTTCTCAGCTTAACTGACCTCTTTTATAATCTGGGGGTATTCCCCACTTGAGGATCATATGGATGCCCTCTTCTAAGAACAAGGTCTCTAATCTGTCTCAATCATAACCTATTCAACAATAATGCTGTCTATTCAAGACTCAAAGGAAAAAGCATCATCTACTGAGTCCTTAAGACCATTTTCTGCAGCAGCATACAAACTGGTCAAAGTTCGCTTATGCAATTATTGCATAATTTTAAAATAGGTATAATAGCTGACAGTAAATACTTAATAAATCCTTGTTGATTGATTAATCACAGCCAAGGACAACAACAAACCAATCAAATTAAAGATCTACAAATGACATTGGGATATGTATGACAAATTTGAAAGCCAAAATAGAATCCTTGATATTACTTTGTACATGCTAATTTTTAAAATTGGTAAGCAACTAAATTCAACCTTCTCTAAGTAGCATATACTTCCACGTTGGAAATAATTGTTAAGAATTTCCCAGTATGATCTTTGAAACTCAGTCTCAAGATAATAATTTTCCATGCTCTTTCAATTTGCAATTTTGCCTTAAATGCTTTTCTCCTCCTTTCTTGTTTCTATCAATAAAAAAGCGACTGTTGTCCCAGAAGTAGGAGAACTATTATTATCAAAAGGCCACCATTGCTAAAGGATTGGATTGTTGACCTGAGGGTTAAATTCCACAGCAGTAATCACTGAGCTGTTCTCCATTATGGTCCCACTAAAAAGATCTAGGCTGCTGACATCTGGCCCCTCCCCATCTAAAACCTTTTAAACCATTCTTAGAAAGGCTTTTTTATTTAAAAAGTGAACAAAACTCAAGTTGTTTCCAACATAAAAGAAAGCTGGAAATTTCTAGTAGGATGCATTGTACAAGATGGACAGAACAAAATCTGTACTGTGCCTCAATACTAAGTCTAACTTCCATCCCTCTATTCTTGGTCTTTGATAGTTTATGATGATTGTTCAATTTCAATGCATTTTGAATTCTCTGCAAGCAAATAATTATCTTTCCTTATTGTAATATGAATTTTCCTAAAACCCCTGAAAGGATTATAAGAAACTGCATATTAGTAAAATGTCAGTTTATTAGCAATATGCTAAAAGACAGTATTGCCTTTCTTTTTGCACAACCAATTTTAATGTAATTACTTAAAGTTATGAAAATAATTAATATATGATTTGTGGAAAATTCCTTATTCCATTATTACTAAGGAAAACTTACCTTCAAACAAAAATTCTTGTCTTGAAAGATATAAGTGACTAGGGTATGTAAGAGACTAGGACATATTTAAATGGTACTATCAAAATGCTAATAATCAGGAATTAAAACCTTTCCATGTTTTTATAATTGTAGAATCAATCCTATGCCAAAAAATGTCAATTTCCAATAATGCAAAATTCCAGAACTAGACAAATTCATGGGATAGCTAAGTGGTGCAGTGGACTTGGAGTGTCAGACTTAGAGTCAGGAAGATCTGATTTCAAATCCAGCCTAAGACACTAGCTATGTGACACTGGGCAAGTCACTTAACCTCTGTTTTCCTCAGTTTCCTTACCTATAAAGTGAGAATAATAGCACCTATCTCCTAGAGCTGTTCTGTGAATCTAATTAGATAATCATTATAAAGTGCTTAGCACATAGTAAGCACTATATAAATTAGCTATTTATTATTATTAATTAGTATTATTATTGAGTTTGTAATTCCATAACATTGAAATGTCAAGCTTATTATATTAAATTTATGACATCATCACAAAGCACTGATATTTGATTTTGGCAGAATGGAAAGGCATAATGTAGAGTATCCACTGAAAAGCATTTTTATTTGTTTTGCTTGCAAATTCATCAGCAGTCAACATTTCTCAAATGGAGACATTGTGAGGAATTAGAAAGAAATAGAATAAAGATTTCCTACTTTTGAATAGGTTGCCATTTATGTGGGGAGACAGGATAAACCCACATTAAAAAAAAAAAGACAATACCTACATAAGAAACCTATTAGCAAGTGCAAATGATGATAATGCAAAGTACAAAGCTAGGTCACATCACATTTAAAAAGTTCGAGAGCTTTAATTATTAATTATTTTAATTAATTAATTTAATTAATAATGCCAGCATTTTAATAAAAGGTTGATGGCACTCTCAAATGCCAAAAATAATCATGGAGGTGGCCTCATAGCTTATGTGCCCTTGGAAGAGAGGTGCTCCTAAGGGTTGCAATCAAGTTTGATTGGTTCACAGTTAATGAGAGATGGACCTTACAAAGAGAAGTAAGCTCTAATGAAGGATTGAGAGTGATATCATTTCACTCTTGCACAGAGAAACAATCATATGCTCTCCCAGCCTTGGGAAATCTAGATAAAAGGAACTATCTCCACCCTAGCAATCAAGCTATCAATCAAGAGTGGAATTCACCTTAGATTAGAGATTCCTTGACAGGTTGGGTAGGGTCTGACCAATATTGAGGAGAGTTAATTCAATGCCCTTCAAGAGACTGAACTTTGAAATGATGGAAAAGGGAGAATTCTGGATCTCCCCGAATCATTGGTTATTAATAATAATTTCTCTCAGTCATAACTGCATAACTACTGATGCAGTTTAGTGGGAAGGAAAAGTTGCTAAAGGAACTGGAGGGAGCCAGGAGTGAGCAGGGTCACTTGAAATATCAACTGTGGTTTAGTTTTTACTAGAGGATGATGGCTCATGTAAATATCTATTCAAATTATTTTTCTCCTGCTTTTTTTCTTTTTACTCCTACTTTCCCCTGCCTCTGTAGAGTACTGGATATGGAGTCACGAGCCATGGTTGTGAATTCTGGTTCTGTGAATGAACTCATTCTGTGGGAAAATCACTTTATAACTTGCCATCTGGACTTCAGAATTTTATTTTCTATGAAGTAATGGATTGGACCAGATAAGTCCTATCTTTCACATATAAATCCTAAGATTTTTCTATGGGTAATGGGAGTAGGTGAGTTGAGGATTTCTTGGTGATAGATATAAATACACTGGGATAACCTAGAAAAAATTAATTCATTGAGAAAATATCTAAATAGTTAAATAATCCAAATGAGTATTAGATATTTAGTCAAGAAATGGCACAATGAAGCTGATTTTATGATAAACACACATTATTACTATGAACTAAGTAAATATGCAAAGGTCTATCGTAGGATAAAGATAGTCATGCTTCTTATTTTTAGCAAACTTTTAAAATCTCATTTTTTAAAAAGCTTTTAGTCCTTTTGTCATTTGGCTGAATAATATGCTTATATTTTCCTTATGTGTTTTGTTTTTGTTTTCTTGCTCCAAATTGTAGAATGTTGGAGCAGCTAGATGGCACAGTGGATAGAGCACTGGCCCTGTATTCAGGAGGACCTGCGTTCAAATCCGGCCTCAGATACATAACACTTACCAGCTGTGTGACCCTGGGCAAGTCACTTAACCCCATTGCCTAACCCAAAAAATAAATAAATAAATAAATGGATAGATAGATAGATAGATGAATGAATAAATGGATGAATGAATGAATAAATAAATAAATAAATAAACAAACAAATTGTAGAATGTCCTAGGAGTATTAATAAAAATATGTCTATTTGTTCACCTGGTCTTAATGCAAAATGTTGCTCTCACAATTGTTGGATCTATTCTATAGTTTGCTCATTTTTTTTTTCTTTCAGATTACTAGTGGCACAATTTTTAAAAGGTTGTTACAAAATTCCAAGTAATAACTATTTCTTTCAGCAATCTCACATCCATGTTACTAAGTATAGGAGATGCCTGGCAACCAAATCTTACAACTACATTATTTATAACCTAAAAATCAATTTGTCATGTTGGAAATGACAGTGGAACTTTCAAAGTATTAATGATGTTTGGCAAATATTTATTTTACTTAAGAATTGTTTACAGTCTTTCCTCTGAATGACCATGAAGTTCTCAGCTGAAAACAAGTCACTATTATAATATTATCCTGAAACACTGAAGACCCTTCCTAAGTTGCCTAAATTGATTCTAAAAAGTAATTTAAAATTTTGAATGATTACTTTGGGGTGGAATTTATATTTTGGGTGAATCCAGCTGAATTCTTTGCATTTTGGGGAAATTTTTGTTCATGTGCTGAATATTTCTTTCTTAAAATATTCACATTTTGACTGGGCTGCTAAATACCCCAATATGTAATAAAAAGAAAAAGAAAAAAAAAACACATATTTGTTTGCAAGTACTTGTTACCAAAATAAACAGTGGGAAATTATGAGACAATGTGATTGCTAACAATTGTCTTTGTCTAAAAGTGTCTCAGAGCTAATGTAATTATACAAATGTTCCTTTTGTTCTTCCCCTGTACAAGGAAATTTTGAACAGATGCAATAATTGGTCAATTACTTCAGTGACTAGTGAACAATCTGGACAGACCTCTGCCTTCAAGCTTAAAGCAAAGGAGGAGTTTTTGCCCCTTCCTCCATTAAAAAAAAATAATCATATGCTAATTGATTTAGTAAGGAACATGTTGCCTTTCAAACTCATTCAGAGTAATCTCTCTGGAACTGCTGAGAAACTAAAATGGCCCTTCCTAGTTGAGTTGATAAATCATTGAGTTAGTTAAGTGTAGCTGTGTTGATAATATAAATATGTCAATTTCTTTTTCATTTTGTTTTTGACAGATAACCCAACATGTTTTTAAATGCTTGGGGAGGGAACCATGATATATTTTTAAATGCCTTAGGAAGGAAAATAGTTTTGTTTCGTTTTGTTTTGTTTTATTTTGGCTTTTTTCCAATGGCTAGAGACTATGGCATTTGTCATCAAGAAGCAATTTTATTTTTGAAATTGATAGTATTGTCTTTAAAAATAGCTGGGGTGAGCTGTGAGGCCTCCAGCCCTAGTGCAGAAGGCAAATTGCCAGATCTGGAATACTGGCACCCAGAACAGTGGGCAAGCCACTAGCATCTGAAGCCCCAGTGTAGAAAACCAGTGACCAGGCCCTTGCCCCCTAACAAAAGAAGCTTGGGACAGTGCCTCCTGTGCCCTAGAAGCAGAGCTCAACTTTAAAAAAAATGACCAAAAAAACAAAAAGAGCCCTTACCATAGAAAGCTACTATAGAGACAAGGAAGATCAAAACACAAACTCAGAAGAGGACAACAATGTCAAAATACCTAAGTGCAAAGCCTCAAAGGGGAATAGTAATCAATCTCAAGCCCAAAAAATTTTGGAAGAGCTCAAAAACTATTTTTAAAATCAAAAGAGGTAGAAGAAAAATTAGGAAAAGAAATGTGAGCTATCTAGGAGAATTATGAAAAAAAAGAGCCAATTGCTTGGAAAAGGAAGCACATAAATTGACTGAAGAAAACAACTCCTTATAAAATAGCATTGGCCAAATTAGGGAAAAAATATACTGAAGAAAACAACTCCTTTAAAAGTAGAATTGGACAAATGGAAAAGGAGGTACAAAAGCTAACTAAAAAAAATAATACCTTAAAACTGAAATCAGACAAGTGGAAGCTAATGACTTTATGAGACATTAAGAATCAGTCAAAATCAAATTAAAAATAGAAGGCAAAATAGATGGGGTGATCTAAGAGTGTAGATAATGAGGCAATGTTTTATCCCCAACAAGAGATATAATATTTTGTTTTATATTTCTAATTTTGTCACCCAACATTCCTCCTTCTCCTGTTTAACTTTCCATTTTGCTCCTCAAGTTTTCAACTTTACCATCCCCAGAAACATTCATAAGTGATTGTTGGCGATAGCATGAATCCAGGTTTCCTGAAGAAAAAAAAGTGTTGGCCTGTTGAATTGTATCCACAGACTTGTTGAGTGATTCACCTTGAAGGGTCATTTTATTTGATGTTCTAGAACCCAGAGATTTGACATCACTATAATTCCCAGCCAGTCGGTTGGCACCAGGAATCTGTCATTCATGGCAGCGGTAGGCTGACTTGTACTATATTAAGTCACATTCTTTTCTCTTTTTGAAAGCTATGCGGAAAAAAAACCTTATAAGTGAGCAGAGAAAAAAATGTGGTTTCAAAGCGTGAATTCTCTCCAATCCCAAATCTGGTAAAGATATTTTAACAAAACAAAACTCAGAGAGTTATTAAAACATAATGTTCAGATAATTTAGGGAAAACTCCTATCTATGTTGCATGAATGATGATGATAATAATAGTTACATTTATATACAACTTCAAGGTTTGCGAATGTTATCTTATTTAATCTCCCGACAACTCTGGGAGATAGGTATAAATGATATAACTGATATGAAAGAAATATGTTGATTTCAAAAAATGTATCTAACATGCAATAAGTGTAAGTCATGTTCATTAGAGGTTGGTATATTTTAATCATATATGAAAGACTTGCATTAAGTCAAAGTCAAATCAAGAATATGTTAAGTGATTATTATGTACCAGAAACTGTGCTAAGCATTGAAAATATAAATGAAAGCAGAAAGGCAGTCCCTACCCTCAAAGAATTTGCTTTCTAATGTAAGAAGACAGCAAATGAAAAGGAGCTGAAAAGGCAAGTAGATCTCTATCATGGGGCATTGTAGAGAAAGTCTGAGAGATTCAGGTGTGCAACCTGGAAAAGAATGAAGATAGCCTGACCTTTCCCTTTAAAATGGAGATTTAGAAGGAAACAGCTAATCAGAAAGAGAAGCTTCAGGACTTAAGGGTATTTCCAGTGGGTGAAATCCAAGGATGAAGTGAGCTTCTAAGCTGAAGAGATTTCTGAGGAACTGTAACAAAAGTCTGAGGAAATCAAGAATCATTGTCATGAATCTCTCTCTCTCTCCTCTCTCTCTCTCTCTCTCTCTCTCTCTCTCTCTCTCTCTCCCTTTCTCTCTCTCTTTCTCTCTCTCTGTATTTTATATATATATATACACATATATATACACAAATATACATACAAACACATACATATATTTGCACACATATACACATATGTATATGTACAGGTGTGTATATATGCCTGTGTATGTATATATGTGTGTATATACATATACATATATGTTATGTATGTATATATGTATGTATGTGTTTGTGTATATACTCTATAAGATTATGTGTGTACACATATGTGTATGTGTATGTGTATGTACATATATACATATACATACACACACACATATACACACACACACACACACAATCTCAAAGAGTGCTATCTCAAGGAGTAATTCCTTTTAAGTTAAGAAACATGGAGTTATGCCTCTAAGCCTAAATGACAGAACTTCTAAAGAAGTTCTATATTTTTCTATAGGAGAATTATTCTATAGAATAACTATGGAAATCCATTGAAAAGTGTCACACAGGATGAGAAGGAATAAATTTATTGTAATATATATTTTTGGTAGGAGTATCCTCATGGATGAGAATGTAGATCTGTTGAAATATCATTTCAGATGTACAAGAAATGGATGAATAACCTCTCTCCTCCTCACTACTTGACATAGAGATATTTTACTGTACTACATTTAAGACTTACTTCTCAAAGTATTTTGGAGATGAAATAATGAAATAATTAATTTCAGTGAAAATTTACTGAATATTGGCTTCAGATATAATCTTGAGGGAGAAGCTCCAGGAGGCATTCAGAACGGGAAGATTTATTCTTCCCCTTAAGGGCAGTTACTGAGTTATGAAAAGGACTGACATTACATGAAAATTATCTTCATGGATGTTTATTTGGCAGTGGTGTATGAAATGTATTTAAGGGAGGAGAGAAAGAAAACAAAGGAAGAAAGATTATTATAATAATCCTGGTGTAAGGTAATAAAGTATCAAACAAAAATGGCAGCCATGGTTTAAAACAAAAAGAATATGTGAGAAGTGTCAGAAAAGAAAAATTGTCAGGTGACCAACTAAACAAAAGTATAGCTATTTCTTTTCTGTACAACAAACTGAAACCTGCCTGTTTAAGACTTTGGCTCATTGATGTTTATTTTGCTATGGATGGCCAAGCAGTACAAGCAAAATCCTTCTTATACATGACAATCCTTCACACACCTGATGACTATGGAAGTTAGTTTCCTGTCATAAAAAGTTGTCCTTTCACTTTGTTTATTTTACTATCTGCTGTTGTCCCTTTCACATCTATAAAAGCTGCCCTTGCTCTTCCCATTTAGCATAACAGAAAGCCTAGCTGAAGCTTGTAGCTGTCATCTCAATTAAGGTAAGTATCTTAGAGAGATCCACTCAAACAACTTCAAATTGTGCTTCTCAGTATTCCTCCCAGTGATTACAAAAAGGTAAACAAGAGCATAAGATAATAGGTATAATATAAGAATAATATCAGAGGTATATAATGAATGTTTGTTGACTGGCCAACAGATGAAACACACTGATCTTGCTGCATTTCAGCTCTTCTTTATGTATGTTTAAGGCAAGAGACCATAACTATGACTATTTTTTACTGGCTGCTTGAAAAACAACTATACTTATATATAAGTGAAATATTTTCTTTACCTTCTACAAGAGTATATGACTGGGATCACAGTAATTATCTACATGAACTTGATCCATTCCTATTTTGAATGGCACTTTATCTTCATTCTTTCTTCAGATCATTACCTTACTATGTTCTGATTAAGTTTGATTTATGAATTGTGTAAAAAGCATTAGAAGGTGAGGGAATAAAAAAACCTCAAGATGTTCATGTATTTTATTTAGACAACTCTTGGTCAAGGTTCCAGTGACACATAACATTTGCTCTTCATCAATGTCAGCTTCATTGTCTTTGTATTCTATGGTGACAACAGCAATATTTCATTGTTGCGCTGACCTTTGGGATACTATTTGCTCACTAGGCATTACAAGGAAAGTGAAATTGCCTCCCCTGTAGGATTGGTACCAGTGTTCCATTGTATTGACCTTTCTTAATTCCCACTGAGTCTCAGGGTCTTTAAGGCAGGGAAAATGGAAAACTCCCACCTAGAGATATAAGAAAAGGAAGAGAATAAAGTCTAGTTTTTGTTACTTAAGCTATTTTTCTTTCTCAGTGGGAGATAATAAATTATTTATTCCATAGCCCATTTTTCTATTTTAAGTGTTGGAGGATTATTGAAATATGAATCATATTATGAATTATTATATTATTATCACATATGAATCATGTTATATTATTTCATGCTTTTGAGTAACTACCCTATTCAAATAATCACACTGGCTTAAATTTCTTATTTAATTGAAGATCACACCATGATTCTACTTGGCATTTATATAGTGAAAAGAAGCATAATTTAATAGATAAGAATTGGTCTTGGAGTCAGGAAGACTTGGGCACAAAACCTAACTCTGAAACACACTAGGTGTATGACTATGGCCAAATAACTTAACTTTTCAGTTCCCCAAGTAATTTTTTGAAATAATGACTTATAGAGTTGTTACATCTTAATCAGTAGAGAGTTTCTACACTGGAAACTTCCTACATTGATGAAATCATGTCTAGATGTCTTTTCCTCCAACCCAAACTATAATTACATAGATAGATAGATAGATAGATAGATAGATAGATAGATAGATAGATAGATAGATA